>NC_138111.1:30879720-32079720 GCF_964146895.1 Miniopterus schreibersii
GAGCTCCTTCTCGCTTTTCCCAACTGGCCCACAGTCTGTCTTTGCTGAACCTAAAGAAAAATGCCGGTGGACAGAAACATTTTCACCTCCCTGACCCTTCACATGGATCGATGTCCATTTAAGGAAAAGAAGGGGGGAAACGATGCCAAGGGGTATCTCTCAAAACAGCAGCATCCCTGAGGGGTGGATAAGTAAGAAACGGTACGGCCATCCTCGGTATTCAGGATGTGTAGCTCCAGGCAGAACAGCCCGGCACCGCAGAAGCCCAGCACCAAAGCTTGCTCTCAGGGCTGCTCGAGGAAACAGGATTTGAAGCAAAAATCAAGTCAGCCAGGAAAACACATGGCCCCAAATCCTAGGCTTACAGCTGCTCCAGACAGACTGGGCCTTCGTATCAGGTAAGCCCAACCTGCTAGCCTGCAGCAGAGTCTTTAGAGCAGGGCCCATATTCCTTCCCTAGGAATTGAAATTATTATAATTATAGCCATAAAATCTCTCAGGACTAATTACGGCACCATCTTGAGTTGATTACTGCTACCTGCGGGGTAAGAGGACTCATGTACTGAGTTTCAATTTAGCCCATAAATTGAAGCTCAACACATTCAATCTTATAGAACAATTAGAAATAATGAGGGGGAAATTGTAAAATTGCACACGTGCTTCTGTGGTGCTCAATTTGGTACTTAACATGCTAAAAGTACAGCTATTATTTATGGAGAGCCCCAAGCTGGAGGCTCCAGCTCTCCTTAATTTGACTCAAGCCTTTGCAACTATACCCTCTCCAATTCCTTTCCTCCCAAGGGGAAGAGGAGCGGTCTCTGATTCTCAGTGAGAAAAGGGCCTGTGGGCCCCTGTCCCTGTTATTGCTCATATTTTTTCATACTTGTGTCTCTATTTCCCTGTGGTGTCAGCAAAGTGGTATAGGGTCTGTGGAATGAAGCTGGAAGATGGGAAGTCACAGAGGCTTGGGAATCACAATTCGCAAGGCCAGGCCAGTGGGTGGAGTTACTTGGCCAAGGATGTTCCCACCTTAGGAAAGTGTACACGACCATCAGAATCCAATCCTAGGCTGGGTGGGGGGCTTATGTGAATTGGCCTTGTGAACTTTGCAAACACATGACTCTATACCATAAGCACACCGACCTGGAGTTCAAATGACCCAGACACCTGTCATTGAGTTTGAGGAGGCCCTCAAACTCAAGCATACATCAGAACCACCTGGAAGGCTTGTTAAAACAGGCTGTTGGCCTCACCCCCAGAGTTCCTGATTCAGTAAGCCTGAGGATTTGCTTGTCTATGAAGTTCCCAGGTGATGCTGATAGAGCTGATCTGAGGTCCACTCAAGGCCTAGGACAGGGGGTGGGTGTGGGATAGAAGGGGTCAATGAGGAGAAAAAAGGAGGGGACATCTTGTGATACTTGCAACAATAAAGATGAATGAATGAATGAATGAATGAATGAATGAATGAATGAATAAATAAATAAATAGGGTTCCACGTAAATAAAAGAAATATTCTAAGGTTTTTCTTTTATCTTTATTGTTGAAAGTATTACATATTTTCCCCTTTTCCCCCACTGATCCCCTTCACCCTGCACCTACCCCACCCCCAGGCCTTCCCCACACCAATGTCCGTATTCATGGGTTATGCTTATAAGCATATAAGTTCTTTGATTGATCTCTCCCCACCCACTTCTCCACCCCCGCCTTCCCTCTAAGATCCCTCAGTCTGTTCCATGCTTCTATGTCTCTGGATCTATTTTATTCATCAGTTTATTCTGTTTATTATATTCCACATATGAGTGAGATCATGTAGTACTTTTCTTTCTCTGACTGGCTTATTTCACTTAGCATAATATACTGCATTTAGAGAATGGAAATTTCAGTAGATTGTCATAGACCACCAAAATTTAAAAGGGAATGTTTAATCTGGTGGCTCTTCATTTCCAGTCGGAGTCCCCGCTGCTGGTCCGACCGTACTTACCATACATCACCAAGTCCGAACTCCACGCAATTATGACCGCTGGGTTCGCTACCATTGCTGGAAGTGTCTTAGGTGCATACATTTCTTTTGGGGTAAGAATGTTTTGGGATTAATTTCTAGAAAATATAACCTCTTCTTTCTTTGCTATTATTATTTTTTCTTTCCCATTGCTGCTAGATAAAGAGGACAAAAGAGTATCCTTTTTGCTGTATTGTTGGTCACAGTTCCTGTGGCATTTGAATGGAGTGATCTTTTCTGGGCTTCATTTTCATATCCCTGCCACCTGAATGTGAATTATATCCAACCATAACAGAATGAAACAATATTATGAGGCTACTTGGACTGAAAATTTAAATTTTGATAAAAATAAATAAAACTATTACTGACATTAGTAGAGGCAATCCAGACCAGGAGTCAGCAAAGTAGGGCCAATGGGCCAAATCTAGATCACTCCCTTCTTTTGTAATTGAAATTTGATTGGAAATTGGCTACTCCCATTTGTTTCTCTATGGCAGCTTTCATGCTACAGAGTTGAATAATTGTAGCCTCAAAGCCAAAAATATTTATTCCCTCGCCCTCTATAGAAAATGCTGTCTGACCCCTGGCCTAGGGTAGTGGTTCTCAAGCCTTACTGCACATGAGAATCACCCTGAAGTTATTAGAAGCCCTCGTGCCCAAGCCCAGAGTAATTAAACCAGAATCTCATGGGATGAGACCCAAACATCAATATATTTTTTAAACTCCTCAAATTCCAATGTACAGCCCAGTTTGAGAGCTGGCAGCCCATGGTATGGGACTGGAGAACGTTATGATAACTGGTGCAAGTGCCCCAAGCATAGAGCTTACAAGCTGCACACAGATGCAACCCCAGTGGAGAAATGGAATAACACAGCAGCTGTGTGGCCCAGCGATTAGGAATTCTTCAGGATAGGCATGTTTCAGTCCAGGACTTCATCTGGGCCTCGGGAAGCTAATCAGTAAAAAGGGAGAAGACGAAAAGGGGCAAGGAGACCTCAGGAATAGCAGTGTGACCAGATCCCCAGATGGGAGTAGGGAGAGAGGTGACGATTCTAGAACCCTGAAACTATGGGAGATGAGAATCCAGACACAATAAGGTGTGGGGAGGAGAGAGGGAAGAGTTTATAAGCAGACCAGCAGTAAGGAAAACAGAAATAGCTTACAGACTAAAGAGACTCTGGATAAATCAATATTATGTAAAGATACAAAGGCTTTCAGGAAAGTAGAAGAAAGATAAAGAGGGGTGTGCCCATGCCTGCACCCCCTAATAGCCCCATCTAAACTGATGACATAATGAAACATGGGAGTCAGAGATTGTTTGAACATTCAAGAGGGCAACAGAGAGGTGGAGGAGCTTCTCTGAAAGTTCCTACAGTGCAGGATTAATTCTTTTCTGAAATGATCGGACTAGTTCCATGCTTCTCCCTGAGGATGTGATTAATTCACACAAATCTCTCTCTTCTCCCTCTGACTCTCAAGGTGATGTTGACCTGGCTTAGTGAGCTCTTCCAAGCCTCCAAAGAAACATTGTTTTCTGGTATAGAATCGGTTCCTGCCCATCTTTTCCCTTGTAAGGCTTTTGGGTCCTTCATTCTGAACACGACAGAAAAGTTATACCTAAGTTGGCCTTTTTTTCTCCTGAAACCACAGGTTTCGTCCACCCACTTGTTAACGGCTTCAGTTATGTCGGCACCGGCCTCACTGGCTGTTGCTAAACTCTTTTGGCCTGAGACAGAAACACCTAAAATAACCCTCAAGAATGCCATGAAAATGGAAAACGGGTACGTGGAACATATCACCTAGTTCATGACTACACAGCCAGAGGGGTGGGGGTGGGGGGCCCAAATTCAAGTACAACAAAAAGGTGATCATCAGAGAGCCAGTGAATTATGGCAGTAAACTGAATTTAATTTCCCAGTAACTATTTAGACATCACCCCAAAAATCTTGTTTCCATACTGGAGGAAAACCTTTCTAAATACCTAAATGTCAATACATATCCTCAACTGTTCGATGTAGATATTTCACTTTAAATATAGTATAGTGTTCATTGAGCTTTGGTTTAAGACCGTTGGAAAGCCATAGGATAACCATTTCTAGAAGTTTCTTACATAATAGGGAAGAGACAGTGCGATATAAGTATCCTTCACCCCTCGTTGGTTCATTTTATTTGGCTCTCTGGAAAAGAAAAAAGTGTGGAAAAGACTAAGGGATTTAGGATGTTCAAGAGTGTTTCATAAAATCACAGAATTAATCAACCAACATGTTTTTGAGATTCATCCCTTGTTTGTACGTAGGTAAAGTCTTAACCATGAATGAAAAGCAAGTTGTCAAGTGTATATATGAAACATGTACGATTCCACTTATAAAGTCAGCAAATGTATAAACCTATACAACATATTATTTAGGGATACAGACAAGTATGAAAATTGAAAAGAAAGGGAATGATCAGCAGGTACTTCTGAGATTAGAGAGGAGAGGCTGAGATGAAGAAAGAGCAGGAGGGTGGGACTCAAAGGTGATGGTGATATTCCCATTTCTCAAATGAGGTCACAGATAGTAAGACCTTCCTTGAACTGTTAGTTCTTATACCTTGAATATTTTATAAATATTTCTTTGATAGCTATTTTAATTAAATATAGTTTTTAAAACCTAAATTTTTACCTTCTCCTAATTTTTTTAATTATAAATGACCCCATATTAAAAGAGTAGTATAACAGATCACCTACACTCAACAATTACAAATGCCATCATGACTTCATAGACTTCAGGGGAGTATTTTGACTCAGGCATGGGCCTGAGAGTTGGTTTCTCCATCCACATGAGCTCTAATTAGGCCATTTCCATACATGTGATATCCATCTGTGCACAACTCCTCGGTAATTTTGTGACTGCTATTATTTGATAAAGTGATTCAAGGAATCTCCTAGAAGCTGCAACGCAGGGAGCCTCTTCATCCATCCCTCTGGTGGCAAACATCGCTGTGAATCTGATTGCCTTCATAGCCCTGCTGTCTTTTGTGAACTCGGCCCTGTCCTGGTTCGGAAACATGCTCGAATACCCACAACTAAGTTTCGAGGTATAATTCTGCCATGTTCCTCCTCTGTTTTATTCCTGCCTATCTTTGTTTAAAAATAAAATAGGTTTGTGAACAGCCTTCCCTAACTGCCTATAGTATACTTCTACCTAATGTACACACTTATAGTGTATCCCCCATCTCCCCATCGTCCCACCCCATCTCTTATCACTCTCCTCCCCCAACATTCAGTCATTCTCTCCTGACCCCATCCCAAGAATCCAGATTACTTCAAATGACCAATTCCAACCTTGATTCCTAGGGCAAGGGTGTATGAAGGGATGTCTATGTCTCAAGTAAACACAGAATGGGCAGGAACAATCTTGTCACAAGCTTGAGGCAGAAGCTTACTATAATAAACTGTCTATTTTTGGTTTTTGTAGCTAATATGTTCCTACATCTTCATGCCCCTCTCCTTCATGATGGGAGTGGACTGGCAGGACAGCTTTATGGTTGCCAAACTCCTAGGTTATAAGACATTCTTCAATGAATTTGTGGCTTATGAGCATCTCTCAAAATTGATCAATTTAAGGAAAGAGGCTGGACCCAAATTTGTGAATGGTGTGCAGCAATATATGTCGGTAAGTAAATATTTTGATTTTTAGTATTTTATCATCACATGTATACATTCATCAGATAGTGACTGGTGCCTCTGTGTGTCAGGCAGCATGGCACACACTTGGGATACCCCAGAGAACAAAACAGACCAAAATCCCTGGTCTTATGGAGATCATCGTGTACTTAGCGCCTCATAATTTCCAGTTGTGTTGAATTAGTGTGTGTGTGTGTGTGTGTGTGTGTGTGTGTGTGTGTGTGTACAAAGAAACATAACTAATTTTTAACCACTGTGATGACTTACTTTTAGGCACTGTGGATCCAAACCCAGAGTCATATGAACTGGGACTGGAATCAGTCAATCAACAAATATTTATTGAATACCTTCTGTGTACAGCGTACTTAAGTACTGAGGCCACAGCATTAAGTGATGAGACCTAAGTGCTAATGGGGTTCATAGTCTAGTGATCATGAAAGCCCCTTCCTTCCAGCTTAAGCAATTCAATGAACTCTGAGAAACCACTAAATCCAACATAGTGCTTGGACATCCTAAAGAACTAGTGAGACACAATCGCCACTCTCCAAGTGGCTCTCTGGATCTCCTGTTTCTCAAATGTTCATTCTTCAACTGACAACACAGTGGGGCTTGGCCCAATGTCCTCATTGTTGAGATGCCACCACTAACCAGCTTGCTTCTCTGCCAAAAGTAACAATAGGTTAGATGAAGTGAATATTTTTCATCCACAACTGCCAGCTGCCAGGAGAAAGTGGTTTTGTTCATGAGCAAAGCAAGCTCACAGCTCTGGCAGCGCAAAGCAGGTTTGCGAGCAGGTTATTAAGAGGATAGAGGAAAGAACAGTAGAGCTGATTTGGGTTGGGGATGAGCCCACCCAGAGGCAGGTGCACGGAGGACATTTGGAAATATGAGCTGAATGTCTTCTGCTAGTGTTCAGTCATGATGGGAAGAGCACTTTTTATTTTCCCAATCTTATTTCCAATCCACAAAATGGGAATGAGTCCCTGCAATTGTTTACCAGCCAAGAAGTGGTGGAGGGGTGCCAATAGTCTCCTAGGAAAGGTACCATGTAACTGGAGTGTAAGATCTGGGTGCATGAGGCAAAAACCCAGCGTAATCCATTGAATTATGTCCACTGCTGACCTCCGTTTAAGGTATGTAGCACCCACATACCCAGAATGTAGCACCCACATACCCAGAATGAGCTCTTTATTGCTCCATCATGTTCTCGTCTTTAACCATAATACCTTGCATGTTTGTTTACATGTAACACATACTATGGTACAGAAATCAAAAGTTACAAAAAGATGTAGAGGGAAAAGTCATCCTCCCTATGTCTCTGTCCCAGCCCCTCTCCCTGTACCATATTAGACTCTCTGTTCTTAACCTTGCTCATTGCACTTAATGACGTATTTCAGATGCCTTTCCATGCCAGTGTCTGTGACACAGTATTCTATTGTACAGCACACCATAATTTATTTTCACCAGTCCCTTGCTGATGAACAGTATTGCCAGTTTTTTGCTGTTGGAGGTAGTGCTGCAATGAATGTCCTTGTACATATGGCATCTTTGCTCATGTGCAAGGAGAGCTGTGGGGACTATTATTAGTTTCCCGGTACAGTGAAGCTCATTCCATCATGTAATCTTGCACATTTGTGGGAAAAGGCAAAATGCAATCACCCCAGCCTCCTTTCCCTCTTATTATAAAACCCTCCGTGGCCACATCTGTGTATCCCCTCCTCATAACTCCGCAGAAAGGGGAGAGAGGAATCTCAAGTGTTTTATGCTATCTCCCTCCCCACGGGCTCTTAATAGGCTTACCTGTTTTGGGAGCGGATTGAACTAAATGGAAAGCACTAGAGAAAGCAGGGAGCGAGGATGAGCTTGTCCAGAAACACTGGGCTGCTCGAATACTTGAAATATTTTTTCCTGCCTGCTATATGCACACTGATTGAAAACCAACAAAGGAGTTCTCAGAAACCATGAAGAAGAAGAGGGGCCTTATAATCAACAAAAACTTGCACGACCACTTAAGTCTTAAATGTAAGCTTTAAGAAAACCCAGTTAGTGAAAAAGGGGGGGCGGGGAGGACCACTACTTTGAATGTCGCATTGGCCTGGTTTGTTCTTTGAACCAAATCATAGATTTTTCAGGATTTTGGAAACAAAAATGATTGCCTCAATTGTGTGGGTGCCTTTACCAGATCAGGGTGCCTCTGGGGAACAACGAAATCCGCTGAATCTTCTGAGTCTCCTACAGTCAGTCCCTCAACCTGAGAAAGAGTGATCTGGCCTGAGCAGCACCTCACAACTATCAGAATAGAGGCGGAGGGCCATGCTCATGGTTTTATGAATTCACCTTCCATCATCTCGCTGCCCTGTGAGAAGGACTGTTCATTCTCCCACTTCTCAGTGGGTACCTCATATTCCTATGGGACAGTCAGAGCTGAGGAACAAAGAAAGGCAAGCACACACCACAGCCATACTGAAAGGAACTCCTGAGATATCTGTGAGCTTCCTTTTGACGACAATAATTTGTTTTAACACATTCTTTTTACTGAAATATAGCTTACATACAAAAAGGCCTGTTTTTAGTGTACATGAGTTTTGACAGATGTGTCACCTGTGTAACCATGACCACAATCAAGATATAGAACATCTCCTCACACCTAGACAATTTCCCTCCTGTCCCATTGTAGTCAACAGCCCTCCTCCCCATCCCAGGCAGCAATGACCTTTCTTTCACTGTAGATTATTTTTGTTTATCCTATAACTTCATGTAAATGGATTTACTTAGCATTCATGTTGTTTCATATGTTAGTGATTTTTCTTTTTCATTGCAGAGTAGTATTATATTTTATGGATACCCACAGTTTGTCCATTTGCCTGCTGATGGACATTTGGGTTGTTTCCAGCTTGGGGCCATTATGAATAAAACTACTGTAAATATTCATGTACAGTTTTCTTGTGGTCATATGTATTTATTTATCCTAGGGAAATCCTAGGAGTGGGATTTCTGGATCATAGAGGCAGTGTATGTTAACTTGATAAGAAACTGCCGAGTATGTTTGTATTGTACAAACAGGCTGTGTCAGCTTACATTCCCACCCACAACATACAAGAATTCCAATTGCTCCACATCTTCACCAACATTTGCTATTGTCCATCTTTTTTAGCCATTTTAGTGGACATGTAATAGTATCTCATTGTTTTAATTTGCATTTTCTAGTGAGTAAGGTTGTTGAACATATGCTTGTTGGCCATTTGCATGTCTTATGTGAAATCTCTGTTTTTTATTGGGTGCTTGTCTTCTTACTATTGAGTTATAACAGTTCTCTATACATACTGAATAAGTCCTTTGTCAAATAAATGTAATGTGAATATTTCCTGGGACCAGTTTTTGTATTTTCAGTAGCTAGTACTATACCTGGCACATTAAAACGAGTGGCCAGCCCGGCCGGGCATGGCTCAGCGGTTGAGCGTCGACCTAGGATCCAGGCGATCGGGGTTCGATTCCCGGTCAGGGCACATGCCCGGGTTGCGGGCTCGATCAATGACTCTCTCATCATTGATGTTTCTATCTCTCTGTCCCTCCCTCTCCTTTCCTCTCTCTGAAATCAATAAAGATATATTTAAATAAATAAATAAATAAATAAATAAATAAATAAATAAATAAATAAATAAATAAAACGAGTGGCCACGTCATACTGAATGTTAGAAGTTATCACTGAGCAGAAAGTAACAAGTTGTAGAGGCCAAGACAACCATCCCCAAGTCCTGAATCCACAAGGCCCCTTTCCCTCCCTCAAAATTCAGGGGGAGATGGAAAAACAGAGTCTTGGAAGCAACAAGTGTTGAACACCATGCACGGCACATTTACTTGTCAGTACTGTTTACATAGTCACAATAGGAAGCCTGGTTAGGATGTCAGATTTATAAGCTGGGTTACATCGTGTATACATCTGTGTGTTTATGCTCATTTACAGATTCGTTCGGAGACCATTGCCACCTATGCTCTCTGTGGCTTTGCCAATATCAGTTCCCTAGGAATAGTGGTCGGCGCACTCAGTAAGTGGAAAGAATATTCTTCAACAGCAGATGTGATGTAAACATGCTTCAGATCTCCATTTTGCTCTGTAACATTATTCATATCAGGGGAAAAAAGGAACTGCAACAGCACGGGTCTATTTTTTATCCCTGCTCTGCAATGTAGTTTTCTAGGGATACCCAAGCTAACCTGAGCAAGAGTTTGCTCCGGTGGACAGGTGCTTCTCCACCTGGGCCATAGGCTTCACTTGCATGCCAATTCCAGATTTACAATGGCCACCTGGAGAAGGCTGCTGAGGTCCAGTGGAAGTTCAGTGGGAAAATGCTGTTATTAAATTGTGATGTCTGCCGTGGGCATAGCCGTAGATGGTGACAAATGGATTGCAAATATTTGGAATCCGTCCTTGCAACGCATTTGCCTTGCCATGCCCCCAGCATACCAGGAGAATTCTATGTGAGACTGAGGACTTGTATCTTTGTGTGAACAAACTTCTTCCCTTCCTCACACACCAGAGAATTTCTCCAGATGTGAAGCTCATCACTAAGCCCTTGAATCTTTAATTTCCCAGCTAGGTGTTGTATGTCTGTGTTTTTAAGTTAGTTGACCTGAGACCCCAACCCCAGAACAATTCTCAGAGGCTGGAATTTGGAATTCTAGTCAACATTAATCTCTCATGCTTTCTTCCATGTTTTCTAGCATCCATGGCTCCTTCCAGAAAGCGTGACATCACCTCAGGGGCAGTGAGAGCTCTGGTTTCAGGGACCACAGCCTGCTTCATGACAGCCTGCATTGCAGGTAACGCATCCTCTCCTTTGTGTCCTGTCTCCCTGTGCCCATAGTATGGCAGCTTTCAGGGGGACAGTGTTTCCAACCTGTAGATATGCTGCTGCAGAAAGCCGAGAGGCAGAGCTGCCTTTAAGCATGTTGTAAAGTGAAATGTGTGGGGCACAGTGGAGAAGCTAAGAACAGAGGAGCGTTCAGGGACTTTGTTAATGAATATACTGAATAGGACTCTGTTCCACTTCCAGGCATTCTCTCTGGCACTCCTGTGGATGTCAACTGCCATCACATTTTAGAGAATGTCTTCAACTCCAGTTTACCTAGAAACACAACTAATGTAATATCTTGTTGCCAGAGCCTATTGAGCAGGTATTGTATTCTTGATTATAACTTCTTTATATCCATTAAAGACCCCATCCACTTATTTTTATAACTTCATAACTCTTACTTTATTTAAATATAAGAATGTGTGTGGCAATTCTAACCCCCTTTCACTTTGACTTTTCTCAGCCAAAACTAGGAATCATAATACTAGCCAGTGCTGCTCAAGCATTTTATATGCCCCCAGCTGTGTATTAGGCGCTGTGTATGAATTAGCTCACTTGAACTTTGAAACCACTGTTTAAGTTAGGCACTCTTGCTTGGGTAAGCATTAGATAAAATCAGGGCTTGGAGAGGCTCTGTAACTTACCCAGCAAAATGAGTACATGTACAATCTAGACAGAAAGACCCAAGAAAATTTCGGTCTTTCTGCTACAGAGCCCATGCCCTTAACTAGTACCCTAGTATTCATTCTAGGTACTGCCTCCCTTTGAAGGAGATCAAGCAATGCAGGCTGTCCGGACAACGTGGTGATGGACTACAGTGGATGAGGGGCCAGCAGTGACCCATGCCAGCCACCCCCACCCTGTCCAGTTTCTATTTACAAAATTATTATCCCCACCCACCTGCCCTTCTTAATATGCAAGTGTTCTATAATGAACGATCCTTTCTTTGTTTATTCTGGAGGAAATAACGGAAGTCCTTGAGGCCAAATAGGATTTGAGAGTCAAAACTAATTCTCTGGGGCTTCTGTCCTTAACCCACCCTAACTGGAATGTGATGGAGGAAATCAGCTTCCTGCCCTATGCTTTTTTCTAATGTGTCATCTTCTGCTCATCCACTGTTTCTGTCTCCTAAGGCTCAACTAACTGTTTCATTCCACCTTCCACTAGCGCTGTCGCCAACGGTCAGAGCAAGGTGATCCCAGGAGGAAACCACAGCCTGTATTCTCTGAAGAGCTGCTGCCAAGTGTTGAGTCCATCATCACTGAACTGCAGCTGGATCCCTAGTGCATTTTGAGTTCAATCACTTCTCCAATAGAACTCTAAGTATGGGCGCTGAATTTTCTACTTTGGGGACAAAAAAAAAGCTGTTCTCCACAGATTGAAACTTCCATCATGGAATCAGCTTTAATCGGAAAGAAGAAAAACAGGAGTAAACCCTTCAGATCTACAGCATCTTTCCTCAGATCTACAGAATCTTCCTCCCCTCCCCTCCCCTCCCCTCCCCTCCCCTCCCTTCCCCTCCCCTCCCCAGCCCCTTCCCCACTGAGAACTACTATGGCATCCCAAAGTGAGGTGTTGTCTCCAGTCCCCAAACATGTTCTAACCTTAGAATTTCAGGACATTTAACCAGAATACAGGTACAAATGCCAGCTTGCAACAAGTGCACTATGACTCAGCCACACCCACTTAGTTCAAGTCTCTAAGTAGTCCAGAGTGGCTCGTTTTAAAAATATCTCAGGTTAGGTCACTCTGCCTTCACCCTGGCTGAACTGAAAGAGCCTGAACTTGAATCTCACATCCAGGAGGACCAATCATGAGTCACCCACTCATTGCCTGCCCTGAGGAAGTCTTGCAGAAATCAAGAGTCCTTCTGGAGAGCACCTAGACTAGTCTAAAACTAGGTTTAAATCCCATGTGCTTAGAGGGTTATACCAGTTATCTTAAGCCAAACTGGGCTATAGTAACAAGCCAAAAATCTTGGTGGTTTACAAGTTTATTTTTAACTCACATTATATATTTATTGAGGGTCAATTTTGGCCATACTCCATGTTTTCTTCATTTCCAAGGCCCAGGCTAAAGGCCTGTCATAAGGAGAGTAGCAAATATTTTTAAGAAATAATATGATAGACCACATGGATGGTTAAATCAATATCTCCCTCAAGGAGTGAACCTGTTATAGGGCATAACTGTAAGCCTATTAATGTGCAAATTTGGTTATGTTCCTAGTGACACAGCTGCAAAATGGTGCTACACTGCAGTCAAAAAACCACGTAAAGACAATTTGAGGAAGAAATAAGTACTGGTTGAGATTTGAAAACCTCCCATTGATACTTCCACTGACCAGGAAAGCATCAGCATCAAACTTGCTTCTTTAATGGGTTCTGAGACTTAATGTGTCTCAGAAGAAAATTCCAGAGACAATGGTGGATGCTCTTTAATGAAGTGCTTCATACCATAAAGACCACTTTGTGTGAGAAAATACAAACACTAATGACTGGACTCACACACTAAAAAAGAATGTGAAAAAGGTTTTGAAATACCTTAAGTAATTTATTTATATTTTTCTTTTTGTTCATGTACAAAAGAAATTTTTAAAAATCTAGGTGTAAATAGTTGGCTTTCTTTTGTGGTGGTGGTGGTGGTGGTGAAGTAGCAAGCCAAATGCCCAAAGAACTGTTTATATCTGAAGTATAACATACCAGAATATTTCTAGTTTTCTGTCATTTGTATCAAAATTTTCTTGGAACTCAATGTGCCCTTTTAGTATATAGACTCTATTTTATGAAAACGTATTTATATGTCTTTTCCCTCTGTTCTCATGTTCTGGTGTCAGCCTTTTTAAAATCCTTGGTTAGTGTGTCAGGAATGCCACTTATTCATATATTGGTTCTCCTTTGTCTGCTATGGCTATTATTTTTCTCTCTTTAACTCTTTGCATTTTTTTTATTCAGTTTTATTTTTAAGAATCTCTAAGAGAATCTCTTTGCTGTTTCTAGTGTACCTCTCTGACCAACTAATTTTCTAATTATGTCTGTTACCATTACTATTCCTTGGATGTTTGTAGCTCTTAGCTCTTCCCTGAGCTCTTTTTTCTTTTTTTAATTATTATTTCAAGGAAAACAATTATTGCCCTGTTTTTTGGTAAGCATTTTTCTTTTTCAAATTACAAAAAGTAATTAATACCAAGTTGTAATTTAAAAATGTTTATGTTACAGATGTTCCTCAACTTACGATGGGATTACATCCCAATAAACTCATTATAAGTTGAAAATACCTTAAGTTGAAAATGCATTTAATACACCTAACCTACTAACCTACTAAACATCATAGCTTAGTTAGCCTACTTTAAATGTGCTCAGAACACTTACATTAGCCTACAGTTGGACAATTAATCTTGAGTTTCATCTCAAGAGTAATTGCCTTCCCTTCTCACCAGAAACAGGAGACACAGATGGGCATTTTGTAGACATGATGGGATGTGAAAACACAAATCACGGTAGCTTAAAGATGCTGGCAACACAGTACCCTCTAGAGTATCAGTTGTTTACCCTTGAGATTGCATGGCTGACTGCGAGCTGCAGCTCACTGCCACTGCCCAGCATCAAGAGAGAGTATCTTACCACATATCACTAGCCCAGGAAAAGATCAAAATGCAAAATTTGAAGTATGGTTTCTACTGAATGTATATCACTTTCACACCATCACAAAGTTAAAATATCATAAGTTTGGGACTATCTGTATGTACACACACACACACACACACACACACCTTACTCGCCACCCTATTGACCCCAGCTCTTTCTATTAGCACATCCCTGAAATTAATATTGCTAATTCACTGTCATATGCGCCTTTCTCCAAACATATAAGAATGTGGGAGATTTGTTGTTTCTATACAAATAGAATGAGTCTATTTACATATCACCTTGGTAATATACCTTGGAAATTCCTATAAGTCATTATGCATAGTTCTAGCTCTACCCTTCCCACTTTTGTGTGTGTGTGTGTGTGTGTGTGTGTGTGTATGTGTACAATTCTACATAAATGAGAGAACATGCTACATGCTCCCAGTGAAACCACTAAATGGAGGATTTTGGTGCATGGTGAAGTCTTCACTCTTCATTAGCAGACATAGAAGGGCTGTTTGCCCACCCACCCGTAGTCTTTTAAAATGGTGAGTCCATGTGTTTCCTATACATTTTCTCAGTTGTTGTCTGAGGTCACTCAGTGCTAATAGCATGTTGCTTTCAGTCTAGGCACCCTGACCTTTTTTTATGCCAAAGCTGTGACGTCTGTTTTGAAGAATTCTGCACTCTGTCTAGTCTGCCCATGAAATTTAAAGCCCCAGCCTTCTCCCTGAGTCTGTGTTCACACTGGTACAGTTTTCACTAATCTGAAAGCCCTTTTGCAAACACAGTATTATGAGTCCAGATATGAATATCTCCTAATTTCAATGAAGATGGAAGTTTGCTCTACTGCTTATTATTCTCCATGTTGTTTTCCATTGGTTTGCAAAAGGAGATCCTGGCTGGTGTTGTTCAGTGGTTTAGCATCCACCCATGAACCAATAGGTCACCACTTTGATTCCCGATCAGGGCATATGCCAGGGTTGTGGGCTCGATCCCCAGTAGGGGGCGTGCAGGAGGCAGCAGATTGATGTTTCTCTCCCTCTAAAATCAATAAAAACTTTTTTTTTTTTTAAAGGAGAGAGGGGTAGAAATGGCATTTCCTTCCCCGATGCAGAAACTATGGTTATAAACAAATTCTCTGACACTGTAGAAGCCTTAGGGCCTCAACCAAGAATAAACTGAAGTCATGGACTATGGAGAATTTTCTTTGATCCCCCCCCCCATTGGTAAAATCAGCACATTTAGGCAATTAGATCTGAGTGGCAAGGTCTTTGTAACTACAGTGATTACTAACATGCATTCATTTTGCAAATGCTCTCATCTAATTACTTTTATATTTCTGTAGTTCAATTAGGCTGGTAGGCCACTGTGAAGGGCTTATGATGTGCACTTGCCCAGTGAAGCTGACTTCCAATTACAGAACAATTATAAAATCAGGCATGCCTTTAAAGAAGGTATTGAAGGACACAGTGTGCCAGGAAGGATTAAACTATCCTGAATGTACTGCAGCGGGGAAGGGGAAGTAACCATTCACATTTTAAACAGGCAGGAACACAGGACCTAAGGAAGAGATGCCTGAAACAGGAGTACCATATGGTGCTAATGAGCCACATGGTCCTGAAACTACTTGCTTTTTACAACCCATTACTTATTTTTTTAAAAACAACAACTTTGTTTCAAGCTCAAGCAGGAAGGAAAGTGTACATTTACCAATTCTTTTTCTGGGTCTAAAGACAGCACAAGTTTATGATAACAGTTGTTTTCCTTTATATTACAAAGCAATATGACTGCCCCCTGGATGTAGAGTGAGTACTTTCAACTGTGGTCATTAATGGAGCTACTTGGCATTTTCGTTTCAATTTACTCTAGAGAATAAACAATGAGCCTGTATGAAGTCAGCCCCTCCTACCCACTCTACCTTTTGCAAAATGGGAAGGCAGTGACTGATATTGAGGAGGACATAATCTGTAGCCATGCAACAGAGAAAAGCATTCAAATGACAACCTTAAAATTTAGTCTTCTGGCAACTGACAACCCACCGCTTTACCATGAAAAACCAGGATTAGAAGAAAACATATGTCTTACAAGCCATGTTAACCTGTAGAATCAGCTCTATATCTCCCATGTGTGGACATGTTTCTGGTAATAGTCATAAAATAAGAGGACTGTAGAACCCTAGGTCATTCAGAAATGCTTCAACTCCCCTCACCCCCAGGCCCCGCCCGCAGTCGTAAAGAGCGATCGAACCCATGGCTAACAGCAGGGCTGGAGCAGTATTCCCGGTCTACTCCAAACCCCTTCAACTGCAGGGTACCTACCTCATTCTTTAGTTGTTTGCCCACATGTCTGTCTGACCACTGGACTACTAATTCCTACATATCTCCAGCACCTAGAATCCGGCATCTATAGACATTTGGTAAACATCTATTCAATGAATGAATGAATGATACTGCAAAATGGCTACCTTCGCATAATCAGACACAGTTAATTGGATCACTGTTAAAAGTTTTTAAAATCTCATAAAAAATGCATACTCATAAAAATTGCAAATGATATGCAAGTGTATAATTGAGAAATTGGAAATGTCCTCCCACCTCAATCTCATTCCCACCATAAGGTGGCCACAGTTAACACTTTGGTGTCACTGCTAATTTTTCTCTATATATAATTAACAATACAATAAGTGATAACTATCAAACTGGAATGGGTGAGTCTTCTTTCAAGCTGAATGCCTGAATCACTTTCACCTTCCATCTCTTGGGGAATGTCAGGTACATGATTTTGCTTGTCTTACATTAGTTAACTGTGTTGTACAGTCATTATCAAAGTTCAGGAGACTGGCCTTCCTGATAATCTGCAAGGCCAGTCTGCAATTTAGTAGTGTTGTCTTCGTTGAAGCTAAATGGAATCATTAAAAGCATTCCAACACCCAACATAAATGAGCATATTTAAAGTAACCAGATTCTCTCTGCTTATATGAGCAATTGTTCTACTATCACATTTGGAAAAGCTCTTTGGGGAAATGGAAAACAAGCCAGTTGCTACTTTAGCAGCTGAGACTTCAGCTCTGGCCTCAGACACCAGCCCCATTACCTTCAATATTTATGTAATCTCTCTGCCTCAGTTTCCTCATTTGTAAAATACAAATAAACATATCTCCTCTCCCATATGTTTGAGAGACTTAAATAAGTTAAATGGTATAAAGCACTTAGAAGAATGTCTCACAGACAAAGTCTACATAACACACTTTTTCTTCATTGGGGTATAATTTATACACGGTAATTGCACAGATTTGAAGTATACAGTTTGATGAGTTTTGGCAAATGTACACACCCATGTATGTGACTATCGCCCCAGTTGAGATGGAGTGCACTTCTTCATTTTAGAAAGTTCCCTGGTGCCCCTTCCCAGTCAAATTTCACACACACACACACCCCTCTCCACGTCCTCTCAGTTTAGCCCGATTGATTTTCTTTGCTCGAGAGATTAGTTCTGACATGTTCAGCTAGAACTTCATATAAATGGAATCATACAGCACACGCTCCTTTGACTCTTGCTTTTGTCATTCAGCATATGTATTTAAGTTTCATCCAGTCGGCATTTCGGTTTTTATTGCTGAGTATTATTCCCTTGTATGAATACATCACCATTTCTGTATCCATTCTACCCATTCTACCCAATCTAATGAACATTTAGATTGTTTTCAGTTTTTGTAGAATTTTTAAAAAAACTCAAAACTTATTTTTACCACACATTGCTTAGGTGTTTCAGAATCTTTTAAGTTTAGGAAATGTGAACTGGAAGGTGAAGAAGGCGTGGCTCGCCCACAGGGTGGTTTGCTCCTGGATGCCCTTTCTCTCCCTCATCTTGCTGACTCTCTTTGCTTACTTGTTATTTTTCACAGGTGTTTACAAGATTGTTGGCTTCAGGCCACAAACTGGAAGATCAGTGATAACTGAGCCTCAAAAGAGAACAACAGGGAAGCTGGAGCACTATGATCACTCTCAGTTGAAAGGAATATTGATTAACCTGTCCCTACATACTATACAAGGACGCTTTCACTGAACTGTTCAAGAAAATCCACTTGGCTTTTCTCAGCCTCCAATAAATCTACTTTACATTAGCATATGATGTCATAGGGATAGGGTGCAGAAACTTGAATTTAAAAAAATACAAGAAATGTAAGGAAACACTTTGTAGTTTGAAAGTATTGTAGCCAAACCTGATGTGCACTCAAGATGAGCTCTGATCATATCATAACAGATTTGGCTCCAGCATCTTGCAAAATACAAAAGCATCCATCAGCTGAAAATTTTGTTACTTCGGAGCTATAAAAAAATTAATCCCATTTATGAGATAAGTTGGCCAGTTCTTAAAAACAGTGTGTGAAACAAATACTAATTCTCATTAGAATTTACTCATCAAAATTCAACCTGCCCTTTCTAAAAGGGACATCTCAAACAGTTGAGAATTATTGGCTGTCTTTGACCACCTGTTCATCTATGTCTGGCCATGGAAAACAGGTTATCCAGAAAGTAAGGGTTTCTGCATCTATTGAAACCAAATGAAACCAAACAGAAGGAAACAATATGTTCTTGGGGGCTCAGGAGAGGTCTTCCTGTCAGTGTGATTTGACTACTGTTTCCATAGCAACAGACTCTGGAATTCTCTAACATCCTCCATGTGCTCACAGGAAGCTGCAGCTGGATACTCAAGAAAATTCTTTCTCAAAGGTTACTGAGGTATTCAGAAAGAATTCAATCAAAATTTCATCTAAAATTAGCAGGGGGGTGGTCTTCTAGATGACCTGAAGGTAACATGAATTTCTTAAATTCTCTCTCTTCCTTCTTACTGGTAATACCAGGAATCTGCTTGAGGGGAATTGTATTCAGGTATTATAGGTACTTACAAGCACCTCTGCTCAGGTGGAGAGCACAGACACCTGGTGCCCAGACATCAGTAGTGAGGAACAGGGCAGAGATCCGTAGCAACTGGCCAGAGCCCAAATGGCCCTCAGAGGACAAGGCAGAGATTCCAGTTCTAGGGGTGACTCCCTATGTTAGCAGCTATAAATGAACTGGGAAAGGCACTCAGAGGCATTTCTGTTTCTACCCCTTCTCATAATAGTTTTTATAAGATGCTTTATTGCAAAAGTAATCAATCATTTGTTGTAGAAAAATATTCATAATCTTAAGGAGAAAATAAAAAAGTTACCTGCCCTGGCCAGTGTGGCTCAGTGGTTGGAGCTCCGACCTGCACACCAGTGGGTGGTGGGTTTGATTCCCGGTCAAGGGCACAAACCTGGGTTGCCCCACCTTGGGTTCATCCCCCGAGGTTCATCCCCACCTCAGGGCATACTCAGGAGGCAACCAATCGATATGTCTCTCTTACATCAATATTTTTCTCTCTCTCCCCCTCCCTCCCGCCTACTCTCTTAAAAGTAGTGGAAAAAATATCCTTGGGTGAAGATTAACAAATAATCAAATAAATAAAAATAATCTCTACCTATACATCATTACAAAAATATAACTAGCACTAATAATCTCTAATGTATAGCCATTCAATGTGTGTGTGTGTAACACTATGATATATTTTGAGGCCAGCTTCCCCCCCTTAACGTATCATGAACACTTTTGCATGTTGTTAAATATTCTTCTACATTATTTTTAAATGGCTACAAGCTTTCCATTATATGACTCCTTCTCATGAAGGCCATTTTGGATGCTTCCCCTCTTTCTTTCATTAGCTTCTCCCATATATTTACCTTCCCACAATTAACTTCCCCTAAAAGCACAATTTACTTCCCCTAAAAGCACAATTTACTTCTCACAGTTTACCCCACTTCCTCTGCCTCATTATTTCACAATCTATCACTCTTTGTTAAAATGGGATATGAGCCCCCACATCTAACCACTTCTTTGGGTTTTCATTTCTTTCTTGTGAAGCCCCCATGTGCATGTAATATAAACTGTGTCTTTTATTAATCTATCTTTTGTTAATTTAATCTGTGGGCCCCAGTCATAGAATCTAAGAGGGTAGAAGATTCTTTTCCTTCTCTATAATATCTAAACTGGAGATTATCATATCAATTCCAGAGAATTAGCCTTAAGAAGTAAATAAATGTGGAATGTCTGGCCCATAGAAAAATTCGATAAATTTCAGCATGATGATAAAGAGAAGGAAATATTGCCTACTTCCCTCTTGTGCAAAGAAATGCAGATACCCAGAGGGTTCACAGATAATGATCCTTAAAAGATTAGTCTTTCCATTATATCCGAACTAAAGACTTCTATACACTTGGAAAATTATATTATCAATGATCTTGATAATTGGTTTGAGATGACTTTAGTGAATTTTTTCACTAATCCAGTTTGAAAGGGAATCTCAAGGGCTGTTATTCCCCTGAAACTGGCCTGCCAAGGCAAAATGGCAGATCAGACCAGATTTGAACTCTAGTTTAGCCACTCATCTCTAAGGCTCCATTTCCTTATCATTAAAAGAGAGATAATTTTACCTCCTTCTCACACTGGCAAATAATGAGATAGAAATGTAAGAAAAATGGTTAGGGCTCTGCTTAGCATATAGTGTATGTTCAATAAATGGCAGTTATTTTGTTGTTATCACCACGTTCTTTGCTTTGTATCATTAAATATGATGGCTATGAGCTGATGAGAACAAATAAAAGGAGGGTAATAAATGCCAAAATTGGAAGGAAAGAAAGAAGAAAATAATCAGAATACGAAAATCAAAACCATCCAAAAAAATAAGATGGATTGATGGAGGAACAGAGGGATATACAAATGGATAAAATGTGATCAAGCAGTTAAAATAAAATGTTAATTGTAGAATCTAAGTAGTGTGCTTCACTATAAAATTCTTTCAAGTTTGCTATATGTTTGAAAATTTTTTATAATAAAATGTTGGGAGAAATTCAAGACTGCCATCCTCTCTCCTCCTAGTCCTAATTGACCATACCTCGCCCCAAACACTCCAAGGCAAAGGATGATTGGTTTTCCTTGTGTCTTGATAGTTCCCGTAGAGTGGAGAACTTATAACTCACCCCCGGCCTAAATTTCAAGCTGTCTTTGTGAATGTGATTCACTCCCTTCCCCTCAGATTCGTACTTCTTATTTCCTGCTGGTCCAGCCGACAGCTCCAATTTACACATATCTGCCACCAATTTCGCTCACGTCCCAGAATCCCCTCTCTGACCCTGTTTCTCTCAGGCCCCCAATTCCCAGAGTTCAAACAGCTTCTCACCCAGAATCTGCAGAGATGTTGGGGCCTGGACATTTAGATCGCCAAAGTCATCTGCAGCTTTCTCCTGTTGCTATGACACAGGTGAACCCTATAGAGTGGCCAACCTGGGAACTGACAGCCTGGGATCATTGTGCACTGGTTGCCATGGTGAAGAGGAACCTACGGATGATTTCTCTATGCCCATTGGTGCCTGGCATATCAGGTGCCCAGAGTTGCAAGAGAGTGCTAAAAGCCCCTCATCAAATCATTAACATTTAGACAGGAATTCAATTTCGCACAGTTGGTCTGAGAGCCATGCTTCACAAAAAAGACCGGGAGGGGAAGGAGAACTGAGCCCTTTAGAAGTCTAGAAAATTTAGTATTTAAAGCAAATTCTGTATATTTTTCACTGTTTCTGTACCTTTTTGGTTTTTTAAACTTTTTTCAATTACAGTTGACATTCAATATTATATTAGTTTTAGGTGTACAGCATAGCTGTCAGATATTTATATAATTTAAATTTACAGACATTTATATCAAATACACAACAAATTCTGTATTTTTTAATGACATGTTCATGTTCTTTTTTGAAGGGAAGTTTAATTAACTCCATTTAGAAATGTTAAACTTTGGGCAGTCAGCATCCTCTAGTCCAGTATTTGTCAAAATGCTTTCCCTAAACTATTGATTAGAATCTCTGGGGATGGGGTTTAGGTAACTACAGTTTTAACAATGTCCCTAAGGTCCTCCTTAAAGCTTGAAAAATATTGCTTTAATGTAGCTATATAACCTGGAAGTCTCCTGAAAAAACATTCTAGCCAGTACCACCCAAACTTTTTACTGTTTCAGATCCTTTTTGCCATGTTCTTTCATTCCATGGCACCCCAAGAGTCACAGTCTTTGAGGGATATTTGTCTACCAAACAAATTGCATATGTTGAATAACAACGCTTTCCCCTTTTTATCTAAGACTTATATAAACCCCAGTCTGACTGGCAGAGAGCAGTGTTAAAGTGTTACATTGATAAAAATTCAGGTCAGCCTTGGCCGGGTAGTTCATTTGGTGGGAGTGTCATCCCATACACCAAAAGGTTGTGGGTTCGATTCCTGATCAGGGCACGTACCTAGGTTTCGGGTTCCATCCCACAAAGATCCATTAAATAATCTAAATTACAAATATATGTACCACAGCCTGCTATTTGTTTCCTAATGGCCCATGTGCCCTTCCTCTTCAGTACTAAGACTCCTCATTTTTAGCTAAAATACCTGGCTACCCACATTTACCAGCTGTCCTTATAGCTAGGTGAAGCCACATGAGTAAGGGATGGTCCATGGGATGTAAATGGAAGCTATGTGTGCAACTTCTAGAAAGTATCCTTAAAAAAGGGAAGTTGGTTGTGTCCCTTTTCTCTCCTATTCTCCTTCCTGCTGACTGGATGCAGACATGATGGAGAGAGCCGGAGCAGCCATGAGTTGAAAGGTGGGTGCTGAGGATGTCAGAATCATACATTAGAAGTCTGGGTTCCTGATGACCATGGAGCTGCCATTCTGAACTTGGCTACCTACCCAGAATTTTACCTGAGAGAAAATGAAGCTTCCATCTTATCTAAGCCACTGGTATTTTGGGTTTTCTATTCCTCAGAGCCAAACCTAATCCTTGCTACTAATGTAAATGAGGGGGGACATAGAAACATACTGAGTCAGGTATAAACCTACTACAGAAATATATACCACAAAGTCTTTCTATTTGTTATGAATAAGTTGCAAAGGTAACTTCAAACTTTCTAGTGGTTAATGTGACATTAAAACTTCTAAGGACACAATTCTCTGTGTCATAGGTTTATTTTTTTAATTGCCCAGGAGAAACACAACTGTTCCTGCTGCTATGAACAGATCAATTTATCCTAAGAGACTTTGTAAAAAGGACACCCATCATGTAATTCAACACCAACTGCAACAGCTTCCTTACGATAGAAACGGTGTGTTCCATGATGGTCTTCAATATAAGCCAGGAGAATCCAAGTGCAGATAATTTGAAATTGCCCTGTGTACTGGTTTATGTAGTATACTAGATGAATGCTCCTTTCCATTCCCCACAAACACTAGCTAAGCAGGACTTAGAGAGTTAACTGGTGGGAGGATAGGAAGGTGGTTTAAAAGGCCAACTCAACTCATATTCAAGTTGTCTACCACCAGCACCACCACCATCAACGAGAAATGGGCAGAACTGATCTGTCCTCCCTTCCTCATACCCCATTCAACCTTTATTTGTATGACTTCTTTTCTTCTCTAAAAATTGTGTGGGGTGTGTATGGGGGGGTGTGTGTACTAGGGGAGGAACTCAGTGTATGATTTTTTTCCACTTCTAGTTTCTGTAAAACTCAGCTAAGTAGGGCACTCACTTACCCTTAAAACACAGGGACCAAAAATGTAAATATTTAACTTATGGGTCATGTGTCCCAACTATGGATACAAAGTGGTGAGTGTCAGCAATTTACATCTCTTAAAGGAAACCGAAATGACTTCCAACACACCAGTCCTTTGCCAGGGGCAGCAACGCAGGCACCCCCAAAGCCACAGGGGTGCAGTTTCAAAATCTCCAATGAGAGGCTTACCTACGGTCCTCATGCCTGCTCCATTGATTCTGCAGCAGTCCAAGTAGGCTCTTGCCTGCCAAAGACTTGCTAGTCAAACCTGGGTCTCTTCCTGGGTATACCCTGTTGACGGAATAAATGATTTATGAGAGCAGCGTGTGGAAATGAGGGTGAATACCCACTACCTAAGCCAGATGGTTATATACTTTGCACCCAGTATGGTCCCTTTATACTTTATGGCTAGGCTTTGTAAAGATACGCTTCCCTATAACCCAACACTGGCTTTGAGTAAAGAAGGATACCTTGCTTTTTGTTTGGTTGGCTTTTACCAGAGCATTACTGAATTTCATGATGCAAATTCTGCACTGACATTGGTAGAGAGATGAATGTATATCTGCAGGGTACCCAAGTAACTCAAGTCCTTCCAACACAGAACACAAAATGAAAGTTCTCTTTATCTCTTAGAATGAGTGAACATCTTTTCTTATTCCCTCTAATTTAAATTAACTACCTGATTCACCCAGCCATAGGCCAGAATCTCAAAACTTTACCACACTGACCTAGTTGTTACCCCCAATGGTCCAAAGCCACCTTTTCATTTCTATATTGGATTCACAAGCAAATTCATTTTCCACAAATGGAATGTCTATTTGGGATCAGCTTTGTTTGAAATTGTATAGCAAACAGGGAAATGAGAAGATTAGAGAACATTGGTAAGAGCAACTGCAAATAACTTTTAAATCAGTCTGGATATTTCTCTCCAAGAAGTCATCCTCCTTTTCCACGTAGGAAATAGAAAGATTTTGCCTGCCATTAGCAATAATCTCAACAGCATGCATAATAATAGTAATAATGATAATTTTTAAAAATGTCAATCAACATCTTGGTAGACCTTTCTCAATACAAAATGCTTTCGCGTCCGGCCGGGCGTGGCTCAGAGGTTGAGCGTCGACCTAGGATCCAGGCGATTGGGGTTCGATTCCTGGTCAGGGCACATGCCCGGGTTGGAGGCTTGATCAATGACTCTCTCATCATTGATGTTTCTATCTCTCTCTCTCTCCCTCCTTTCCTCTCTCTGAAATCAATAAAGATATTTAAAAAAAAAAAAAAGTTTTACCTATCCTTGTGTGCAGTAGAGCAGGGGTTTTTATGTTATTTCACAGACACAGGGCAGGGGTTCAGAGAGGAGACTCACATTACTTAGGTTTGGGTCTCAGTTCTAACACGTACCAAGCACCTCAGTAACCGTGGACAAGTTATATGTCTCTAAATCTCAATAATTCTATAAAATGAGGATTAAAATAGAACCTACCACAGACAGATGCTGTGATATGCAGTAAAAGACATGTAACAGACATGCAGTAACCCTGGTAAAATGCTATAACTATTAGTTGAGATCGGAGGGGTGAATTTGTCTTCTCAAGAATGAAGAGTTTAATCTGCAGAACCAGGAAGAACCTCACCTCCAGCTCCAGATCTGGGGCTTACCTGAAGCGAGAATTGACTTAGGAGCAGAACCAAGATCAGACATTCCCAACACTTACCCTTCCTCTGTTCCTGCCAGTCCAGCAGCTCTGGGAGCACTCTTAAACAATGACAGGATTACTGACTCTCCTTCCGGGCAAGGGTGCAATGCAAACGTTTGATAATCAGCGGAAGAGTCTGTAATGAAGAGAACCCACAGAACTGTGCTTGAACCTCGAAGCCTGAAGATGCCTGTGACAGGCTGCTTCTCCACCCAGGCTTGGCCTAGCATAGCCTGCTTGCTTAAGGGACAGTGCACGATGCTGAAGTCCACAGCTGGCCACAAGGTGACAGGATATCACCAGCAAGGATGCTCAAGCCCAAATTTCACTGTGGAGCAAATCTCCTTTGCTGAAGGCCCACCTTCATGGAGAAGCCAATCAGGCCAGGGCACTGATTGATGTCTGACACCCAAGATGACAAACTGAAACATTCCAATTAACATCAGCCCTAAACCTAAATTAGTGACAAAAATTCTGCAAATGCCGTTCTTCTGCCTAAATGCTCAGTTCTTATGTAAGACAATACAAAGGGTATCTCATCAATCCACACATGCGAAAAGGAACCTTAAGGTGACCATGAACTTATTCTAACACAAATGACTACTTCTGTTTGCATGAATTCCAATTTGCAAGTGTATAAAGGAACTGAGAAACTTTAGGTGTCAGGAGCAACCCTCCAGAATCTCCAGAAATTATAACATTTTCTAATAAAGATGAAAATATATTTTTTAAATAGTCAAATTTAAATTATTTCCATATAACGTAATTACCATAAACATTTTAAAACCTGGGATTTTCTTACCATCCTTCCTATTTCTGAGCTATCTTCTCTCTTTTACTCCTTACCAAAAAATGAATATTTAAGAATTATAGAATAATTTAAATATTCTAATGATATACAAGGTTTTACATAGACTCATATTGTTTTAGAGTCAGATGGTAACTGGGCGATCATCTACTTTAATGGCCTCATTTCCCCAAGGAAGAATCTAGTACTGCCAGAAGTTAATGAACTTGCCTAAGATAACAGAAAACCAATTCTGAAGTGAGACCCGAACTTTTGTTACCTGACTTTCAGGATAGTTTGGACTAATTTGGATCTTTTACTTAACCACGTCAGGAAAGTCATGATTTTCCTTTACCTTATAGCATAGAGAACCACTAGCAAGGAGAGAGAATATCAGTCCAGCTCTGTATCAGAAATTCAGTAGCTGTTAGGACAAAAACTATCAGAAAAGCATCATGATTGCTCCAATAATAAAGCCTTAAAAATAATAAGAAGAAGAACGCTGATGACCCAGGGCTAATTTCTCTGGAACCTGATAAAGAACATGCCAGGTCACAGCCACTCAACTAGGATGTGAAATTGAATAAAATTCAGATGGAAGGAACAAAATCACTTTCCTTGGACTCTGGAGACCCTGAGCCCTGTCTCACAAGGTGTGATGATAAAGTAATGGGTCTGATGTTAAAAGAAACACAACCAGAACTTTCTAAGTGAGCCCTGTGTCCTCCAAAGCAGGGCTTGGGAAGCTGCATATTTGTGCCAGAGGCGCTGCAGCAGCTCAAATATTAACACTTCTTTGGCACTTGCCTTCAGAGCTGCAGCATGTTCTGCCAAATCTCTACCCCATCATAAAGCTTGGTCACGAGAAGGTGTGGTTATGTCTGGAAAATGTGCAGTAAACTCTTGGGGACAGTGTGGGTGGTCGAGGCAAATAACACTTTCGGATAAAACTGAATTGCATATAGTCATTGAGTGAGTTGATTTCCCCTGTGGCTTATAAATTGGACCATATGGTTCATCTAGCGAGGAATAGATTCTCCTTCAAGGAGACAGCCAGGAGAAAACTTAAGGTGTTACTAACACCATGTGTATTACTGACTTCAAAATAAAAGCTTCTTAATTCCAGGTCTTAATCATTTTGCACGTATTGATAAATCTTCGTCTCCCAACTCATATCGAAACTCCTCTAAGGGAAAGACCACTTACTGGATTGAATTCTATGAAATTGCTGCCATTTCACCATATTTGACCTACAAATATCATATGGTTAATTTGGCATCTTACTATGTTAGCACAATGGCGAAACGTTCAACAATGTTAATTAATATCGCTGCGCTGAGACTGGCAATCCTGAACGTAAGTATGGAACTGCCAGGGAGTGCACCAGGGATGACGTTCCACAACCGAGGTAAGCATCGGTTTTCCCCTTGCTAGTTCTGCTTCGTATGCACTTAGGTTTTTTTTTTTAACCCATTTAAACAGCAAGTACACCTTAAGGGCGAAAAGTCTGCCACGCACACCACCAAGCAGCCTTTCACAAACAGGGCTGTTCTGTAAGAAACATCCCTCACTCTGAGTAATAATCAGGTCATGGCCATATCCACATATCTGAAAGCAGGTTTGCTGGCCGGGTCCTTCTAGGCCCTGGGACTCAGCTAGACAGACCGGATGATCTGACTTGCCCTTAACCAATTTCACTCAGGAACAGAGTGCACTCTGGGTCTCCCCACCTCTCTCCCTCAGGGCAGATGTGACCCTGCAAATCAGGGCTGAAGTCGCTGTGCTTCGAGCCATCTTTTCCCTCTGGTTCTCCTTCACATCAGTTTTGCTTTTGATTTCCTTTCCTGAATTTACCACCAAATCTCAATCAGAGAAGCTGCTCCACCATCCATTCATTTGAATATTCAGGAGGTGTCACCAGCATCTCTAACCTGCTTGAGAGAAAAGACTCGTGGGTTAGAGCATAGAACTTTCTGGCTATGATTTCAGCGTATAATGCCATTCAGTGTTTGGATAGAAAACTGTGTGCCATCTATGTGCCTCTTACAGGACACTCTTCTCAAGGAAGGCATTGATTGACTAAGGAAAAATGTCACTGATCAAACCTGGCCCTGAGGAATTTACCGGGTGATAGGCAAAGCCATCAAGATGCTTGAAGAAATGTTTCCCTCTAGAACAAAGCCCGAGCAGAAACAGGCTGGCTCCACAGCTACAGCCCACCTTTTCCCATGAGCGTGCCATGCACCTCCACCTTCACAGTCTTCACACCCCCAAAATCATTATCGGTGGGAAGTCACTGCACCTTCCACTTATATTGTGATAAATTTTAAATTGTTCACCTGTGCTCAAAATGATAAAAGTGGGGTTTTGTGGTTGTGAGGTCACGGTCTCTGCTGGGGTCTCCCTGAGAAGTCCCAGGCTGAGGGGAGGTAGTCACACATTCTTTAGGTTGGCCCATGAGCAGCTGGGCTGACCTGGCTTCCAGGTCCCTTTGCATTATTGCTGCCTGGAAAGGTATATCTTGTTTTTTAAATAACCTTTTATGGTTATAAAAAGCAATATTTTTTTAATATTAAAAAGTTAAGCCCGGCCAGTCGTGGCTCAGCGGTTGAGCGTCGACCTAGGATCCAGGCAATCGGGGTTTGATTCCCGGTCAGGGCACATGCCCAGTTGCGGGCTTGATCAATGACTCATCATCGATGTTTCTATCTCTCTCTCTCCCCTCCTTTCCTCTCTCTGAAATCAATAAAGATATATTTAAAAAAAAAAAAAAAGTTAAACAATTTCACAATATATGTATGTGAAGTCATCACGTGGTACACCTTAAACTTACACAATGTTATATGGCAGTTATATCTTAATAAAGCTGAGGTGAAATTAGAAAATGTCAATCAGAAAAAAAGGAAAATTAAAACATCATATTCTTATCCCCCAAGGTAACCACAATTATCACAAGGTTATCTTTCCACACTTTCCCTCTGAGCACATGTATGTATCATATATATGTGAGTATATACTGGTATAAGTAAATATATATATACACACATATAATCATTCATATTTCCATATCAATAAATTTTCTTCTAATTTAATATCTTTCAAATCTCCCCATTGTCCCAAAAATGTGTATTATTGTTAGTTTAGCTAAATCAGCATCCAATCCAGGGCTATGCATTATATTGGGGTGTTATGCTCCTCAGATTTCTTTTACTTTAGAACACTCATCTCCTATTGCAGAGAGCAGGCCAATTGTTGGGCTGAAGTCCTATCCTCTAGACCCCCTGGATTTATTTGCTTTGTTGCTTCCTTAACTGTCATTAAGCTTGTTCTCCCATCCCCACATTCCCTGTAAGCTGGAAATTAGATTCAAAGGATTAGGACAATCCTGGTGCCCTCCACTTTCCAAACTGCTAGACATGAATGAAGCCTGGCATAAACTCACCAGCCCTGGGGACTGGGTGAGACTAAACAATTGGTAAAGTCAGCACTGGGTCTCGTGTAATTTTTTTCCCTGAAGAGCTGTTCACGGGAGGTCATCCGGGATTTTGATTTCTCTTTTAACATTCATTAGGCAACGTGACAACGCCAGGCTCACAAGTGCAAGTTCTTCAGAAACAAGAAGGGAATATAATTCTCCCCAGAGGAGCCCGATCTAAGTACCTGCTTCAGCTGCAATCCCATAGGCTGGGTACCGCACAGTAAGTAGGCAACAGCAGGGGCCTGATCTCACCTCCCCACCTGCCCGCTTTAGTCTCACTCTCCATCCTGGGGCAGCGACTCCGACTCCGTGAGGATGGCACCATGCAGTGAGGTGGTTTGTTGAGTTACGTTTGCTAAGTTCACTGCTACATAGGAGATGTGGAATGGGCCCTCTCAGGTATAGGAACCGTCAGGAACCGAGGGACAGGGTTAGTCATGCCCAGCACACGTTGTACTGTTTCCTTGTTCAAGATGACAGTGGCACAATATTTAAGACAGCAGGAAAAAACAGAATTGGTCAACCCTATGAGCAAGTACAACTGGAAAGCCTCAGAAGGACGATGCCTCTGAAGATATTTGCCTCTGTGCCCCTGAGCAAAACACTTGTGCAGTTACTCAAAGCCAAGGTGGCCAAGGTTAACAAAGATGTGCAATTAACCTGCATACAGCAAATTGGTCCAGGACATGAAAGAGAAAGAAAATAAATACCACATACTCAGAGGCTACACACACACACACACACACACACACACACACACACACACACACACACACACAGAGCCAGAACTTGGCCTGGAGCAAACATAATATAGATTTGGACAGCCCGGTTCAAGTGAAACTCTTCGGGCAGCTCCGCTAGGTCATCCCATCTTCCCTACCATATAGGAAGAAGACTTGAAAGGGCTCCTGGGTCCACTTGGTGAACATCGGACTGCAGGAGCCCTCTGAGTGCTCAGAGTTAACGGGGAGTTCTTTGCGCAGCTGGTAGACACAGCCTTTGGCCAAATGGAAACTCAATAACTGTCTAAATGGTCCAACCAGGTAAATTTCCCCCTAATGGACATCAAGTTGAAAATTTAAAGAAAAAAGAGCACAGTATTTAGAAAAATGGGGCCTAGAAGCTGTTCTACCTGCTGCTTCAACTCTGGGAGGGCTCCTCTAGCCTCTGCTTTCAGAAGCTTGTACAGCCAGTTCAGCTGGAAGCGCTCCTGCCGCCCCCCAGCAGCCCTCATTAGCTGCCTCTGACCTGGGAAAAGCTGAAAATAGAACCTTGAGCCATTTTCTCTGCAGCTCAACTCTTATAATTCTATCTTTCTAAATATTAGCAGCAGCCCACTAATACCATCGTCTTTTAAAAGTACTTGTCGTCCTTTGCCTTTTTTGACACCCCCGACCACCACACACACCACTTTTATATAGAAAAAAGCTTTTTAAGTGTGAAGTGCCTTTCTTTTCATTTGCTTTTCTCCCTATGTAGCTAGAGATGCCACTTTTTTTTTCCTTAATAGCTTTTATACCTGGTTAAAATCACCTGGAAAAATCAGTAGGAAGAATGGATAGTTTCCTTGGTTACCCACTGGCCATAGTGACTGAAGTCCATAGAAATCCGGTTCCCATTTCCTATGAAAGTTTCACAAGCATTTGAGATTCACTTGGCTGCTGTGTATTTTCTTTCCCATCCCAGCTGAGCCCCTTTCCCACCCTTAGGCCTAACAGCTGGCTGATTTTCCTGTTGCTTTACTCATTTAAAAAAAAATTATTTTTCTTTTACTAACAAGTAAACACCCAATTCTGTTCAATAACCTTTGCTAGTAACCTTTGACTCTTCTGACATGGTTCTCCCCCTAAACCAGAGCCAGTCCTCGGCAGCACTTTGGGTGATGGGCACACAAGTGAAGCTCTCTGCCTAGAATGTATCTTTCTCCCTGACTTAGCAGGATTATTCTCTGCATTAGAGGACAAGCTCCCCATAAATCATAGCCAAAATCCACCACAGCCCCTTTGCCCAGCTCTAAAGCTGATACAAACACCCTCTCTGACACATCAGTGGACTAGAACTACCCAGCCCCCAGTCATGACTCTCCAGATCCTTATCCTAAGGGGACCTAACCCCAACTGGGTGGACGCATCTTGTAAGTCCCTAGAGACTCTCAAAGATCAGACTCCTCAGGGAGCTTATTTAGATTCCCAGACCTCACCTCCCACAGTAAGTCTTAGTGGAACCCATGAATCTACATTTTTAACAACCTTCTGCATCCACCCCAACCAAGTAAAGTGTCCCTGGAACTCACTTTGAACAAACCAGTGACCTTCAAGAGTATACATCTCAATGGCTTCTGATCAAGGCTGTGTTCATTCATTTATTCAACAAAAGGTGATGTGCTATGTGTAGGATGTCACTCAAAGGGCAGATAAATTTCACATGGACCCCTACCCTCAAGAAACTTAGTCTAGCAAGAGAAATGAAACATGAACATAAATAACTACACAAAGGGAGTAAGAGATTTGTCATGAGAGAGGAACAGAGTTCAGAAGAAGAAGAGGTAACATTGAGCCGGAGGGGGAAGAGTGCGTAGTATTCAGGCACATGGAGGTGGAGAAGAGAAGGCACCCTGAAACAGCAGATGTGAGCAGGGGAGCACTGGGCTGCGTGGAGAAGAGGGAGTCATTTAACTGGCTTGGAGCACAGGGTATAGGAAGGGGCATAAAAGCAAAGAGCTTATAGGAGATATTTGCAGCCTATCCTGGAGGGCTTTGAATGCCAAGCACAATGCCATAGTCCCCAGAAAGAGCTTGGGGTGCACCTGGCAAAGGGATGGACTGTGAGCAGAGCTGCAAGTAGCCCCAAGCTGCCAGAAGCATGTGGCAACATGGTGGCCCTGGGAGGTGGGAAGAAAGTCTGCTGAGCTCTTCTCCGTAAGGATCCCTCAACCCTGCAGTCCAGCCAAGAGCCTCACACATTATTCCTCAGACTAAGACGTCCAGTGCAAGCTCACACCTTGCCTCTCAGCAACCCATTAATGTTAGAAAAGGGCTAGAGATGTTGCCAGTGGGTTTTACCACCTCAGAGCCTGTAGATGCTCCTTGAGATGGAAGGATGAGGGAAAATGTAGAGTGAGAGTGCTCCATGCTCTCACACTTTTATCTTCTTGAGAATGCTGCTGACTCTCCAGTCGTGCTCCAACACACACACACACACACACACACACACGCACGCACAGGCAAAATTGAGGGGAGCCTGAGATAGGCTCTGCTGGCAGGCGGAAAAATAAGAACACAATGCTATTAAGGCTAGACTTTCCCTGGCAAAATTTCCATCCCCAGGTTAATGAATAGGTTTTACTTATGTGTAGAGCACTTTGTAGACTTGCAAGGCTTTGCAGCCTCCCTGATATCCGCCCAGGGAAAAGGTGGACCATACTATTAAATGTATCCTTCTTTCTGTAGTTGTAGCAGGTTCCCCTCCAGGGTGCCACCACCCTCAGCTAGAGGGCTTTCCATTCAGGGGCTGACAGTTCATTTGCGTAACAAAGAATCCTGTGAAAATCCATAATTAGAAAGCTAATTCCTCTGAATGCGCTTCAGAATCACCAACAGCATAAATTACAAGAGTAAATTGTACCAATAAATTAGCTGCTACCCTACTTTTCACCTTAGTCTAATCAGAAATACAAAACAACATGTGTCGGAGAGAAATGAATCGCAGCCAGAAGCGGGGACCCAGAAGGATCAGGTGGCTGTTAGGATGACTTGCCCAGGTGATGGGTCATTTCTTCAGGAAATCTAATCAGAGGTGAGGACAACATACTTTTTCAGGGAAGGGGGAGGGAAGGAGCATTTGGGGGGGATCATTTTTTTTCTACTTGCTTTGTGACAGCAGCACAACCTTTAGCAAGTGCAATAGGTCTCTTGTGACTCTTTTGCACATTGAATATTGTGAAGAGCCATTCTAATAAGAGTTAACAATACAGCGCCCGCTGCTCTCTGCTGATTTTGCCAACAAATTAAATGTATCAGCTGCCTGGTCCCGAGGCCAGGCTGGCCCGTTCCTTGTGTGAGCTGTTAATTGTGGATCAGGCTTCGAGAGAGGCCGGAAAGAACGATCTGAAGGCTCTGTCCCCCACTGTATGAATGAGCACTGATGATATATATCCTCAGCCACCTCTGTCCGCCAGGGTTTCAACTATACTGTGGTGTTCCCTACAACCTAATGAAGAACTGGCTAAAATGCAACTTCTCAGTGAGAATCGGATCCGACAAAGATACTGTGAAGATGTTTCCTGCCCTGCCCCAGTGAAACAATCATGTTGTCATTCCTCTCGCTGTCCCACTCAGGAACTGTCAACACCAGAGTGGTCTGCAATCCTGGGTCGCTCCTGTGCAGATGCCAGCGAATGCAGATCAGAACAGAATGTGGGATGACAGTTAACGGTACTGCGTTGTGTGCTCCAAAGCTGCTATGAGAGCAGAGCTTTAATGTTCTCTCCATAACAACACAATGGTAATTATGTGAGGTGATGGGTGGGTGTGTTGACTAACCTTATTGAAGTACACACTTCACAATATATACATCTGTCAAATCACTGTACACCTTACACTGACACAATGTTACATGTCAATTATATGTCAATAAAGCTAGAATTTTTAAATTTTATTAATGAAATGAAATGTGGACTCTCTACAAGTCAACACTGGCCTCTGTGGAGATCCAGAAATAGTTACCTCCCGAGGTTGGCAGGACTGGGGGCAGTGATGGGGGATCTTTAGCAGGAGATCAGTGTGCAAGCTGGTTCCTACTGGGGTGACCACTAGGATCTGCAAAAACTGTCTCTTTCTCCCTGGGCATCTGGGATGTCTGCCAAGGCTGCTGGCCTTGCCCCACTGCCCACAGACACAGCATAAATGCGCATGGAGGCAACCCACCCATATACACACACATCCTCATACATATGTAAACCGCCACTGGCTGGAAAGAGTATTGGAAACAGCTACCTTAGAGGAACAGTCTGCAAATGCATCGAGCTGGGAGAAGTCAATCCTGGGGATCTCAGATTTCAGAATTCTGGGGCAGAAGATCTTAGACAATGCTTTTCAGTATGGTAGCCACAAGTCATGTGTGGCTACTGAGCCCTTAAAATGGGACTAGCCTGAATCAAGATCTGAGCTGTACTTTAAGTGTAAAATACAAGTGAGATTTTGAACACTTAGCATGAAATAAAGAATGTAAAATATCTCATTCTTATTTTTTATATGCTCAAATGTTGAAATGAGAATATGTTGGGTTGTACTGGTTTCTTATTGCTAGTGTAACAAATTGTTACTAAATTTAGTGGCTTAAAACAATACAATTTTTTATATTACAGTCCTGGAGGTCAGAAATTCGAAGTGGGTCTCATTGAACTAAAATCAGGATGTTGCCAGGGCTGTGTTCCTCCTGGAGGCTCTAGAGAAGAATCTGTTTCCCTGTCTTTCCCAGCTTCTAGAGGTCGCCCATATTCCTTGACTCACGGCCCCTCCCTGCATGATCAAAGCCGGCAATGCTTCATCCGTCTGACCATTCTTCTCTAGTCTCGTCTTCCTCTGACCACAGCCAGGAAAGGCTTTCAACTTTTACGTATCAATGCAATTAGATCGGGCCCAGATAATCCAACGCCTCTGACTCCACAATTTTTCAAGGTGCTTTGCTTCTTAAACCATCAGCAACTCCAGGAGCAACCTGGGCTTTTTGCCCAGATTCCAGGGCCACCCTCAAACCTCAGGAGCAATTTTGCACCTCCTCTTCTGAGGGGTAACATGTTAAACGCTGCCTCCCCTCCCCTGGAGGGCTAGAAGAGGACTATGCTATCCCGGGAATCCTGCTACCCCTGCTTGCTTCCTCTCCGGCCCTCTTTGTAAATGGAAGGGGTGGTAATGTAAGTTCTGAAACCCACCGCAGAAAGCCTGCGTAGGTGCTGGGTGCCAAACGCTCCTCCTCAGCTGGGCTCACTCCTCAGTCATCAGTAAAACTGGGAGGAGCAAGAAAGTCTCTCCACAGGAATTCACACCTCCTACGCTTATCCTAACATCCTCGGCTTCTACAGTAGTCCCTCCTGGGACAAATTCTCCCAGGTCTTAGCAATGTAAATGAATTCCTCACAATGACTGTAATTGTTACATAAGACACACATATGATTCTCAATATTTATGTAATTGCAACTTAAAGGCAAAAAACAAAACAAAACAAAATAATTGTAACAGAAGAAATGAAACTAGGCAAATCTTGCACAGATTATCTCCATCATAAACAAGCAAGCCAAAGAAGTCTAAAAGGGGGAGTGATGCCCTCTACCACTCAGTGGTTGGCTGCCTTTTGCAACACCCAGCTGCTGGCAAGACCAAAACATAAAATAAAATTCATCAGAAAATGTTAGAAGATGAAATCAGGAAAATACCCCAGAGAGAACCAAAAAGAAAGACCAAAAGATGAATTATAGAGGGGAAAGTATTCCAGATCATCAACTCAGGAAGTCCAACATCCAACAAATTGAAATTCTAGAAGGAGCATGGAAAAGTGGAGGGGAGTCCAGCTCGTGTTGCTCAGCAGTCGAGTAGGGCACATGCCCAAGTTTCAAGCTTGATCCCCAGCAGGGGACCTGCAGGAGGCAGCCGATCAGTGACTCGCTCATCAGTGATGTTTCTATCTCTCTCTCCCTCTCCCTTCTGCTCTTTGAAATCAATTAAAAAAAATTTTTTTTAAGTGGAGGGGATGAAATTATGAATAATAATGACAATAACTGTACTACATTTCAGACTGAAAATTCTCCACAAAATGAATGAAAAAGAATCATGAAAATGAAATTGAAAACCAAACTTTAAGAGAAAAAAATTACTCCTGCACAAGGAATTGGCCATCAGAATACCATCAGCTTGACGATGGAAGATGGAACGGTGCCTTCAAATTTCTAAATGAAAATTATCTTCAACCTAGAACTCTCTAGCCAGTCAAATGATCAATCAAGGAAAATGGAGGAAATGGTATTTTTAGATAACTTCTCAGCAACTTTCCATGCATCTTTTTTAAGGAACCTAATGGAAGATGAATCCTAACAAACAAACAAGAAATAGCTGCTATGTATAAGGCATTTTCTGCACCAGGCACTATTGGAAGTACTTTTCACTCCTGTGAGGCAGGTACTATTATTTCTGTTTTACCAAGGAGGGAAACTGGGCTCAGAGAAATTAGATTATTTGCTCAAAATCTCACAGCTAGTAAACAGTAGAGAAAGAAGGAAGTAAACAGTAAACTAAGAAAGAAGACAAGGGACCCAGAAAAAAAGGGCACAGAAAACTCAGGATTATGCCCTAAGATGCCCACCAATCAGCTGATGTTGAACACAGGCAGACCAACGTGGAGCTAAAGGATGGAAGGACTCTAGTAGGAAGTCTGCAAGTGGGAGGAACTGGTGGATAAACTATCTGATATTTTTGACTATCTGGAAAATGAAATTGATCAATGGGATGTAATAATAGCACACTATTTGGCTCTATAGCTAAGAAATAATGTTAAACACTGATGATTGACTTTATAAAAAATGTTTTGATACAAAATAAAATAGGAAGAAGAGATAAAGTGTCTCTGTCGAGGGGCAGGGGAGTGGCACGATGTAAGAAATCTACATCCTCATTAGCCAAACAGGGAGAGAGGAGAAATGTCTAAAATCAATATATCAAGAAATGGCAGTACATGTATATTCTTTAAATGGCAGTAAACATTAGAATAAACCATTAAAAACCGTTTTAAGTATTTGCATTTGGGAAGTGGGATACAGGAGTGAAAGGGGTGAAAAATTTTACTACCACCTAATTTTTAAAATTTTTACATTAATTAATGTTAACCTTTTAAAATATATATCCATAATCAAATTTACTAGTTGTCAAATACATACAAAGAAAAAGATGACTAATAAGTATGGAAAAAGACTATTGACCCAAATATATAGGGTCTGACTTCATCAGTATTTCCACAATTCAGATATGTTAATGATTTTTTTGCATACATGGTACAATGTGGAATATTAAATAGGATGATATTTAGTAAGTTTAAAACATATAGAGTAATTAATAACATTTTGTTTACTATAAACATATCATGCAAATCAATTGTTCAACCCTATACATGTAGCTTATGTCCAAACCTATACACAAGCTTGTTTCTTGTGTTTAAAATTAGAGGTGAAGTTATCATTTGGGTGTTATGAGAGCATGTCAGGCTAAATTTTTTCATTTAGACCTTTTCTGAACTTTTCTAAATTTGCTTCAATTAAAATACATTGCTTTTCTAACCAGAAAAAAAATGTTTAAGGGAGGGAGAGATGCTTTGAGACCTTCAGTAATATATTTGAGTTTTAAAACTAGATTCAGACACTACTCTGATAAAAACAAAAGTTTAATTAGAAAGGAAAGAGTTAAAAAGGAGAAAGTTAATTTCTTTTAAAAAGAAGAACAGAAAGGAGAATGTTGTGCTACCATACAAGAATATTTAGTTTTTCTAAGTGACTTAAACCCAACATAACACATGCCAAGAGAATTTCTTTCACATGTTACACTGTATGGGACTCTCCTCGATGTTGCTCAAAATGACAGGCCGTAGGCTGAGAGATGAAAATCCTGCATTACCTAGAGAGAGACTGCTCAGTGTGACGGTAAATGTTGTAACATACAGTGGAAAGAAACACTGGGCTCCTCCTGCCCAATGGATAATTCCAAGAAGGAAGGGAAAGAGAATAGAGTGAAGGGATGGCCAAACTCCCTGCCCTTCACACCGTTCCCCATGCGAATCTAAGAAAAGCAACCCAGAGCCCCACAAAAGCCTCTTTCTCCTCTAGCCCCGAGGCATGGCTGTTACATGGCGGGCTGCAGGGAGTTTCATGCAGAGGGGACGGGATAGAACCCTCTTCCCTCACTTGTAATTTACTTAAATGTCAAAAACCTTAATGCAGCCTGTCAACAGCCCCAAGTAACATTTACTACGGGTGGCCTCAATTGAGCCTCTAGCTATCTTTAAGTACTTTAAAAACACATTATCATCTCATTTCAATTTACAGCAGGGTCTTAAAGAAATGCCATTTCTTGAAGTAAAATGTTACATGAATCACAGCTGCAAAGTGCTGTGACAAAGCCGGCCTGATTGCAGACACCCCTCAGCGCACACAGAGGCAAGAATCCTGCTTTCAAGACAAAGGGAAGGCATGTCTGTTACAGACTTCCCAGCATTAGGGAATAGCCTCAAAGGGATACAAAAAATTCCTGTTTAAAATAGAATGCAGATTTCTGGGTCATCCTGGTATGTTCCCCAAAACCACCACACAGCCACTTGGTCGGTGGCAGGATAGTAAGAAGCTGAGGAAATTCCTTGACAAGTGAAATAAGGGAAACTGAGACAAAAATAGTTAAACAAGGCTAAACAATTTGAGCAATTTACAGCCAGCTAATGAATCACAAGGTTTTATCTTCCCTAACCAAGGACACTTAGGAGCAAATGGTATATATATGCCAGATGCCTGGGACAGAATGACCTCAGTCCCCAGTCCCTCTTTGATGATGTTCTTTGTTTTGTTTTTAAATATATCTTTATTGATTCTAGAGAGAGGGAGGGAGAGGCAGAGAGAGAGATAGAAACATCAATGATGAGAGAGTCACTGATCGGCCGCCTCCTGCAGGCCCCCGACTGGGGATTGAGCCCACAACCCGGGCATGTGCCCTGACCAGGAATCGAACTGCGGTCTCCTGGATCCTAAGTCGATGCTCAACTGCTGAGCCACGCCTGGTCAGGGTGATGATGTTCTTTGAAAATAAAACTAACCATCCTGGCCGGCATGTCTCAGTGGTTGGGTGTCTACCCATGAACCAGGAGATCACAGTTTTACTCCCTGACCCATGATCCAGGAGGTCGCTGTTTGATTCCTGGTCAGGGCACATGCCCCAGTTGCAGGCTCGATTCCCCATAAGGGGTGTGCAGGAGGCATGTAGGAGGCAGACGATCAATAACGCTCATCACTGATGTTTCTATGTCTCTCTCCCCCTCTCCCTTCCTCTCTCTGAAATCAATTTTTTAAAATTTAAAAAAAAGAAAAAAAAACTAACCAGAAGATAATCCTGATCCCTGTATATGTACATTTTGATGAATCAACATATTGAAGGACTCATATGGAAAGCTAATGAATATTCTATTAAGACCCTCCCTTGAGACTCCCCCTAGGATTTCCTCTAGCCAAAGAAAGATTAAAGAGTGTCAGGACAGGCTAGAGAAACAAGATGGCAGCGTAGGTAACAGCTGTACCCGCCGCCTCCCACAACCACATCAAAATTACAACTAAGATACAGAACCACCATCACTCAGAACCTCCTGAGATGTGTCTGAACAGAAGCCCCACAACCAGGGACCTGAAGAAGCACCGAGACAGACAGGAGGGGTGGAGACGTGGCCTCAGGCCCACACCCGGTGCCAAGGGTTAAACCCGGGAGGGAATCTCGGCGGTGGAGGTTTCCTGGAGGAGGGCGGGGTCCCAGCCCCACAGCAGGCCCCCAGCCCAGGGCTCCAGGGCCAGGAAGAGACATCCCCACAACTTCGGGCTGTGAAACCAGCGGGGACTGTGGGGGAGGGTCGCAGAGGCTGTGGGAGCCCCAGCAGCTCCTCCTAAAGGGCCCGGCACGGACTCACTCGGACGCTCCCTCTGAGCCCAGCGCCGGGAGCAGCCTGAAAGGACCCGGGACACTCGGGGAGGAACTAACCTGCCTGAGATCCGGGCGAGAGGTGGAGGGGCGGCTTCCTCCCAGGCAGAAGGGCTGGCGGAGGCCATGGCTCCTGTGGCGAGTCCTCCCCGCACACAGCCGGCAGGCAGGCGCCATGTTTGAATCGCCAGCACCTGACTCACACTTTGGCCCCGCCCCGTGATTCCCGGAGGCCCCGCCCCTCCCCACCTGCAGCTCATCCAGGCCATTTCCAGGGGCTTTTCTATGCAAGTGGCCTCTCAAGCCTCATGCTTAGGACTTTCCTAAAATCTCTCAGACAAGCAGCAGCAGGCCCCATATGACTTGATAAGTGGCCCCAGGCCTGGCACTAGCGGCAGCCTGCACTGGCTCATAGCTTGGCCTCTCCTGGACACCTCCAAGCCCAGCACAAGTAGCAGCCAACTACGGTTTGCTGTGTAGCTCATGCTGGGTGGCCCTGGGCAAGGCACTGGCAGAGGCTCACTTTGCACCTCCCAGGAGGCCCCAGAGACAGTGCACCTGGTGGTCAGACTCGACCACGCTGGATTACAACCCTACTACACCCACGAGTGACACACTCAAGGGTGCACTTGGTGAACACCAAAGCTCCACTGAAGTAAATTCTGTTCCATAGGGGTGTCTCCAGCACAGCAGCTCTTTGGCTGTAGTTGCAGCTGGTCCTCACAGCTGACTGGCTGGGGATCAATTCCTCCCAGGGACACCAACAGCAACCAAGGCTCAACTACAACAGGACAGTGCACACAGCCCACACAGGGGAGCACCTAGAAGGCCCAGCTCAGGTGACTGGGGAGGCTGAGCCACTAGACCCTACAGGTCACTCTACAAATTCCAGGAGACACAGCAGCTCTACCTAATACATAGAAACAAACACCTGGAAGCAGTTAAAATGCAGAAGCAAAGAAACATGTCACAAAGGAAAGAACAGAAGAAATCTCTAGAAGAGGAACTAAATGAAATAGATCCAAGGAAGCTAACAGATACAGAGTTCAGAATTTTGTTTATAAAGATGTTTAAGCATACTATTAGGGAAATAACTGAGAAAATCAATAACATAATAAAGTTCCAATTTGAAATGAAGGCTACACAAACTGAAATGAATAATTTACAGGGAATCAACAGTAGAGCAGAGGATGCTGAGAATCAAATCAGCAGTTTGAAACATGAGGAAACAAAAAACACCCACTGGAAGATCAAAAAGAAAAAAGAATCCAGAAATATGAAGATAGTATAAGGAGCCTCTGGGACAGTTTCAAGAGGCCCAACATTTGTATCATTAGGGTATCAGAAAGGGAAGAAAGAGAGCAAGAAATTAAAAACCTATTTGAAAAAACAATTACAGAAAACTTCCCCTACCTGGGGAAAGAAATAGACTTACATGTCCGGGAAGCACAGAGGGTCCCAAACAAGAGGAACCTAAAGTGGCCCACAGCAAGACACATTGTCTAGTGCAGGAGCCAGGATCAGTGCTCCTCAGGCCTTGCAACCCTTGCCTGAGCTCCCTCTCCAGCCCTGAAATCCAACCCCACCACCACCCCAGTGCCAGCCTGCTTTTCCCATCCTGGAAGTACAAGGTCTCTATTCACTTGCTTTTCTTTAATAAAGGGCTTAATTGCCAATGAGGAGGCATTTGATGGTCCCAAGGCAGAGCCCTTGAACGAGTAAGAGTTGTTTATGTTTAAGGAAGGGAGGAAGGAAAACAGAATAAGGGCAGTGGAGATGTATACTGTAAGTGTAATTTTTAGACAGCACTTCTATAAAATGGGATTCTTTTGGAATGCACGTGTTTATTCATCAAAGATTTATGGAGCCTGCTGTGAGCCCATTAGACAATGAGAATGCAGACTAGAGAGACACAAAACCAGCCCTCAAGTAGCATCTGGAGAACAGCCATCAAAGAGCCTCCTCTCATCCGCCATGAAGAAACACTGCTTATCATCACTTTAAACAGCGTATTATTACTTGTCTGTAGGACATAGCTTAACTTTCTATATCTGAAATTACCTGTTACTTACTTTACCTTTTACAGAGAGGACTGTAGATCAGATTTCCTTAGAATACAGCCCACACAGCACCAACAATCGCAGGAGTTTTCACGGAGTTGGAGCTAGGAGATGGATATAAAACTCCTTTGCTCACATCATATGATCCCTCTTATGGAATTACAGGTGGCAAGCCTGTTGGTCCTCTGATTACATCTTACAAAGAAAGAAAGCAAAGCTCATAGAAGTTCAGTAGTTTCCACAGAAGGGGGCCAATTCCAGAGAAAGGCCCAGGTATCTAACCAATGACTCATCTACATATATAAGCAACTCAAAACTTTATCTTCCTCACTGGAAGCTGAAGGAAAGTGGAAGCCTGGAGCTGCTGGGGAGGGGGTTTAAAGGTCAGGGTGTTGTCATCAGAATGAGATTTACCATGAAGCTGACAAAGCTTAAGTTTGGGGTTCCGCACTTGCTCAAGCTCCTTTGGAGGCTCATCGTATAAAAAGGTAACCATTCCTATGCCTTCCAATTAGGAAACTGTAAGTTCTCACTTGTTTTAAATTTATAATTTCTCGGGTTCTATTTTCTCACTTTAAATAAGTGTCCAAAAATTTTTTATTCTTTTCCTTAAATAAGCACCCCAAAATTGTACAAGTTCCCAACAAACTGGTTTCCCATCTGGTGGTTGGCCCCACAGCTCTGTGTTTGTTTGGCAAGAGGAGGGTGGTCACAGAGCGCTGAGGCACAGAGAAGGCAACTGTCAGCCCCTGCAGATGTCATCCCTTACCTCACTCACCCAAGAGGAAAACCCATATGTAAATAGCACTTAAAGTAAATAAAAACACCCGCTAATTGTTTTCCTACATGCCAAAGAATGAAACAAAGGCTACCAGGGCCAGGGTGAAAAGTTGCTAGGCGAGGAAACACCCACTAGTGAGTGAATGAACTGAGGAACTCACCCGGACTTTTAAGTGTAATGAAGGCAGTTTCGTGGTGGTTATTAAGGATCAAAACTCGCCGGAGTTTTTGATCCTTAATGAGTCCATAGGTCTCATTAAGGACTGAATGAGTCCATAGGTCTCATTAAGGACTGAATGAGTCCATAGGTCTGTACGATGTTGGTTATAACAGCCCCATTGCTTATTGGTCAGGAAAGTCTTCAGTTAGGTCCAGTAAGGGTCTGGTGTCCCCCAGATCCCTAAAGACTCGCAGTCATTTGTCAGCTTCAGCTGTCAGAACCAGCTATGATGACACATGACATTCCATTTTGATATCTCCTGTGCAAGAGCTGCTAGGGTGGAAATTTTTCTCTTAGCATACAATAAACCAGGAGCAATAAGGTACTCAGCTTAGGGCTAATCTACCCAACAACCATGATTAATATACTTACTTGTCTGGCACACAGCAAGTGCTACATCATATTTTCTAATATCATGATAATCGTATACACTTTACAATTGGAGAAAGTGGGTTCCAAAGAGGTCAAGCAACTTTCTCAAGGACACCCAACTAACAGTGATGGAGCTTGGATTTAGCTTGAGACACATTTACACATTTCAGAGTCACATCTCTGTATAGTTTAGCCGTCCCTCTGCAGGGGTGGCTTCTGGTAACACTCCTGCTGCCCACTGTGCCAACACCTAACATCATAGCATGAAGGCTCCAGGCCAGAGGCTCTATCAGGAAATGAAAAGGCCCCATGGCAGTTGCCACTCCAAGGACAATGGAGGAAAAACAAAGATGGAAATCTTGCAGCCAGAAGCCAGTCTTTGAGAAAATTCTTCCACTCATCAGATATGTAAAATAGTAAACAAAAGACCCCTGGTCAAAAGTCATCTTATTAGAAATACTCAATGCAACTGATGTAATAATAAACCTACCATATAAATTTTTTTATGTTTTTGGAAACTATGCAAAGTGGAATTATCAGAATTCCTGTGTGGATAGGGTACAAACAGTAGTACAGTTGTGTGAGGTTCCATATTTTATGCATCCCAAGGTGTCAGATCACATATCGGTACACCAGATGCATCCTATCCTGACAAAGTCTGACAGCGTCTGATGAGAAGGCACATAAAATTGCCACCAATGTTTAGGAATGACCTGGAAAAAAAAAAGAAAACAGTGCTTCATTGACAAAACTCCTATACATAGTCAATAGATTAACGGATGCAGTTTAAGTGTAATTTGATTACCTGACTATATAACACAATTCAATTTAGTTTTATATATTGTGTTTATATACTGATCATATTCAAGACAAATATGACAGGAAGGAAATATCCTGGTGAAGCCAATAATGTAAATCAAGAAATGAAAATTAGCAGAGCTTGAAGGTGTCCAAAACTCTCTTGCTGTAAGAAGATAATGGAAACTAAAACCTTTGATGGTCAAACTCATGAAAACGGAGAGGGGAGGAAAGAACCACAAATAACCAATAAAATGCAGATGAGAATTATTATAGAAAAGATCAAGATGATTAGGAGAATCAGGACACTCTAACACAGGAAACAATCGGCAGGAAGATGGACAGTATTATAAAGGAAAACAGTTTATGCAGATAGAGGAGCAAGCGTGAGACCTACAGCTGCTTCATTTTAATGAATTTGGTGACTTTGCTATGTGTTGTGTCCTTTACTTTGCTATGTGTCCTTTATGTATCTTTTTTTATATAGCCAAAAACATAGGGGGAAAGTATTCTAGAGATTTGTCAGGTACACAGTTAAGAGTCTATTATGTTGTTCACTGCACTTTGTGAAGTTTGTTTTTAAGTTTTGTAGTTTGCTATGATTTCTTTTCTAATTCCAAGCATTCCCTCTGACAACTAATTTTGTATTTGTAATGTACTATCTTTCTTCAAGAGAGTCCCTGAAATATATGAGCTTCAAGCCCCAGTAACCATGGATCTGGCTCTGGGAATGGGTCATACAATTTTATTGCCTGCCAATCAATGCCAAACCATATTCAGACATTACCTTCTCTGCCCAAAAGAGAGAAGATTCAATTGTTTAAAAGGTTCTGGGCTAGAGAAGACATAGATCCAGATGGCCCCAGAGTCTCACTTTCTCCCTGCTTTTGAGAGTTTGGTGAAAGGTGCCAATCAGGATTGTAGCTTTGGCAAAAAAGAGTATGTTGCCAAGTGTTGGCTGCTTTTTGTACCTTTCAGAAAGACTCAACAACAAACAGTGAATTCCGACTAAGACTAACCAGTCTGAAAGCAGAGAGGGAGGGAAATAGAGCTATGCCAAGGCAGGTGCTTTCTGCTGTGGTCCTTAATCTAAGTTGACCAAGTTGACTCTCAGGGTTGAAAAAGCCAACTGGTAAATAGTTACCATTTATTGAATGAATGAATGAATGAATGAATGAATGAATGAATGAGCCAACTGCTCTTCTGCACTGACTGTAATGCCAATTTCTATATTAGTCATGGTCTTTATTGCAGACAGCAGCATCCACTATAATTAATTTTTACACACAAAGGGCTTGTTAAGGATGTAAAGAGCTCATAGAGTTGTTGGAAAAGCTGAAGAAGTAGGCTACAGCTGTAGGGCAGCTTCCAGAATCAGAGATTTCCTTTTGTGGAAGCAGCAGCTCCCTTTGTGGCTCAGTTTGGTGGTGTGGTTTTGGAGGGTGTCCTTGAATCTCAGCCTAGGGTGATTTTCTGCAGAACCTGGCCAGTACAGGTCATTTAAGGGCAGTGGTGATAATCTGCCAGTCTTATCTCTTGCTGTGAGAATAAATAAGATCTTTCCAGAATTGTATTAATAATGTCTGACCCTTTTGTGGGATTTTCTCAAGGACTCCCCCATGATAAAACTCAGCACTATGGAGCAAAATTATGCTTAGAAAAACATCAAATAATTAGACAGTGATATAGGCAGGAATAGCTGTCTTTACTGATAGTACAAGGATCAGTAAGTTAGTGGGAATTAACCTCTGTAATAAGAACAAGAACAGAAAGATGAGTCATTTAAATTCCACTATCTATGTTATTCTGTCTTCTTTCTCTGTCACTCTGCATCTCACACTACCACCATTGTCAACAAAACTGAAAAAAATTATGCCATAGAACAGAATAATCTTTAAAATTTTTGTGTTTACCACTGGAAGTTTCTTCCAAAGCAGGAATATTTAGAAGTTGCCTACAATTTTGAATTATTTAACATTATAAGGCAGATTTTTTTTCATTGCCTGTGTTTGGAACATATGGCAAATATCCTATGACTGCAATAATATACAACAGGTTCTCTATGTCGTGGAGTGGACAACTATTACAGACAAGTTCAACTCCTAGAACTGTATAAATTCTTCATGATACAACAGATTAGCAGCAACTCCATGATCAATGGCTTTTGGTTATTGATATTTTCATATCCATCATACAGGGGATATGGAAATATATCCATTATATAGGGGATATTTCCATATCCATTACACAGCCTTCCATACATAGATAAGCTCAGGGAAATGCTGCAAACACGTGGCTTTCCTATGCTTGGCTCTTCAACACCTCTGGCAACAGACCTGAGAATATTTTGCTCAGTAATTCCTTTGATGAACTCAAAGTGTAAAATTTCTCTGCAGGATTTTGTCTTCAGTGCAGATATTCCTTTCACTTCTGGAAATTTTTTTGTCTACAGAAGAACCCATCAGCAAAATGATTTGACTTTGCTACCCTCCCCCCAGCCCATCTCTAAACTTTTCTGGGCGATAGTACATGCTTACCAGGCTCACTGGAATTCACTTTTCTATCCTGGCACCAACTAAGTCCTTCAGGCACTGCGTGTGGTGGCTTTGCTCTGTGTCAATCTAGCTGACTGGAACTCTGCTTCCCTGAAGTCTTTCCCCAGAGGATTCCGGCCTGGGACTGTACACGAGCGAAATCTGCGTGTGACTTGGAAGTCCCGAGGTAAACAGCTGCCATCATGCTTCGAAGTTCAGCGCACGGCACAGAGGCTGGTGCAAGTCACACACGTGGTTGATCTGTGGCTCATCTTGTTAGCCGGGGGTAGCAACAGGATATGCAACGCCCTCAGCTCCCGCCAGATCACCTCCTTCCCCTTCTCCTAGTCCCAGCCCCGCACATGGACAGCTCCGCAGCGAAAGGCGCCAACCTCTTCAGGTCCCCAGGATCACTGGGGTTGGACGCAGTGAAAGACAGGTGCCATTAGCACTCATACCCATTTGTCCACTTGTCCATTTTCCTCGGCTTCATAACCAGCTTTTCTCCCCAACTGCCCGCCTTATGGACCTACAACAACTTCAGGCCGATCTCCAGACAGCTCCCCTCCGTGGTCCCTGGTTGGAAACTTGCCTCTGATCCTCCACCCAGCCTCCCTCCAGCACTTACTTCCTTAGCTCTCCCACAGTTGTGTCAAGCCTAATCCCTGTAACGAACCCCTTTATCCACACCACTCACACTGCTTCTGTTCTTCAGACTGAACTCTGACTGATGTGCTACTGAGAAAGCTGACAGGGAGCAGAGTGACAAATGAACCCGAGAAATGGGCTGCAAACCTCGGCCTGTTCCTTACAGCAGCCAGAGCAGCACCCACTCGGGAGCCCAGGCAGCACGCCAGTCAATGCGCCTCATTCCTCACAGTCGTCAGGCTCCTCGCATTTTTTATGCTCTCTGATACGGCCATTTCGCCCCTAAGAATTTATCTCAAGGAAATGGCTATGGGTTGTATAATACTTTGATTAATCACTTGCTGAAACTTTCAAGGGACATATTTCAGTGAAAATAGATGCTCCAGGAAGCGCTGTCTCAAGGTGGGTAGTTCTGCTGACTGCAGAACTTTTTGCTTTGCAGAGATGAACGACTCTGAACTCTCAGTTTCACAGGGGACATCTGAAAACCGTCTGAGGAGGGAAAGAAGAGAGAAGAGGCCACTGTCTGGGCGGAAGAATGGGGGTAGAAAAACACAAATATCAAAGGGCAAATGAGTCATCATTTCCACCGTGTGGTGTGCACTGTGTTTCCCCATGAAACGTTCATGTCTGATCATTCACAGCGGGGCTGGTTCTATCTGGAGACAAGTCAAAGTGCTGAGTCCTTCAAAATGAGCAAAAATAGAGGAAAAAAAAAAATGAGGAAATACTGGCAACAGTCTAAGCGCTGAAAATTGGTAATTATTTTAATAAATTATGTCATTTCCAGACAACAGAATATTAATCTACCATCAAAAAATACATGGTAAATGTAGTTTAGTAATGTGAAAAAACATCTTAAATGAGGAAAGCACATTTCAATAGAATATAGAGTATGAGCAAAGAAAAAAGACAGAGAGGAAAGGGCACATACTGACCGTTATGGTAAGTTAAGCAGATTTTTATTTTCTTTCCCTACAGGTCCATAGCCCTTCCACACTGTGGGCTTCCTCTGCCCTCACCCCAGGCCTCGATTTCTACGGATGCCTCCTCCAGCTCAAGCAAAGCCAGTGCCATCGTGGTTTATGACATTCCAGTGACATTTGTTCCACTTCCAACTGGAGACCTGAACAACAGGGCTGGAGAGATCTGGCAGCTGGGTTTCACACCAACGCTTTTTCATTTGCAGGCCATCGGAGGCCCGAGATTAGAGCAGCAGCTCCCAGAGAGCTTTGCTTTACTCGTCACCCTTCAGCTGATTCCAGGCACATCCGTGCCTGGGCCTCTTAACCCCCAGCCAGCACAGGCACCTGGAACTGCACAAGGAGCCCAAGGCAGATGCCCTTCTCTGTTTAATAGGAAATATCTTTGTTCAGTCCTCCCTTAAATACACATTAGTTGTAGATAGCCACACAGCAGCAGGCTGAAGAAATGTCCTTTGCATTCTTTGTCCCAACCGTGACCCATTTTATGATGCCACAGAGACAAACAGACCTCTGTGGAAACTACCTTCAGAGCCAGTGGCTGCCACCTGCAAGCATCCTGAAACTCAAACTCGGTGCTGATCATAAACTCGACTTTCTCAGGAGCGGAACTCTCTGCTCACCAGAGAGCCCTGGGAGAGCCACTGTTCTGTTCCTGAGTTGAAGAATGAAGCCACAGAGACAGACTGACCCTGTCCCCCACAGTCACCCAACTCACCACATACGCCACATTCACAGGGGAAGGGCTGCAAACAAACTAACCAGGTTCTTTCAGCATGCTCAGATTTGTCTTTGAAAAGTCCCTCACTCTGTCCCCTCCCTGCCTTGGGTACTCCATACTGAGGGCTTCCACCAGCCAAGAGGCACAGCTTTGGCTTCTGCATCCCCTGAGCCAGGCAGGAGACCCCATGAAGGCTGAGCGACTCTCCTGCAATTGGATTCAATGGTGGCTGAGCCCAGCTCTGCGTCAGGCATGAGGTTAAGCGTCTGTCATGTCAGCTCCACCAAACCAATCTGAGCAGGACACAGCCCATGCCCTTCAGAAGCTCCTAGGGTCTACTGGGAATGGTCACACGTGTGTGTGCGCGCGCGCACACACACACACGCACACACGCACGCACACACACTGCCCCAAGGGATATAAGAAAAGTACAAAGTACCAGGAAGTTTAGAGGCAAAAAGTCACATTTATGAGGCCTCATCCGTAAGGCGGCCCGATCTCTATGTGAACTCTGTATAAACAGAAAATAACATTCATGGCACATAATCAATTTAGAAACCCAGTTTGCTATGTTGATTATGCCCCTTCTACTTGCCATCCTGGGAAACGCACTCAGATTTCCCACGTTTATGCAAATCACGCACTTTATTTCCTAGCGGAGGCACTTCAGTCAGTCTGATGAGAATGTCACAGAGAACATGGGTCCTGGCCACGGGCACCAGGGAATGCACCGACTCATCTCTATTTCTTATTTTATTGTACAAACACCTCATATTTTCTCTGTTCCAGGTACTGTTCTAAGCACTTCATAAATATTAACTCTTTGAATTCTCACAACCACCCAAGAGGTACAACTCCTCTCATTTTACAAGTGATAAAAATGAAGCACAGATTGATTATATAAGTCACCCAAGATCATGTAACTAATACAATTCAAATCCTAGCTAACAGGATTCAAACTCATGCGATCTGTGATCTTCACCACTACACTGTTTACCCTCTCAGGTGTAATCTCTGATGGAGACAGTTTGCCGTGGGTGTCTCATGTTTCTACACATCTTTGAGCAGAGGCACAACTTTCTTTGTTCCTAACGATTGTTTCGAGGATGTTTACATAGAAAACGACCTTTGAAAGATAGAGCCGTTGTCTCCCTCTGGAGCAAAAGGCAGACATACTTACGGCTCATTATAAATGATTCAGGCTCCCTGAGCTCAGGTTTGCTCTCCTACAATAGAATCAACAGGTGATACCTGGCCCTCTTCAAATCTCTGTAGAATTAGGGCTCAGGGAACAAATGCTGGCATTATGGCTGCTGCTACTGCTAAGAGTAAGGATGTCCTTTATCTCTGACCTGTGTGTCTCCTGTCTTCTAGATCCTAGGTCGATGGTCAACCACTGAGCCACATCTGGCTGGGCTTCTCCTGTCTTCTGCTGCATGCATAAAACTGTACTCGGCTAACTGTTCACTTGCAGGTAGTATAAAATCTCAGGCCTTTTACATTCTCAACAACCTATAACTCCATTGGGAAAACAGATCTGCTCCCCAGAAGACTTTCTAGAGGAGGCAATGTGTGAGCCATGTCTTAAAGAAAGTGATGGAGATGAAAGGCCTCCCGGTAGGAGAATGACAGGTAAACTCAAGAAATAAGAGTATGCCTGACACTGCCTGGGGTGGCTAGGCCCTGTGACTTCAAGTTTCAGTCTCTCCAGTAAGCTCTCCACTGGGGAATAAACTTATTTTTAGATAAGTCCTCTTTTATATTTCTGCTGCTCTTTAGAAGCTGCAACATGATTTTCTTTTTCTATTCTGTCAAATTGGCCACCCACGAGCTGAGAAAACCAAACCACACTGATGAAAATTCATTCTGCCTCAAACATTGCTGACTGCCTTGGCCTCTAGGAATAGGACTTTCTGAAGCTAACCATCCAAGTTCAGCAAGAGCTGAAGGGGTCAGTGACAGGCTGCATCTTCAGGAGCCCTGACACTTTCTCTTCACACCACATGTGTGCCTGCCATTGGACTGAGGTTTATGCCTCTGTTACGAGTTTTACTCTAAACATTTGTTGTAATAAAACATCTTGGAGCTTAACTGATGTCGACTCTTGATGGTAATAGCCACACTTATGATATTGTTCCTAACCTGAGTGTATAAAAAAGCATCTTGAAGATTAAAATGGGGGCTTAGTTTACTCTAGCAATATATGACTGTCTGGTATTGGGCTGTCTCCGGAAGTAAAGACTGAGACAAGGATTCAAATGTGAACAGTTTAATCCTGCTGAAAACAACCCGGGAGTCTATGTAGGGTCCATACCTCAGAGCTCTCCCTCTTGGGAGTGAAGGAGCTGGAGTACTGTATACCAGCTCCTGTTTGTCTTTGGTTGAAGGCTGTTGGTGAGGTGGGAAGACCCAGGAGGAGAGGACAGTCAGTTCCCCAGCTCCACTACTCCCCAGGAAAAGCGATGCAGACACTGGCAGGAGGACATTAGCCAGAACCCACTGCAGTGGTGAGGCCTGTGGGGAACCTTAGACTGAAGGGCCTCTGCTGCCAGCAAAGGACATTGATTCACCCCTCCCTAGGAAAGAAAAGAAAAAAAATCACCTAATGGAATGGCTAAAAATCCAAGCCTCAAAACTGTAAAATATATACATTATATATATATATAAGTAAAGTTTTCTGGAAGGATCCTTGCTGCATAAGCAATGCAAAGGAAAGATGTCTCTGGCTGGCATCTGCCCCAAAGCAGCTGCTTGAGCAGCACGTCGGCTGTGGAGGGGGAAGAAGAGAACTGGAGAGGTTCTGCCCAGGGCCAGTTCTCTGGTGGCACCTTTCACTTGTGTCTGAATTGGGCACAGACACTGATTACCCTTCAGTCAGAGCAGCCACTAGCCCCTGAGACCCCGAGGTGGCCGCCTGAGGCAGGGGGTGTTTGTGCCTATGTTGGCGTGGTGTTTTCAGTGAAGTTGCCCAGAGCACCCCTCACTTTCTCCCAACCACAGATAGAGCAGGCTCATGCCCAAGATGCTTATCAGGGAGCAAAGGACAAACATGGAGCCACCGTGGGCTCAAAACTCAAGTCTGTGAGAGGAGGGTCCGTGGAATAATCACCATCCTCTGCCTCTGCAAGGCCCTCGGCTTCCAGAAACGCAGACTTTATCTTTGCAGGCACGGGAGCAGCCGTCGCCTCCCTCGGGGTTGCCCGCGCCCTTCACCAGCTGGCCACCACCCAGTTCTTGTCCTATCTGCCAACCACCCCCTACTATCAGCACCGCTACCTCAACAGCTGATTGTTAAACATCTTCCCCAAGACTGAGTTGCTCTTTTTACACATACACATTTATTAACGAAGGAAATTTGATCTCATTACTATAAGTGAAAATGCTGTACCACAGTCAACAATGAACACAAAATAATGTTCCCAAGTTTCTTCTTGACCACCACGGTAGGCTGTGGTCTTGAGGGCTGCTTGCTCTCTGTGTCTCTCTCTGTCTTTCCTTTTCTCTCTCTCTTAAAAAAAAGGGGGGGGGGAGCAGGATTTGATCTTTGATTAATCAGGACTGAAACAGATGCCTAGAAAATGCGCAGCAGAAGTAGGCCAACACCTAGAGCTGCAGTTGGCAGTGGAGCCCTCCCACCCTCCAGCAGGAACCTGCACTATGACACTCTCCACAGGACACGGGGGAGAAAGGTTTCCAATCTCCTTCCTCCAGGGAGGAGCGGAGGACCGAGCCCCCAAAGAAAGGAAAGCAAAATGGGAGAGAAAGAGAGAAAAGACAGGGACAGAGAGCAAGGCAGGACGGTGGAAAGAAAAGCACACGGCGCTCACCACCGCCCCCTGCCCCTCGGAAGCTGCAGTGAGCATCGTTCTCTAGCAGGAATTTTCCTCTCGTTAAAGCAGAAGGAGCTTGCAACCCTGTGGAGCCTTCCTGTGTGATAATTACTGCAGGACTGACTGCTGCGGGACCCCTTCCACGGAGGCATTTGGGCTCACAATTTAACCTGCAAAAAAGATCCACTCTTAATTAAAAACCAAGCTGACCTTTTGGAAGGCTTATTTCTAGAAGAAAAGAACTGACTTTTTAAGATTAATAACTCCTAATAAGCTCCATAACCACAATACCAGTGGGCACATGCACTTGAATATCTGATGGCATCTATGATAAGGGTGTCATACTAACCCATGCTGTGCCTTCCTGAGCTCAAAATGGGAAATGAACAGATGGGAGGTGGTTTGCAGAGGACAACTCAATGGGCAGCCTTTGTGACTATAGTAAAGGGGCTAGCTCTTGGGGTGAGGGGGTGACAAATGTTTTCTGTCCCAAGAACCCATGGGAAGGACTGTGCAATGTAATGTGTTGATGTGAGGTGGGAGGGCTGACGGGTAACCACAGGGTGACCCTGACAATGGAGGGGTATCAGTCAGAAGCTCTTGGGATCTATTCCCATACCGATGGGATTCTGCTTTACATGTTTATAAGAAAACACAGAACTTCCAGAGAGAAAAGATGGTTTAAACTTAAGAAATATCTGAGCCTCATCCTCACCTTTGAGATAAACCTGGAAAAAGGCAGTAGAGAAGAAAATTAGAAACAAATATGTCTCGGAGATACAAGTGGAATTAGGGTTTCACATTCAATGTATCTGACCAGGGATCAGAAGGATTTGATTCTGCATCTTCCCCTGAGGGTAGCTGCTACAGTGTCAATTTAACCTATGTGGACTCAAGTCTCTGAGAAGGAGCAACAGTGCCCTTCTTCCGTAGAGTAGCTTTGTTGTTCTCATACGTGTTATAGTTGATGCTCACAGTAACTCAGTCGGAGCAGAGACCAGAGAAAGCAGGTATTGTTCTCCCCATTTCACCAATAAGGCCTCCTAAGACTTGACTCTAAGTAGGGGGTCATCATTCTAGTTCTGCCACTTGCTGGCTCTGTGACCTTGAATGGGTTAGTTAACCTCCTTGTGCCTCAGCTTCTTCATCTGTTAACTAGGAATAAGAAAGCACTAATTTCATAGGGTTGGTATAAGGATTAAATAAAGTAATATAAGTAAAGTGCTTAGGAGAGTCCTGGTACTTCATAAGCTCTCAATAAATGTCAGTTCTTCTTGACCAAGGCATCGGCCCTTGCATTCTAATCCAGGAGAGCTCACTGATTAAGAGCACAGGCTTTAAAGTCTAACACAAACTCCATTTCCACAACCTAACTGTGAGACTCAGTTTCCTCATCTGGAGAACGGATGGGTGGTAATAGTACCTACCACACACAGGAGCTGAGATTATATGTGCCCAACACCTTGATTTTAGACCTGTAAGACCCACTTCAGACTTCTGACCTCCAGAACTGAAAGATAGTGAAGCTATGTTGTTTTAAGTAACTGTGTTTATGATAATTTGTTACAGCAGCGGTAGGAAACTAATACAGAGACCTTGCAGCTTCTGCTAGCATGCTTTTTGAAGCTAGCTATTAAATAAAAACAGTCTGACTACCCTGATGGACAAAAAGGTCACAGACAAAGAGAGAGGGCCTGAAGGCTGAGAGACAATGAAGGGAGGGGAAAAGAGAACCACCCAGTGCCCAGGCTTTGTAGCTACCCTTTTGAGGCACCCAACAGGTGAGTAAAGCCATTGTGTCCCCTTCTCTATCAAAATTGTCCTACTTATAGGGCTATTGTAGGGTTAAGGAGATAATGATCCATGTAAAATACTGACCATAGTGCCTAGAATATAGAAAGTGAGCCCTCTAAAATGACAATAGCATTAGGCAAGACTAGCTCTGCACGGAATTTGGAAGTGAGAGAGGTTTATTTCAGAGTTGTCCCAACCCCCAGTCTCAACTCAATGCCTGAAGGTCACCCAGACCCCTTCACACTAGCTTCTAATATGTGTTCAGTCCTTGAAAATACCCTGAAAACTCAACTGTCCCTTGATTTATCAGGACTCCCCTCACTGATCTCACTGACTAACCCAGGTGTTGTGGGGTCCCCAGGAAATCTATATACTATCCTTCCTAAGTAAGAGGAGATGAAAGTGGAAAAGAAGAGGGGGGATTTCAGGCTTGTGGAAGGAGAAATTTGGGGGCAGCTTTTCATATTCATTCAAATAGCATCATGTCAACAGCTCCTTATGAACATGAGACCTTCTCCACTTTCTATAATTTATTACATACACACACGTTTGCCCAAATCTGAATTTATCCCAAGCACAAAATCAATGAGTTCAATGCTCTCCAGTAAAATACTATTCTAAAACATAAATGTTGGCATTTCTCCAAGCTATCCTCACCTAGCATAAAAATTAACATAACATTGAGAATTTTAACTAAAATGCAAACCACAACTCTTTAAGTGGGTTTTTTAGTGCAACTGTTCCAGTTTTCTATTGCTATATAACAAATCACCTCCATAACTTAGAGGAGTAAAACAGCTATGTATTATCACCTCTTAGAGTTGACAAACTCAGCTGGGTGGTGCTTGCTTCAAATCCTTCATTTGGTTGTAGTCAGAATGCAGTTGGAACCAGTGTCATCTGACAGTTTCTTCATTCATGTGTTTAGTGCCTGGGCTGGAAAAGCTGGACTCTGCTTGTGCATCTACCTTCAAGCAGCCTCTGCACATGGCTAAACTGGGCTTCCTTGCAGCAGGGCAGTCTCAAGACAGTCAGACTGCTCATGTGGTGGCTGGATTCCCAAGAGGGAGAATTCAAGGAGACCCAGCAGAAGCTGCAAAGCTTATCATTGGGAAGTTGAACAGCATCACTTCCACCATATTCTGATTGTCAAGAGCCAGTCACAGGCCAGCCTTAATTCAGTGAGGTGGAGGAATAGGTTCTACCTCTCAGTGGAGAATGGTTTGTATATGAAGGGAGGGAAAGAACTGAAGGTCCCATCTTGAGATAAGCCACCATCCTGTCCATCCATCTCTTTCAACAATGTTAAGATGGAATGGAGGACTGGAAAAGTTAAGTCTGGCCAGAGTTTGCTAAATGGATAATAGTAAATTTTTTAATTGTTCTATAAATAATACATGTTTGGTTTTTTAATTAGCAAATAGAAATAGGTAAATAAAAATAAATTAATCACTCATGTCACCCAGAGAAAAAAATCACTCCTACTTTGGTTATGGGCGAAATTAATATTTATCTCATTAGGAAGAATTCAGACAATTTTTTAGCTCCCTCCCTTTTGAACACCAGTGTAGTCCAGGAAATTATTCAATGTTACTCAACTTCGTTGGACAGGCAAAGAGCCAGCCCCCAGATGTCAGGACAAATATTGGGGCTTAGGGATTGAATGGGTTAGAGACAAATGATTTGAGCAGATGCCTGGTTGAAGTTGTGAGAGGGAACATCTGCTGTCCTATTTGCAAAGGTATTTGGTAATCAAGAGGACGGTGTGAATGCACAAACGGAGCGAACTGTATTGAGATTCAGAGCATGAACACTGATGTCAGTGCTTTGTAGCTAATTTGATGGAGAGTGTTACATTGTGTCTCTAATTTTACAGAGTGAAAGCAGAATGTTCCTCTCCATCAGGGTTTGCTACCAATTTTCAAGCAGAGTGTGGCCTTGTTCCCATTCCTTGGACAGTGGAATGAGCAGGAACAAACCACAGGAACCAAGCCTCAGTTCCTGACATTAGCTAGCCCAGATTTTCAGGCTTCACTAGTTTCAAATGACATAATAAAGTCGCATCTATGACATAAAAATGATGGCGCCTCGGGTTCTTATCCACTTGGCCCTCAGAAGGTCGGTTCTTCCACCAGCTCCCTGTCCATCAGCATTTCTGGGGGTCCCGTGGAACCGCTTCACACACCATGATGCTGTTTTCATGGCTGATTGCAGCCTGGCCTCTGGCTGGGGCTGGTGGCTCCCTGGTGGTCCCTGGCTCTGCTTCTTTCCAGCTACTACTATCTTCTGCTGTCCCATTCTGAATTTCTCTCAGTGAATGGGGAAATCAAGCCATAATGTTTAAAGAGGGGTTTATGGAGGTTTGGAGTTAACAGAGAAAGATTATGACCAAAAAGGACCCAAAGCTGGACAGCAGATCTGGCTCTCCATAGTCCCTGACAGTCTTCCATGGGGTCTCTGGTCTGCCAGCCTCTTCACATACATCCAGAAGATAGTACTAGCTTACCATGTCCCGTGAGAAGCATCCTCAAATAGTTTTTCTTTTAGAGTCAAGACCATCAACATCCACAAGAGCACCAGAGAGGAGAACTCTCCCTCCTCACCTTACTCCAGCCCAAGACTTGCCTCCTGAACCTCTGGGGAGAAGACTGCCTGATGGTAAAGAAAAACCATCGAAACTGACATGAGATATTGTCTCCTCTTTAGGAAAAAGGCAGGAGCTGGTCCCACACAGCAACTAAAAAGCCTGCCTTTGGAGTCAAACTGATGTGAGTGCAAGTACCAACCCTGCCGCAAACCAGGTATGTGACTTGGGAAAAGGCTCAGGCCCTCGAGGCCTTAGTTTCCTCAATATTAAAAAAATAATAATATCACCTAATCCAATAACTCATCCACTGAAAAATATTTTTTGAGTGCCTGTAGGTGCTCATAGTTTCCTGGGCATCAGTGATTCCGTGGTGATTAAAAGCACCCTCTGCTCCCTGGAATGTCACTGGCTGCCATGTAGTAAAGGACCAATCATTGTGTAGCTACCATTGTCATCACTCGTGAAGGGAGAGAAGATACATCGCATGGCCCACGTTTCCTCTTTGCAGAAAGGCAGCCACTTCTCCCTTACTGCAAAAAGGCGGGACTAAGGTTCTGGAGGGTGGGTTGGGCTAGGTGCACACCTTCATAGTGCCACACTCCACGGCCCTAGAGGCCTAATCTGGCATTCTCACCACAATTCCAACCACGTCTTGGGGTTCATAGCTTCTGGAGGACCCAAAGAGGGGTTCATGCTCTCTCTACCTCACTATCAGCACAGTCTTAAGTGAAAGTTAACTTTAGCAATGGCAGTTCTCCCAAAAATGCACTTCTTAGCAAGTCCTTGATGATGCCAGCCTACATGTCCAGTGCTTTAGCATAGTCTCCTGTCCCCATGGAACTGAGGCTTCCTCTCAGCCACCTGCCCCTCCACGAAGGGGCCATACACACTTGCCAGCCATCACAAAGTAAAATATGGTCCTCTGTGATGCACTGGAATGAGGGAAAAGCCTTGTTTGACTCCCACACAATGAAAAACAGGAGAGATTTCATTGGGAGGATTCTATAAACACTATGTCTTATGACCACTAATGGTCCATGATTTCTTCTACTTCTCTCCAGCTTAGCTTGATCAGAATAGACAGACACCGAAGCCCAGTTTGTCTAGAGGAAGGAAGCTGTGTGTGTGTTTTATGCCCTGTTTGATGAGAATGCCCATGAATACTGATGAGTCTGCTCTGTACAAGGCAGGAGTCCACAAGCATGGATGGCATCAGTCTGAGAAGTGCTCAACAGGGAAGACGGTGGTGAAATTGTTTTTATAATGGGAGACATTTTTCACTTATTCACTCAGACGTTCACTGAACATTGTGCTAGCCACCAGAGATAGAAAGATGGAACAGGCAGTTCCTTCACTGCCTCAGATAACTCCAAGTCCAAGCAGAGACAGATAGATAAAAAATAAACCCACTGTAGAGGTGCTGCACCTCTAGCAAATAGACACAGGTATGAGTGGATAAGAGATATTTACTGGCTTCTCCTAATTTGGAAGCCCTGTTTAGAGATTATCTACAAGGTCCTGCTGCAGTTGGCTTGACCTACTTAAAATGTCAGTGGGCGCCGTGATTCCTCTGCTCTAAATCTCCAGGGGCGTTGCACTCACTCAGCAAGGGCCGTATTCCTTGCAGTGACCTGAAGGGCCCTGTCCCGTTCTGATCTCCAGTCCCAGCCACCGTACCCTTAGGCCACACAGGGTGGCTTGATTTGCTGGAACACTCCAGGTAAACCCCTACCTCAGGGTCTTTGCACTTGCTTTTTCTCTCTGACTTGAATGTGGGTGCGGAAATCATAATAAGTTTACTCCACGTCATTCAAGTATCACCTTTTATTGAAGCCCTAATGGCCATCCTGCTTGAAACTGCAGCTCAACCACCTCCTTTCCTTTTTTCCCTGTCTCTATAGCCTTTATTACAATCTAATAAACTTTATTCTTCTTAGTTGTCTTGTTTATTGTCTCTCCTTCTTCTCTAGAAGTTAAGTTCCAACAAGACAGACATTTTTGTCTGCGTTTACGGCTATATTCCCCAATGCCTAGAACAATGCCTGGCACTTTTGTTGAACAAATAAAGGGTATGACTGTGGCTTTTGTGTGTAATAATGCCCATGAGTTCAGAGTTCTGGAGCTTTTTTTTTTTAATGGACTTAATATTGTAGAGTAGTTTTTGGTTTGGCAAAATTGAGTGGAATGCAGATTGTTTCCATGCACTCCTGACCCCACACACACTCAGCCTCCTCCACTATCAACACTCTTGTTATGAACTGAATTGTGCCTCCAAAAAAATTCATATGCTGAAATTCTAACTCCCAGTATCTCAGAATGTGAATGCGTTTAGAGATAAGACATTTAAAGAGGTAATTAAGGTTAAATGAGGTCATCTGGGTGGGCCCTAATCAAATCTGACTAATGTCCTTAAAAGAAGAGGAAATTTGTATACACAAGGAGATAACAGGGATGTACTCCCACAGGGAAAAGACTGTGAGGACACCGGGAGAAGGCAGCCATCTGCTAGTCAAGAAGAGAGGCCTCAGGAAAAATCAGTCCTGCTGACACCACGATTTTAGACTTCAGCTTCCAGAACTGTGAGAAAATAAATTTCTGTTGTTTAAGCCACCCAGTCCATGGCATTTTATTATGGCAGCTTTAGCAAACTAATATACTCCTGCACTGGAGTGGTACCCTTGTTCCAACTGATGAACCTACGTGGGCACATCATTACCCAGTGTTTATAGTATACCTTAGGGTTCACTCTTGGTGTTGTACATGCTATGGGTTTGGACAAATGTATCCACCATTACAGTATCGCACAGAATAGTTTCACTGCCCTCAAAAACCTTACATCTTAAAATGTGCTCCATTTTTCATTCCTTCTTCCCCCAACCCCTGGCAACCACTGTTCTTTTCACTGTCTTCACAGTTTCGTCTTTTGCAGAATGTCATATAGTTGGAATTATACAACATGTAGCTCTTTCAGTTGGTTTCTTTCACTCAGTAGTATGCGTTTAAGCTTCCTCCATGTCTATTCATGGCTTGATTGTTCATTTCTTTTTAGCATTGAATAATATTCCATCATCTGAATGTACTGTTGTTTGTTCATACATTGACCTCCTGAAGAAGGTCTTGGTTGCTTCTAAGCTTTGACAGTTATGACTTTAACCCCTATAAACATCTGTGCGCAGGTTAGTACCAAGGAGCACAGTTTCTGGTTCCTATAGAAAGAGTATGTTTAGTTTTGTGAAAAAACAAACAACAAAAACCTGCCAAATTGCCACCAGCAATAAATGAGAGAGCTCCTGCTGCTCCACATCCCTGCCAACATTTGGTATAGTGAGTGTTTTACATTGCCTTCACTCTAATAGGTGTGTAGTGGTAGCTCACTGTTGTTTTAATTTGCAATTCCTTAATGAGATATGATGTTGAGCATCTTTTCATATTATTTGCCATCTGTATACGGAGAGGTGTCTTTTCAGATCTTTTGCACATTTTTTTAATTGGGTTGTTCATTTTCTTATTGTTAACTTGGAGCCTCTTAAACAATGAAATTAATAAATACTGTTCAAATATTCTGATGTCGATGGACTCATTTAACCAGAATAATCTGGTATATTACATATAGCAGCGTGAATCACAAGTTGGGATTGTGAATCACCTAAGAATGGAAGATTAATGGAGAAAAGAGATTTTAATTTTTTAAACTATTTATACTAGCTCCTTCTTTAAATAGTTTTTATACAAAGTGAACATCTATTTGCAAAGCCAGACATAGAGAGAGTCTGGCATCTGTTGTCAAAACTAAGAGACCAGAGACTGTGAATTTAAAGTAGGGCTCTGCTGGTTATGAAATCCTCCCCCAGGGGAAAAAATGGGTAATGCACACACTTCAGTTCCTTGCCTGCCTTGCTAGGATTCACAAGGAAGGTAGTAAACACTTTCTTTGGATTCAGTAACACCTAAGTAAACTGATCAGGACAAAACACGTTGCAAAATGTCTCAATGTGTTGGTTCATGGCTATTTTTAAGGCACACAGGCAGCATGTATGTGAAAAAGGTCCTAGTAGTTGTCTAGTACAACAGCAATCTATAAAAAGGTCTTGGTCTTTGTCTTGTAAAACAAGAAACATTTTGCTGAGATTTTTTAATCTTTCTCTGATTTTTCATGCTGGCTCTTTGTTACAACCTAGGGGTTGACATGTATTGAGTTCCTGTTGCAGAAAGATGCCTCCATTTCAGGATGGAGCCTGCAGGTCTGGCCTTCTCTGAGACACCCCCACCACCTAAACGAGCGTGTATCAGAACATACAACTTACAAGGAACCAAGTGCAAAGGCTTGTTTCCTTGGGACACTTGCCTGAAGCCTCTCTGGGTCTTTTTTCTTAAAGCAAAAAATAAAAAAAATGTCAAGCAACTTCCACTATTTCTGAGACCTTGAATCTCTTTGTTGACAAAAAACTAGGTATTTCCCCAAATAAAAGTGAATCAAAGAACAGGGCAGAGCATACCTTATGTTGCTTCCCCTCATAAATTTTATAGTCTAATTCACCAAATTCAGACATCAAATTCAGTTTTCGATGTGTCCGTGTTTTTTGGTTTGTTTTGTTTTGTTTTGTTGTTTCATCAAAAGAGAAAAAGGTATGAGCACTGTGGAGAACTCTTTGACAGCTGTTTATAAAATAAAGCATACACCCACCACGCAATCCAGCAATTGCCCACTGAGGTATTTACCCCAGAAAAAGGAAAGCAAGTGTCCACATAAAATCTTATGCATAAGTGTTCTGGTAGCTTTATTCAAAACAGCCAAAAACTGGAAACAATCCACATGTTTATGAACAAAAAGATAGATACACTGTCGTACATCCTTACAATGGAGTCCATCTCAGCAACCAAAGGGAACAAACTACTGATTCATGTAGCAACCGAATCTCAAAACCTGAGTGAAACGAAGCCAGACCTAAAAAGCATGCATGCTGTACGATTCCATTTATGTAAAGCACAAAAGCAGGCAAAACTAATCTATGGTGATAACAATCCAGCAGTGCTTAATCTCTGGAGAGGGGCTAGATCGGGGCAGGAAATGAAGTAACTTCTGGGGCAGTGGAAATGTTTCATATCTTGGTTGGGATGGTGCTTACACAGGACTATACATTTGCCAAAACTCAGCAAACCAAATGCTTAAAATCTGTATATAACCACTGTACGTAAATTATACCTCCATTTTTTAAAAGAGGCTATTAAGGAAGAAAAGAAAGAACAGCCATTAAGGTAAAAAGAAGAGCAGTGGTCTCTGGTTTCTGGGGTAATTGAAGCTCCATGTTTGGCCTATGTATTCAAATGAATTGTTATTATCCTGGGATTATTGAAAGTCATCATCAGCCAGATGAGAGCGAAAGAAAGAGGAAACAGACCTTCCAGAAATCATGTTCCCCAGGATTTTTTTAAAGCGCATTTTTCAGTCATTATCTTGAGAGAAAACAGGCAGCTGGGTCTCTTAACAAAGAGGTTTAAATAGGCTACTAGGAAAAAAAGAGAGGAGAAGTTGAGGCAAACAATGCCTGTTTCGGTGCCAGCCACACAAAACCAAGCCCGGGAGGCTGATGGCTCCTGTCTGCCACTAACATCGTTAGAGGCATAACATTCAATCACGAAGGGCCCTCCAATGATTGGCGTGATTGGAGGCATATTGTTAAAAAATTCTAAAACCTGAAATTACAGCAGCAAATGCACTGATGGCCCTCGCCCTCATCTGTGAAAATAGATGTAAATGCGAAAGGAAAGATCTGAGGCTCTTTGTGTCCCCACGGGCATTGTCACCCGCTCACTAGCTCCTGCTTCTTCTTACCTGCAGTCGCAGCTTCAAGTCCATCTGCGTTTGAACTGCCGGTTTCAAAGTTCCTGTCTGACCCCCAACCCAGTTTATTCATCTCTCACCCTCTGTTCAGTTTTGCACAAAATTATCAAAACACGAGTAATAGGAAATTTGCGAAGACATCACACAACGTGTTCCGAAAAGCAAAAATAAGGGAGGCTTGGGTTTTGTTTAGCAGGTTTCTCTCCTCGCCGCAGACCACACACGTATGCTGTTTAACTGCAAAATTCAGATGTTGGATATGGGGGGCGGTGTAGGGAAGCCTGTAACAAAGAAACACTGGGATGCCTTCTAAATTCTACTAAGACTAAATTAACTACGTGAGCAACAATACAGGTACCGCTTCTTTTCTTAAACATATATATTAGCGGAGATGCAGGCTAAATAAATAACTGTTTAGTGAGAAATGAATTATGTAAATGTAATTTATAGCATTAATTTGGGCTTGTAAATTTAATCCACTCAAACGTGGAAAGGTTCCCATGCAATGAATATTTCTGAGGTTGTTTAATATGTTAAAATAAATATTGAGCAGCTGACAGAAAAATATGTCCTCTGCATCACAAAAGCTATTTTGAGACAATAAATTAGGGACCTGCTGAATATTTACAATCATGAGTTTTTAACTCTTCGGTAAATTTTCTTCCTAAAATATTCAAGCAGCAGGCAGATTCTGGTGGCAGCAGTTCAAAAATGTGCACGCCAAGAGAACATTTTAGGTAAATAAGTGCTACAGTATAAGATGAGGGGCACTTTTTGTAAAATAGGTCTATTTAATACCACCTGGGAAGCTGCAAGAAACAAATATTTGGGGAGCTTTATGCTACCCCAAAGCCCTCTTCGTTAACCATTCTCCCTGGTGAAGCGTTTACAGTGATGGCTTAAATATTAAAGGGAAAAATGAATGAGTGACTTAGAAGCATTTTATTTAAGAGTATAAAGTTGAGACTTTAAACAAGGTATTTTTAAAAATAACTATAGAGTGTTAGACAAAAATTACTCATTCAGCTTCTTGTGGAGGGAAAAGGGCAGCCTGGAGGTTTTATATAAAAGAGTACCAGCTGGAAGACTTGGGGGAGGTCAGATGGGTTCTGCTGGCCACATGGCTGACCTGTGTCACCAGGTGGGAACACGGGCGTGGGAGCAGGCCACAAACTCTTCTATCTTGATATGAAGGTTTGTTACTCACTATTTTGGAAGTGATCACCACTTCTCAGATTGCTGGTATCATGCCGTGGGATTCCCTGAGGGAAACACTGGAGCCCCTGTGAGTGGTTTCTACTTTTAATTTTCTTCTTCCTCCCGGTCTCTGCAGCACTGTGTGCAGCCGTCTCTGAGGGCTGATTACAGACTCCCCGAAAGAAGCAGAAACTGTGTCTTTCTTGTCCCCCATCCCAGACTTGCAGCAGGGGAGCCCCGGGGCCTGGCCGGTGTTGGTGAATGAACTTCAATCCACCCTTCCCATCCCCACACTCAGGATTGGTTTGTCCCCACAGCAGTGATTCTCAAATGTGTTTTACCCTCTATGACCTCAGGAGAGGGGAAGGGAAGACCTGTCTGTTCTTGGGCAGGTGTCCCCTGAGTGCAGAATTTTGAGCTCCCCGCCTCTGGCCTTGTTTGCAAAGACGCAGCAAGTGCAAAAGAGTCCAGAACGGATGCAGGGGCCCAGTGTGGACTCCCAGACCCAGGGCATTGGCATGTTTTGATAGAGAAATACTTTTTTTTTAAATCCTCATTGGAAGATATTTTTTTCCATTGCTTTTTAGAGAGAGAGTGGAAGAGAAGGGGAGAGAGAGAGAAACAGCAATGTAGGAGAGACATATCAGCTGGTTGCCTCCCTCATGCACCCCGACCAGGGCCGGGGATTGAGCCCACAACCAAGGTTCATGCCCTTGACCAGAATCGAACCTGGGACCCTTCAGTCCGAGGACCGACGCTCTAACCACTAAGCCAAACTAGCTAAGACAAGAAGTACTTCCAACAGTGCTCATCACAATGGATTAACCCATTTGATTAACCTCCTTGGATGGGTGCCCACCAGGAAAAGTAGACATGAAAAGACAAGACATTGATAAAAATCAAAATCCTCTTAAAGCAAGTGTTTGTCTTCTCAACCATCAAATCTATTACGCGCTGAAATCAAATGGTTTTGGGGGAAACGATGCCATCTTGAAATTAAAATAGGATTAAATGGAAAAACATGATTGGATATAAAAATTCTCTCCATCTATAGGACTTTTTAGGAACATGTTATGCATTAAAATGAAGTTTTATTGCCAAAGGCAAGTCACATACTGCCCTTAAGTAGGGTCCCCTTGGGCTGTGACCATATGACTTCAACAGGATTAGAAATCGTGAAGGGTACCAAGGGTAAGGGTGGGCTGCATGTTCAATATAGTAGCCAAGGGCCACAGGTGGCTATTTAAATTTAAATTAAATAAAATTTAAAACTCACTTCCTCAATTGCATTAGCCACATTTCCAATAATAATACATAGTCATGGCTGCTAGTGGCTGCCCCATTAAACAGCACAGAGAATAAGCCCAGCACCACAGAAAGTTCTATCAGACGGCGCCGGCCCGGAGTAAACGCAAAACGACAGCATCCTACATCAAAGAGGAGGTATTTGGCACTTAGTATTCAGAGCTCAGAGAAAAGCTTGTTAGGCATCAAAGACATTTTAGAGACCACATTAAATAAATTAAATATGAGTGATAAAGATTAAGTTTACTTTCAGATACACAGGAGCTTTGAAATGAGTTTTACATTTATGGGCAACCATAGCTTTTTAAAGCAGCTAACATAAAAATAATTTTTTAAGAGATTAAAAAAACCCCACATAGCTAAGGACTGACTTCCTCCAGTTTTTATAGGTTAACACCTTGTTATTTGCAAACTGTTTACAGTCTCATACACGGGCTTTCATTGGTCCTTCAGGGTCACTGCGTGTGGTTGTTTGAGTTGTGTATGAAACAGTTCTAGAGGCAACATTCACGTACTGCAAAGTGAACTAGAATAATGCAGGGTATGAACTATACAGAAGCATGCAGCAGCCTGGGCCCCTCACAGCAATTCTGATTTAGAACGTTACTCAATATCATACTTTTCCAAATTCAAAAATTCCTTTTGATCACACTGTCCCAGTTTCAGGGGGTAGAAGGGAACTTGTCCCTGCAGTTTGAGTGTGAATCTGCCTTTGTTCTGGATACCCGAGGAGAGAGATCATGTTTAGAAGAAAATGCTTCTAGCCTTTTACACATGCACATTTGTGTGTGTTTAGAAGACAACACTGCAAATAATCATATAAATAATAAGAGTCGTACAATATGTCTCCCAAAGAATGCAGGAAGCCAGGAATCATCTCCTTCTGACCAACAGCGGCCTCGCTGATGCAAGCGCATAGACACCTCCACTGAACTTTTTACGTGTTTAGCTACCAGGGGAAGGGAACACATTTAAATTATCTACAGAGGCTGTCTGCCCTGGGGCTGAAATATGACACTGGGAGTGGAGGTGGCAAAGCTCTTGAAAGCTGGACTTCTGCCCAGCCTTCTGATGACAGTAGTCATAAGGGAGCAAAGCCCATTTCTAGGTGGTTTGGCCCTGAGCACTCAGAGGCCGGTCAGAAACCACTGGGGCAGCATGTTGGAGCCTACGAGGGCTGGCAGGGCCAGTCAAGCAGAGCGGGTCGGGACAGCACAGACGGGGGATGAATGCCTCGGGGGGCTGGCAGAGCCGTGAGCCCACAGACCTCTCCTTTGCTGCCAGAGTGTGACTTGAACCAGGGCTTTTGGATTCCCGGCCCCACCTCCACTGCTCTCTCATGACCTGAGTCAGCAGGCTTGATATGCCATAGAGCAGATGGCACGCACGCACATTATGGGGCCCTATCCCTTAGCCAGTCCGCTGATGACTAAGAGATGGCCCGCCCAGATCCCGTCACCCATGCCACACCTGCACACAGGCCTAGTTTCTAACACTTGCACCTGTATTCATTTGCCTCGGTGCTTTCCCTGGCACTTAGAACCTGCCTTGCCACCTTATAGCAGAAGTGCCTGGAATCACACCCATGGGAACAAGTGGAAACACCCCAGCTCTGGGCACATGGTGTTTCTTGCCTTCAGCTCCAGTTGTCCACATCAGTGACTTGCTTGGAAGCACACCACTCACTGGCTGCCTTCCCTTCCCTGTCTCACTTCCCCACACCCCTGCTTGTATTTCCGTCAGCAACTTGTATCAAGATCTGCTTCCAGGGGACCCAAATTAAGATAATGACCCAGGGAAAATCTTCAAAGCAGCAGACCCCCCTGCCAGGATCTATTTGCTTCCCCTTCAGTCTTACAGGGGCAGAAACCCACTAACAGGCCCCGCTGGGCCTAGAGCTGTCCACAGTCTCCCAATAAGGCAGGAGAGTGGGATCAGGATCCAGGTAACCTCCTGCCCTGACCTCTGCCTGGTCCCTGACTCTTTACGCAGTGGAAGCTCTCCAGCCGGCCTCATTGCCAGGTTCTCTGTGAAAGGCAGCCTGGGACCAGGAAGGAACCCTGACCTGCCACCAAGTAACTTGACTTTGGGCCTTAGTTCCTTCCACATCTCTCAAATAAAAAGGTAATACTAGCAGACACCAAATGTAACCTCCTCTGTGACTCCAAAACTCCTCTGAAGTCCTAGGTTCAAATCCCATGTCCTCCCCCATGAGATGGCCTCTCAGAATTTAAAGGTATTGTCCGAGAAGAAGCAACTGGTACAGCAGCTGTCACAGAGCAAGAAGTGAAGGCTCTGTCACTCTATCCCAAGCTGGAGGATGCTGGGGGCCGGGCCGTGTCCCACTCAAACTTCCACCCAGCTCAGTGACTTTCTCTTTTCAAGCACTGTAGGACAAGAAGCCAAGGAAACGCTGTCCTGAATTCATCCTTGCTCTTTTCAAGTGTTCCAGAGGGAGGGCACCCTGTCTCATTTTCTACATGCTTCTTGGGGCTGCAAGTCCTGGATGCCACTCTGTAAATACCAAGTGCCTCCTAAGTGCTGGCTCATAACAGCGCTCAAGCCTGGGCGGGCAGAGAGCCCTGAGAGCTGGCCGCCGAGCTCTCGCCGAACCCCTTCACTTTGTTTATACCTTCAAGGCCTACTTCAGCCTCAGCCTTTGATAATGTAAAAACTTTCTCTCCGGTGGCGATACGATGCTTAAAACCTCATGGTGGGATGGAGTCTGTGGATGGAGAAGTCAAAAGAGCATGGTTTGGGGGTGAGAGAGACCTTGACTAAAATCTTAGCTCTGCCCCTTAGTAACAGGTTCTTTCGGCAAGTTTCCTCTCTTCTCAACAGTGGGGGGCAACAGGGGGGTGACATCACCTCCTTCATAGGGCTGAAGCCAAAATTACAGATGGCAATGAAAAGGATCTTGCCCAGTGCTTGCATTAGGGACTGTTTTTATGACAGATAATCCCACAACCTGGTATTACTTATTTTCTCTCTCTTCTGCTTCAGCCCCTCTAAGAAACATTGCTAAGGAGGAACAAAGCCACCTGATCTAGACTCCAGTTCCTTTTCATCTTTCTCTCTCTATTTGAAGCTATGACTAATGGGGAAATGGTCGAAAGATGTAGAACAGAAAGGATGAGGGAGCAAAAAAGGGTTTCAAGAATCCACAAATAAGACATGCTATTTTAGGTGGGCTGAATTTTGTTTAGCATCAAGCAGGCAGACATTCAAAATGAAAAAAATGTGCTTTATTTTTTAATGTCAGTAAAGATTTAATCAGAGGCAGCTCCAAAAATGGATGGCTAGGATCAAGCAATTTCATTGGCACATTAAAGAAGACTTGTAGTTGAATGTTATATCAAAAGTAACCATTTGGAACTACCTAATATGTAAAAGTTTTCAGCAGCAAAGACTCCTGACATCTGTCCTTCCTTTCTTCCATAGCCACCGAATCTGTCGCTGAGTATCTAACCTCTGAGGTCCAAGATTACATCTCTTACTTTCCTTTACATATAGGTGTGGTCAAGTTATTAAGTTCTGAGCAAAGAAATGTAAGAAGGAGTGGTGTATACAACTTCCCAGAAGTCTCCTAAAGGGAACTTCTCCTATTGCTCCTTTCTGCTGACTGGAAGGTAGACTCGATGGCTTGAACTGGAGCAGCCATCTGGGACATCGAGGTGAACCTGAGACTAGAGAGCAACGTGGACAAGGAACACAATATTCCCTGGTGCTGTGAACAATCTCTAGGCCTTAACCCAGAATTTCACATGAGAAAAATTAATTTCCACCTTTTTTTCAGACACTTGTTATTTTGGATTTTCAGTCTCACAGCTGACTCCAATCTCAACTTATTCGGTCTGGATGGCACAGATCCACAATTTAGTATGAAATGCTCAATTTCTTGAATTTTTTTATATGCATCAAAATCAGGCATTAAGATGCATTAAGTTGGTTTCCTGTATTTGCTGGTTTTGCTATTAACAGGAGTCCTACTTTGAGAAGCAAGAGGTAACTGTCTTGGTTATCACTTGAATAAAATTTGCTTTGCATGTACAAAAATCTCATGTACTCCTGCCATTTGAGACCTGGGAGACTTGGATATTTAATGGACCTTTACTACCGAAGAATTCCCCCCCTGAGTTGTACAGAGATGCTGCTCTTGGCTTCAGTCATCCTTCCCAACAAATAAAATCCTCAGAATATATCTCCGGTTCTTTTTATGGGTGGTTGAGTGAGTGTGGATATTTCACCTCCGAAGTTACCGAGGAACCCAATCCTATAAACACATTTTTTCCTCCGTTTGGACCAGGACTCCATCTCTTTATTCCTCTCCTTTTCTGGTTTATTTTTGTTTTTGTTTTTGTTTTTACAACAGGAACAGAGATCTGAGTTACATTAATAGCATAAAAAAACCAAGAATGCGTGCTTGGTTGCTTTAATTCCTTCCCTTTCTTTCTTTTCTTTCTTTTTCTTTCTTTCTTTCTTTCTTTCTTTCTTTCTTTCTTTCTTTCTTTCTTCCTTCCTTCCTTCCTTCCTTCCTTCCTTCCTTCCTTCCTTCCTTCTTTCTTTCTTTCTTTTTCTTTCTTTCTTTCTTTCTTTTTTTGTCTGAAGACTTTGAGACCATACACCCCTTTGAGAGACTGAGGAAAGAATGAACTTTTGGGCAGAAGATTCAAACCCATAACACTTTGCATAATCTCCAAGGGTTCACAGACCCCCTGGCAGCCTTCCCAGGAACCTCACTTTAAGGACCAATGTTATTTTGCAAAAGAGGACACTTGGGTCAGGTGGGGCAGGCGTCTAGCTACACGCTATCATTTTAAGAATGTCAGGAAAGATCCCCTCCACAAAGAGATCTCTTTTGGAAATTTCTGCCCTACTACTTGTTACTTCCTTCTTGAGGTTACATGTTAAAGCCTTTTTTAGCTGCAAATGTGATATCGGAAGAATAAAATGTTAAGTCATTAGCAGCCAGGAGTTTAGATGTCATTAGCTTAACAGATGAGATAGAACTGTTAGGCCCTAGCTAATAGTTGTAATTATTTATATCACATCTGCCTTCCCCTCCCCCGGGAGTGTAAATTCCGCAGGGGCTGAGCCAGGCCTGCTCTGTTCATCGCTGCATTCCCAGGCCTTAGCCCAGTGCCTGGCACGGAGCGCCACTCGGTCGACATCAAGCAAATGGATGGTTGGACAAATAAATAGAGAGAATGAGAGAAAGTAGGCTTTGGTGGAAGAAGAAAAAAGCCCAAACTGGGAGGGATTATAGGTGAAAGGCAGGTGGGCCGGGTAAGGGAGGCAAAGAGCAGGTAAAAAGTAGGTGCCACAGATTTCTCTAAGTGAAAGTTTGCCTGTTTCAGGTCAAAAAATTCTCTGTGGAATAAAGTTTCATACTTCACTCAGTTTATCTTCATGGCATGGACCATTTCTAAATATCAGAAAGTGATGTTGGAGCAACTCAGTGAAGTTATTTGCAATGAAATGCGGTCATAGCTTTGATATCACAATCTTGGTTCATGTCCTACCTCTTTGTAAACTCAGGAAAAATTTTAGATGACTGAAGAATGTGATGAATTATACCCTCTTCTGATCCAGCCGATGCATATTGCGTACTTAATGCCAATCTCAGAGTGGAGGAGTTCTCAAATTGGGCTCTGCGCTGGAAACCCTTGAGATGCTATTTAAAACACAGATTCCCAAATAAGCCAGACAGAGAAAGACAAATACCATATGACTTCACTTATATGTGGAATCTAAAGAGCAAAATAAATGAACAAACAAAATAGAAGCAGACTCATAGACGCAGAGACCAGACTGATGGTACTCAGAGGGGAGAATAGTTGGGAGGCTGGGTGAAAAAGGTGAAAGGATTAAGAACTACAAATTGGTAGTCACCAAACAGTCCCGGGATGTAAAGTATAGCATAGGGAATATAGTCAATAATATTGCAATAACTATATATGGTGCCAGGTGGGTACTTGAAATATTGGGGGGACCACTTTGTAAAATATGATTGTCTAACCACTATGCTGTACACCTGAAACTAATATAAAATAATATTGAATGTAAACTGTAGTTAAAAAATAAAATTTATAATAAAAGGCTAGAAAACTAAAAAATAATAATAATAAAATACATACAGATTCCTTAGTCCCTCCCTCAGCCTCTGTATCAGAAACTCCCGGAGGTAGACCTGGGAATCTGAATTGTTAAGTTCCCTGCGTGATTTGAATACAGACAATCTGTTGTAGGTCAGTCAACCAACATTTGGGAATCTTTGCTCCTGATGATATAAAGATGATACTGTCATTTTCATCAAGGAGTTTGCAGTCTCACGTGGAATTACTGTAAGAGATGGATGTGAATGACAGAATATAAGTTAGATGAGAGTTGTGACAGATTGTTGACATTCTCTCGGGAAGAATGCATATGGGAAGTAGCATTTAATCTAGACCATAACGGATAAATATAGTTGCAATGGGGAGACCAGGAGTAGGGGTAAGCGGACTTGAGGAAGAAATCTGGTGAAAGTCTAAAACCCAACAAGAAACTTATTTTATTTATCGTAAGATCATAGCCATGAGGACTTGTGCTAAAATGAACGTCTCTAAACTCCCAAACCAAGGCGCTCCACCCCACCTCCCTGACTCCTGTTGGTCTGGCCATGGAGCTAGGAATGTGTTTCTGTTACTCCTAGGGATCGCTTGGCTCATGTCAGCTGAGAATGCGCTGCTATATGGGGCCAGATGTCAGGCAAGACCTCCCGGGGGCCAAACAAACCACAGAGCCAGCTGGCAGGCTTCCAACCTCTCCTCTAAGCAGGCCCCTTTTCACTCCGCTCTGTCACTCGGAATCTCTCTGGACAACAATGTTGGGGAAGGTGAGAAGAACACACACACACACACACACACACACACACGCACACGCACGCACACACACACACACACACACACACACACAGAGTGAATGAGTAATCCAGAGACACTGAGAGCCACCACTGACCAGGCTGGACTCACATCCAGGGAATTTCTGTCACAGGCTTTGCATAGTTAGGCCTATGATAGACTGTACATGCTGTGCTCGTCCACACTCAGCAGGGAGAACCTAATGGGCACCCGGTTGGCAGTGCCAGGCCATCGGGACACACCAGCAGGGGTCCACCAATGAGCCTGCTGTGTCCCTGCCAATGAGGGCTACTCCTGGAGATGGAAAAGCCACTGGTCGGATGTGGGATGTGATGCCTTTCATTTCCTATGGGATTGCTGCTGTGGTGCCTGAACTTGTGTGAATTATAAAGGTTCCTCAAAATTCTTAAAGTAAAATTTGCATTGAAACATAACATTCAAAAATGTGCACAAATTGTAAGCGAATCATGTAACTGGCTCCCAGAACAAGAAACAGAACATTACAAGCACCCAGAAGCAACTTCTCATGCCCCTTTCCAGTTCCCACCCCCACCAAGAGTAACCACTATGCCAACTTCTAGCACAATTTATTAGCTTTGCCTGCTTGTGAAATTTATGTAAATAGAATCATACATTAACTTACATCTTTAGCATTTAAGATACATGGATGGTTAACAAGAAATTGCCTACAAAGTTTTTTTACAGGTTTAAAGAGTTAAAAGAGTAGAAAGTATACTTAACAGTAGGGTTTAATTCCTAGATAAAGAGCTAGAGAGCTGTTTGGCTCAGACCTCTCTCTCAGGAAGGGCCTCAAATTTAGACCTGTGACATCATCTCCAAATGAGATTAACATACATTCACAAGGATACACTGACAGGACTGGAAAAATAGCCTTGTCATACAATTTTAAAGCTGTGCTCCATTTCTGGACTACATCACCTATCATGAATTAATATTGTAAAGAAATCTTATAATCTCCTGGTGAATTCAAAATTCTATTACCTTGAATTTTTGTATAGCATTACATTGTTAAATGCCAACATTTTCTAAATACTGGTATTTTGGTAACTCTGTTGGCTTTCTCCATTTTTAACATATTAAAGTCTCCCCAAAATTAGAAGTGGCCCAGGCCTTGCTTACCTTCTAAAAGGCCCTACTTAGTGATGGCCCTGGAGGTGCTTATTGTCACCCCTGGACAGGGTAAATTATCACCCCTGGACAGGGCAAACAGCCTGCGACTGGAGAAACGGAGGAGTCCTCGAAGGAAGGACCATCTTCTTAACAACTTCCTGCTGGTGAGAAGTCACTGTAGTCCTTCCTTCTCATGGCTAATATAAAAATTCGTCCTTCTAGTACTTGGGAAAGTTATTTATGAATCTTTGGACTTTTAATTCAATGGGTCATCACACCTTCATATTTGCCAAGTGCCCTTTTCACCCATGCTTCACTGGTGTCAAGATAGCCCGTGTAAGCTCCTTCTTTCCTTCTGAAGTGTTGTTCCCGGGCACAGCATCCTCCAGGGTGGGGTATCTCAATGCGGGTCCTTAGATCACCTGAGTCAAACGAGCCAAGATGCTTGTTACTCACCCTCATTCCTGGACCCCACCCCACCCCTCCTGAAGCAGAATCTCTGGAGGCAGGGCCCAGGACTAAGCTTCTTAGGTTCAAGACCTGCAGATCCTGTGTCACCTTATGTTCCTCATTTGAGGGAACTGCCTAGGATCTGCCTTCCTATAAGTATTGATTGTTATATTTCAGTAGCATTCACACCCAGTCTAAATGTAGGCCCGCCATTGATGGGAGTCCCACACTGGAGCTCATAATGCTCAGAGAAGAGACTGTGAAGTTAGCAAGCTCATCTCTAGTTTAAGATCCAGCTCTGCCACTTCCCAGCAGTGTGTCTTAGAGCAAATAACTCAACCTCTTTAAGCCTCAGTTTCTCAATTGAAAAATAGGAAATCAAACAGTACCCAACTCATAGAGTCGTTGTGAGAATTAAATTAGTGAATGCTCTTAAGCACTTAAAGTGCCTGGCACAAAAAACATTCAGTAAGTGGAAGCTATTCTTATCATTACGACTGCTTGCAATTTAGGTTTTTAAAGTGAAACTTAAAATTGGCAAGAAAAGACCTGATGTTCATTCACTATAACCAGGTTTTAAAGTTTTATTTAAAAATGGAATGATAGCCCTGGCCGGTTTTGCTCAGTGGCTAGAGTGTCGGCCCTCGACTGAAGGGTCCTGGGTTCGCATCTGGCCAAGGACACGTACCTCAGTTGCAGGCTCCATCCCCGGCCCCTGTTGGGGTTGGGGCGCGAGGGGGAGGCAACCAATCAATGTGTCTCTCTCACAGCAATGTTTCTCTCTCTCTCCCCCTTCCACTCTGTCTAAAAACCAATCGAAAAAATATCCTCTAGTGAGGATGGAAAAAAAAAAGGACTGATAACATCCGAAGCTTACAAGTGTAACGCTTGTCTACGCTGCTCCTGGGAGGGGGCCGTGATGCAACAGGCCAGGACAACAATCTCGCCCGTATGTAACAAGACCCTTGCTAAATTGTTTTCCTGGGGCACAGGTCTTACACATATATTATTAAATTCATCCATATGAATGTCGTACTTTTGATGCTATTGTAAATGTCATTTTCGTTTAATTTCTGATTGTTCTCTGCTAGTAAAGAAATGCAGTTGGTTTTTATATGTTGATCTTGTATCCTGCAATCTCGATAGACTCACATGTTAGGTCTAGTCACTTTCTTGTAGATTACTTATGATTTTCTTCATAGATTATTATTTCATTGAGAATAAAGATAGTTTTACTTCTTCCCTTCCAATATATCTGCCTTTTATTTTATTTTTTCTTGGCTGGTTGTACTGGCTAGAACCTCCAATACCGTGTTGAATAGGAATCTGAGCGCTGACATCCTTGCCCTATTCCCAGTCTTTCACTATTATGATGTCAGCTGTAGACTTTTGTGCACACATTTTATCAGATTGAGGAAATTCTTTTGTACTCCTAATTTCTTGAAAAAAAATTTTTCACAAAGAGGTATTGAATCTTGTCAGATTCTTTTCCTGCAATAATTATGATATACAGTTTTTATTTTATAGTCTGTTAATATGGTGAATAACATTATTTGGTTTACAAAAGTTAAACCAAATATGCTACCTTATGTCATGTTTTATTTCTGGACAAAAAGAGTTTCTCTATTTATAAAATTAAGGTCTGTGGTGTTTTTTCTCTACGATAAGTGGGTAACACAAATATACTAATGTAAATGCAAATAACTAATCAATGTTTATGTTAAAACATATATAATAACTTAATACAATATAATAATGGTCATGATAACACTATGCAGCTTTGAAAACAGCTTAATGTACATTATCTTATTTGACCTGTGTTCAGCATTATTAGTTCATTTTACAGGTGAAAAAACTAAGATTCAGGGAGCTTTCAGATTTTTCTCATGGTCACTCAGCTATTTAGAATCAGACTGTTTGGAAATAAAAATATTTTTATACAGACAGACAAAAACAATTAACAAACGCATAAATTCTCTGTATTTTAATTCTAAAGGCTAAATGCTAGCTTAAGTCATGCTTTGAGGCTTGAAATGTTTTCACATTTAAAAAATAAACATTTCCTCTGCTTTGCTCCCTGCTGTAAGATGATGACATATTCAAATACACTTAAGGAAATACAAATACAATATTATTTGCTAGTGAGCATTAATTGTCCTAATAAAGGCAGAAAAGTTCATTCTGACAAATGACAGGAGTTAGCAGTGAGCCAATAATTATGAATATTGCAATTATTCTTCCTCAATATATTCATTAGTCCTAACTTGGTCTTTAGGGCATATCTCCACACAAAGTGCTCTTTCCGGTCTTAAGTTACGTGTTCCTAATTCTGTCAGCCACTTGATCTCCAGAGAAAACAGCTGTCTCTTCTTTCTTTGGACTCTTCTTGGAAACTCCACTCAGACACCAACAGAGTAGTCCCCATGTGCATCTGAGCCAAGCCCAGGCTGCCAGACCTCCTGAGCAGTCTGCTGGTCACCATTCCCAGACCCCACTGGAGAATTTCTCAAGGGGCAGCGGATTTAGTGCACCTCAGAATCACCTGGAAGACCTGTTAAAACACGGCTTGCTGGAACCCACCCCCAGGTTTCCAGTTCAAGAGGTCAGCATTCTTACAAGTCTCCAGGTGATTCTGATAATACTGGTCCCAGAACCACACTTTGAGAACCTCTCAGCTAGATGACTGTTTGGGCATCTGATTTTTCAGCTTCCTTATTTTCCCCAGAAGACTAGAAAAGAAATGCAAGTTTTTAGGAACAATAAAACCCAGTCCTAGAAGAGCTTGTTTCTTTGCTCTGTTGACAGAATAGTTTGTGAACTGCAGTTTTACAGCAGAGCCCAGGCCTCTGTGAATTTTATAACTCTTTCATTTGGTTATATTTCATGTGAGAGCTCTTTTATAGAGATCCTCTTAGGAATTGTGTGGAGTTTTTTTTAGTTTGCCAGCTAAAAGAATATACACAAAAGTGTCAACAGTAGTTATCTCCAAGAGATAAAATTGCAAATAATTTATTTTTCTTGTGGCTTATCAGTATTTCTGGTCTCTACTTGTTACAGCAAATATAGTTGACTTTTGTAATACAAAAATGCAGCCAGCAAACATCAAGTAAGCAAATGGTTTTGCCAGGCATTTTAATAATGGCCTAAGCAGTAATCAAAATTTCTTTTTGCAACTCTATGTGCTAAAACATTTCAAAACTTATCTATTTTTCAACAAGATTTAAGATCTACCTACTTCAGCCCAACCCTTCACATTGCAGTTCAAGATTGGAGTAAAATGAAGGAGTAAAATGGCAAGTTCTGAGTTCTGTGGTCCCCTCTCTGGCCCATGGCATGGTCTTTGCAACTGATTACTTCCCTTCCAACTAACCTCACCCCTTTCTCCCGAACCTTCTCCTGGAGCTAGGCCTGGTGGACGACAACTTGTATGTAATGTCCTCTGAGTCTCCTCCTGGACTAAGGAAGAGCAGGACCCTCTATTGACTTGATTTTCACTCACAATCTCAGAGAACTTTATCCCACCAATCCATACATTTGCCAAATTTACTGTAAGAACAGACTAAGTCACTGAAAAAATAACCAAGTAGCTTCAGCTAATGAGTGAGAAAATCAGAGTTTTGTCCACTTAAATGTTCATATGTATTTGGCTAATAAGTCATAACATGAAAAACAACAAAAGCTGGTTTTTGCCACATTCTAATTCCTTGTCTGTGCAAAATCATATTGGTTTTTCTTTACTACATCTGCTAATTTTAAGAGCCTTTTTAAAATTTTTCATAAAGGATTTTTTAAATTGCAAAACGCAATACTGAGTTAAAAATTAAGGTAAGATTTTAATATTTCACATGCCAATATTTTTCCTTCCTGACTAATTTACTTTAAAAATCCAAATAGCAAAGGCGCTCTTTCTCTGGCTTAAACAAACAGGTAGATCTGAACTGCGCAACAGTGGAAATGCCACGTTATCTAGATCATTGTTAATTCATTGCCAAATTAAAATGTATGCAGCCACTTCTTCTTACCACACAAATTGTGCCTGAAAGAAAACAATAATTGTGCTTTGTTGAACAAAAACATCATCCACATCAAGACAAGGTTTTTCTTAATGGCCTAAAATACGTGTTTTCTCTAAATGAGGAAAAAAATTAAAAGGCAATGACAGACAACACAGTGTTCTTCCAGGAAACAGTAATTAGAAATGAATTAGAGCTTCCAACAGAATGAAAACTGGAAGCTCTGTTTACATGTTATGCTAACTACGGCCCAGGCTTAGGAACCTTCATTATCCAAGACTCATCTCTCAACCATATCCTACAAATGGATGTGATTTGTAGTTTTAGCTCAACTGGGATTTGAGATATGTGAGTGGGCTGTTGCTTTGTTGCTTATTTTTTTTAACCTTAAGAAGGACGGTTTTGTTATATCTAAACAAATTTCAGCATCAAAACAGTAGCAGCTACACTGCAAGCTCTCCTGTTATCCCTTTTATTTTTTAAAAAAATACATCTTTATTGATTTCAGAGAGAAGAAAGGAGGGAGAGAGAGAGAGAGAAACATCAATGATGAGAGAGTCATTGATCAAGCCAGCAAGCTGGGAACGTGCCCTGACCGGGAATCGAACCCCGATCGCCTGGATCCTAGGTCGACGCTCAACCGCTGAGCCACGACCGGCCAGGCTGTTTTCCCTTTTAAAGATATGTCAGCCTTATTCTGAGAACTTTCAAGCAAACTCACTGAGACTCCAATGTAAATTTCTGTCATTTTGAACTCAACTCATTTCTCGTAGCCTTTTATTCTGGGCATTACAGTTCATCATTCATCCAAATGGGAAAAGCAACTTGCAGAAATAAACATTATATTAAAAGACTGCGAGAACAAGAGCCGAGGCCTCCGGGAGGCTGCCTTCCCTTGCTCGTGCCTAGGGGCCTTTGGCTCCCACTCCCTCCAGCACCCTCCCAGCCTCTTCTGTAACCAGCCCTCTAGCCGTCCTCAGCCACCTGACCCCAAGGGAGCATGAAAAAAGATGGGGAGAGTCAAAGATTATGAGATGTCATAATCCAATTTAGCTAATCTGGTAGAAGAATATGCAAAAAAGCCAAGCCCTGTTGTCCCCAACACTGAAAACTCCCACAGTGGCAGGAACAGTGAAAGAAGAAACAATGAAAGTTAAGCACATGAAAGAGTCAGGGCACCGAAATGGCAACTTGAACTGAAGAGAATGGCAGTCAGGGAAGACTCTTTGGGAAGGGCCAGAGTGTACAGAAAGGTGGGGAAACCCATGGAGGAGAAGGGAAACACAAACTAGACCAGAAAGGCAGTTGGGGGACATCCAGGGAAAGGGCATGTGCCCACTCAGCTTTCCCAGTAGCTCTGATAATTATCATCGTTCCATATTATTGCTCACGATGGTGTCAGCTCATTAGCTTATTGGGGGCTTTGTTTATTTTACTGTTTTTTCTAAGATGTAATACACTGTATTCCTTCAACAGTTAGTTTGGAATAACGTTAAGTAAGGTTATCTAGAAAATTCACTTTTCCAAGACCCATTATTCTTCAATCTTTCTTGATAACTAAAGTAGTTTTATAATTTCACTGCTCTAGGCTCTTTGTGTCCCCCCAAAATTCAGATGTTTAAACCGAATCCCCAATGTGATGGTATTTGGAGGTTGGGCCTTTGGGAGGTGATTAGGACATGAAGGTGGAGCCCTCCTGAATCGGATTAGTGCCTTTAGAAAAGAGACCCCAGAGAGCTCCCTTGCCTCGTGAGGACAGAGCAAGAAGATGGCCATGCATAAACCAGGAAGCTCTCACCAGGCACTGAATCTGCCCCTCGCCTTGATCTTGGACTTCCCAGCCTCCAGACTCTGAGAAATAAATTTCTGTTGTTCATAAACCACCCAATCTTTGGAATTTTGCTATGACAATATGAACAAAGACATTCAGCTTGTATGGTAGAAGTTATCCTAATGTAGCTCCAAGGCTCTGAGGAAAGGAGGCTCTACTCTCTTAGAAAAATATTCTGACTGGTACCCACAGCACACTGAATCCATATGCCTCCAAGCAATTGAATTTTATGTTTACCAAGGATCGGTTGTTTGAACCTATTTATGCCAGTACTATTATAATTATGAAATTAAAATTTTAAAATACATAAACTTATGACAAATGAGTGCAAAAGAGAGTTCTCATGTAAATTAAATTGAATGCTTTGAGAAAAATTAAGCACATTTTTTTTAAGTGGCTGGATTTTAAATACGAGACAAAGAACTCAAGAATCTAGATAGATTCTGCATTCTGTTTTCTAAATGTCTTTAAACTCTCAGTTTTAAAGAAACAAAGACGGGAAATTAAGAAAATGCAGGGGAAATGCCAATTCACAGATCTAAATTCAAAGGAAAGGCCTTGGTCTTACATCAAAAGCCTGGAAAATCTCTGTCCGTGTATGTGTTTTAAGTTAAAGTGCTTAAGGCGTTACCATTCTATGACAGTGCTTGCCCCGTTTTCTTTCAATTATCCTATCAGCTATTGGTCCCAATGACTCAGAGAAGACAGTTTCCACTACATTTATTTTAAAACTTTGAAACCATCCCCTCACCCCAATCTTTAATCTTCAAAGTGCACATCAATGCTGGTAAACATCTGCATTTTTCACGTGCGGGATGGAGTTTTAACTCATCTGGCCACCAACTGAGGGATTTTTTTGTCTTTACGGTAAAATTTGTTCTTTGGTTGCTCTTCTGTCTTTTGCACAGGAGAGGTCTTGCTTTAGCAACGGTTTTGTGCCCCTCTGTCACTAGGGGCCTGCTTATCCTAAGGCTGGCTGTCTCACGGTGGACAGGGTGGTTTTCTTTTAGCTCTTGGACCTTCTCTTGAGATGTGTGAGCTAGAGGAAGAGAGGTGTGTGTGTCAGATGCGACCCTATTCCCAGACCAATCTCTCCCCCAACCAGAGTTTCAGCATCACTTTGCATTTGGAAAGGACACCCTTTGTTTGGTTTGGTTTATAAACTGAATTTAACACATTCAGTGCATGCATTCCAAGCTCAGTTCTGGTTTTAGCTTCATCTAAGCCAAGCGTGGAAAGATTTGAAATGGTTCTTTTCCTGCCGTGATGTTCTTTTTACCTGGCCCGTAAATAAATAAATAATAGACTGGGGAAAGCATGTAAATTGCCATGGTGGGTGTTCTGCAGTCATTTTCAATCACTCAGAAGTGGGATTAAATAAAAGGCCTCCAAAATATAATACATTTCTGCTTAGCTCGTGACACCACACAAAAATATCTCAGGCAGGAAGGGAAGAAAATAGAGAGAAACCTGTAGCCAATTGTGTAAAAGCCTTGGTCTCCATTAGTTAGAAGGCTGACCACCAATGTATTGAATAAAACTCGAGGCATATCTTGGGAAGTTGACACCCAGTTGGATCCTTTTTAACAGCCCCTTCCTTTATATAAAATTACTTTCTGTAATAATCATTATTTTCTTGATTTGGATGTTTAATTTTAATTTTAAAAATACATTCTAATTTTAAAGATATTATTCAAATTCCATTCAATAGTTCATGTATAAAATAAAATTTGCATTTTCCTAACAAAAACATTATACCTCACAGTTCACCACTCTGCTTCACTGTTTAAATTGTAAATATAAAAACTCTGTGATGTGTGAAATGAATTTCTGTAAAGAATGCCTCAGCCTACATTTTAATAGGAGTGCATATAAATCAGTTTTCTGTGTAAGCTTTCCCACCAAAAATGGGACTTTTCCTATATAGATGTTTTTTTCTCAAAACTAGTTAAAATTGTAAATATGTCTGCTCTAAGGCATATAAGCAAATGGCTACCTCACTTTGCATTAACTACAGCATTTGTTTAGAACTCAGTACAACAAATTTTGTAGGGGCAGGAGGTAGTATCTTTGACATTGTTTAGAATTGCCAGCATATGTTTATAATAAGAAGCAGACAGAATTCTAGTCAAAAATTTTATTGCTTTTAAATTCTTTACAAACCACATGTCCCTATTGTCTACACCCAAGTCTGAGTGCTCCCAGGGCTCTGCCCTTGGGCTGTCACTGGCACCAGGCAAGGGCACAACCACGATCTGAGGTCTTATAGGAAAGCTGCCCAGACACAAGGGTTCCACTTTTGGTTAAATCCAGACATAGCAATCAGTAGGGCAGCTCAACTCCAGCAAATACCTGAAAACTGATAAAATGCTGGATGAATTTTTTAAATGATGTACAAACAAGTCCAGTACTTTTTGCGGGGTGAGAATGTTATAAAATGTGATTCCAATTCTCACATCTTGATTAATGGAAAAATGCTCTTTCTAGTTCACGTTTCATTCTGGACTGTAAATATTTATTGAATGAATAAAAGGACAGGTGATCAAGGTGAGTCTATGAGAGGGGAGCTATATTTATACATTAATTTGAATCCACATCTCTCAATTTACTAAAAAAAAAAAAACCCACGGTGATGAGATTCCTTACCCAGAGGGTTCCCACAGAAACAATGAAACAGGTCCATTGAACAGGTAACCAAAAGCTCGGCATCAAACAAACTCTAAGTCCAGCCCAGGATCTGTGGGATCCAGAACACAGAAGAAGCCTGGAGCCTGGGACAGTCACCTTTGCAGTAAATGCCGGAGAATGACAAACAGCTCTCCACCTTGTCCTGCTGACAGGAGGAAGGGGGCCAAGAAAACAAGCAAACAGAATATAAATGAATCTTCCACTTTGGAAGGCTCAGCAGATCCAATATTAAATACCATGTCGGCCATGAAGACGGTGCTTTCCGATCGCGTCCTGTGTCCTTTCACTCGGCCAGAGGCTCTGGCCCTGAGCATTGTAATCAGTGAGGCAGGCGTCCGAACTCAGAGAAGACACGTTCCAAACGGTGCTCCTGTGGGGCTGTCAGAACACAGGGGTTCTCTCGTTTTTAGACTAACCCTCGCGCCAGCAGAGAATAAGGTTTTCTTATTTCTTCTTTCTGTTGATCTTACTCTAAGTCCCTTTTATAAAAGTGAAGAAGTAGAGAAGCAGCTCATTTCAGAAGAAAAGTTGCTCCATAACAAACAGAAAGACACACACACACTAAAATGGTAAACTCCAAAGGTTTTTCTCTGTAATGCATATTTTTTTCCCTCCTTATACTGGGTAGTGGGTACACTACCAAAACCACAAGAGAAATAATAAATGCAATATATTTGAAGTATATTTGTAAGGTTTTACAAAGTCTCCAGCTCCAAAGAAGTTGAAAAAATTTTTAGCTAAATTTGATGCTTTACTCAAATTGCAAAAATCCTAATTAACATGTGACATACACACTAAATTCACACATGAAATGTCCACGTAACCAGATATGCAATAATATGCATCTATATCTCCTCAATGATTTCTTAATAAGTTTATTATAGTTTTGTTTTTTGAATAGCTAAGGTGTTATATTGAAGAGGGAAAGGAAACAAAGCCACAGAGTTCTTTTTTTTTAAATCTGGAATATATATTCTTTGTTTCAACATTTCCTACTCACTTAAATGACTCAAACTATTTACATGCCGTTTTCTCATCCACATAACAATCGGAGATATATTTAATAAACAGAGCTTCTCTCTCAAAGCCATTCTCTACATATTTAACAGTATCTTATTCTCAAAATGACCGTGATATTTTTACTCCGAAGCTGATGTGATATGGGAAGAGATTCTCAAACCTGCCAACGGCAATAAAAGAGAAAAAGCAAATATTTCATTTACAACATCTAAAAATTAGAGATCAAACACACATGAATGGAGCAAATCATGTGTACCAGCATCTGCATGTATGTGCAGAAATGAAAATGCATGCACATGCACACACGTTTCCCCAGTTATCTCAGACCTTAAAGGTGAGATTATATCTCCAGAGTGGCATCTTGCTAACCTGAAAAAAAACCCTTAATGAAATTCAATAGCGAAGAATCAGATACGATCCTCTTATCACACCTCCCAGGTCTCTGTACTTCTTAAACTCTCTTAACTTCTAAAACAAGCAAGTCTCCAAAATCTTCTATTTGCTCTCATAGAAGCCAGCGGCCACTGGGTCTAGAGATATACAGGGTGGGGGGAAAAGTAAGTTTACAATTGTGACTATGCAAAACACAGAGTTTAGTCTTATATGATTACTTATTAATTACTGTATTATTTTCCATGCGAACCACTGTGAGCCCACTTTTGCTCCACCTGCATAGTTCCAAAGGTAAGGGGCTGAAGAACTGATTCTTACCAGAGAAAAGAAACAATATTGCCCAGCTTGAATCGCCCCCTCCTTTTCCTGCAAATTGGAATTCTTGCCCCAGCCGGGCTGTTTGCAAACACATATGACACGGACAGAAAGGAAGAGGCGGTGAAGCATGACAGGGTCTGCTTTAGGCGCTAATGACGCCCACAAAGGTGTCTCGGACCCGGGCAGCGATTATCTGCTACAATATGTTTGCTCTTGTTCAAACACATTTTCTCCTAGCTAATTGCAATCAAATTAATAGAATGAAAATAGTCATCTTTCTGTTTTCCTTTGCCTTCCTTATTTTCCTTTCTCCCTCCTTCTTTCCCTGCACCCCCCCCCCCAATCTCTCTCTTTCTCTCTCAAGCTTAGAGAGCTATAGAAAACGAGGTTGCTTTGGTTACCATTGAATCTAACTCACCTCATATCCTTTCACAAGTATAAAATTAATTCTGAGTGATTCTGATTACAGCTCCTGTGCCCTAGCCCTGATCAAGCCTAATTACAACTAGACGCAGGGTCCCCGCCACTGTTGTGTCTAGGTAATGGAGCCTGAATTCCAGCCAGGAGGGCCTTGTTAATGAACAGGAGCGATGAGAGGCCTGCATATTGTCTCCAGTGACCTCTTCTGCATCACTGAGAGTGAACCGCATTGATAAACACACTAAGATGGTTATTATCCATTATTCAGTTTTTCCATCAGCCAGCACCTGGCACAGTGGCGGCCAGTCGCTCTCTTTGGGTCCTTTTCATATCTGTGTGGGCCCCAAACTCTGACACAATGTAGCATGTCAATTTCCCTTCATTAAAGGAAAGGAGTTAGAAAGAAAGGGCTGGGGAGAGGGAGGCTCAGAGAGGTGCTGTTGCTGTTTTTAAGTCTCCTTGCTCTTTGCAAGGGATACTGGCCGCAATCCTGCAAATGTCAGAGATGGCTTCCAGAGAGGCGGTCTTTTAAATATTGTCCTTTTATGTAAGAAGGACTCACCGACCAAGGGGCTCCCCACCAGCCCCTGAAGCCTGGTATGCTTCCAGATTAACAAGACGATGAGAAGTTCACAGAACAAAGGAATGCATCGTTGACGCCTTTGAACCTATGGAAAAGGAAAACTATTGCATTTTGCTTAGTCCTGGCTACTCAGGGACTTTCAATTAATCTTGTTCTCTTCTGACTTTACAAATCTTTATATCTAGCATTCGACTCATGTTAAGGAAGAGGGCTACCTGTCTTTGGTGGCAAATGTATTTCAGGTTTCTTTTATCTTTGCACAGTCCTAGTTAATTTGTGATCATTCTGTTGTATGAAAACATTCCAGTAAAAAAAATTTTTCAGCAGCAGTTATTAGGCAACTTTTGTGTCCACAAGACAGAGAGTCTCTCTTTTCTGGACAGCACTGGGTGTATTTTCTATATCTTAACTTCAGAGGCTGTGGAAGAAGCTGAGAGAATGAGAGAGGGATCACAGGGTGGTGGGGTATGTGGCCTAAGCTTTGATGTAGTTTTGCCCGATCAAAGCCTCTAAAGTCAGCTTAAACTTGAGTTCTCAGCAGTCTCTGGAAAAACTGGCTTCTCCCACCCAAACTCGCCAAAGAACAAACCAGAATCAGAACAGCAATTTAGACTAACATCTGCAAATGATACATTGAGTTCAGAGGTTCTCAACTAGAAATACAAATTACCTCAAACCTTAAAGGTGAGATTAAAATCTAGAAGATTTTTACAGGCTTCAAGGCCATAGCGAGCTGCCCTTGACCTAGTAGCTGGTGTGGAAATGGCAGCATCACCCCAGAGCTCCCTCCCCAACAATCCAGCACTGGAAGAAAGAAAAAAAAGATGAAAAACCCACAAAACTAAAACAGATAGTTTCTTGTCCAAGAAGTGGTCAAGGTACTTTCATTTTATAATAAAAGAAGGCAAATTTTCACCAAGGCCCAAGCTGGCACCTGGGGATTTCCTCAAGTTTATACAAATGTGAGTAAATTGTGATCCTGTTGTTATTTTTCAGAAGTGCTAGAAGGTAAGAGAAGCGCATAGTGGCAACGTACCAGGTGTACCTCCAAAGGTCAAGTCATGCTGACATCGTGAAAACAAGCTTTTCTCAAAACTGTTCTTTTGTCCCACCATCGGAAAGGGGCCGGTGAGAAGCATGAAAATATGAGTCAGAAAGAATGTAACCTTCCTAAGGGAAAATGGCTAGGTTTTGCTCACACAAGTGATAACGTGCCATTTTCAAATACACTTGTACAGAATGACCACTTTGTCCACATCACAGAAGTTGGTTTTGTTTGGGGTTTTGGCTTGCGATCCTATCACAGTTCTCACAGAAATGCTTGGCCAAAAAAGACACTGAAATCAGACTGCCCAAAATCAAAGCAGTGAGAATTAAATCTCACACGTCTTTATTCTCAGGGTGGACTCAGGCCAGGCCCCTTCAGGAAGGGACCTTCTTTAGCAGAAGGGAAAAGAGGAGAAGGCAATGCTGTTTAGCAGACTTACTTTACTCACATCTGGTGACCAAAGGCCTCCTGCCTTCCATTTCACCGCTGCTGGTATCTCTTGGGGTAGGGTCACCAATAAGAGAAAAGCAAGTCATGGAACCTCATGTCAGAAAGGGCCCTAAGAAATTATGAAGCAAAATTGTTGAGTAGACCTGGCCTTCCTGCTGCCATGTGTGTGTGTGTGTGTATGTGTGTGTGTGTTCACGGTAAAAGGGAAACATATATAGCTTTTGCTTATTTATTCACTTGAAAAGTATTTATTGAGAACCTATTGTGTCTTTGGCACTCTTATAGGTGCTGGGGATACAGCCATGAACAAATCAGGCCCCCAAAAAGTCCTTGCACATTTGTATGGAAGTGTGAGCTTACATTTGTATGGAAGTGTGAGAGATATAAGTAAAATATGAGGAATACAAATATATCGATGAATTAAAAAAATGAAACACCATCAAGTATTTTCATAGAACTAGTTCTAAAATTATAAGGATATATAACTATAGAAAAATCTAAACATAACTGAACAAAAATAAACAAATATTGCATCCATAAAAATTTCACAAAGCCACCATCTTTCACCCATCAAATTAACAAAACTGTTTTCCAAGAGTTTAGTGAGTTGAGCACCCACATGCTGCTGATGGAAATGTGAAATGTATAAGGTTTTAGGAAAGCAATTTGATACCATATGTCAACCTGAAATTTAAGTATGCAGAGCCTTCTACTCAGCCTTCTTCCTCTTAGAGCTATGGATTTCAGCCTTTAGTGTGCCTAAAAATCTCAGGAATTTTTCTTTAAAAGGCAGATTCCTGAGCCCTGATCTCAAAGATTCAGATTGTGTAGGTCCAGGGTGGACCCCTGATCTGCATTTGTATCTGAATCTGATGGAGGTGCTTAGGAAGTCACACCACAAGAAGAACTGTCTTAGAGGGTCAATTCCAAGGAAGCAGTCGGAAATGTAAAGAAAGACTTATATGTAAAGCTTTTGATCTCAGCTCTTATTTATAATGTTGAGGAATTGTAAACAAGTTAAATTGACATAAATAAGGAAATGATAACAGTAATAATGATATATTCCTACAAGTGATTATTTTTTAAAGGGCTTTGGGGGGATATTTAATAATGTGGGAAGATGCTAAATGAGAGAAATCAAAATTGTGTGATACATATATATACATATATATGAAGATAAATGTAAGGAAATACGCCAAACTGTTAACAGTGGCTATGACTGTGTAGTAGAATTATGAGAAGTATTCATCTATGTGTTGTTATGTATTTTCTGAATTTGAAACAATGAAGAAGTATTACTTTCACAATCCAAAAATAAACTTTAAAAAATATAGAAGTCATAAATCTCTTCTCTGCTTCTAAGCAGAAATATATCCAAATCATTCCACACATAGCTGCCTACTCTACTGCTCTTTTTACACCCAGTTAAGGAAATCTCTAGAACAAGACAGTTGTCATTTCTGTCAAGCCTTTGTTGACCTTGTTGAAACTGAAATCTGCTTCCTCTTGCTCTTCCTTAATGGATTTAGATACCAGCTGTTTGCTTACTTCCTAAAGGGTTGCTCATAACGCCCCAAGCTGGCTAGTGTCTATATATGTCCCGAAGGTCTCCAGGCAAGGGCATGTGTGAACTGTCGTTGACAAGGAAGTGCTTGGGGAACAGGCCGGTGATCAAGATTAAACAAAGGGGAAGACTTCTGGTTTCTGGGAGAGGGTGGCTATGAAGGCTGAAAAAGGTGTTTCTCAGATAAAATTCTATTGAAAAGACTCTTTAGAAGCAATTAGTCAATCAATGAGTGACATTTGAAAACATTTGCCCTAAATTTTTCCACAAGCATAAATTGAATGGCAATCCTATAAATCTTACAAAAACAATTTGTTAAAAGAACTTTTCTTAAAAAAAAAATTTTTTTTTACAGCCAAGGCCTGACTTCTGTTGTAGGGAATATACAATAAAGCTACTATTTGGGCGAAAAATCTCTTTCATCTATCACTTTTTCATCATTCCCATTGCTCAGGCCCCATCACCCCATGATAGGTAGATCCTAACTACGCTCCTTGTCTCCAGTTCTGGGGCCCTAATTTTGATTGCCTCACTCTTCCTCCAAAGCTTTAATAGTTTTTGTTTTTTGAAACAAAAACTCATTTTTCTCATCTTTAGAATAGACTTAAAGATCGATGTTCCAAAGCGTGTGAGGATTCAAGGAGCCTGCCCCACTTCAGCAGTCCTGTCCCTTCTACTAAACACCTCTCAATGCCACTAATAATCTAGTTGTATTTCTCTTGATATGCAAGGCTTCAGTCCAGCACTCGGCACACAGGAAGTGTCTAGCAAATGTTTATCCAAGGAAAGGAAGAACTGTATGGCTGGTAACTTTGACGATGGTAAACCTCTCTGCTCCATCTTCACATGGCCTTCAGGGTGTGTCAAACCTCCCTCTGCTTCCCTCTTATAAGGTTACATGTGACTGCATTAAATAAATCCAGGATAATCTCCCCATCTCAAAATCCTTAACTTAGTCACATCTATAAAAACCCTGTTTCAAGCCCAGCCAGTGTTGCTCAGTGGTTGAGCTTTGACCTAGGAACCAAGAGGTCACTGGTTCGATTCCCAGTCAGGGCACATGCCCGTGATCCCCAGTGGGGGGCATGCAGGAGGCAGCCAACTGATGAATGTTTTTCTCTCTCTATCTCTCTCCCTTCCGCTCTCTCTAAAAACCAATAAAAACATATTCAAACAAACAAAGAAAAAACAAAAAAACTCTCTTTTCATCTAAGGTAATGTTTGTAGATTGCAGGGACTGGGACCTGATATCTCCATGGAGGTAGGAGGGGTCATTTTTCAGCCTACCATAGGATATAAAGTATATCTCAATAAAGTTATTTTTAAATACAGAGAGGCAGTGAAAAAGGTGAAGAGATTAGGAAGCACAAATTGGAAGTTATAAAAATAGGCATGGATATAAAGTACAGCATAGGGAATATAGTCACTAATATTGTAATAACTCTATATGATGTCACATGGGTACTAGACTTATCAAGGTGATCGCTTCATAAATTATATAAATGTCTAATCACTCTGTTGTACATCTAAAACTAATATACTATTGTATGTCAAGTGTAAATGAAAAATGTTTTAAATTTTTAAAAATAATTAATAAGTGTCATTTATGAATAAATAAAATTTAGTATACACAAAAATAGTTACATCCATGTTATAGATGCAAAGATGCTTAAAAGGCATATTAATAAATTGCAAACTTTGTTTTGACCTTGATTCAGACAGGCCAACAGTAAAAAGACATTTTTGAGACAAATGAAGAAAACTGACTATTAGCTAACACTGGGAAATTATTTTTACGTTACTGGAGGTGATAATGGCATCAGAGTTCTTCTTTTAAGTCCCACCTGGTGGAAATTCACACGGAAGCATTTCAGATGAAACGAGGTGATGCCTGAGACGTACTTTTCAGGATTCTAGCCAAAAAGAGTGTATGGGGTAGATGACATCTGAAGGCAAATGTTGGTAACTGTTTAATGTAGTCCTGGGTATGCGATGGAGGGAAGTTGGTCAGTACTCTACTATTCTCTTTGCTTGTATATGTTGGAGATTTTTTCCATAATGAAAGAAAAAGTTATATTTATGGAAACAAGCTCAGCTTTCTCATTTAAAATTTTGAACAAATTTTATTTGGAAGCTATAAACAAATACAATATCTTCTCTAATACTTTATACATATTTTCTCATAATTCTATAACATTTAAAAAACTAATTTAGAAAAAAATTTTAAGTCTCATAGAGATGCTCTCAAATTCCTTCCATTTCCCTCCCAAATGCTCTTCAAATAACGTTCTTTTCTGTGTGACATGATGTAAAAAGGTTGGGAACCTCTACCCCCAGAGGAACTGATTTTCTGCAAAGGGCCGATAAATACAGGCTTTCAAAGCCCTCCATTTCCAAAAGTGCTCAGGGCTCAGGGCTCTCTCTTCAGCATCTTTTTAAAGTGCTTTCAGAACAGGGAGCGCTGGGAACGCTGGGGACTGAAACAATCTCTGCAGCTGCAGCACCGGCTTCAAATGCCCCACTATTTTGAAAGAAGAGCCGCACACTTGCTCTTTGTGTTGTTTTTTGTTTCCCAAAGGAAAAGCTAAATCCACCCTAGTGTTTTCATAAACTAAAAATGAATGCCTTGAGGGCCGCCATCCTTTGCAGTGCAGGCCTCTGCGGGGGTTCTTGTCCTCCCATCCCCCACGCCCAAATCTTAGTCAATTAGCAACCTGCCAGGATGAGGCCATCACAGAAAATTTAAGCTCTGGTCCTAGTGAGGCCAGCACCCTGGCCTGGGAGCAAGGCGCACAGTGTTCGTGGGCATGGTGCCTGCAGTGCCTTTGCAGCTGTAAAGCCAGCAGGAGCTACAGCCGGACCAGCTGGGGCACACCTCCTCTTGGAAGCCCCCAGGTCCACCAGGCAGCTATGCCACACATTGCTCTTCCCCTGTGTGGTTGAGTATTTGTATATTTCTAAATTTGGTTGTTTGTTTATTTAAATCAGTAATAAATGAAGTAATACATTTCAAAGAGAACAAAAATGTATCCTGTGGAAATAGTCTCTCTTCCCATAGAAGCAACTAGTGCTATTTCTTTCGCATTCTTCCAGAGACTGTATGCCTACATAACTGTGTATATACGTAAATTCAAATAATTATACACTCCATTCTTACCATCTCATGGTTCTTACTTTTTTACCCTTAATATTTTTTTTGGAGATTATGTCATATCAAAATATAGAGATATGCCTTGTGATGTCTTTTGTTTTGTTTGTTCACTATTTTAAAAGTCTGTGTTTCCTAATTTAGATGTATCATAATTAATCTAAGCAATTCCATATTGGTGTGTACTTGGATTGCTTCCAGGGCTCTGCTATTCCAAACAAAGCTGCAATAAATTTTGAACACCCTCCAAGCTTTTATGCAAAACTATCCTAGTTTCCTTTCAAAGAAAGACATATACACAGTGTTGACATAAAAAAGAGAAGGCAACAGCAAAATCTCCCTTGCAACACACACAATCACTGTTAAGAATCTGATGTTTTAACAGAAGTAGCTGCTTCCCTGACAGAATCAAAACAATATGGTAAGGAGGCCGCAGAGCTGCCTCCCCTTTCACAATCCCTACCCCATCCCAGCAGATGGCTTTGTAGACAAACCACTGAGGCTCCCCAGTACAAGGATTTCTATCAAGGATATGTTTTCCCTTCACCTCTGACCCCAAGGCAGCTCATAGAAAACCCAACTCCAATGATTTTGCAGCATTTGCTCCCTCGGCAAACACCAGGGCTCTGCCTTCATCCCAGGCCAGCATTTCTCACAGCGGACTGCTCCCACACACCTCATACCTGCCTGGCAAAGACACAAATCAAGAAACTGCAAAGATCTTTTGACTGTAGAAACCAAACTAGCAGAGCACAAAAGAACAGGAAAAAGCCTGCTGCCAGGGGAAGTAAAAGCTTTAGGCTGTGAGTGGTGGTCAAAAGCCTTTGGCCAATACAAGCCAAAAAAGGGACCAAAAGTCAACAACAGCCAAAGAAACCTAATCTAACTCAAACTCCTTCAATAGCACATAGGAACAGCTCAAGGCCAAAAAAATGCTTACTTCATTGGGGCAGATTTGAGAGAAAGTGGACTTAAATTAATAAAAAGTCAGGCCCAGCTGGCATGGCTCAGCGGTTGAGAATCAACTTATGATCCAGGAGATCTAGGTTCGATTCCCAGTCAGGGCACATGCCCAGGTTTCCGGCTCAGTCCCCAGTAAGGGGTGGGCAGGAGGCAGCTGATCAGTGACTCTCATCATTGATTATTTCTATCTCTCTCCCTCTCCCTTCTTCTCTCTGAAATCAATAAAGATATATTAAAAAATAAAAAGTAAAAAGTCAGGATGATGGACTATTTGAGGAATACAAAATGCAATCCTTGTGAACACTGAACTAGGGTAAGTGCACCATCATGGAGCTAGCCTTAAGAAAACATGCTTTATATGAAAACTGGTATGCCTGAAGTCTTTTAAAACAGTTTATCTTATCAAGCAGATAAAACATTCCCATATAAAAATCCTGTTTATCAATTTGGCCCACCAGACATCTTTTCTGCCTATTTTAGTTTAATTAACTCGCCTTTCAAATCTGAAAATGCATGGGGTTTTATTTTAATGCTTGGATATGGTGGAAACCTTCAAATTCCCTGAAAACAGAGTATTAGTCGTTTGGGGGATGTTTTCTGTGTGAAAAGTATTTCAGTAATGTAATTTACGAAGAGTGCAGGCACAGAGGCTGACCCAGCTGTTATCCTAAAGGTACTCAGCATAAGGACTTTCTTATTAGATATTGCCCTCAGGCAGGATGCACTTTCCCTAGATTGCAGTTCAGTTCATAATAGATTATACACTGGGCTCCCAGGAGTTCAGGTACATGGAATGAGGTCATGTCCTCAGCTCACGGCAGCACTGTCCTCCTGCAGGAGTTCACACCAGCTCACAGAGAGGGGAGGGGAGGCAGCAGAGGGAGGGAGCACCAGGACCTCAGAAGCCCTGAGGCCCACGCTTCTCGGAATCTTCCTGAAATGGCAGAGCAAGTCGGGACCCACAGGGCTGTGACTCCCAATTACAGCACCCCAGAGGTGGCAGGAATCTTGTAGGTCGCTAACCCATACCCAGCACCCACTCTGAAGCCCAGTAAGGGCCATAAAGCTGGGTGGAGGCAGAACTTGGACTAAAATTTAGGCATCTCGACCCCCAAGTTGGCTGTCTGTCTCTTACACCAGTGATTCTCAGACTTTAATGCACTGATGACACAAGACCATCCAAACCTGTATAAAATTTTTATAAGAATTTGGGTTAAAACTGATGATTACCAGGAAGCAAGATTTCAAATGCTCCAGAGAATCACAGTTTTGACATTTCTTTTATACGTTTGAAATTAAGAAAGAAACAAGGAAGATTACATGAAGGCGAAAGAAAGCAAGGCAGGGATTGGATTTCAGAATAGTTAAGGTTATGTGCTCTCTTGAGGGTGGTTATACTTATTTCAAAGGTGTGTTAACAGAAACGATGGACAGGGCTTGCTTAAAGCAAAGATAAACCTGTCATTCAAGAAGTTATATGCCTGAGGCAGGACTACCCACCATGACCTGCCCAGTTAAGATTTTATGATCAGATCACCCTGTGAGGTTACTTTTGGGAAGAACCCCTTTTTCTTCCACAGTGCAAACAAATCACCTAGGAAAAAAATCACCTGGGGAGCTTGTTAAATGCGAGTTCTGACTCAGCAGGTCTAGAGTAGCATCTAAAATTTTGCTTTTCTAATAGGCTTCCCTGTGAGGCCAGTGTTGCTCGGCCGGGACTATTCTCTGAGTAGCACATTCTATCGTCTCTATTGTCAACATTCTTCAGTTGCAGAAAATAGGCCCTCCTACACTACCTAGGAACTGTAAAGAGACTTCTTTCCTTAATCTCTTCATCAAACTTACCTCAAACAATGAAGTCCCAGCTTCAGTGTCTTCTCCACTGGAGAAGTGCCTGAATTGCTGCCCAGCCACTCAGTAGGAATCGAGAAGGAAACTGTAAGACCAATGACCCCACACCCTCTATCATGCGAATTTTGGGTAAACAGATGGTTCACAAAGTGCGGTCCCCACAACAGCAGTATCAGCATCACTTGGGATCTTGTTAGAAATGCAAATTCAAAAATGCTAGGAGCAGGCCCAGCCATGTGTGCTTTAACAAGCCCTCCAGGTGATTGTGATGTAAGCTCAAGCTTGGGAATCACTGAGCCAGGAGCAGCCTATCAGTACTCCCAGCACTGTATCAAAGAATGGTATCTGATCAACAAAGTGCCACAACAGTCATTCCCCAGCCCCAGGACATTCCCCACTTGAAGCAAGGGATGATACAGAACTAACCTAAACCAATGATCATGTACATTAGTACATGATCGTGGGGCCCGCACAAGGCGTATCTCTTTATGGAGCTCAAAGAGAAGATTCCTGAAGAATCACAAAGACACTCAAATTTGCTTCCTCAAGCAGAATACCCCTCAAGCTTTCCTGATCTTCGGGAAGGATCATTACAGTGCCCTTGGAACCATGTGTACAATCATTTCACTCTGCCTCACATCCTGAAGGGACTGATTAATTTATCTCTTTCAACCAGATAAGAAGACAGCTTCTTGTCGTGTTCCTCTCCCGTGTGTGAACTCCTGGACTACACGTTCTGAGAGACACAGTCTCAAACCCCCATCCTGTCAAACCCCCATCCTGCTGGGATGCCAGCAGGTTAGACTGAGGCAACAGATCTGTGCCCAGTGCAGTAATATTATGGAAATAAATATGATTCACAGCTTCTACACCCCCTCCGCCCACCCCCATGCACTTCCCTCTTTTTTTCACTGGAAACAATAAGAAAGCCTCATTAAATGTTTGCTGTAATTTTTAAGCTTTATAAAGCCAGCCCTAATAAGAGAACATTTGCTTCTTTGTCTCGCATGCGAGGTCATGATTCATCTGTATGCAGTTCCACCTTGTTGGTGACAATGTTGCCATGGCAACATTTTACTGTTCTAGTACCATGTAAATTGTGGAAGAGCGCATACAAACAGCATGTACCTATAGGTAAATTCTTCATTACTATCTACACAAACATTTCATTTATTGTACCCACTCACTCCTCTCTCCATACACCCAGCTCCATTAAGATCCAATCTTTGAATTCTTTCTTCCCAAAGACGAGTAAAAGCCTTGTTTCACAGGAAGAGATCCAAATCAAAGCAGATTTGGGTTTGAATATTTTAAAATATTTTTCTTTTTCCAAGATTCTTCTGTAGGGCTATGGTGTAATAGTTTTAAAAACCAAACCAAGAAGTTAATAACCAAAGTCTTCTCCATCCCAAATAGCAGAAATTTCCTGCCTTCCATCTCCATGAAAAAAGCACAACTCTTAGGCACCACGGCCATATTTTAACAGTTGATTTCATAGCAATTTTATACTTGATAAAGTTAGTTCCTATGTCAGGGCCCACAAACTAGAGGCTATTCCGGTGACCTCGCCCAGGTCCCAAATCTAAACCTAAGTCAGTGGCACTTACAGGAGATACCTGTCAAGGAAACCTAACGTACACCAATCACAATCCTCCAACTCAGCTTGAGCTAACTCACCTTACCCTAGAAAATAGGACCTGCAAGCCTTATAAGGCAACCCCCACCCTCCTAGCCCATCATGCCCTGTCGCCTAGTCTGACACTCTATAAAACTCTCTTACCCAAAATCCCTCAGTGGGAGTGCTCCACTGCCTGTGAGGCACAGTTCTCCCCCAGTCCCTGGACTGTTTTCCCTTGAATAAAGGACATCAGACTCACTACTAAAATGTTTTAGTTGTGTCGTTTGGCATACCTTTATGAGGCATTTATGGATTTGTCTAGTAGCCTCACTAGCTCTAAGCCCATAGTGGGCAGAATATCTGTGTCACCCATCATCACCTCTCCCGTATTAACAGACATAATGGTTCCCGAATGACCATGGACAGATGCATTGGAATCACCCTGGAGCTTTCAAAAGTACAGAGGCCCGGGTGCAGTGCCTGGGGTAATGATTCTTAGTAGGTCTATAAAATGGTGATAATAATAGTCTTTACTCAGAGGACTGTTGTGAGAATTACGAGATCAAAACTGCAGATGAAGCCTATAGCCCAAGGCCTGGCCTTATAAACAATTCATAACTGAGAGCTATATTTATGGTAATAAAATATTGTTGTTAAATTATGGAGGACTACAACTGGTGGTAGTCTTAGTTGAGGCTAACTGATCACTTGTCCTGAGAATGTTGGACCCTCCCCTGTGACCACGGCTGCAGAGCCAGGCTGGCATTCCTGGCTCCTCCCTCCACTTCAGTACTTAGATGAAACACCGCGCTGTACAGCATGGGACCTGGCATCTCTGGAGGCTTCCAAAGGGGCAAAAGATACAACCTGGATGTGCAGAAAGGTTAACTCCCATGAGGTAAACTTCGACCAAAGGGAAGCTAGAGAAGGGAGCAACCTGAGCAGAAAAGAACCCTCTCCTTTCTCCTTCCCTTAGATTGCTACAAAAATCTGGTTGCTCCTTGCACCCCATCTGGAAAAAATCCTGCGTGCTGAGTGTACCTACCTACTGATCAACCTACTTTTCCTCTTCAGGTGTCATGAAGTGGTAGCCAGACTGGCAATGCATCATTTTACATCTCTTGACATCTTTCCTTGCTTTACATTCCTTTTGTTCTCACTCTGGCTTCCCTAGGTTTATGGCTTCCCTGGTTTAAGACCAGCATTTCCACCTTGCTCTGACCTTGTTTTCAAGGGAAGCCTCTCACTCTCATTAAACTTCTTCCTAGAAGACTCATCAGCTTTCTCTTCCAAACCTTAAATTGATTTTTTTAAATTCATATGTTAATGGGTGTGGTTTTTTACTTCTAAAAGGCTTTTCTTGGCCTCCAAATTTTCCTTTTTTATAACGTCCTGCATTTATTTCACTAATGCAAACTTTTCTTATCTGAGAATACTAAGTACTGTCTTTTGAAGTTTTATTCGGCTTTCTGCCTTATCTGTTTCCTCTGAGTTTCTTTTTCTATCCATTTTAACATGTCTTCCCTATTAAATATTTTCACATTAAGATATTTCATTAGCCCTGGCCAGTGTGGCTCGGCCCATGCCCCAAAAGGTTGCTGGTTCCATTCCCAGTGAGGGCACATGCCTAGATTGTGGGCTCCATCCCCAGTAGGGGGCGTGCAGGAGGCAACCCATCTATGTTCCATTCTCACATCAATGTTGCTCTTTCTCTCGCTCTCTTCCTTTCTCTCTAAAAATCAATAAAAATATTTTAAAGATATTTCCTTAAATATAAAATGATTCTTAGTTATTCCTTTTTTTTTAACCCTAAAAAAAGCTTTGTGTTTGTGCCAGTGAATAAGGCTTCCAGAATGATGGCCCTTACCACAGAGTACCTGACACAGACCCAACCACACCACTGGGAAACACAAATATCTCTTTCTATAGGTCTTTTCTCTCGGCCTGGCCGTTTCCCCCAGAGAATAATGCTCTACTCTCCTGAGGGGAAGCCTGGTTGCCAGTGTCCTGGGCTCTGAGCCAGAAGGAGGATCTGGGGCCTCATCATTCTCGAGTTAATGACCCTGTTTCAATATGGCATTCCTGCCTCCAGCTACCACTGGCGGCCTAGTCCACATCTCTCCGGCTCAACATCTCCAGAGAATAACGCTCCGGTCTTCTTTCATGTCAGAGAGGGAGAGTTGCCCAGCTGTGGGAGGTGAGGAGGGTATCTGAGGGTCTAACTATTTTGATATAAACTTCCAGTAGAATATCTTGTTTCCAGTCCACTCACATCCTTACCTTTAGGGGTACCTGCCATCACCTGAGCTGTTCTGAGCTTAGGTGATGCGGACTAACTTGTTTCTGGTTAGCATTTCCCCTGCTCTTTCTTCTCTTTTCTTTCTTCTAGAATTGTATTGACTTCTCTAGTCAGCAATAGTCTCCTCTCCAGTTTTCTTTCTCCTTTAAAGTCTCTACCCTTTTGCATTTATTTTAGTGGACTTTTGAGAGTCTTTGAGCTAATGCACATGCTCCATTTTCCTGTTTAACTAGAAATCCTCAAATGCCTATCTATGGAAATAAATGTCACGGCTATCAAGAAAATCAAGTGTTTGTTTGGTTGTTTGCTTTGTTACCTATTGAGGTAATAAAATATATTGATAATTTGCTTAATATTAAGCTATCTTGTAATCCTGGGATAACTTCTATTTGATTGCTATATATTATTTTTATTAGGTATTTGGATTCAGTTTAATGTTATGTTCAGGTTTTTTGCATTTATAAGTGGAATTCATTTTTATTTTATTTTTTGAGTGTTCTATGGATTGATTCTGGTATTGGAATTCTGGTAGCTTAGTAAAAAAATCTGAACAGTTTTCTACCTATGTCTTTGCTGTAGAATAATTTAAACGGTATAGAAATAATCTGTTGATAGTCTGAAATCACTTGCCCTCAAAACCTCTCGACCCCCATGCCTTTTTTAAGGTAAACATTTGAGAAGGTTTTTTGATTTTATTATATAACATTTTTCCTAAGAAGTTGTTTATTCAAATTTTCAGATAAATCTCAAAAACATTATGCTGAATGAAAGACATTTTATATAAGAGAGAGCACATTATATGATTCCATTTATATGAAGGGGAAACAACATATGAAGAGAAATAGAGCAGTGGCTTCCACTGAGGGGTGAGATGGGAACAGGAAATGATTGGGTGATGGAAATGTTCAATAATTATTGTGATGGGGATTCAGGTTACACAGGGCAATGCGTGTGTCAAATCTCAGTGAATGTACAACTGATTTGTACACATAACATTGTACATAAATTTTATATCAAAAGAGAATAACTATTGAGAAATACTGAACTCTAGTTAATGATATGCATGCTGAAATGGCCTGTCTCTTTAATTTCTACACCAAGAAGGAAAGATTCCAAGAACGCTTTCTAAGAGCCACTAGGATATTAAAAGAAATCAAGGGTCACTTCTCACTGGAAAGGAATTCTCATCGGATGCCAAGAGAACCCCTAAGAGAGACTCCTGGCCACGATTTTGTGTGTGTGTGTGTGTGTGTGTGTGTGTGTGTGTGTGTGTGTATGTGTATGTGTGTACAAGTACATTACAGAATCCCAGCAGTTGCCTGATAGAGAAATATGAGTGGCAAATGTGATAAATCATGTCACACCTCCAAGCTTCAACTCATTTCCAACCCAAACTCTTCTGGACTGTGTGTTCACCTGCTGCCTGAATGTGGAGCCGTCCTGGCACACTCTCTCCCTGTCAGCACAGCCGCTCATCTCTAACACCACATCCCAGAAAGGGGCCTCTTTCTGCAAACTGAAAATAGTCATTCATTATTGATTTTGTGGAAGGGTTATAAATAAACTCACCATATGGTGTCGAGAACTTAATCAACTTGATATAGTTAAGAATTCTTTCGGTTAACTTCCAGACCAGTGCTGTCCCAGAGAAATACAATGCAAGCCACATATGCAATTTTAAACTCTCTAGTAATCACATTTTAAAACACTAAAAAGAAGCAGGTGAAATTAACTAATAATATATTTTATTTAACCCAGTATCTCAAAAAGTTATCATTTAAAAGGTATTAATATAAAAAGATATTGGCATAAAAGGTGTTTATTTAAAAGGATATTGAGGTACTTACCTTACATTATTTTTGTACTAAGTGTGTGTTTTACATTCATAGTGCATCTCAGTTCAGACAAGTCGCATTTCAGGTGCTCAGTATCCACATGTGGCCAGCACCTACCACACTGGATAGCTCAGGTCTAGCCTCAAAATTAAGAATAACTCATGTGTGAAGTATAAACACTAAAACTCACCTCGGTTTTAGAAGAAATTGAGGAGTTGGAAGTCCACATCTTGCCGACTACAGAAAAATTTGTATTGGTAGCAGTGTTCCAAACCCCTCAGATATCTAAAATGAGTTAAATGCTGTTGAAAGCACTCTCGACCCATGAGTAGTAAACAACAAAATCTTCTTTTAAATCCTTTTTCTGGGTTAAGGCAAAATCTCTAACTGTGGCCAGGGAACAAGGGCTGCAAGCTAAATGCATCAAGGAGCCAGGCAAGTGCCATAAATGAGTGGGAGCCAGCGTGTTGTGTGTAAGACAACAGGGAGTGGAGGCGATTGTGCCAAATTGGAAAGTGCGCGCTTAGGGGGAAAACCTGCGTAAAGAGCATGCGTGTCAATCAAAACCCATCTGTTAACCAAATTTGGCTACCAGTTTGCAACACCTAATTCAATGGGACCAAACAAGGGAGTATCGTAAAAGAAAGGCTTATTTTATTCCCTGAGTGGAGGAGTCTGTCTCCCGGGTTACGCTGCCAGAGACGACAGCTTCTCCCCACCCCGGCAGCTTTCTGTGTAGTAAACATGCCTCGCGCTTGAAGTTGTCTGTTAGAAGTGCAGTCCTTGACACGTGCAAGAAACAGAAAAGCTAGGAGACATAAATTCTCCCCAAGTAAGATTCATTAGCGTAAAATGGCAGGACGTGGGCCCACATATCCCCACCCACTCTCCAGCACTGTCAGGAGGCCACCTGAAGGACACGAGCTGGACTTGGTCACTGCTACAAAGTCCCCGCTCACCAGCCAGGCAGCACTGACTGCAGAGCTGTGCTATTCGAGGCAACGTGTCTCTTACTGACCCCAATCCTTCTCAAACTAAAAGCCCTCTTCTAAAGATAAGGAATATCTAGCAAAAAAGAAACATTTTAAGTCAGCTCTTTAAAAAAAGTCTAGTTCTGAAAAGTCTTGAGAATGTGTGATAAGTATTGCAAGTTATATTTGCATCTTAGAAGGATCACCAGGCAGGTAATCGAACACAATTCTCCTAAGAGCACAGTGTATGACAAAGGCACCCTCAATAAGAGAAAAAGAGTCCCTTTTAAAAACACACAGGACGATTCTCGGAGTGTTCGTGAGATCACTGCTTCTGATGCAGTGACTCTAATCTGGATGCTTTCATCATAGCAAAAAGAGCACCCCCCTAATCCTCTTACATTAAGGGCAAATAGTTTGGACATCATTGGACTTGTTCTTTTAGGGAGTGTGCTAGTCTGCTTGGGCTGCCATACAAAATACCAGACTGGGTGGCATTATCCACAGAAATTTTGCCAGCACAGAAGACAAGAGAGCAGCCTCCCCAATTTCAGCAACCACTAGGTTTATATTTTTTCCTAGTTTTTACTGTTTTGGTAATACAAATTTAAAGAAGAGATATTAGTACCACATGTGGAGAACCCCAAGCAAAGAAATCTGAAATATATAGTAAATACTTTTTCCCCCTCTTTCTGCTTATTTTGGATGCTGGTGCTAAATTTCCAAGTGTCGAGATTTAAAAAGAACGTTTATGCCCTTCTTATTTATTTCTAGGAGGAGCAGAAGACAACATTTTTGCTTTTTTATGTGACTCTCTTTGAAAATGTGCAGCATAAAGTTCCTCAAAAATAAAATTTTTACCCTTGAAAGGAAAAAAAAACCCAGAAATTAATTTGTTCACAATTCTGGAGACTGCAAGTCCAAGCTCGGGTGCTGGCAGGGTTGAGTAATTCGGAGGCCCTTCTCCTCAGCTTGCAGAGGGCTGCCTTCTTGCTGCCTCTTCCCTCGATTGTCCCCCTGTGCATGTGTGGTCCTGCTGTGTCTTCCTCTTGTGGTAAGAACACCCGTCATATTTGATTAAGGTACACCCTTAGGGCATCGTTCTAACTTAGTCACCTCTTTAAAGGCCCTATCTCCAAGTACTGTTACTTTCTGAATTGCTGGGGGTTAAGGCTTCAACATAAGGCTTTTGGTGGGTCACCAATAATAGGAAGCAACATTTCTTAGGGGGGGAAAAAGAGCTAACATTCATTGAGCAACTCATATGCTATCAACCACAAAAAGCATTTTACATTTTAACTCATTTCATCTTCAGAACAATTCCATGAGCTAGATACTTTTATGATCTCCACTCTGCTGATGCAAAGATGAGGCAGAGAGCACAAGTAACTTGCCCAAGGCCTCACAGCTAGTGAGTGGCACAGCAAGGATATGAATACAGATGGACAGATGGACAGATGGCTTGGCTACAAAGCCTAAGCACTTAGCCACTTTATAATAGATAGAAATGCTTTTTCAGCAAAGAATCTGATACTCTGAATTGGCTAACAATGGTTATGGGCTGAATTCTGTTCCCCAAAATTCATATGTTGAAGATCATACCCCTAATGTTACTATATTTGAAGAAAGGGCCTTTAAAGAGATAATTATGTTTAGATGAACTCATACAAATGGGGCCCTAATCCAATAGGACTGGTGTCCTTTCAGGAAAAGGAAGAGACACCAGGGATGTGTGTACACAGAGGAAAGGCCATGTGAGAAAACAGGGCAAAGAAAACAGCCATTTGTGGGCCAAAGAGAGAGGCCTCATGAAAAACCAAAACTCCACCAACTGGGTCTTGGACTTCCAGCCTTCAGAACTATATAAAAAAATACATTTCTGTTGTTTAAGCCAGTGTTTTGTGATGGCAGCCAAACTGACTACACACTAACCCTTTGTCAAGAGCTAGTATGGAGAGAGTCTGTAATTATCACAGATGACCTGAGATTTTGATTACAAGAGATTGTCAAGTCAGTAAAAATGTCTCAGGGAAGGGGCTTCTCAGGACACTGGACCCTGGTGTTTGAAATATTTGACAGAGTCCCCTGGGCTCTGCTTCCCATCCTCAAGTTAGGATGGGGGCTTCCAGATTCTGCATCTGGGTCAAGAGCTTGGAAAACTTGATGTTTGTAAACGTAATGAAAATAGAAGTGCACAGGTTGGGAGTGCAGGATAAAAGGAAGAAAACAAATAAAAAATTGGGAGTGAGGATAAGAGGGCAGTGGAAAAACAAGAACTGAGTTTTTCAGAGTTGGTAAGACCCCCTCACAGGAGCCCAGTGCCCGACCTCCAGATGCTTCCCTCAACCGCCCCATCCTATTAGGGATTCTGGAGACCAAGGGAAGCAATACCGAGGTCAGCTGCCTCTGATCTCACCCAGGGTGATGACCTCAATTCTAATAAGATCTCTAATCCCTCACTGATTGCCATTTACTCCAAGAATGATTGGCATTTACTCTAAAACTTCAAAGGCTCGTGGGTGTGCACACCCTGTAGAACTGAACTGTGTGTGTTTTAAACAACAGGCCTCCCAATTGTAGAAAGCACAGCACAGATGTTTGAAAAAACAAAACTAACAGAAAGTTGCATAACCTGCTGTAATATAAAAACATGGTATGAATTGTTATCTATAAACTTCTAATATCTTGGCAATTTTTATCAAGAGGATCTGATATTTTTGTTTAAACAGTCTAGTAACCTGACTCCCATTGAAAGAATAAATAAACCATAGAAAGACCTGGTGTAAACCAAGCAGAAAGATGCCTTAAATAAGATCATTCATCCAATGCATTTATTCAGCAAAAAAATTTAGCAGCCTGTTATGCACCTCTGCGCAAGGTACTGGCCAGCCTGAGTTGCCTAAGTCATGGGAAACTGAGAAAAAAACAAACAGAAAAGAAAGAAAGTGAGCTCCTAAGATACAGGAGCAAGGGCAGCAAGTCCTAGGAGTAATAGAAGTAGCTTGACATTGAGGTACTTGGAAAGAAAGTCCTTGCAAATTGTTTAACAGCACAAATTAACAGAGAGAGAGAGGGAATAGACAGCCAGGCTTGCAGAATACAGAGGACAATGTGAAATATTTAGGAAGAAAATCAATCCAGACAATAAGAAAAAAATGGGCTGGAACACACCTAACTCTCTAGGCTTAAAACCTTTACAGTTTGGTGGCAAAAAACGGTTGGCACTCTGCCTTTGTTGTTCATACTTGAATTAACTACCTAGAGATCTCCACAGTGAGTTCTAAAGGTTTCTTTCAGTTGCTTTGCAAATCTCTATTGTGTTTTGAACATAGCAATAATTTGCTTTCATTTAATATCTTCTTGTGACCCCAAAGAACCTTGTATTGCTTATTATAGAAATAGATAAATCCAGAGGGGCCTTACCAGCTTGCACACCTCTAGTCTGAGAATGTGTGTAGGGGGTAGTGATGGAAATATGAAAATATGAACCCTATGTGGGAGCACATGCGTTGTGTCGTGTGGATAGAAATAATAATGTTTTGAATGGTGCTGACAAATCATGAGATGAGTCACTGAGTGCAGCCAGGCAAGATAATAACTTTCTGGAAGAAGCAATCACTTCAGGGGAAGAAACTGCCTCTGCCTTAGTCTTTCTAATTAGTTTGCTAGAAGGGTAGGCACATTTTCGAGCCCAGAAAGGCAGCTGTGCGTGTCCCACTCTACTTTCTGAGGAGGCAGCAAATGGCCACCAGGTCAGTTGACATCAGAGACTGGTCAAGAAAACAAGCTCCGGGGCCTCTGGGGCCAGCGCTCCATTGGCTCCGTTCCCCACGGCTCATGTCTGGCATGCACAGCACAGGCCTGAACTAACTTATGGCTCCAGAGAAGGCCCTCAAGTCAAACAGTAGTGAAAGACTTTGATTGATCTGCAGAAAAAAATGGAACAAACCAAGGGCACACTAGAAGCCTGATGTCTCTATCTCTAGAAGAATGAATTTATATAGCTGTAATCAGACAAAAAGAATAACTCCTTAATCAACCCTCTATAACCAGTGTTTTGTTTGGTTGGTTGTTTGTTTTGTTTTTGGACATAACAAAAGGTATATCATATTCACATCAATAACAGTAGTTCTAAGGTGGGCCAGGAAGACAAGTAGAGTGAGAAAGAGCCTCAGCCATCTCGCTTACCCCCTCCCCACCATGAGACTCAGGCAGCATTCAGCTTTTCATAATGAACATGTCCATCCACTGGAGTACGACTCCAACAGTCATGTATGTTTAATTCTGTGATTTAGGAGAGGCTTGAGAAAGGTGTTTTTGTGAGCTGAGGGAAGCACCCACCAGATGTGAGAACACAGCCTGAGGGCCCCTGAAAGAGGGAAGCTCAGAGTCTGAAAGAGGCTCAGGAAAGACGGGGGCTTTCTGAAGCTTGGAAAGGAGGAAATAAACTCCTTCGTGCCACAACACATTCAGAGACCAATAGACTGAGCCTCTTTTAAACCTCACCAGTGACCTTACAAGTAAAAAGCCAAAGGACATACTGAATTCTAAAAGACTGATAAGTGAAGCCTTTTCTGAAGCTCAAGTAAAACTGTGCTTGTACAACTCAAGGACACTCCAGCAACCTGTAGTTCAGTGCTTCATGGAGACACCTTCTCAAGAATACAGTCCAGAAACAGTAAAGCAATTACAAGCTTCATGGGTTGTTATCTCAAAGACTGAAGGTCCCAGGAGTTAGAGGACAGTCAATTCTCGTGCCTAGCAAAACATCTTTAAAATCTGTTCTCCCCATTTCCATCATACCCTCCCCATAAATGCCAGTCTCAAATCCCAAACAAAAACTTCTTTCTTTTAAGCTTTTCTAACATAAATCTTATAGTCTTTCCTGCTACTTCTACTCTCCCTGTTCAGATTTATAAAATAAGGCCCAGTGGGGAAAGGAGGCAGAAGGAATTGTTCAGTGGCCAAGGCCCTGGTTTTCTTTTTTGTGCAGATGGAACGTCCCTGAATAACCTGGCTGGAAGGTCTGATTCTAACAAAAGAGACACATATAGGGGAATGCATAGAAATACTTAAGATCTATTGGTCTTGTGAAATAACTTTTAGATGAGATTTATATTTAAACTGTACCAATTCTACTTTCCAGGAAGTGTGGCTCTTAAAATTAAAGCTCAAATGAGTTGAAGCAAAGCTGTTTTCAATGGAGCAGGGTTTGACATTTCTCTTCCCACACAGAGGAAAACAAAGAGTGGAGCCATCTTCATTCATGGAAACAATGATTTCCAGTTCTCACCCCATTGGCTTCTGACCTTCTGATTACAACACACAGCCTCCCCTCTGGACCCAAGGAGAGGGGGAAACCTCATTCCCTGACACACCCAAAGGGGCAACTGTAAAGTTCTACTGGCACCTTACCTCCTAGAGGAGAGGCCAGCTGTCTCCCAACACTTCGTAAGAAATATGGGCTAAAAAAGTAATAATAATTTAATTGTCTTTGAAGTGGAGGTTGATCTCATTTTATACATTACAATAATTCTTAGGAGATGACATCTGCCAATTCTCCCACTCTCAGCTCTCCAAACCTCCCTCTCAGCCTCTTCTGGTACACCCTGGTTATTGTGAATGGCTCACACTCCCTAAACCAGAAAGCACCAACCTGTGTGCCACCAATATATTGCATTACCCCAGGGTGCCTTGCAAATGCTACCTTTTTCTCAAAGTATCTCTTGATAAAAGTTGGGAAGCACTGCCCTTTATAGTGTTCCTGACTCAGCTGCCCTTTCTGTCTGGAAAACCTTCTATATGTGTAATACCCAGATATGACTTCCTCCTCCAGGAAGCCTTCCCTGATCTGACTTAACTCACCATTTGGAACAGGTTAGGTACTTCCCTAAGCTCTGAAAACACCTCTGTGCCTAGATTGTGTGTGTACTGTCTAGTGCTATATGTAGCTAGTAAGTGGTTCCCCAACTAGATCTTATTTGGAGGGCAAAGTCCTCATAACTGTTGTTACTATTCTATTCTTAAAGGACGTTAGTCTCAATTTTTCAGTGAGCTTCAGATAACCACCTCTGTCTAGAGCTAGTCTCTTTATCCTTCAAGCCACTGCTCAGATGTCACCTTGATGACAGCGCCCTGACCGACCTCAGCTCCGGTGAGAGTGCTTTGGACGTGCTGCATCACAGCCCTGCCTGCACCGTGTCCTGGGCCCATGCACCCAGACTTACCACGAGGCTGCAGCCTCACTGGCACCAGAACTGTGTCTGATTTCTACTTCTATGTCCAACACTAGCAGGCACCCTCTGTTCCCTGAGTGAATACGCTGTTTCCCAAGAAGAACAACCATAATTCCAGCTAAATCACCAGGGAGTAAGGACATGTCACTTTCTTTACTGCTTTTATAAACCATACCAAAAAATTTTTCTCTCTCCATTTCTGTTCTAAACCCTTGGTTCTCAACCTTAGGATGCATCCGTGTCACCTGCAGAGCTTGTCAAAACAGATCACTGGGCCCATGCCCGGAGATTCTGGCATACTGGTCCGGGGTGGGACCCAAGAATTTGCCTAACAAGGATCCGCATGACGCTAATGCTGCAAGTCCACGAGCCAGATTTTGAGGAGCCTTGTACAAAGCAAGCCATCAGGGAACCCAAACAGATCTTATCGAACCCACAGCCTGATCCTGGACTGAATGAATAATCTTAAAGAGAGATGTACCATAAAGTGCTCACCTGTTCTGGGTCAAAAGGAGAAAGTTTCATTGTTTTGCACCTAGCATTTTTATCAGTTTTTGTTGCTGTTGTTTTTATAAGATGTTCCAAAGGGAACTAGCAGTCAGTAAATACCTACTATGAGGGACAGCTGGGTACAGAGTTGAAGCACACAAGCCTGGAGCCAGACTCCCTGATACCAAATCCTGGCTCGGATTGAACTCCATGCTTCAGCTTCCTCTTCAGTAAGTTAGAAATAACCATAGTCCTCTCTTACGCAGTTTCTACGAAACTTTGATGAGTTAATACATGCAAAGTGTTTAGCACAGTGTCTAGCGAGGTAAGTTAGTGCTCAAAGCATTAGCTTTCATCACTATTAGTACTCTTATTAAACATTACTGTTTTCACACACACACACTATGTAATTTAATCTTCACTGCAGCTCTATAAACAGCTTGCCTAAGGCCATATAATTAAAAAGAGCTAAAACTGGGATAGAAATAAATTTTGACTGCAAAATTAATCTTTCTCTTTCTAGTCATTCATATACTTGAGAGTTTGTTAAAAGGCAGTTTTCCCAGTCCCATTTGACTGCCCAAGAAGGATCCAGAAATCTGCATTTTAAACTAGCTCCCCAGGGAATTCTAAATCTGATGCTGGTGGTGTAGGCATCATCTTTTCCACATATCGCCTTGCAGGATGGACATTAGAATTAGTGAGAATAAATGAAGGACAGGGCTTTAAAAACTACTAAACAAATGTCTTTTGTTCTTATAGAAAGAAATTGTTTTTCTTCAAGTGTTAGAGCTATATCAAGATAAGAAGAAACTGGTAGAAAACAGTTGAGAACTAAAAGCTATTGCTCTAATTTGACCAGGTAAAAAAAGCTAAAAATTCTCTGGAATCAAGGGATTTAACAAAGACTAAGAACTCCACTTTTGGAGTCAGAAACACATTTGATTCCCAAGTCTGGTCCTTATTATAGTGTCATCTTAAGCAACTTAATTCGCCTCTCTGAACCTCGATTTGCTCATTTGTAAATAAAAAATACCTACCGCATAGGATTGTTGTAAATACTAAATGAAATAATGCATGTAAAGTACTTAGCACTGTGTCTGGAACAGAACATACTCAATAGATGGTGGCATTGTTCCTCCTACTAATGACAGTCTGTTACAGAAGTTGTACAGGAAAGGGGGCAGGGTATCTGACAACACCACAGCTTTATCCACTGGCGTAAAGAACAGGAGTGGAATGGTCTTTTAAAGTTTAATCATATTTAGGAATTTTGAGTGCTCACCATTATCCCCAGCACATGTGTGTAAATCGCAGCCTCGCCATATGTTTGTAATACCTAGAAAAATGTGATGAGTGTGTGCACGAAAGATTCCCTTCCCAGAGAGCTCTTCGTGGTCCCCAGAGCCTGAGGCAGAAATGAACACTGGTGCTGGCTCAGCAACTGCGGGGAAATGAGAAACCTTCTCAGAAAGTCTTTCCACTCTTTGTGAATTTGTCCCCATTAACCAGCCTCTTCCCAGGACCGTCATCACAAACCTGTACATTGTGGAATGCCCCGTAGACCTTTGGAAAGAGCCTGCAGCCCACCCAGCTCCGGCTCTCCTGCGTTTGATGCAGGGAAAGAACAGGAATAAAAGGACCCTTAAGCAAGAGAAATGCTCCTGTTTGGTTCACACAGCCCATAAGCAAATTCTGAATCCAGGACTGTGTGTGTGTGTGTGTGTGTGTGTTTCTTTGGAAAATAGAAATGTGGAAGTTAAAATTAGTTCTAAATATTTTTAAAAGCATGTGTTGAAGTTGCCTAAACACTCTATGCTGCTGGCATGTCATCAAAGTGATCTGGGGGGGGAAAGTGATTTGGCCTGAAATAATTCTTAGAAAACACTTCACTGCAGAGAGAACAGAAAGGCACCACTTCTCCAAAGGAAGACAAAGAGCCGCTTTGTGAGATCAGCCTCTGTCAAACGAGGGGGCTGTTCACTGTGCAAAGGCCACTGACAGACTAATATCCAAGAATTCTAAGATTTTATTTATTCATATAGATAGATGGATGCACACACACATACATATATATACAAACATGTATTACAATATAAATTTTAATCGGTTCCAACCATATGATAGAATGATGTCATACTATTTAAAACTCACCAGAATTTCCATCTTTAGCATTAAGCTTATTCATAAACACTGAGAAATTACCTACGAAATAGAAATTACCTACCAAAATTTAAACCATCCTATCAAGAAGTATCACAGCATTTTGTTAGTTTAAATATTAGGTTAAAATTCTGCAAGTGCTAACACCGTGAAACTTGAAAAATGATATCGGATCTTTAATTAAATGTAATATGCCATGTGATTTATTCAGTTATATTTTATATGTAGATTTTATGGTTTTGTTTTTTTTACAAAGGAAATTTCCCTCTTCTAAAATCACACACAAAAATCTAAAATTAAAAGTGTCAACGGAACAAAAAGGGGAAGAGGGCTATGAATCCGCTTTCCAAAAAGGCACGTAAAGACCGTTTATCCATAAATCCCAGGTTGTCATAGCTTCCTCAACAAGCCTTCTTTCCCCTTCCTCCTGGGTCAGCAAACGTAACACACACTCCGTCTTCGTTCGGTATATGAAAGCGTTTTTCCTTTTTAAGCTGCGAAAGGGACCCGCTAAATGTCAGGGCGCCCCGCCTGGCAGGCAGGGGTTCGGCCTCCTGCGCCCCGCGCAGCCCGCGGCCGGGACGCGCACCCCGCGGGTAAAACATTTCAAAACATTTCTCCCTCCATCCTCCCCACCCCCACCCCCACCCCACCCCCCATCCCCGTCCGTAACATCAGACTAGTTTTCTTTTTTTCAATGGCACAAAGGTCCCTGTCGCGTTTGCGGTCCCGGGGCGCTTCTCTCTCTGGGACGCGGTTGGTAAATGTCACGGGGGAAAGCGCCGGGCCCCCTGGGTCTGCCCAGAGTGACCTGCAGCGCAGACGCCTCGAAGGCTGGGAAAGGGCAGGAAAAGAGAAGCGCTCTAACTGGACATCTTAAGACGTTGTTCTGCACCCGAGAGCCCGAAACTGCAGGGCACAGTCCCAGCGACTGCCAGGGGCGCGTGGGTGTCCAAGCTCGCGGGCCTTTCAGTGCCCCTGCCTGCGGGAGCAGCCAGCGCCGGGCCGGGCGCGCTTCCCAGGGCCGCGCTTCCCGTCCAGGGCACGGTGGACAGGCCGCGCCAGCCAAGGGGCCTTTGCAGTTTGCCCCCGAGGCTTCTGTGCTTTGTGGTCATCTGTAATAGCCAGGCAAGGGCCCTCCCCGCCACCTAGCTCCCTCCTGGTGGGGGAGTGTGGGAGGAGGAGCTGGACAGTAACTGTAAGGGTTTTTTTAATCCTCACTGGAGGATTTGCTTTTTATTGTTTGAGAGAGAGAAAAGGGGGGGGGGGGGAGAGAAAGGGGGAAAGAGAGAGAGAGAAACATCATCGGTTGCCTCCCATATGCATCCTGACCCAGGATGGAACCTGGAACCTGGGTATGTGCTCTGACCAGGAATCCACCGGCCACCTTTTGGTATAATGGACCATGCCCCAACCAACCGAACCACACAGGCCAGGGCTGGATAATAACTTTAGTAACCATTTTCTTTTTTAAATTAACCCAGAAGAAATACAGCCCCACCACCGACAAAAAAAAAAAGCAAGAGAAGAGGAAGAAGGGAGACAAAAGGGAAATGCTACAATACAAGAGATCCAAAGAATCAGAGCAGAAAGAAAGAAATGAAGGAGAATACCATGGAAAAGAAGGTGGAGAGAAGAGAAAATTAAGACTAAAAGAGAAGAAAAAATATATATGTGAAATAAAAATGATTTAAAAGGGTAGAAATAATGAATAAAATAATATAAACCTTTTGGGGGAGGGGAGTTAATTTTCAAGGCAAACAGTATAGCGTTCGTTTTTCAATGATCTGCACCGAGGTTCTGACCTTTACAGGTGCCTAAGCATTTGCTGCCAGAGGTTTTTTTCTAGTAAAAAGGAAGAAAGGAGCCTATAGAACAAGTAGAATGTAGCTATAGTCTCTCTTAAAAGATGAATGGCACCGAAATCTTTGTTTTATATTTTTGCACATTTCCCCATGAACATTCCCAAGCCACCACTACCACCCAGCCTGCCACAGCCACTGCTCAGCAAAGAAAACATTTCAGCAAGGATATGAGAATGAGCACTCATTTCTTAATGTGGGAAACCAGTTCTGTTTATGAACATGCTCAGTAAAGCCTTGCCCTGGGGGATTCTTACCTCTGAAATGTTTAATGAGAGCTAACCCCGTCTTTGGGCAGGCCTAAATTGCATGCAAATAAAATGTGAATTTCTTGTGTACACGGGCTTAAAAAGAGAATGTTAAAGAAAAAAATGTACTATTCTGTTCCACATGGACTTGGGACCTTCTGTTCATTCCTAATTAGCCCACACCTTGTGTTTTATAGAATATGTTTGATATGATGGTGAGGACTTTTGCAAGATTATTTCATTAAATGTTAGCACTGAAAGGGACTCGAGAAGGTCATCCATTAAGTCAACCTTCTCATCGTTGCAGTCAGGGAATAAAGACTCGGAGAGGTTGTTACTTGGAACTAAATTCAAAAGATATAAACAACCCTTGAAGACAAAGGAAAGCCTAGGAGTCAACATTCGGGTCTAACCAGCAAGTAGCAGGCGCACCGTATAAAAATCATCTAACAGCCCTCCTTCTGTCAGGGACCAGGTTACCCAAGAGCCCTAAGTCCCCATAGAGCACTGTATTTGGGAGCCCTTCCCTCCTCTTTTCTTCGTTCCTTGTCCTGAATACTAGCCCTTCGGCTTCCTAACGAGGCCTGTCTGGGTAGTAAGGGAAGGCTACAGCGATAGGACGCTGGCGCTCAGGCAGTCCCATGTGTACCAACCGTACAATGTCCACTTCAGCTAAACCCTTTTAGCTTGCAAGAAGTAGCAGGCTTTATTTGACTATTAATAACATATGTGGCCCTGGTAATGAGAGGCGAACTGAGTAAAGGGAATGCAGCCCAAATCAAAGTAAAGCCAGCTGCCCCCTCTTCTCTGCCTGGAGGCAGAAACCAGCTGTTTGGCGGCAGGAGGGGAAGTCAGGGGGGAAACACAAAAGGGGGCGCCTCTCCAATGGAGTTGTATTTTTTTTTTTTTTTGAAAGGTTAAAGGGCTTCTTTTGAAATGAGAGCCTAGAATTGAAACCACTACCCCAAATAAGACATGACATTATCTGCAGATATCCCCTAATCCTCCATTGTGTAATATTCATCTAAAAGAGGGGAGTTTTCTCTTTAAAGAACCAGCCCTTTTTAAAAATTTTATGATTTTAATTTAGCTAATGAGAATTAGAACTTATCAAAAAAAGTTGATTTCAACAGATTTTTTGTTCTTCTCTGCTAAGATATTTTTATTCAGAAATTTGGACTCCTACTGCATAAGAAATCTTTGTCTTTTGAGACACCAACACTATTTACCTAATTTGGAGCTGAGTGAAGTTTTTCCTCAAATAGGCCAAGGTTTTTAGCCTAAAACACCCCAGTTCCCAGCACAGGTTGCCTGAATCTCAGTGTTTCCCCAATGAAGGCAGCTGGGTTAAGGCACAGCTTAAAGGTATCTATCCTTATCATTTGCACTACCTCAAATTCATTATTTCACTTCATTTAGAAGTGTCATTCATTCATTCACTTTGTTAAATCATTGAGCGTGCTAATGGGCAAAATGGAAATTAATAAAATTTCCCTGTACCTCACATGGTTTCTCTGTTTAATTTATGCTTTCAAAAAAGTAAGAATAATTAACTTTCATCTAATACCCCCAAATGTTACATCCTAGGGCAGTTACAAAGCAGAGGGATTGATCAATCATGAGAATCAAATGCTAAGATTACAAAAAGTTCAAAATCAGTTATGTTCTATGTGGGAGGAAAACCTCTGTCTTTTGAGTGTCATAGTCATGAAGCGGTACATTTCTGATTTAGTTAATAAGAGTCCAATTATATTTGAAATGTAGATTAATTCTCCTAAAAGCATAAATCAATTTGGCAAGGACATATCAATAATAATGCAGTCTCTTTATTGTTTCCATAGTAAAATTGTGCCCTCATAATCGTGATTAGTTTATTGATACAAATACCTCTTCCCTTCAGTTAATTCAAATTGGACATGTCGTAGGTGCTTTCCTACGGATGGGATGGTAAACAATTTTTCGACTAAAAGTCGAAGTGGGTTGATTAGAAGCCATTTTTTCTGTTTTGCACAATAAAAAGATGAACTGCATGATTCGCCAGGCCAATTTACAGAGCAACCTCTTCTCTCTAATTGCTGTCAGACTAATGTAGTAGGAGCCGAGTCCTAGGAAGTAGAGAAATCCATTTACCCAGCCCTGACATTTAAGTAGCGAACACAAGTACTGGATTTCTCCATTACCCTTCATTTCAGCCCTGCTACGTTCCACCTGAGACCCTTATGTGATGAGGGCAATGCGCTTTCATACAATTTAGTAACTATAATAAAGGTCCACTTCAAAATTTTTAAGAGCGGACTAAAAACATTTTTTACAAAAGCATAATTAAATCCATAACCAATCTCGCTAATTCCTGATAATGTATTGGAAAACCAAATTATTTGATAAATGCACATTGTACCAGAGGGGGAAAATTGCATATTTCCTCTATCACAAACAGCACTGTGTTTGTCACCAATAGTCCCAGCCTTGAATAGTGCTTTTACTTCATATAAGACTTGCTTTCAACAACAAAAAGCAGGCAGGTTCTCCAAAAACAGCTGGGCTCCTTTGTTGTATATCTCACCAAAAAGAAATGAGAAAGCATTTTCAAATAGAATCCAGATTGAAATGCATATCAAAGAAGAAGAAAAGAATTCTGTGCCTTTACTTTTCACAACTCTCGTAAGACATTTTAGTCTCAGCCAGAGTTTCCCCGGGTAAGTTATCATCAAACTGGCCCAGAGATTCTCCCAGCAGAGAACGGTACCTGGAATGTAGTAGATGGCCCATTAATGTTTGCTGAGTGAAGGATGAATGTTCTCAGGGCCCTTGAACTTGAGGGTGGGCAGGAGACCAAAGCAATATTTTTAATTGAAACAAACTAAGTCAGTTTTATTTTTTCTGTTTTTCCCCCAAGGGTGTTACTCTAGACTCCCAAAAAAGAAATAATAAAAGAAAATTTAGGATTTTTACTTCCAATTGAAATCTGTTCAGTAATTCATCAACAATACACTTAAAACCAAAGCATTTGCTTCAGGGTTGAATTCAGAAGCTGATTCCACAAAAAGTCAACCTCAAATACCGTATCTTCAGCTTTAAACAAGCATGTGCAGTGCCACTAAAACAGAGGACAGTCCTTAGAGGATGTTATCAGAAAGCTAAACGCTTTACCCTTTATTTTTGTTGTTTACTTAAATTGCTTTGGTAAAAAAATTTATCCGCCAGAGTTCTTCCTGCTGTAAATTTAATAGCCTAGATATTAAAACCATCAAGTTCGAGGTTAGAGAGGAAAATGCCAACCTTGCTTCTTAATGACAGCAGCCCACCCAAAGACGCTTGAATACCGTCAACAGCATGCTTGATGCTTTAACAAGTATATTTAAAAAGCAATTAGGTATGCTCGTCTCAAGCTGAACACAATTTTAAAACAACACAAGCATTAAGTCCCTGCTTCTTGACAAAGTAGTGATTTGCACTGACATGATTTAGATACTGCGCACTGTTTCTGCAAAGTAATTTCCACGAGGTGGGAGAGCGTGTGCTTAGGAAGATTCATGCTACTGTAGCTTTGATTTTTTTCTCCCCCATTAAAAAACAAAACTGCATATAATTGACTAACAATTTTGAGTAACTACCAAAAGCTTCACCACTGTAGGAAGCACTGACGTTAGTTGCTAAGAGCTAAAACGTAATATTTATTGACCTTTGACTCTGACTTATTAAGACACAGGAGGGAGGTGTGGGTAAAGCGCTTGCCTGAGGACCGTTCTTCCGAGAGGGTCCAGTTAGGTTGAGATTGCACCAGACACCGCTGAGTTCTGAGTAGCTGTAATCGGGGCGGCTGAGTAGCAGCTAAGTGCAGGGTGTTGAGCTGGGAGGACAATGACAAGGTGGCTCACACCTGGACAGCTGAGCCTACTCAGTACAATGGGCTGTAAAGCCCATCGAGGGGTGCTTCCTGTCCCTGGGCTGCGGCACAACACCTGGCCCACTGAAGACTTGCATTTGAGGGAGATCAGGGAGGTCACTTGGCAGGAGATAATGCAAAGCAAGGGATGCAATGGCGAAGAGGAAGGTGCAACTGTGGGTAAGGTGTTCTACAGCCAGTTCTTTTGGTCAAGCCAGGATCATGTAGCTAAATAAAGGTATCTCTAGACTTTCCAGTTGTCTGGAACCAGTGTGTTGGGGCAATCATCAAAAGTTTGGGGTTTCACTTGTCTCAAAACTGTTCTGGTATAGACGAATACAACCCCTTTCTCAGAGGGTGTAATCTGGCATGAACAAAGCCTGCTTCCTCACAGTGTAGACAGTGCATCAGGCTCTGAGATCCACTTTTCAAATGTCCAGATGTGTTTTTTTCTAGAAAGCCAGAGCTGCATGGTTTATCTTCAGCAAAAGCACAGGCATAAATCAGAGCCGCACAAACTGGGTTCCAAATGACGCTTCTGCCATGTACTAGCTGTGCAACTTTGCCCAAGGTAAGTAATCTGTGAGCCTCATCTGTAAAATGAGGACAACAAGTAATTTGAGGGTTAAATGAGATAAGCCATGTTAAGTATTCAGCGGAGTACTTGACACCATGGGCCATTCAGGAATGATTACTGTTGTCATAATCAGACAGCAAAAAGCTATGCTGGACAGAGCTGGAATCTTACATTTGGGCCTCGAAAGCCACAGTGCTCCCATGTGAGCCACAGCTATTGTTCCACCTCAGAATTGTTTTTGGAATACAGCAATATATAAATAAATAATTGACTGAAATGTTGAGTCTTCTGATTGTAAACATTTTTCATTTTCCTATGGCTCCTGCCCATATCCCAACTATTTCTAGATTGCCTCTTCTTAGAAGCAGTTTGGTGTATACTCTAGAGAAGTCTTTATTTTAATACAAGTTCAAACCAAATGTAATTAGTCAAATAAGCTTCTGGGAGGGAAAAAAATGTATCATGCATTCCAGTGCCAAATATTTTCAAATTACTTATTTGGTAGATGCCTCTTATGAGATAATTAAGAAATAACTGCATGCTGTAGCAGTGTAGACATTCAGGAATTAAAATGTGTATATTGTCCATTCAAATGGGACAATACCTACCCCTTGACGAAAAAGTCCCTTTACCTGGAATATTCATAACTACTTTAACCTGGGTGATTCCCACTAATTCATTAGTACTGGTTCTATCAAAATGTGGGGTTTTTTTCTCACAGTAAGATGATATATGACTGGGGTCTTAAAGGAGAGGTAAATTTTATATAGGACAATAAAAACAGAGAGGGAAAGAAGATCAGAGCCTGAGAGAAAAGGAACAATAGAAGATGGAACTGGGGAAGAAGGCCAGATAGTGGTCAGGCCTGAGGGTGGCTATAAGTCCCAGGTACCCCAACCAGGAAAGGCAGCCAGCCATTCATCATGCATCCTTTTACAAGTAACTGACTCCTGAACAATGATGAATAATATCCAGGAGCTGTACATCAAAATAAAATAAGTCCCAGATCCCAGAAAGGGGTTACTTCTTGAATGGCCCCTGAGACTAGCTAAATATGTACTGTTACTCCAGACCCCGAATGCTTCATTCTCTTAGACTTTGCCCTTGGTTCTTGGCTTTGTCTGTGTCCAACTGTCAAGGAGTTTAGGTAAAAGTAAAAGGGAGTTTGCCACAGCTACTGAAGAAATAGGTAGTAATAGGTGAGATATGAGCGAGGAAATGGTAATTTGGAGGTCCTCTAAATTTCAGTGTTCAGGGACAAAGCTTCCTTTATGCTCTTTCTGGTGCACATTATTTTAATAAGTTCAGAAAAACATGTTTCAACCACAGTGCTGTGGAAACATACCGTACTCTGTCTCAGTGATTTACATACAGGTAGAGAGGACATCTATTTTTAAATGTTCCGTCACATAAATTAGCTCGAGCCCCAGACTTTCATTTTGAAGGAAAATTAGATTGGATCTAAATAATTGAAGACAGGTGGAGAAAACATTTTAATAAAACTTCATAATTTGACTCATAGTTCCTTGAGCCATTAGTACTCACTTTCATTGGATGCATGATTATTAAGGGGCTGGTGAGTATCAGTTAATAACCAGAACATTTGTGGGGCCTTTTTACCTAGCTGAAAGCTGATTATGTTTATTAAGAAGTACTTTCATCTATCTTCCCGAACCTGAATTGCCCATTCATCCTTTATGTCATTTTACCTTTTCTTCATATTATTTTTATATGACAATGCATACCAAAAAAATAACAATACCATATGTCTGTATGCTGCACTTCACAGAGAACTTTCACAGTTATTATTGCATCTATATTACGTAACTTCCAGTTTAAAATAAATCTTTCATTGTAAGTCACTAGAAGATCGTGGCTGAATTTATGTAACTTCTCTTGATACAGTTCATAATCAATAATATTTTCTGATAATGGAGCATTTTTAAAAGATAATTATGAAGCTGTTTTTTAAAATGTACCATAAGTAAAGCCTTCTCAATTCTGTTCACAATATAAATGTAAAAGACAATGACTCTTACAAGCACATGGGAAAGGATGGTTAATATTAATGAGGAAGATGAATGGCCCAGGCCACGGCAGCCTAGAATGTTCAATATTTGCAATTCTATACATTTGTTAACAAATTTAATTATTTTGGTGAATAAGTGATCTGTGGGCAAGTCACTTTTTAGTTCTCTGGAACCAATTTGCCTTGAAATTATTTTTTAAATATTTAATTGATCTAACTAGAACTAACAGGACATACTTTGCATCAAAACAGAAATTTCACCAAAACTATTTAATGTGCCCTGAGCCTTGTAGTCTGAAAAGAAGAACAAAAGCTCTTGAAGCCTAACTGCGTGGCTGAGAAAAGCTCCCTGAACGGGATGGAACCAACAAGGATCCTCTCCTGTCGCAGCCGCCGCTTACATGCTGTTGCTACAGACACTTCACAGCTGTACCAGAGACACCAATTCCCCTAAGTGTGTTCAAATCTAAAATAACTTCCGTTTCTTTATTGTACCAACTAATGGATACAGACTGTTTCTTAGATTAAATATAATTGTTACCTTCATCATTTTTTATATTTTATTTAATTTTTAAATGGCAATATATTCACATAGTTCAAGAATCAAACGATATATAAAAGTATACAGTGAAAATATCACACTCACCCCAGTTCCCATCACCACCCCAACAGGTAATCACTGTATTAATTTCTTTTAACTCTTTCGGAGTTTCTTTATGAATAGAAGTAAACATGAATATGTACTTCCCCTTTTTTCCACAAAAGGTTGCATATTATATAGTCTACTCTGCACCTTTTTTTTTTTTTTTTTTACTTAACAATGCAGTTTATCCTGGAGATCTTTCCACCATATCAATCCTTTTTTTTTTTTTTAAACAGCTACATGGTATTCCATTATATGAATATGCCAGTGGTTTTTTAACCATATCCCTGTCTTTCACTCCTGAAAACAATATTCAGATGAATAACCTTGTTCATTCATTGCATTTTTTATTCTAAGATCATGCTTGTGAATGTTTTACTCACCACTGCTACTTTATATACCATTTCTCTCTAACAATTCAGCATGGCTCAACAGACGCAGCTGTGGGTACACATAAGAGCCAGAAGAAATTGGCACTCTTATGCTGTGATGTACATCTTATGTATTATGTGCTAGATGCAAACCACCATCCTCATTAAGGGCTAGAGTTCTCATATTCATTCTTTCTTTCTTTTGACAAACATTAAGGGTCTGTGATGGTTCAGGCTCTGTTCCAAGCACTGGAGAAACTGAGGTGAGCACAGGAGGCAAAGTCCTAATTCTATGGTACTTACACACTAGTGGAGAGATGCAGAAAATAAATAAATATGTAACAGCATCCCTTTTTCCTTTACAGAAACCAGGGGAGACCAGGTACAGCCTAAAGTTCAAAGTGCCCCAGTGGGCAAATTACCCATCATACCCATAGTTTAGAACAATCTGAGTAATGGCCATTGAACTCCCCTAGAGCTGAGACTTATACATTTTTAATTATTTGTGGACAAGTTTTATATTGCTTGTTTATGTTCACACTCCCAATTGAGAAAACTTCATTTTATAGAAATGCTGATTCTCAAAAAATCAATCTATGCAAATTAATCTATATAAATAGAATGCAATTCCACTCAAAATCTCAACAGGATTTTTTAGAGAACTTGACTGATTTTAAAGTTCATCTTGCCCTGCCTGATACGAAATATTCTATAAAGCTACAGTAATTAAAACAGTAAGCTACTGGTAAAGAAGCATAGATTGGTGAGCAAAGATAGAGGAATTTAATATTAAATTGACTGAAACTGCTATTTTTAGAGATCAAAATGGCTGAAAATTGGTGACTGTACATAGTATAGTCAAATATATCATAAGGGTAACATTTTATATAGGTAGAGAAAAGACAAATGTCCCCCCAAATTGACTATCCATTTAGGGGAAAGAAAATTCAGTTAGATCCTTATCTCATACCAACCATAAAAGTAAGTTATTTTATCAATTGTCTTAAAGATGTAAATATTATGTGTATATAAATATATATTAGTTAAGATCATTAATGACTGGAACAGATAAGTCCCAAGTCTCAGTCGCTTAAAATTCATATAAAAGTCAAAACAACTGTTTCCGATCAAGTAGTTCTTCTCCAAGGGCTGATTCAGATCCAGGTGCCTTCCAAACTGTTGTTCCACCATCTTCAACACATTTCTCCCTGGAGGTTGGATCCATTACAGCCAACCGAAAGGCAAAAGAGCCTAGGAGCTCAGGCCTGCAAGTCCCAGAGGGTGGCAGTTCACCTCTGTCCACATTCCATCAGCCAGAGCTCAAGAGCATGGCCACAGGCAGCCACCAGGAAGGCGCGGGTATGAAGTCTGGCTATGGGCTCGGGAGAAAAATGGAAAGAGTGTGCCCAACAGCCAGCCTGTTTCTGCCTCATCTGTACATTGTGCAGGAGAAAGCGAGGAGAATAAATTTGTGGCAAGGAAGATTTTCCCAAGCCCAGAGTGAACAAGTAAAAGATTGGCAGACTTGCCCGGCTGGGTGGCTCCGCTGGCTGGAGCTGTCACCGCACACCCACAGGCCGAGATTCTATTCCGGTCAGGACACACAGCTAGCTGGCGGCTCGGCCCGTCGGGGGGTGTGCCGGAGGCAACCCACCAACGTTTCTCACGTCGATGTTTCTTTCTCTCTCTCCCTTCCTTTCTTTCTCTCTAAAAATCATTGAAAACATATCCTCGGGTGAGAATTAAAATATATATATTTGGTGTCATCAGTATTCTGGAGTTTGGCCATTTTAATAGATGTGTAGTAGTAGTATCTCACTGTTGTTTTAATTTGCATTTCCCTAATGACATATGATTTGGAGCATCTTTTTATACGATTATTTTTTTTATCTGTATGTCTTCTTTGCGAGGCATCTGTTAAGGTCTTTGGCCCATTTTTAAATGGGGTTGTTTGTTTTCCTATTGTTGAATTTTAAGTGTTCTTGTATATTTTGGATAATAGTTCTTTATCAGATGGGTCTTTTGCAAATATATATATATTTTTTCAAAAGACAAAAGGCAAATCAGGGAAAATATTTGTAACATAAATATTTAAAATGTGATTAATATTGTTCAGATGTGAAGAACACCTATATGTCAATAAAAAAAAGAAACCCAATAGAAAGATCAGTAATGGATGAGAATAAGAACTCACAAAAGAAGAAATAGAAAAGGAAAGTAAGTACACTATACAAAAAAATACTCAGTCTCATGAGTAATAAGAAAAGTGACTTCCTACATCACTGTCCAACTGCCTAAATGAAGTTTAAGGGAATGAGCAGTCACCAAGGATCCCATAGGAAGAGATGGAAACTTGGGGCCATGTTTAAAGAAATGTTTAAAGAAATGGTATCCCAAGAAATTAGGATTTATGAAAAAGGAGGTCTGAGGAAGCAACTAGGAGCAGCTTCAGGGGGAAGATGTTGGGGAAGGCAGGGGCTAATGAGCCGAGCTCTTGTGTGTATTAATGTGTATTCCTGGCTCTGTTTGTTGATTGTTGATTCTACCCTTGTTTTCCATTCTTTTTCTCACTCCTGGTTTTCATAGGCCATTTAGTTGTATTTTATTCATCTTATAAACTGCCTTCCATGTCTGGAACATTTTTGAGAACAGATAATCAAATGAATGAATGATTTATTCACCAGATGGTGAAATGAATGAGTGGTTGAATAAAAACTGTGACTGCTTTCAAAAAGAGAGAGGTCCTCAGAGTGATCTGGTTCGGTAGAAATGCTAGACCTTCTGAGAAAGAACTGTTTAGCATCACTGGACAATAACCTAGGCCACAGATTCCCAGTGAAGGGGATGTATGAGGATTAAAGTTATACCAGAAGCTTTAAGGAATACTGGTCCTACATCAGCACAACTCAGTAAGTTATAGTTAGGACAGGTTAATAGCTACAGCAAATTAACCCCCAAATATATAATGGCTCAAACTTAATACAAGGTTGTTTCTTGCTCACAAAATAGGAGTGAGCAAGCGAACAGGCTGGCAGAGCAGTCATTCAGGGAGCCCCAGCTGTTGGAGGCACTGCCATCTTCAACAGGTGGGTTCCCAGGTTGCCCTGGGAGTCCCCTCCTTCTAACCAGCCAGCAGGAGAAAGGAACAAGGAACTTATGGGAGGTTTATAGGGACCCAACATGAAAGGAGGCCACGTCGGTTTCAAATAAAACTCAGGCCTGGGACCACACCCACTACACGGGGGGGGGGGGGGGGGGGGGGGCAGGGAAATGTGGTCTCGCTGTGTGCCCAGAATGAAGAGAAGAAGGGGGGTTTGGGTGAGTCCCTAGTATTTCCTGCCGCAGACCTAGAGTAAAACTTGAATAAGAGACCTAAATAAATTTCAAGCTCCGCACTAAAGTCCCCTTCTCAGAAGATTGGGAACATGTGCCAAACACCTGTTCAAGAGTTACTTTGGTAATAAGTTCCAGATGAGAATTCTATCTCCCAAGATTCCATTACTGGAGGCTTTTTCAGGGAACTTTCCCATCCCAGTAGAGAGGGAGGAAAGGCAAAGAAAGCCAATTCCTGCGGTGCATTTTAAGAGTCACTGTGGTATCAAGGGGAAATGAGATGGAAGATTGACTATGCTTGTAAATAGGGGAGATCTTTCCGTGCAGCCTTGTGCATTTATGGAGAGAATGTCATGCTGATGTCAACCTTTGTTAAACCACTGATCAATCCTTTGCAGAAGCACATTTGGGGGGGGGGGGATTATTTCTATTGTTCACTTCTGCCTTGCTCTAGTAAGGCCACTTCCACACTGAGTGGAAGGCATAAAAGAACAGCTGCACCACATCTCTTAACCATGAACCCTAGTAGGCACCCATTTTGCTAGAAAGGAGAAATCAATTTTTAGTTTTACAAGAGAGAAATAAAGCCCAATTAAAAGGAAATATTAAGAATGCCTATTTAGCCCTGGCCAGATGGCTCAGTTGGTTGGAGCATGGACCCATATACCAGAAGATGGCAGGTGCAATCCCTGGTCGAGGGGTGGGGGAGTGGGAGTGATCGATGTTTCTCTCTCTCTCTCTCTCCCTTCCTCTCTCTCTAAAATCAATAAACATATCCTCCATACAGGATAAAAATAAAGAATGCCCACTTAAGTGCAAATTGAACTACAGCATTTACACATGTCAATTAAGATCCCTCCAAGAATTTTCTTGAACTATTAGCATTTCCTTCTATGAGCTTTTTGTTTTAGAGAAAGAGACTCACCATGAAAAGTTGTTCTGCATTTCATGGCAGGTTTTGAAAAAGGAAATCATCCTTAGCTCTGGTAACATTTGACTTAAGGGACTGATACAGTTTCAGCATGAAAAAACGTGATGACTCCTTTGCCCATGCAAGAAAGGTCATGCCCATGATAATGCCCTTGCTTATGCCCTGTTAGAAGAACCAAGGCGAACAGTGACTATTGATGCCCACAACACAATCTAAGTAGAATAAAAAGCTAACATTCGCTGAGTACATTTGTTCTTCTTCTTTTTTTTTTTTTAAATGTATCTTTATTGATTTCAGAGAGAGGAAAGGAGAGGGGGAGAGAGAGATAGAAACACCAATGATGAGAGAGTCATTGATGGAGCCCACAACCTGGGCATGTGCCCTGACCGGGAATCGAACCCCGATCGCCTGGATCCTAGGCCGACGCTCAACCGCTGAGCCACGCCCGGCCAGGCGAGTACATTTGTTCTTCAGATTACATAAATAGGTTTCCACAATCACCTGAGAGAAAAATGGGTAAACATTATTATCCTATTTTTAACAGATAAGGAAACCAAGGCTCAGAGTAGTATTACCTACCCTCGGTTTCACAATAAGTTGAAAATCCAGGATTCAAAGCTAAGTGTGTGTTATTCTAAAGGCCACTGTTATAATCACTCTTCTACGCTGGCTTGCATCTGCCCAGTCCAGGTCAGTTAAGCTCTTCCCAGGCAGATGCTTTTCCCTTGCCCATATGGACGCCAAGACTCCCTAGGCTGTACTTGCAATCCCTGGGTCTTTTTTAATGGAGTAATTTTTGGAAGAAGGAAAACAGCAGCCACCCACCCTGCTAAGAAATTCTGCCTACTAGTTGGCATGGAATCATTTGGCTGGTCTGTGCTTTGAGCTTGTCCTGACCTTTGAGTCTGTACATCAGCTCTTCTAATCAGGGTAGTGCTGAAAGAAAAGAAATGTCAACACAGAATTATATATCCCGTGAAAATATTCAGGAATGATAGTTTGTTTCTGTTTTGTTTTAGTTTGTTTTGTTGTTGTTTTTTTAAAAGACACCTCAGGTAAGAAAAAGTATAATTCATTGTCAGCAGACCCACTCAAAAGAACTGCTAAAAGAAGTTTTTTGAACAAAAGGGAAATGATACCAGAAGGAAACTAGAAATATCAAGAATGACTAAAGAGCAAAAGAAATGTTAAATATCTGGATAAACATAGATAATTCTTCTCCTCTTGAGTTCTCTAAAATATGTGTGATAGCCCAAAGCAAAAATTATAAGTGTCTGATGGGATTTTCATTGTATGTGATTGTATTACACAAAACAATTACAACACAGAATGAGAAGAGTAAAAAGAGACCCACATGGTGGTAAGATTCTACATTCCACTTTGTGTCCAGCTCCCCAAGACCCCACTCAGGTTCAGCGATTTTCTAAAAAGACACAGAATTCAGAAAAGTTATTATAGTCTTGGTTAAAGTTTATTACAACAAAAGACTACAGATTTAAATCAGTAAAGGTAAAAGGTGCATAGGGCAGAGTCCAGGAGAGACCAGGCACAAGCTTCCGGTTATCCTTTCCCAGTAGAGTTGTACAAACAGCACTTAATTCTCCCAGCAGTGATGTGTAACAACACATATGAAATATTACCAACCAGAGAAACCCAACCAAGAATTTATGTCCAGGATTTTTATTGGGGGTTGGTCACATAGTCATGAAACACTCACATGACTGATCTCAATTACTCAGTCCTCAGCCCATTCAAGAGGTCAAACTGAGACAGATATCTACAGAATGATACAAGATAATACAGGTACCTATAACTAACATCGTATTTAAGGTTAAAAGACTGAGTGCTCCCCCAACCCCAGCCCAAAATCAGGAGCAAGGCAAAAATGTCTGCTCTCTCGATCTGGAGTAAAAAGGCAAATGAAGAGAATTCAGTGATTTATCAAGATAATGTATTTCATAGATGTTATCTCATCCCCTCACTTCAATACCCCTCACCAGACCAACTCCAACATCAACACACCCACACACATTACACCTATTATCTAAATGTCTTTGTTAAAACCATTTTCATCCAAATTATCAAAATAGTTGCCTCAATTTAATTTGAGTGTACAGAAGCAGTCTTGGGCATAATGAGGAAAGGGTGCAGGGAATCAAATTAACAGCAAGATTATGAGATCTGCATAAAGGACCGTTTTAAACGGAAAAAACAATTTCAGTGTGCTCATACATGTATGAAAATTGCAACCCATACATCCCTGCATACTGTGGAGGGTCAAGATACATTAGATGGAACTTCCTAACACCATTATGTTTTCTGGACATAGTATAATATCTGTATGCTAAAGAGGGATAAAATACGATTATTTAAAAAGCATAAAGCTTCTTAGAAATCTCAGTTTACAGTAGTTATTTGGAGATTTATTTTCTTACCACAAATAATGTATCTGAGCAATTTAGAACTATTATCTATCAAGCCCCACTTCACACCTGCTCTCCCAAGAAAAGAGTTTCATGCAAATGTGAAAATTGCAACTGGAGACATTGTATGTAAGCTACTTAACTTATGATAGGGGAGGTCTACATGCTATACGTTGCCAAGATGGACATGAAAAAAAGTAGCTAAAAGAAAAAAAGAATTATGTTCTGAGGTTGTGTTTTCCCCTGAGGCTCTTTAAACAATGCCTTTATCTGTTCCGTTTCCCAATTGTCTTCTCCAGCGAGGCAGCAATAATTTAGCAGCATCATGTGCTGTCACTTCTGCATTAGTAAACACCAGGACTTGCTGAGTAATTACAGAATAACCTCATAATGAAATGCAGTGAAGAGTTCTAATTAAAATTTAATGCTGCTTAACAACTATTCTACTTTAAAATGAGAATTTTCCAGCCATGTATCCTAATGAGTTATCAGAATGCATTATCCCCAAAAATGTACAAATGAGAGGGTAAACATAAAATATTACCACCAGTAGGCATGTGTGTGGGAACATTTATAACCTAAATTAATGTACTATATTAAAATTATTAAATATAAAAGCACATCAAAATGCTGTAACTACTACAGGGCAGGATTTTTTTTTGAAGGTTCATATTTCACTTTGAAGGGGGATAAATGATGTATTACCCTCCAATACAGGAGTTAAAGCTGTCTTTTTCTGAACATGGGACCAATGTATGTTAAACTAAGAATAAAGTCACAGAGCTAAAAGAAAACTTTGTGATCTAAAAACCAAGGCCTTCCTTTTACTTTATTCTATAAAAATCTTCCAAGAGGGGAATCCCTCCCATATTCTGTTGTTCTACTGCCTTCTGAGCATTTATGTAAATCCCCTTGATGCCACCTAGTGAACATGGTGACATGGTGAAAATCTGTTACCCATTTCTGTCTTCATAACACAGGAATATGATATTAATATTCACAATCCTCTCTTCCCCCTTCACGTTGTCAGAATTATCAGGTTCACTCCATTTCATTTGGGGAAGAGACCTATCTCCTAATTCTTGCGCCATTACTTGCTGAAATCTGCTATAGCTGCGTAGCTCCTCCTCACACTTCTGTCAAACCATTTATGTTGCTACTTCTACTCATAAGACATAATTAATGCCCTTTTGGGTATAAAGTTTAAAAATACAATCATGTTGAGCCCAGTGAGGATATTGCCTATGGAATCTGCAAAACGTGCTCCTGTTTTGCACTTCCTATCAGCTTACTCTTTTTCTCCAAGATGCAGAGCTAACATAAATATTACTATAGACAAATTTGAAGCTTTTATTTCCATTATCCAAGCTCTAGTGTTATTAGGAATATGTGCCCACCTCACTGACCCTGAGTCTCGGATATCTCCCTCCACCAGATTCTATACCCCACACTTCCATAGTAGTTGTTGATGCTACTATTGATGAAGAGATTTGTTTACATGTGACTGTGACAAGATATGTTGAGACCTTTTCTTCCCTCTCTACACCAAATAAGAAGAGGTGACATCTCTTAGCTTTTCTGGGATTCCCTCTGGCCAAGGTTACGTATGGAACAAGACTAAACAGCCTGGACAGGCTGAGAGGAGAGGAGAGGGGAGGGAGGAGAGGAGACACCTGGGGCCTTGTTTAGACATCTCCTGTTCCATTCCCATGCCTTTGCAGTGCCGCACAGGCTTCCCACCTGTGTGCAGGAATGGTCTATGTCATGCAGAACCAATGTAGCACTGACCTCTGCTCAGTCACCAGACACCACAAATGGTGGTTGAGAAGTGGTGAGACTCTTCCTCCTGCCGTCCCTTGAAGAACAGGAAATAACTTCGCTAGGCAGTTTTCAAGAAAACAGTGCTTCAGGGCACAAGCTTTGGAGTCAGACAGACTTGTGTTGCATCTCAGCTCCGCTGCTTGCTGGTTGTGTTACCTTGAGCAATTTGCTTAATTTCTCTGAGCCGCCATTTCATCATCTATAAATTGGGATTGATAATACCTCACAAAATTATTCTAAGAAATAAATGATCAATATATGATAAGCACTTGGCATGGTGACTGATTCAAGTATTTAATTAGTGGTAGCTGCTATTATTACTACTACTGCCCTATTTGTGCTATCTTTCCCCACAAGTGGCAACAACTCCTGGCTTCTGTACTAACACCATTCTTCCTAAAAACTTTCAAGACATCCTTGCCTCTTACCCTTCCCTCAGTCCCCACTTGTACCCAAAGAAGAGCAAGTCTTTTCTTTTTTTTCTTTTTAATGTATCTTTATTGATTTCAGGGACAGGAAGGGAGAGGGAGATAGAAACATCAATGATGGGAGTCATTGATCGGCTGCACCCCCGTAGGCCCCAGGCTGGGGATCGAGCGCCCCAGGCTGGGGATCGAGCAACCCAGGCATGTTCCCTGACCAGGAATCGAACCACGATCTACTAGATCCTAGGTTGATGCTCAACTGCTGAGCCACACCCAGCTGGGCAGTCTTTTTTTTTCTCTAAATAATCAATAACTTTTATTAAAATTTGCTAGAAGATCAAGTCTTATCAATCCATGCCCCCTTTGCATTTCCATTGTCACTCCTCTAGTTCACACCTTCATTACCTCTCACCTGGACCTTCACTCAGTAAGTGTTTATTAAATCATCTACTGTGCACAGGACATGGTGGAAAATACAAACATGAGTAACACCTCAAAATACTCAAAATACTTACAATCTGGTGGTGGGGTGGGGAAATAGACATTTAGACAGTTAACTAGACTGCAGGTTAAATGAAACAGGATAGAGCATATAGGAGGGTTTCACACATATGTGACTCAACAACAACAAAAATAAGATATATAAGAAAGTTTCACAGAGGCCTTGCCCCTTGAGTGAAACTTGAACAATGAATAAAAAAAGACAAAAAGACATGTCGGTCTAAGAAAACAGCATGAGCAAACGCAAGGAGAGAAAGATGTGTTGTACAGTGGGACTAGTTAACTGTCTGTCTAAGTTTTGTATTAATGGCAAATCTACACTGTACCTTTCCATTTGACTCATGCCAGATCTAGCTGCACTGTTATTACACATTGTAGCCATTTATCAGACAGGAGTGGTTCTGTTGCTTCAAACTATATATCTAATCTGATAGGTAGAGTCCTGTATCTCTAAGGTTAGCCAATGTTTTTATAGGACCTGTCCAACACTTAGGAAGCACCCACTGAATATTTTGTACGAATACCACTGGTTCATTCAACAAATTGTTGAATATTTTACAATCATTAAGAGCAGCAGAGTGGTATTATATAATCTCTACCTTCAAGGAATTTCTAGTCTATTAGAAAAGACATGAAAAGATAACTTATAATGGATCTTATCTAAAGCAATACATTTAATGTGCCAAATGAGCGGCATAAAATATAAATGACAATACCCTTGATTATTACTATTTTACCTGTGTTTCCCACTATGCTGAGTCCCCTGAGGATATATTATTTTGTAACCTTGGCATCTACTTTTCAAGAGGCATCTGATTTTTAACAAGTTTCTCAGGCAATCCTGATGTACAAAGAAGTTTAAGAATCACTACTGGAGACAACAGGAAGGGATTGAGGCCCAGAAAATGTCATGATAGAGATGTTTGATGAAGATTCATCTAGTAGAGTACAAGATGGAGCAGAACATGCAGAAACCGGAGATCAAGGGATACAGAACAAAACCTGCTGCATTTTTCCATGCATAAAACATTAAGAATAGCATGAAGGGAAAGGAAGGGGTGGGCATGGAAAACTGAGCAAGAGGAATCACCAAACTTGTTGACTGTTTGCTAGGGAAGAAGACGGTAAGTGAAAATAACTTCAATACTTCAAACTTAAGGAACTGGATCTTAAGAGCTAACGTGTATAATCACTTTGGCCTGGCTACCTCAACAACCATGCCCAACCCTCTTCTTTTTGCTCATTTTCCATTACCGAAGTTAGAAAACTGGACACTTTGTCAGCCTCTTTCACACACAAGGTTGGACAGGTGACTTAGTCTTGGCAATCAGATGTAGGGAGAATTCCTTTGAGAGGCTCTGGATGAAAGGGACAGCTGGTGCTGGCCCTGCTCATCTCCCTTTTTCCTGCCTTGAATGTGGATGTGATCCCTGGGGCTGCAATAGCCTGGTGACCATAATGTGATAGCCGTGAAGATGAAAAACAAACATGCTAAACATGGCAGAGGGGAAAGACAGAAAGAAATGGGGTCTCTGGTGGCACCACTGAACACTGCTTCACCAAATCTAGAACTACTCACTCCAGAATTTTAGTCATGTAAGATAATTACATGTGTTTACAGCCCACCTTACTGCTAACTGGTGTTCTGTTACTTGCAGACTAATACAACCAAACTGATAGGAACACTGACTACATGCCAGGCACTGGTCTAATCACTTTAACTCAATGCTTACAACAACTTGATGAGGGTGTGTTATTATCCCCATTATACAGATGAGGTAATTAAGGCACCAAACAGTCAAATAACTTCCCCAAGGCCACATACATAGTAAGTAGCACAGCAGAGATTTGAAACCAGGCAGTCAGCCTCCCAAGCCCTTGCTGTTTTGTTTTTTTTTAATCCTCACTCAAGGATATTTTTTCTATTGCTATTCAGAGTTGAAGGGGAAGAGAGAAACATCAACGTGAGAGAGACACATCTATTGGTTACCTCCCACACGTACCCTGACCAGGGCAGGGATCAAGCCTGCAACCGAGGTATATACCTTTGGCCAGAGTCAAACCCAGGACCCTTACAGTCCATGGGCCAGCTCTCTAACCACTGAGCCAAACCGGAGAGGGCCCAAGTCCTCACTCTCAACCACTACACATTCAGTCTCTGAATAACAGTGATGGTGATAGCAGAAACAGAAACAAGGAGGTCTGGAACAGATATTAATAGCTGGAAATCCAAGTGGAAATGTCCATCAGGCAGTTAGAAATGCCAAGTCTGAAGCTCAAGAATATAAAGGATATTATTTAGAACAAGGAGCCATCCGCATTGAAATAAGAGTTAAGCCCTGGTCCGTGCACCTAGTGGTTAGAGTGCGGGAGGCAACTAGTTTTTATGTCTCTCACATTGATGTTTCTCTCTCTCTCCCCCTCCCTTCCTCCTTCCCACTCTCTCTGAAAAGCAACGGAAAAATGTCCTCAGGGGAGGGAAGGAGGGAGGGAGGGAGGGAGGGAGGGAGGGAGGGAGGGAGGGAGGGAGGGAGGGAGGGAGGGAGGGAGGGAGGGAGGGGAAAGAAGAGTTGACTTAGAAACTATAAAAGTTCCAAATTATTCTCATCTATCAGGGTGAGCTGAACTGAAGTATTTATGTAGCAACCCCAGCTTGGCCTGAATACTACTACTTTGTTGACAGAATGCTTTGGACTATCCCAAAGCTGGCTCCCTTGTCAGTGCAGCATTTAAGTTCTGGCTATGAGTGCATCGTTTAAAGGAATGTTGTGAAGTGGGTGCAGGGCTGCTCTTCACTCCTTACTGCCAGGGAAGATTGTTGGCTCTGCATAGCAATTCCCGTGTAGGCCAGTGCAGAACATGACCTCAATCTTCCAGGCAGCTGCCAGTTTGCAAGGCTATGCTGATCCAGCAAAATTACCCAGAATCTGGCGTAAGGCTTCCAGGGCTTGCTGTGTCCTATAACCTTCAACATCAGGGCAGCCCGTCCTCAGAAAAGAGAATAAATGTTTACCTTAATACCACTGAGGTTCAGAGTAAAAGACGCTCATGAGGACCAAAGTGAGAGAAGGGTGAGATAGGTGTCATTCATTCCAAATAATAACAATAATGGTAATAAGACCATGCATTTATTGAGCACTGGCCCTGTGCTGAGTGCCTTTTAATGCTTTCACACATTATCTCACTTGAAGTCAGTTTCTGGTCTGCTTTTATTTGACCAAAATCTCAGTGTCTAAAAAAAAATTGTTAATCACTGAAGGTACCTTTGCACATGCCAATTTTTGTTTTGTTTTTGTTTTCCATCTTTTATCAAAGGCCTAACAAAGGTCAGCTGGAGCATTCTACTGATATCCATGACACTGCAACAATTCTCATGCAAGGCTGATAACCAGGACAATGGAGCAGAGCTGTAGAAAGCAGACTGGCCTGCCTGGGAGAATGGAGAGTGCACATATATGAAAAAGATGCATCTATGAACTTCCTGTCGCCAACTTTGAAAGGTTGGTATTTATATGGTCCTAAAAATTGGAGACAACCTAATTCTTACTGATCCAACATTAGATTATAAATGCTCTGCTGCATTGGAAAATGTCTATTATACAACCCAGGTATTGGTCAGAATGTTTCGTCTTTTCCCTGGTTATGAACTTCAGTTAACCCAGTTCTGATCTGGACATGCTACTCTCCATCACAACTCACAGATGACACTGGAACAATTTCACTGTCATTTAGTGCTCAAATGATGTCTACCATCCCTTAAGCAACTAGAGTACACATATTAACATCTTAATTTATAATCCTTTTGCCAAAGCACTTCTCTTAGAATTGAGTTTAATATTTCTCTAGTCTCACACTCCCAAGTTCAGTAATTACAGTTAATTCCAATCTCCCTAATCAAGGACGCATGTCTTTAGTCTCCCTAAAAGTAATGGGGATTGTAAATGGATGGATTTCATTACTGTTCATGATTGTGGTCAGCTGTTCTCTGGTCCTCAGTCTAGGACCATCTCCCTCTGGGAGGTATTTGAAAGCTAAACAACCCTACATTTAGCTGCTAACAACAACAAAAAAAGACAAGTACATACACACATCAGTCTTATTACAGATATAAGAACGAGACAGGCTGAATCACCACTGAAGGGGTTGGCAGGCCAAGACCACATGCCTCATGATTGGCAGCTGCAAGAGGGCCAGGGGTCAGAATATCTGCACGCTGCCTTGGAGAAGTGACTCACCCAGCACTAGTGGCTAAGCCCAACTGACTGGAATAACACCTGCAGGCAGGATCTGGTATATTTAAAAGAACACAGAGACAGGGAAGTAGCTAGTGAGTCCTCTCACAATTCTGTAAAAGTTGATTTTCTGTCCCAAAAGAGAATGAAAGAGGTGAATTCCCTCCTAGATCTCAAACTCCTTGAGAATACAAACCTAGTGGAGTACCTGGCATACAACAGATTATTTGTTGGAGCTGAAATTAACTGACATGTCCTATCATTGAATGTACATAACTACCTGACAAAGTAGATACTGCTGTTCCAGCCCTGGTAAACGCTGCTGTGACTTACTTGAAGGCGCACTGGCCCAATTTTGGCACTATTGTCAGAGTTGAGCTAGTTTCTCCAACCTTTGCTGAGGTCCCCAAAGCTATTCGAGCTGTAGTAAGTACTTGCTCAAACAAGTAGTTTCAAACAGCTCAGTTAAGTAAGCTGTGCTGGTTTGGTGGCCACTGAGGTGTGGATGTAGTTTTATATCTGCCAGATCAAAGGCAAGCACGGCATCATTGGCTATGTTTAAAAGGTAGTTTAAAAACCGGTCTTTTCAGAACTATAAATTGGCAGTTACAAAATAGTCACAGGGATGTAAAGTACAGCATAAATAATAGTCAATAATATTGTAATGTCTAGGTATGATGCCAGATGGATAGTGGAAATATCAGGGGGAGCATTTTATAAAGTATATAATTGTCTAACCACTGTGCTGCACACCTGAAATTAATAAAAAATAATATTGAATGTAAACTGTAATTGAAAAATAAAATTAAAAAAAAAACTCTCACACATTGCTCACGGGAATGTAAAACAATACTATCACTTTGGGAAACTGTTCAGGAGTTCCTTATAAAATTAAGCATACACCTATGATATGATCCTGACACTCTACTTGTTAAGTGTACAACCAAGGAAATGAAAGTGTATGTTAACACAAAACTTGTGACAAATGTTCAAGGCAGCTTTTAATAATAGCCAAAAACTGAAAACAATTCAAATATCCATCAACAGGCGAGTGAATAAAAAAATTGTGCACACCCACATAATGCACTACTACTCAGCAACAAAAAGATTGGAATATTGATATATGAATGGATACACAGCATGGATAAACCTCAAAATCATTATGCTGAGTAAAAGAAGTACACATTACACATTATACAAAGAGTATACATTATATCATGCCATTTATATAAAATGGAAGAGAATGCAATCTAATTTATAGTGACCAAAAAAAAGATTAATGATTGCCTAAGGCCAGGAGCAGGAAGGATAGGCTACAGCATGGCACAAGGAAATTGGGGGGGAGGGGAGGGGAGGGAGGTAATAATAGAAATGTTCTGTATCATGATTATGGTGGTGGTTTCACAGGTATACAGTGGGACAAAAGTAGGTGAAACAGAGTTTATTCTTGTTATTATTTAATTATTGTCTTATTTTCCATACAAACAAAAGTAAATCTACTTTTGCCCACCCTGTATATAACTATCAAAGGTGATGTCAGCATCTTGGCAGCATAAGTCATTCCTCTTCTCTCCCCTTTTTCTAACTAATTAAACATCCATAACCAAACAGAAGTGCTTCTGCACATTACACCAAGGTTTCCAGACCACTTGTATACCAGAAAACAAACAAAATAACTATCAGCCCACCTATACACCAGAAAATAAACAAGATAACTACCAAAGATCTCATCAAACTGTACCATTTAAATGAATGCATCTTGTTTTACATACATTATGCTTCAACAATTTTTTTTAAAGCTTATAGGAGCTTATGTCTTAAAAAATATACATGTCTATTACAGTAATTTCTTCCCTAATTTCTATATAAAGGAAATCTAGGTCACCAAATTGGTTTTAAACTTAATAATTTATTAAGAACAACAACTGCAGCTAAAATTGATAATACCGGTGGGCGTGCAAGTTAGCAGAGAAATTCATGAAACACTTCAATAAGCACCTATATCTTAAGCTGAGTTGGAAATATGAATGAATTTGGGAGTTAAGGGGATGAGCGAACATGGTCACTTTGAGCTTCAGTATGTATATTTCCCTAAGTGTTTAGGGGACTACAAATAATTTGGTCTGACTAAAATTTACTTATGTATTTATTTTAAATATGTTTTTATTGATTTTAGAGAGAGGGGATAGATAGAATCATTGATCAGCTGCCTCCTGCACGCCCCCTACTGGGGATCGAGCCCGAAACCCGGACATGTGCTCCAACCAGGAATCAAACCAGCGACCTCCTGAAGCACGGGAAGAAGCTCAACCACTGAGCCACTCCAGCTCGGCAGGTCTGACTAAAGTTTAGGGGCAGATTAGGTAAGAGGAGAATAATGGGGGAATATGAGGCTGAAAGGAACAGCGAAGACGGGATCACAAAAGACCTTACATACTATGAAGAGTTTGGACTTCACCCTTGTAAATAAGGGGACAGGAGAAGGTTGATGTTAAAGGTCAACAAAGAGAAAAATAGAAAAAAATGTAACCCTAAGATCATTCAAACAGAATTATGGGGAAAGGCTTGAGGGCAAAATAAGGCAACAACCAATTAGTAAACCTACTGGAATAATCCAGGCCAGAAAAGACCAGAGCCAGAATCAAAGCACCAATAAAGGATAAATTAATATGGTAAAGTATTATACCCAGTCTTTAGTGACTATGAAGAGAAAATAAGGTCTAATCCCAACTTTCAAGCACTACTCACAGAGATAGAGTACGATAGAAGAACTTAAAGAAGATAATGCCATCTCATTAAAATCTCTTGTAGTACAAGAATGGAAGTCTACAAAAGAGATTACCATTAGGGCATACATCAATGAAATCCATGTTGTTACTTGAACTCTGATTATCACCTTTCAAACAACAACAAAAGATTTTTAAAATATCTTTCTAATATGTCTATATCATATTTTTATATATGTATTTATCATACTTCTAGATACTTTTCTGTTTTAATTAAAGAAAAACACATCTTAATTTTATTATTTAAGTATTTGTTTAATGTTTTAAAATTCAAGACACTTAAAAAATTTTAAAGGCAAAGATTAATAAAATAACCTTACCATTCAAATGTGACTTTTTAACAGTAAAATGGAAAAGTGGTAAACAATCTCCCTTAAAAAAAAGTCAGCACTTCCAAAAACAAAACAAAACAAAACAAAACGAGAGAGGCTTACATATAGAGCTAATTGAGAAAGGGGATAATACCTTATTTTAATCCAAAAAAAATGAAATACTAGACGTTAATAATGAAATTTTCAATGTCAGTTAAAGTAATTCTTGAAAATAAGGTTTTTTAACCTTTAAATATATTCTCTGAAATGGTATCTTGTTATCATATTTGATTTAAATATATCAAACCTTTAAAATCAGCAAATAAAAACCAGCAAAACAATTTACATCCGAAAGCCTGACATACTGATTTACTAGTTTATGTTTTCCTAAGTATAATAATAAACAAATCTTTTGAGTAGTCAACATATTAGAACTACAACTACCTATTTAAAATAGTCATCTTTCAATATGACACATCAGTAAACAATACAATACCTTAGTAATCATCTTATATGGAGTAAGTGGAAAACAAATTTCTCAGTAACAGTGAGTCATCAAGTTCCTTCATCTAATAAAAAAAATTATTTAAAAAACAAACACGCAAACATGATTAAACACTTTTAAATTGGAATAGGCTATACAACTCCCTTTTTCCCTTTTACAAAGAGTTTCAAAAATAAAAGGACAAATATAATTCTAAATATTTCATTGTTTTCCAATATCATTTTAGTAAATTATTTATTCAATCGCTTCTTTAGGCTCTCAAGGTGTTCCACATTAACATCTTCTAATGCCAGCACCACTGCTTTAGACAAGGAGGGATTAAATGAAATGGTCATCAGACAGCACAAATCTATTAGATCTCGCTGACATTTCTGCAAACCTTCCAGGAACTTCTGGTATTGAAGAGGATCCTTTTTTAACTTTTTCATCTCTGGTACTGAAAACCCTATCAGACTAGTAAGTATTTCATCTACAAAGTCTACATCTAGATATGTAGTTCCATCAGAAATCTTTGCTGTTATACTCCAAATGCCACCAGAACTTGAGAGATTTCCAGTCAAGGTTACAATAAAGGCTTTGACTTTCACTGTTAAAACTTCCTTTGGTTTGGTGGCCATTAGAACAGACAAATAGATAAAGGGTGGAGAATACAAATCCATGATGACAGAAAGATTAGTGCTATTCTCTGATGATCTTAAAGAACAATCCTGCAAATGGTGATCATTTTCATTAGAAATTTGTGAAGTCCTTTTGGGTAAATAACTGACCAGTTCTCCATTTAGTACTTTATTATTTAAGGAATGTACATCTGAACTGATGGTTTGTTTCACTTTATTATCTGCCTCTAAGTTCTTATCTTTATTTGAAAAACCGTGGGGTAAGGGTACATTATGATGAACTGAAAAAACACTACTGTTGTGGTCTCTGGCAGATAGACAACTAAAGGATTTGTCTTCATTAGTCATTTGTTCACATAATTTTTTTTCATTATAATTATTTCCATTTTTGTGAATCAAAGAAAAATTATTTAGAGTATTAGGCTTCTGTGAAGATCTCGCTATATTTTCATCTGTGATTCTGTTCAAAGTCAATGGCTCCAATTCTTTAGTCTCCATTTGTTCTTTCTGGACAGCTTCTTCTAAAAGCAAGGCCTCCTCCAATGAAAAGTCATCTAGTTCCCCATCAGTGAAATGCACAGATTGATTTGGTGGTTTCTCCTTTGGTCTTGGAGAAATAACAAGTCCTGTTTCAAAGCTTGACTCTCTTGTGGGAATATTATTTAAGGAACTACCGGTGCTGAAACATCTTCTTTCCAATGAGGTGTCATTATTTGCTACAAGCTCATCATTTTCATCAAGACTTGCCAAGAGTTCTTCATCAGAAGGTCCTAACACAAGCTCTAGATCATCTGTATTTCTGGGGATGTTTTGGTTAGAATTACTTGGTATGACTGAAACTATGGGATCAAGTTCCCCAATTAATCTTCCAAGTACTTTTTCTTGGGCATATTCCTCTAAAAGAGCATCTACTTCTCCTCCCAACACCTTCACATTTTCTGGTTTCAATAAGAGAACACCAAGACGGAAAGAAATTATTCCATAAATTAAAATTTTTGTACCTGGAGGAAGGTGACTATGAAGAGCTGGAATAGGCTGATATTCCATTCCCTGCACTTGTACAATTCCGTCAGTTAGCTGTAGCATCAACATTCGTGAAGGCTTGGCTTCCCAAGGCTTTTGGGTTACTTGTGTTTCAGCTGTAATTAGCTCATTCATAGTATTTTTTCCTCTTAACTTTTGCATCTGGGAATATGCAGGCTGACTTACATCAACCAATGAATTAATCTGCAGAGCAAAAAACCCATTCAGTTCTCCTTTTGGAACTTCTAAAATGTCATCAGGTAGAAGAGGATGCTCCAAATCTTTCAGATCAGTAAGGAGCCATTGCTCAAAAACTTGTTTATTCATTTGTGCCTGACTCAAATGAACATTATCATTTTCTTCTTGGATCCAGTTAATACAAGCTTCCAGCCACACTAGAGGTACTTTAACATGCCATGTAGCTAAAAGCCAGGTTTCAACTCTTAATGCAATACTAGTTACACTCATTTCTTTTAAATAAAACAAATATTACACATCTGTTACCTAAAAACAAAAAAACAAAAGAATTATAATTCAGTACTCTTAAATGTTGTCTAATTCTGTACAATGCACAAACAGGCATAACCACACCCTTTTGATTTTTCTCACTTTCAGCATCTTAAAATTCTTTTACTTTCTACATATCCAAAATTCAAATACCACAAGTAATCAGATGGTATAATGAGAAAAGCAAAAGGTTCGAAAGCTAGCTCAGCCAAATTAGTTCTCTGACCTAATATAAATTTTTTAACTTTTCTAACCCAGTTTTTTCATCTGTAAAATATCAACCATCTATCTTACAGGGTTGTTGTGAAGATTACAGGTTTAACGTTTATAAAGCATAATGTCAGAACTATGAAAGACACAGTAAATAGTAATAATTATATTAATATAATAATCATATTTTAATAATTTGAATTTTAGTTAAACAATGTCTGAGTTTGGGTCTCAGAATATTCTAAACTCTAATAAAAGCAGCCTCCTAACTACTGAGGCAATAGAAAAAAAACACCAGTATTCACTAAGGTTATTTTCATAGCTTTAATTTACGCTCTATTAAAGCATACCACTGTGTTTGACCATATAGCACTTAAATATGTGGTCTAAGAATAAAGTTATAACAAATAACAATAAATTCTGAGCTGATATAAAGCATCTTATTTGTTTAGCTAAATAATTTCAATAGTCCTATTAGGTAAATATTCTTCTTCTAATTTTTCTCAGTATGATAAAACAGTATTAGCAAAACAGTAAAGACTAATGAACCCTGTGTTCAAAAAAGTACATTTTTTCCCCTTCTACAGATAAAGATATCCAAGAGTTAGAATTTATAAAAGTTTTAATACATCCATAAGAAAACTTACCATTTGGAACAGGAGCATAGCATTTGATGACAGGACTTAGAACTGGTTGTTCAGTGGAGTACTTGTAACCTCTGCCACTCAGAAATACTCCCTGGGAGCTAAGACAACAAGTAATAAGGGTTATAAGAGGAAACTGCAAAAAGAATCACTAGCCTGTTTTCGTGAGTACAAGAGTTTGATGGTATGGTTTTTCAGGTTCCTGTTATCAATCAGGGTAGAGGCAATAAAGAATTTTAAAAATGAAGTTTGGAGTGAGATGCACAAAAGCAAGTACCATGAGAAACTCACTCCAAGCTTGCTTCCTTGTCTATATAGTACTTACTTCATGGGCTACTATGAAAATTAAAGGAGATCGGAGCAGGCAGAGGGCAGAGTACTAACCAGCCTAGGCACAGATTCCCCCCAAAAATGAAAAATGGAACTACCATATAACCCAGCAATCCCACTTCTGGGTATATATCCAATAGAATTGAGAACAGAATCACCAAGAGATTCTGCACATCCATGTTCATTGCATTATTCACAATACACAACATTTGGGAGCAACAGATGAATGTATAAAGAAAATGTGCTCTCTATATATTTATATACATACATACATATATATATATATATATATATATATATATATATGAATATTAATTCAGCCTTAAAAATAAAAAAGGAAATCCTGTCATATGCTACAACAAGGATGAATCTTAAGGACATTATGCTAAGTGAAATACGCTAATTACAAAAAGACACTGCATGATTCCACTTACATGAGGTATCTAAGGTACTCAAACTCATAAAATATAAAGCAGAATTGTGGTTGCCAGAGGCTGAGAGGAGGAAGAAACGAGGAGTTATTGTTCAATGGATATAGAATTTTATTCATGCAAGATGAGTAAGTTCTAGAGATCTGTTGTACAATACCGTAATGTACACTTAAAAACTGCTAAGAAGGTAAATTTATGTTATTTGGTTGTTTTTACTACAATAAAAGAAGGGAAATCAAAAGGGAAGAGGGGAATAAAAAGGAAAAAATAAATCACCCCTATTTGCAGATGACAGGAATGTTTATGAAGAAAATGCCAATAAATCTACAAAAAAGCTCCATCACCTACTAAACGAGTTAGCCAGATCCAAGTGTTTACGTCGTGCTCTATTTAGTATCACATAGTTCACACTTTTGTGTTTTGTTTTGTTATTGTTTGTTTTTTATGATTTCACTGTTTCAAATGGCCCCTTAGCATAGTACTAAAGTGCTGTTTAGGGCCCTGATCAGGTGGCTCAGTTGGTAAGAGCGTCGTCCCAATGCACCAAGATTGCAGGTTCCATCCCCAGTCAGGGCACACACAGGAAGCAACTGATGCATGCATAGATGCATAGATAAGTAGAACAACAAATTGATGCTCCTCTCTCTCTCTAAAAATCAATAAATTAAACAAATTAAATAGTGCTGTTTAGTGTTCCTAAGTACAAGAGAGATGTGATGTATCATATGGAAAAACAACTGTGTTAGATTAAGCTTCATTTAGGCATGAGTTATAGTGCTGTGCTATTGATCATAAATTCAATGTTAATCAACATATATTGAATAAAGTATCTTTAAACAGAAATACACATAAAACAAGATTATGTACTCATCGGCTGATATAAATGTCATGACCAGAGGCTCATGTAACCTAACCCTATATTTCCCCTAGGATCAATGGTTCAGTATTTCCTAATTTATTGTTCACAGCAACTTTATAGAATATAACTATCACAAAAAACAAGGCTCAACTGTACTAGCAATCAATAAAACAGTGCATTTTACAATAGTACCAAAAATTTAAATCTAACAAAATACGTGGAGGAATGTATATAATGAAAACCACAAATTACTGATGAAAGAAATCAAAAAACAACCTAAACTAAGCAAGCAAAGAGGTATGTCTTTTTTTTTTTATAATTTTTTTTTAATATCTTTATTGATTTCAGAGAGAGGAAAGGAGAGGGAGAGAGAGAGATAGAAACATCAATGATGAGAGAGTCATTGATCAAGCCCACAACCTGGGCATGTGCCCTGACCAGGAATCAAAACCCGATCGTCTGGATCCCAGGTTGACGCTCAACCACTGAGCCACGCCTGGCAGGGCAAGAGATATCAGGTCTCCCCAAATTGATCTATAGATTCAATGCAATTCCACTCAAAATCCCAGCAGGTTTTTTAATAAAAAATAACAAGCTGATTCTAAAATTTATATGGAAAGGCAAAGAACCTGGAATAGCCAAGGTAATTTTGAAAAAGAAAAAACAAAATCAGAGGACTCATTCTATGAAGTCAAGATTTATTATAAAACTACAGTAATCAAGACAGTGAGGTATTAGCAAAAGGATTAACATATAAGTCAAGGGGAAGAGAAGACAGTCTAGAAAGAGACCCGCATATATGGTCAATTGATTTTCTACAAAGTTGCAAAGGCAATTCAATAAAAACAGGAGAGTCTTAAACAAATGGTGCTGAAACAATTGGACATTTATATGCAAAAATAGGAGCCTCAATCAATACCTCACACCATATATAAAAATTAACTCTTAGGGATCATAGACCTAAATATGAAAACTCAAACTATAGAAACATCTATAGGAAAAGTTAGGAGAAAAACCAAGCTCATACATACAGAGAATAGGTTGATAGCTGGCAGAGGTGGGAGTTGGGGGTGGTCAAAATGAGTAAAAAGGGTCAAAAAGGTACAAATTTCCAGTTATAGAAAGACATGGGGATGTAATATACAGCATGAAGGCTACAGTTAGTAATACTATACTGCATATTTGAAGTTGCTTAGAGAGTAGATCTTAAAAGTTCTCATCATAAGAAAAAAAATTTTTGTAACCATGAGTGATGATGGATGTTAACTAGATTTATTGTGGTGATCACTTCCCAATGTATACAAATAGCAAATCATTTTGTTCTATATCTGAAACAAATGTAATGTTATGTTAATTATAACTCATTTTTTAAAAATTAGGAGAAAAGTCTTTGTGTTTCTTAAAAGTTTTCTTAGATACAACACCAAAAGCATAATACATAAAAGAAAAAAACTAATAAATTGGACTTCAAAATTTTTAAATTCTGTTGTGTGAAAAGACATTGTCAAAAGTATAAAAACAAGCCAGACTGGGATAAACACATAATTGAAAAAGAAGACTTGTATCCAGAATACATACAGAATTCTAAAATTCAATAAAAACAAAACACCACACATATACACAAATTTTAAAATGAGTGAAATATTTGAATAGACATTTCACCAAAGGTATGCAGATGGCAAGTAAACACATTAAAAGATGCTCAATATGATTAGATATTAGAAAAATGAAAAATCCAAATCATAATGCAAACTACACATCTATTAGCATAGTTAAAATAAAAAATAACTGAAAATACCAAGTACTGGAATTCTCATATTTACTGGTGGGAATACAAAATGGCACAGCCACTTTGGAAAACAATTTAGCAGTTTCTTAGAAAAACAGATAGCATTTTCTTAGAAAGTTAAATATACACCTATACCATACAACCCAATAATTATATTACTAGGTATTTACTCAAGAGAAATAAAAACTTACACTCTATATTAAACACCTGTATTTGAATGTTTATAGCAGCTTTATTCATAATCACCAAACGAGGAAACAACCTATATGTCTTTCAACTGGTGAATGGATAAACAAATTGTGGTACAGAATTACAATGGAATACTATTCATAATTGAAATGAACTATGAATAGACACAATAGCATGGATGAATGTTGCTATAGACTGTGTTCCCCTCCAAAATTCAGGTTGAAATCCTAATGCCCAATGTGATGGTATTAAGAGGTAGGGCTTTTGGGGCATAATTAGGTCATGAGGATGCAGCCCTCATGAAAGAAATATAAACTCTCATAAAAAGAGAGAACCACCATCAACCCCTAACAGAACTACCTTGTCCTTTCCACCATGGGAGGTTACAGTAAAAATCCATGAACCAGAAAAAGTGTCCTCACCAGACACCTACCAAATCTGCCACTGCCTCAGTCTTGGACTTCCCAACCTCCAGAGAAACTTCCGTTGTTTATAAGCCACCCAGTTTATGGTATTTTGTTATAACAGCCCAAACAGACTAAGACAAATGTCAAATGTGGTATGCTAAGTGAAAGCAGCCAGACAAAGACTATATAATTCCATTTATATGACATTCTGAAAAAAGCAACACTATAGAAACAGAAAACAATTTGGTGATTGCCAAAGGCTTGGGATGTGAAGGAGTTGACTACAAGGAGCACAAGGAAATTATGGGGGTGATGAAACCACATATTCTATAAGATGATGTGGCGGTGGCCGTGACGGTGATGTGACAAACCTCATAAAACAGCCCTCGCTGGTGTGGCTCAATTGGTTGGAGCGTTGTCCCATACACCATCGATTCCCAGTCAGGGCAGATAGCCAGGTTTCAGATTTGATCCCCAGTTCATGCACATGAGGGAGGCAACCAATCAATGTTTCTCTCTCACATCAATGTTCTTTTCTTTCTCTCTTTGTCTGTCTCTCTCTCCCTTCCTCTCTCCAAAAAAAATTTAAAAAAACCCACAAACTCATAGAAAAAGACCATGAATTTTAATGAATATAAATTACGCCCAGTAAAAACTAAACATAAACACCAAAAAATAGAAATATAGTAACTACCTTTCAAACTTGCTAAGGAAAAGAGAGAATAAAGAAAACAATCCAAGAGAGGCACAATAAGAGCAGGCAAGCATGATATAGAGAAACTATAAATAAGATGGTAGGAATAAGTCTAAATATGTTAGCAATTATAATGAACATAGACTTACCTGTTAAAAGATATTCTCAAATTGAATAAACCAAATCCAGTTGTATCTTTAAAAGGCAGCCCTAAAACAAAATAAGATCAAAATATGAAATTAATTAAAATAAAGGCATGTTAAAACCTCCAAGAACGATTCTATGAAGCCACAGTCTTAGATTCCAAAGTGCTACTTTTTCTTTTTAACCTCAAAAATTATACCAGATCCATGGCTCTTAGGTGAGCTCATTCAGTAAGTTACCTATTTCCTCTAATATAATTTCCAAAGGTGTAGTAATGTAATGACAGTCAATAAGTAACCTGAAATGAAGACAAAGTGTACTTTAGTGGTTATATGTTGTTTAAGTGAATGACCAAGTATAAATGCCACAATAACAATTCAGTTGTTTGCAAAATGTTTTGTGCTATAACTTGGGTATTTATAGTATATGCCCCTAAATTATTACATGTAGCCAGATAACACCAATGCTATTTTCTACCTGAATCTGTTAAATACTAGGAGATAATAATGATACTTCTAGGAGGGAAGAAACAGTAAGAAAGGAAAAAAGACTGACTGGTTGTGAACTGAAAAGGTCAAGGCTAGACAGGAAATGAAATGAACAAGGATGAATTTCAAATATTAATCCTATAATCCCAGCAGGTACAGCTCTATAAACACAGAATTAAACACATGAATTTGCTGAAAATAAAAACTAAAACCTCTTATTCTTAAGATATTAAACTTTTTGCAAAATACTTTTACATCTGCAGTATTACCTAAATTTCAAAATAACTTATGGTAAGTAGGTATTGTCATCTATTTGAGAGAGCATGAAACTGAGGCATGAAGATAAGGGTAGGTATTGTCATCTACTTGAGAGAGAATGAAACTTGAGGCATGAAGATAAGGGTAGGTATTGTCATCTGTTTGAGAGAATGAAATTGAGGCATGAAGATTAAGATATAAAGATCATCCTAGTAGCAAATCTATAAATGGAACATAAATTCTGCTCATCTCCATTCTTATGCTTTTTGCTAGACCCTATTAACTTAAGTACATAGAAAATATAGTAGTTTAGCCAGTCCCTTTTTACGTATAAAACCCACTTACATATAAAACTTACTCATAAATGGCTATTCTATGAGAGCACTGCACTATTAAAAGAACAGACTTCTCAGATCTCATTTAAATAACAAGCTCACCTAGTGCATTCTAAATTATTTCATTTACAAAATCAAGTTAAAGAAGAACTCAACATCATCTATTGCATCTATCTTTATGACAGCTTCAAAATAACATTATGGTTCAGTAATTTTCCTTTGTTATATAACTCTACAAAAACACCACATAATTTTAAATTTTCAAAAATATAACACACTGATATTTTAAGGCTTATGTATGCATTTATTTTTTTAATTTTTTTTATTTCAAACATGCACTTGTTTGTGTTGTTGAACGTGACAAGTAACAAAACTTTCAAAAGACAGCTAGGGCAAATTCTGAGAAACACTGCTCAACTAAACCAAAACTAAATTGTTCTAATATGGGGCAGTACTAATTAATAATTCTCTCCAAGTACTAGCCTCTAGGATTTGAATCTCTACTTCTGGAACTGACATCCTATAATTTTATACTACTATCAAAGAAAAAATTCCAGTGACTAAAATCCCAAAAGATAACCAAGACCTTTTAAAACAAATGTGTTAAGAGATATTTAGCATTGTTCAACCAAATACAGCTAATATCAAATATTTCACCAAAAGGTCATGAACTGTGAGGGAAAAACTGCTAAATGCCCATTTGTTACACAGAATTCTTGATTTAACAGCAAAGAAAGTGGAAGGTATATCGATCTGAACATTGACATAGTCCCCACAACTGCGTGTTATAATAAATGTAATGAAAAAAATAATTCTACGTATAATAGGATTGTTTTTCCTACAGGTTACAAAGAAAAGTTTATTAAAATTTTTAATCAAATGAAAAAAGTATTATCATGTGGGATCGGTATTATAATGTTTAGACTGAATTTCAATAACCAAGCCCCTTAATAATTTAGTAAATCCTATTACTTGCATCTTCTCCAGAGAATTCCTAAGGTTTTCATTTCTCCCTTTTTCAAGAAATTGAGTAACCATAGTTACTACAGGTAGAAGCAGCTCAGAGGAAAGATGTTAGCTAGAGCAGTACAGCTTCCCATCTGCTCATATACAAAAAACTGCCCTTAATCTTCAAAGGTATATGTTTTTTAAATTGTACATTAAGAAATGTTCATACCATATAATCCACTTCTTTTACTTTCCAAAATTCATCTTAAGAAAACAATCAGGAATGAAGACAAAGATTTATGTGCCAGAGTGTGTATCCTTGTATTTTTGTAGTGTGAGGGGAAAAACCCCAGAAACAATCTATGAAATGGAAGGTAATACCATCTTTAAAAAACATTTTTAAGGACTATTTAATGACACGCTCATATTTTATTTTGTTAGGGAAAAGGCCAGATATAAAACTACATCTACCTTAATCCCCACTAATTTCATGATCATGAAAAATTGTTTAACAAATGGATTGATGTTTTATGCATGCTAAACTTGGCTGACCCCAATAATCTACATTCTAGATATTGACTGCAGGAACTGAGCAGAAAGAGAATAGCATAGGAAAATGCTATCATTCACCACTAATACCTAAGCATATTTGATTTATAAATTAATTTTCAGTTAGCTTCACATATTTCAATTTTTTAAAAGATAGAAAAAGAGGAGGAAGTACCTTCCTCCTCTGTATAGTACCTTGAGCACTGTATATGACATTCAACCAATAGCAGAAAGACTTAAAAGCAGTAACAAATATTTAAATTATAATCATTCAATGTTTCCCCTATCTTCATCTAAAAAAATAAAGGTAATCTGTGTTTTAACTCATTTGGGATGACATCAAAGTAATCCCAGAATTTTGAGAAGGTACTTTCTAAAAATTAGGGGGGAAAATTATGTAATGACTGAAATCAGAATCAGTGGGGCTACTTGTGGATCTTCCATAACCTAATGTAAGGAAAAAACAGAAAGCCAATAGGTTTAGCGGTTTGAATCCCAACTGTGCTATGTGACCTCAGACATGTTCTTTAACTTCTCTTAATTTCCTCATCCATAAAACAAAGATAACCACAACTTATCCACAGAACTGTAATAATCATTAAACTGCCAGCACAAGGTCTGGCACACAGTGGGGAATTCAGGAAATGTTAACTATAATATTTTAAATAATCATTCAGACTGTACAATTTCAATTAAATTAGCTTATCTAAAGTAAATCTGGTGTGGCTCAATTGGTCGAGCGTCAAACGGTGCACCAAAAGGTTGCTGGTGGGATTCCTGGTCCGAGCACAAACCCAGGTTGTGTGGGTGCAATCCTTAGTTGGGCATTAGCAGGAGGCAACCAAAATGTTTCTCTGTCTCTTTCTCTCTCTAAAATCAATAAAAACATATTTTTAAAAAAGAATAAAGTAAATCCCACACCTAAGTAATACTAGTTCTGATTTCAACTGGGAGTCCAAAATGATCATACAATTAATTATACAAAACAGGAGCCACTGAATGTATCAATTGATTTGGCAAGTCCCTGAATAAGCATAATATAGTTTGGCTGAAAAAAACAAGAGGATGCAAGGATAGTGAAACGGCAGAGAAATACCTGTAATTTAAAAGGTAAATCTAAAAAGTAAATTATAAGAGGTAAGAAAGAAAACAAGTGTAAAAAGGAAAAGAAAAAAATGCCATCTGATAATGGCATCTAGAAAAGTTAACAGCTTTCACCAATTAGGATCTAGTCAGAAGACAGTGAAATTGGGAGGAAGAAGTTCCTGGATAGGGCTGCTTTATTTTGCATTCCTGTTCATTACTCATCAGTACTTATCAAGGCAGAAAATGATGGCTACAACAAAAATAATAGTTTGAAAGAAAACATCATTAGTACAGTGTCCCTATATGTACCTATTAGTGTTAGTGAAATGTCCCAGATTTTAAATGACAGATTCAATTAAATGTTGCAAATCCTAACTGGCTGATTAAATGTCTGCAATTCCCAGCCCCCACATACACTCATCAATTCTTGAACACTTAATAAAAATCTGAACTATGTACCATAGAACCAAAATGTGAGTTAAGTTTTACCTGTCAACAACTTATAATACACTCTTCATGATGGGGACCATTAGAAAAACTATATTACCACTTTACGAGACCTTTTATAAACTCCACGACCCCAGAAACTATGCTCTAACGGTATTTGTTAACTATTTTCCGAGCCAATAAATGGTGCATCATGAAGTCCTCAGTTCCCTCTGAGTTTTCTTCCTAATTAGGCAAGTAAAAGAGAAAGGACAGACGAAATTAGAGCCATTTTAAAATAGATGCTGGTTACATCTGCTTTGCAAATTATTCAAGAGGGAATTCAAGTTACTATGTAATGAGTCAGCAGAAATTTATCATTACAAGCATATACATATATAAACATACTCCACTAATAGTGGATTTAGCTTCTATGTGTAAATTACACTTTTAAACTGTGAGTTCGGGGTTATGGAGGAGGGCTGGAGGGTTAAGGAGTCGTGATGCTAAAACTGGGTACTACCACGCCTGGCGACTTCCCGGGACCTCTCGGGTTTGTCCGGATAAGAAGCGACCTTAAGAGAGATCATTCAAAGCTTTGCGCTGGGCCTTAGATAAAGTAACCGGACACAAAGCAAGAACGTACTAGTGCAAACTGGATACACTCAACTGGTAACGTTGGAGGGCGAGTTTTTGTTTTGATCGCCGCCGAATACCCCGACACGCGGTAGGCTCCTGCGAACTGAACGCGGATGTCTAAACGTATTTGATGCTTGCATTCATTTCGGAGGAATGCAATACTACTTCCAGAAACTTTTCACACATAAAATGCAGCGACGACGTTACAAAAGACTCGCATCACAGGCCCCATTGACAAAAAGAAAAAAAGAGATAAAAGATGGAAAGAATGAAAGGTCGCTTCATGAAGGAGAGCCCTGTAGAGATGCCTGGACGTCCCCGGGCGTGCTGGATTAAGGTCGGAAACGAAGGGACAAGTTTTCCAAGATCCCGAGGCTCGCCGCCACAACCCCGCGAACCGCCCGCGTGGCCGGGATCCCGCCCGAGCTGGCCGCCCGGGGCGAACAGCCAGCTGCACCCCCACCCGGGCTTCGCCTGACGGGGAACTGCGGCCAGGTACAAACAGCGGGTTTCCGTGGCGAGGGCCGGCCGGCGGTCAGGCAGACTGCACTTACCGACCCGCAGCTCGCCCCGCAGCCGGGCAGCCCGAGCGGGAGGGAAAGTGCGGAGAGAGGGCGACGTGAGTGTGGGCTGTGGAAAGTGGCATTCGTCTGGGCCTACCACCGACCTGGGAGTCCCGCCTTCCCCTCGCGCAACAGCAGTTCCCGGGCCGCGCGACCCAGACAACACGAGCCGAAACGGCGCGCGCCCTAAACCCTATTTTGCCTCTTCCCGCCCGATTTGCAGCACGCTCACGCCCCTCCTCCAAACCCAAAAGATTTCTTCAGCCCGAAAACGCCCCCTCCCTATACTCGTGGACGAGGCAGCCTTTAGTTCTCGCGAGAAGTTCTTCCCCTCCCCCAGCTAGTGAGTGCGCGAACGAGAAAGGAGGAGGGTGCTCCAGGCGAAAGCTGCAGACGCCATTATCCTGTTTCTCTGCTGCACCAACCTCTACGTCTTGCTTACGTCCCTCTTGTTTACGGCCTATAGGTAATTGGGGTTATTGGGGCTTCGGTATTAAGGACTCAGCAGGGTATTGGCCTCCCTAAAGGCTGTGTTGAGTTTTTCCAAGTCCGGTTTTTCTCCGGCCCTTAGCGGCCTCACAGCCTGAAGGGAGGCGCCGGCGGGAGGCGGGGGTGTCGCGCCTTAATTGACGCGACCTTAGACCAATCGCTTCGCCCTGGCGCCACCGCCGAAGCCCCAGCAGCCAATCAGACACGGCGGCGGGGTAGGAGAGCGCGGGAGGCGGGGAGAGCGGCCGGGCCCTGCGTTCGTTTTCTGTCTAGCTGTGACCGGTTGAGGCGGCGCGGCGGCATAGGGACGACGGCCTCGCGCGGTGAGGAGCGGGGCTGGGCAAACGGCGCGTGAGGGCGAAAGTCGGAGACAAATTTTGCCGCTTGAGGGAGGCGTTTGGGTACCGCTTGGTGGTTGGCGGATTCTCAGCAAGGGAACGTTGCCCGATTCCCCTCCCCCCCTCCGCCATTTCCCTGAGCGTCTATCCGCAGTCCGCGTTGTGGTACTAGAGGCTTCGGGGCATTACGAGGCCTGTACCAACAGGATGAGCTGCAGTTTCGTAGTCTTGGGGACTAGTAGGCTTCTTGTTTGGCAAGAAGGGGCCGGCGGGCGGGACCCCAGGGCGATAGAGATCGCCGCTGTCTTTTGTGTGGGTCCCACCGCACTTAGGCTCTCCCGGCCTGGGCTTGGGGCTGGAGCCGGGAGGTCGAATGGTCAGGGTTGCCTCGGTTGCTTTGTCTCTCCCGCGGTGGGGGGAGGGTACGGGGGCTGAGATCTCGGGGCCGCGTGGTGGGTGGGGGAGGGGGGTCGGCGCTCGACTCCTCCTAGTAGCACGTAGTCGCCATTACAAGGGCGGCCATTTCCTGTCGGATCGGGGAGAGACGTGCGGCGCTTCTGCTCTCGCCTCTGGCTTTCTCAACTCCTGTTACTCGGCTCTTGCCGATCCCGGTATCGGGAGCTGGGAGGGGAGTGCATGTTTGCCTCGTCTGGTCACGCGCATACTTTGCGATTTTTGCCGCACGAGGAATGGTGATTGAAGGACCGCGTCAACGTCTTATTCTTATAGAAAGACCCTGCTGGTTGTCTTTAAACGCCTTCATCCAAGTCTTCCGTTACCTCTCAGTATTTAACTGATGGGCCCGAAGGAGAGTTTCAGTTATTCGTTACCAGAGTGATCGACAAATGTTGTGGAAGGCTTAAATATTGACTTTTTTTTTTTTTTTTGTAAGCACTAGGCTGCCTTTTTTTATTTTTAAAGAAGGACCACGTTGCCGTCTGCTTCCAGTTCCGAGGGGAGATAAAAGGCTTTTTGCAGTCTTCTCACCAGTCTGGTTGTAGAGGTGTAATTGTTAGGTTGTACCCTAACGTAGTGTAAAATACCTTGATAGTGTTCAAGGGCTCCGTTAACTCTGTTGAATAATCGAGTAGTACTGGCAGTTTGGAGCTGCTCTCAAGTTTTGAGATTTATTCCTCCAGTAGAAGGACCTGGAAATGGGTTGAATTTGCATTTATATTTGGAAACTAATTTCTGTGATGGGACTAGATCCGGTGGCTTTAGTATTATTTCCTTTGGGGGGGGAGGGGATCCGATATCATTGTTTTAGATTTTTAAGGCAATTATTTGCGGGTTTAAGACCCTAAAATGAAGAAACTAGCTTTAGAAATAGCTCTTTAGTTTGTTGAGATCAGTGTGTGTTCGTATCTAGTAATCAGCAACCAAAAGGCAAAACTGATTTGTGTTGGTTTTTGTAGGCTACTGAAGCACTAGGGTGTCAGTTGGTCCCGCCCAGAACACTTCAGTTCTGCTCTGCAAGGATATATAATAACTGGTACGTTCTAGAAGCAGAGTCATGTCTTTGCTTTTTAAAAATATTTAGCAATATGCACAGCTTACTTTTCAATAAGCCAAATATACTAATCTCTTTATTTTTTTAACAGATTGGTGTGTCTATATAATCCAAGAAAATGGAAACTGAACAGCCAGAGGAAACCTTCCCCAATACCGAAACCAATGGAGAATTTGGTGAGAGTACATTTTAATTGTAACAATTTTATAATTTTTTTCTTTTAATTTTGTCATTTCTTTATGATTGTTTAGTCTGAGTTAATCCTTATCGTATAGGTAACTAAACAAAGACACAAAGAAAGCCAATAAATACAAAAATGTTTTTTAATTGTATTCTTAAATTCCTGATCCTTTGAAATATTTTGTCACAGTATCTTATGTTTGGAAAAGGTTACTGAAAGGGAGAATGCTTTGATTCGTGTTTAAAAGTCAAAGAATATAAATGCCTTTGGCTTTTTTAAAACAAACTTGGAATTAGCAACAAATCTCTTACGGCAGAATGTAGTTGCTTTCTCTAACCATACCTGAGTTAAATAAATTAAAACATATATAATTAAAGATGCCTTCTTTCTTGAAGATGCTGTGCTTTCTTTGAAATTTGAACTGTTAATTTCTAGGTAAACGCCCTGCAGAAGATATGGAAGAGGAACAAGCTTTTAAAAGATCTAGGAACACCGATGAGATGGTTGAACTACGCATTCTGCTTCAGAGCAAGGTATTAATTTTACTCTTGAAAATTTGAAAATAGTTTTTACTCAAGTAGAAATTAGGTTAAGTTCTGGTTTGGCCCTATGGGAAACCTTCAAAGCCTTAAAGCTTGAAGAATATGAAAGACCTGTGATGCTATACAGGGACTTGTAAGCCCGTGGTGGCTTTTTTTTGCCTAACAATTAAAATTAAATCCCTTAATATATTGAGCCACTTAAAGATCAAACCAGGAAAAGGGTGTGGGTGATCCTAAAAGCATTAATGGATCGTGATTACATTGTGAAATTATTAGAAACAGTTTACTTGATATTATCAGGTCACAGTGTGAAGGTGTCTACTAGGGATGGGTACTATAAAATTAATCAGTGCTTAAGTTTTATGTTCAGTATATTGTGACATTCTGAATATTCCAAATCTCTGTCAGTGTTTAGACCCCCCAAAGTCACATAGACACTTGGTGGGGGGGGGAGGGTGTGTGTGTGTGTGTGTGTGTGTGTGTGTGTGTGTGTGTGTGTGTGTGTGTGTGTTGTTTTCCCTTGGTTAAAGCTTGAGAGCACAGGAAGGAAAGGGCAATTTTAATTTGTCTTTTTTCCTCCAGAATGCTGGGGCAGTGATTGGAAAAGGAGGCAAGAATATTAAGGCACTGCGTACAGACGTAAGTATTAAAGAGTTTAAACTACTACTCCAGCTTTGGTTTATATTTGTAGAAATTTAAAGAGTTACATCATAGAAATCACTTTTAATAGTTTAGATACAAGCCATTTGTAATTATCGATTGCATAGATAATTTCAAGGTTTACCATTCCTGAATTTAACGTGGATTCGGTGAGGAGGTCTATATTAAACCTCTTCACTTTCTAATAACTTTCCACCAAATTATTCACTTCGGGCAAGATAACATCTTAATTAGAAATAACGACAGTGTAAAAACCCTTAATTGCACCATTTCCCGTGTGTGAATCAATTAGTGTTACTGAAAACCATTGCAGGTGGCTGATTAAACTCAGAAATTTTATTCCCTTTTTTTTAATCGTCCATCTGTTCTTTAACAGCTTGCACATGGAGCACAAACAAATTAATGTTTAGCTTGCATGTCTTAAAAATGGGTGAAGAAGAGTAGGCATTTAATCATAAGATTGGGAAACCTTACGTCAATACCAGTGATTTGAGTCTTCATATTTTATAGTGGGTTGACTCTTGTGATTAGACACATTAAATCTTGGTATCACCAGAAGTGTATCTATAGGACTTGGCTACACCTAAATTCCTTTAAAATTTCTCATAGTGAACACGCTCTTTAATGTTTTCTTGCTAAAATTGAGGCAAATAACTTTGTGTTGAATACTTATTTGATAGAATTTCATTTCTCTCTTGGTCGCAGATCTTTGTATGTTCCTCTTAATTACTGTAAACTGAACTTGAAAATTTGTTTTAAAATTTTACCAACTTGCCTATTAGGATCTAGGAATGCATTTTAAACCTCCAGGAAACCAACTAGTCTTTTAAGAGTTTAGGGTTTTTGGTGGTGTGGGAATTTTTGTTTTGTCTTTTATAAACCTCTCTCCTCTTAATCCAGATATTCTGTATAATTATCTGGGTTATTAATTTCCCCGTTTCCTCAAGAACTTCAGTAAACTGAGTCATGACAGGTTTTGTGTCTACCCTCATGAGCCAGCCTGCTACTGAAACATCGTTTGTTGTTTTTTTTTTTTTTAAAAAAAAGGCTAGTACCTTCATTTAAGGTCCTTAAATGTTAAGCCACAGTCAGATATAGAGAAGGCCATTATTGTGTTAGTCTTCAGAACAACTTAAACTTGTTTCATTAATTGAGAGTATGAGTATAGTTTGTATTAAATTAAAATTTATTGCTTTTCCCCCTTTTCCCTCTCCTTGTTTTTTTGGCCATATATCTCCGTTGCCCATGTACTGGATCGACTTACCCCTGCGTTGCCCACCATGACGTTGGCCCATCCGCCCCTGAACGCCCATGTGAAAACCCTGGTTGGCTATGCCCAAAAATGTGCTCGTTGCCAAACGGGTACCATACTTGACAACTTCTGATTGAATGCCCATGCCCAATGCCAACATCCACGAACGCCAATGACCAATGCAGTACAATGCCAGTGTTTCAGTCCCAGACAGCAGTGGCCCCGAGCGGTATGTCCCAACAGTTTATGCCTCACTGCCTGATTAGAAAGAGAGAAATGTATTTTATTACCTGCCTTTTATATAATTAAATAGTATCCCCTTTAGACGGTGTATTGTTTTTCAAGTTTCTGTCTTATTTTCCCCATTAAGTCTTTTTGTCACTGAACTTTGACCGTGAGTTGCCCACCCAAACGATCCACTAATTTTATTTCAATGGAAGGAGCACAGCTTCAAGTGTTGCATATTTGCTGCATTGTAAATCAAATTGTTACCAAAATAGTCTCTCGCTCTGTCTTTGTGGCCCACCTTGCTTCCCAACATTGCCTGTTCATAATTTTTTCTGATGAAATGCTAACTCTGGTTCACTTTCCTTCACTTCTCATTTGTATTGTCTTTGTTTTGTCTCGCATTTGTATTTGTTTTCTTGCAGAGCCCATTAGTGATCTAATTTCTAACTGGTATCCATAACCTTACTCCAAATACAATGTTCACCACTTGCATATTCCCCCACTTTGCCTAAGAGAAGGTGTGCCAGTTTTACCAATGTAACAGCGAGGGTATCCTTAATTAACTTAGTGGTGGCGGGGAACATAAATATTCAACTCTGCTTCAGTTCTGGTCAGTTTATTGCCCACTTAATCTGAGCCCTTCCAAGAGCCCATTCTCTCTGTCTCTCTCCAAGTCTCCTAATATTGTTATCATGTCTGTATTGGGCATAAAACAAAAATGCATGTGTAAACCTATAAATAGGCTACTTTAAATGGGGAGTATTAAATAATTGTTACTTCTCTGTAAAAGTTTGTACGACTACTGGTGATAAACACAAAACTCATTTTTCTTTTCCACCTTTTTTGTACTATCTGGTATTTGTGATGTTTGACAGCATATTGAGTATCAGTGCTGATATTGAAACAATTGGAGAAATTCTGAAGAAAATCATCCCTACCTTGGAAGAGGTAGGCTCATTTTTTTATGTATTTGTCAATTGGGGGGGCGGAGCAGTTAAAGTGTGTTTTATTGGGGCAGTAGGGGAGGTATAGAGACAGTGGATATAACAGTTTGTAGCAGCTGCATCTTACAACCTGCTACATAGTATACAGTGTTACTGTGCTCACATTATTTGTTTTTGAATGTCTGGCCACTGCAGAGTAAATATGAACTATCTGGCCATGCAGTTTCATGGGTTTAGCATATATTTTATGGGCTTTAGTTTTAGAGGCGGTTGGGGGGGGGTGTTGAAATATTGTAGGACTGTGTTTGAAAAGTTTGAGGATTTTTAAATTCTGTAATTAACTGTACAGAGGAAAAACATTGTATATTAGTGTAGATTAGCAGTTTCTCATTATATAATGATATAGATGTGGTTGTAGTAGCTTTACCAATATATGCGACAATAGCCTGATCACACTAGACATTTAACCTATTACTCTTATTTTTCTACTTTCAGGGCCTGCAGTTGCCATCACCCACTGCAACCAGCCAGCTCCCGCTCGAATCTGATGCTGTGGAATGCTTAAATGTATGTCATAGTGCCACTGAACCCCACTGAAGTATGGAGCCTGGCCCATGGGATTAATTTTATTTTTAACATAGTGTGCTTTTCCCGTCTCTATAGAAAAAGGCTTAAAAACATGATAAATGAATGGTCTTACAACTCACTGTTGACCCTGCTCCATGCTGCAGTGGGAATTAACTACATTTGCAAAGTGCTTTGCAGTCATTTATATTATGGTGTTATTTGAATGTTAATAATAATACTGTAGTAACAGCGACATGCTAAATGGCTGCAGTGTGGGTATGGTGTTGCAGGACCTGAAAATAAAATAGTTTTTTAAGGTGGTGCAGAATGTCCTTTTTGGGCCTGGCTATTGAGGATAATAAGCACATAACTGGTAAAGTTATTGAAATATAAATTCAGGTTGCTCACTGCAACAGTATGTTGTTACGCTTGTAGCAAATAAGTGTGTATGATTGGGGAATCTTTAACCTGGAACTAAAATTCTGTAACTCTCCCTCTGCAGTACCAACACTATAAAGGAAGTGACTTTGACTGCGAATTGAGACTGTTGATTCATCAGAGTCTGGCAGGAGGAATTATTGGGGTCAAAGGTGCTAAAATCAAAGAACTTCGAGAGGTAAAGGCACTGTTTTTATTTTCTATTACTGGAAAATAGTTTTTCACATAGACTTAAGGTTCAGTGGGCTTTCTCTCACCCTTCTGAGTTTCTTCCCTGAGATTCCTCTCCACTTTTATATTTAGTTTACTGTTAAAGTACCACAATAAGGCCTGGCGACATTGTTTTGCTTAAAATTTTAAAAAAGTCCTATGGTTACTAATAAGATTTAGGGCGGGGAAGGGGGTGGATTTACTTAGAGCAAATGTAAGTTTATCTGAACCTTCCTAGGTTGCCTAGCTTCCTCTTTAGTTCGCTTCCTTTTTTTTTATTAATGCCTTTTTTTTTCTTTTTTTTTTTTCTTTTTTTAACTTGTTACAGAACACTCAGACAACAATCAAGCTTTTCCAGGAATGCTGTCCTCATTCCACTGACAGAGTCGTTCTTATTGGAGGAAAACCTGATAGGGTTGTAGAGTGCATAAAGATCATCCTTGATCTTATATCAGAGGTACCTTCAGAATACTTATCTTTACATCTAACTTCCTGAAACACAGATGTCAAAAGTAGTTTCAGAATGTTTAGGCAAATGTCTTTTACTTGTCCTTCCCTAGCAATTTTTTATTCTCTATCTTGAGCCGTCACTTTAATTTAGAAATAATTTGGGAGACTGGAGAATGGTCATTTGATTGCTAGTGAGATTTTTATAGCCTTTAGTCCTTCAAAGGAAGATTCTACAGTACTACATTGCACAGCTTCTGAATTAATGGCTTACCCAAGATACTGATCCCTTCATCCCTCTGAATGGTCTCAAGATCTTAGGGTAAAAATAGCCAGCTGCTAATTCTTCCCCCCACAAGCAGTAAAGCTTACTTTTTGTTAGGACTCACCAAAAATAACCACATTTTATCCAAACCTTTCCTTCCTACTGTATTTTTGCCTGTATTCCTACCCTGTCTAAAGTATCTCCCAGGAAAAAGGACTTTAGATATTTTGTTTGTAAAAAGAACAGTTGGTTATGAGCCAAGGCTGTTTCTCTTTGGTCTATAATATTACTGTGTTTTTGTTTTAGTCTCCCATCAAAGGACGTGCACAGCCTTATGATCCCAATTTTTACGATGAAACTTACGATTATGGTGGCTTTACAATGATGTTTGACGACCGCCGAGGCAGGCCCGTGGGATTTCCCATGCGGGGAAGAGGTGGTTTTGACAGAATGCCTCCTGGTCGGGGTGGGCGTCCAATGCCTCCATCTAGAAGAGATTATGATGATATGAGCCCTAGGCGAGGACCTCCTCCTCCTCCTCCTGGACGAGGTGGCCGGGGTGGTAGCAGAGCACGGAATCTTCCTCTTCCTCCACCACCACCACCTAGAGGAGGGTAAGTTTCTTTCAATTACATAGTAACATAAAAGAGGCTTCACTGTAGAGGAATAGTTAGGGTAGGGTTTTTATTTGATGTGTGTGGTATGTCAATAAGCTGAGATTACAACCAGTACTATTCTTGCAGAGATCTAATGGCCTATGACAGAAGAGGAAGACCTGGAGACCGTTATGATGGCATGGTAAGAATTTTCATTTATCATCAATGTATACTTCAGTATGTAAGAGATCTTAAAGTCAGGTGTAGTTAACATTTTTGTTTCCAAATACTGTTAATTGAGAAACTTGTTTTACAAATGGACGTCTTAGAAAGCCATTTACATCATTTTGGTTGTTTGCTGGCCTATTAAGACTTTATTGAGCCATCCTTTATCCCCAAAATATGTGATGTAGAATATAAATTGCCAGGTTTATGTTCATAGTTTTGTGTCTCAACACAGGTTGGTTTCAGTGCTGATGAAACTTGGGACTCTGCAATAGATACATGGAGCCCTTCGGAATGGCAGATGGCTTATGAACCACAGGTTGAGTATCCTCGGTGTTTGAACTTGTATCTTTAATAAGATGTTTGCCTCCTCACCAATAAGTGTCTTCCTGCCCCTTAATATTTTATTTACTTAAATGCTGTGTGCTTGAATGGTTTCTTGCCCTGAGCATTGTTTTCTGAAATACACTTACTAGGGAGGATATGGGAGGACTTTGGTTTCCTAAACTGAGGGGTTTTAGGAATATTAAAATATCTGAAGAACAGGCTTGAAGGCAAAATAATTCTCTGTTTTTTTCTTCCCATTTTTAGGGTGGCTCTGGATATGGTAAGTTTTCTCCTTTGTGAAATCAAACATTTTTTTATGCTTTCTAAATGAACTTAATGCTCATAATTTAAATCAGATTATTCCTATGCAGGGGGTCGTGGCTCATATGGTGATCTTGGTGGACCTATTATTACTACACAAGTAACTATTCCCAAAGATGTAAGTATCTTTATTGTATTACAAGGAACATTTAATGTATTATTTTAAGTCCCGTAACTTATAATAAAAGACTTTGACAAAAATACTCCATTTTAGGATTAAAAATGTGTTTTTAAGGCCTTTGTGGGGTGTCCTCCAGTTTGGGATTTGTCAAGTGATGTCCAGTACTATCAAAAGCTGTTGATGTTTGAGCCCTTGATTCATTCATTAAGGAAATGTTGATGTGTAAATCCAAATCTTGACTAGTTTTAGGGGCATTAAAAATTGGAATAATTAACTACAAATTTAATACTCTTAAAGGTCATTTAAAATACAGGTAACACAGTTTCCTTCAAAGTATATCATAAACACTTGTTTTTGCAAATCTTTTCAGTTGGCTGGATCTATTATTGGCAAAGGTGGTCAGAGGATTAAACAAATTCGTCATGAGTCAGGAGCTTCGATCAAAATTGATGAGCCTTTAGAAGGGTCCGAAGATCGAATCATTACCATTACAGGAACACAGGACCAGATACAGAATGCACAGTATTTGCTGCAGAACAGGTCAGTTTAAGTGTAGCTTTATGTTAAACCTATACATACTAAAACTTTAAAAAGCTTTTCTTCTCAATTGATTTTTCTTTTAGAAGCCATGGTGTCTCAACCTTTTGGGGACCTAACTTCTAAACAATCTAATAGTTTTGCTTTGATTTTCTTCTGCTTTCTTACTAAAAACGAAGACATTCAGTACTAATCTTGCTGGAAGAAGCCTTAACCAAGCAAACTTCTCATTTCTCTGGTGAAAACTGCTGCCAAAACCACTTGTTATAAATTATACAGAGCCTGTAGAAAAATGTAGAAGATTCAGTGGATGTTGGTCTAGTTCTGTGTGGAAGACTAGTGATTTTGTTGTTTTTAGATAACTAAATCGACAACAAATCACAGTCTGCCATATGGCACAGGCCATGCCTCTACAGGACAAATGATTGGTGCTGTAAAATGCAGCATTTCACACCTTTACTGGCATTTCTTGTCTTTTCTACCAAATATTAACAACTTTTTATTTCATTTTCTTAATTCTGCTCTACTAATGTCTGGTTCACTATTAATCATTTTTTCTTGAATTTTACATTGCTCTAATTTGTAATTGCTAATGTTTTAATTCTTATTTCTAATTATAATGGACATGCTTATCGTTTTAATTTAGCATTGAAATTGTCTTAATGTTGGTTAAGATGTTACGAACAAAAATTCTAATTCGTACTTTTTTTTCTTTTCTTTTATAGTGTGAAGCAGTATGCAGATGTTGAAGGATTCTAATGCAAGATATTTTTTCTTTTTTATAGTGTGAAGCAGTATTCTGGAAAGTTTTTCTAAGACTAGTGAAGAACTGAAGGAGTCCTGCATCTTTTTTTTTTTATCTGCTTCTGTTTAAAAAGCCAACATTCCTCTGCTTCATAGGTGTTCTGCATTTGAGGTGTAGTGAAATCTTTGCTGTTCACCAGATGTAATGTTTTAGTTCCTTACAAACAGGGTTGGGGGGGAGGGTGTGCAAAAACTAACATTGAAATTTTGAAACAGCAGCAGAGTGAGTGAATTTTAATTTTTGTTCATTGTTGTTGGTTAGAAAAGGAAATTCCCCCTATGTAATTATTGTGAACACTTTGCTTTGTGGTCACTGTAACATTTGGGGGTGGGTGGGACAGGGAGGAAGAGTAACAATAGTCCATATGTCCCTGGCATCTATTCAGAGCAGTGTGCAGAATGTAATGCTCTTTTGTAAGAAACGTTTTATGATTTTTAAAATAAATTTAGTGAACCTATTTTTGGTGGTCTTTTTTTTTTTTTTTTAAGATGGTCATTTTTCAAATGGCTGAATTCCCCCATCCCACCCCCAAACTAAACACTAAGTTTGATTTTCAGCTCCTTTGTTGAACTTGGACTTAGGCAAAAAATACCTTGGCAAATTCAGTTCTGGTGATTTCTGGATGGTTTGAATGTCCATTGCTTGGGAAGAAATTCCATCATACACATTCATGCTTATAATAAGCTGGGGGTTTTATTTGTTTGTTTTTGCAAATGCTTGCCCCTACTTTGCAACAGTTTTCTATGTTAGTAATTGTGAAGAACCAAGGTGGGGAAGCAGTACTAAAAATTAAGTGATGGTATAAGTGTATACCAGAAGCCTAATAGCAAGTTTTATTAATCGGAGTAATACTTGGTTATGGAAGTGACTGATGCTAAATAAATTCTGATTATTTTTATTAGGTAATTTCTCACCTATAAACTTAAACTGTCAGCCTGCCTAGTGTCTATTAGTTAAACTTTGTAAAATATATATATTCTTGTTTTTCCATTGTATGCAAATTAAAAGATGTACCATTTCTTTGTTGTATGTTGGATTATGTAGGAAATGTTTGTGAACAATTCAAAAAAAAAAAAAAAAGATGAAAAAAGTTCCTGTGGGTGTTTTGTGTAGTATCTTGACGTTTGTATTAATAGTTAAGTTCACTTCCAAATAAAACTCCGTAATGCTAGATTTGATGTGTGCCCAATTTGAACAAGGGTTGATTGACATCTGTTAAATTTGTTAAAACGTTCCTCTTGTAAGGAAATACAGTAATCTTAAATTACATATTTTTTGTGTGAAGTGTTTTTCTAGAAGTGCAATTGGGTAGGGGTGGTAAAGACGGTATCGGTAGTTGGGCTCTATGTTAAAGGGAGTGTAGCATAATGGGAGCTGAGTCGTACAATTTTACAACTCCTGTTCTCCCATTATGAGAGTTTTTTAGTTCTTTGGCTTCTAGCTCTAGTTTGATGTTTGAGAATATTAAAGTAACTAGTATATGGTTCCTGGTTTGTAAATTTCCTAAAGTGTACTGCCTGTTGACCTCCCAACTGTCCAGAAGGCACGAGAACTCAGTTACATGGAAAGGGATTCATGGGTGTGGTTCTGCTTAAGTTGAGGAAAGAGATAGAAAAATGTGAAATGGGCAGTTTTTCTTGAATACATAGACACATGCAAGTATTCTATTTAAGGCATTATTTCAGTAACACTCCCCTTTTAGGGGAGAGGAATTGAGTGTTCTCTTGATAGTAAAATACATGGTGTCATACCACTTCAAACTAGTGAACACTACCTGTGGTGGTAAGGTTTCTCCAAAGGTGAAATCAAGCTGAGTTGCCACATTGGTGTTACTTAGCCTTCTCCCTTCAGTATTTTAAGAAAGGGTGAGTTGGGGTTGCTTAGGGTATTGTACAACCTGCTAGTGTTGAAATGAGCCCTCTCCAGAGAAAAATCACCAGTGATGAGACAGCCAAGTTATTCCTATGAGGAAAGCATTCCTGGAGAGAAACTAGTTTTGGAGTCTTTAATTAGTCATTGAAAAATTATGTAAATAGATGGACTTAGCTGAAAGTTAATGTGTGTCTTCTATGAACAATTCACACTGAATACATGAACCTACTAAAGAATTGGAGAATACCTGGCAATAATTTGGGTATACAACTACGAGGGAGATGCCTTTTGCTGCATTGCCACTATTATTGGTAAATGGTGTTTGAACATGGGCTGGGAATTGAATTAGGTTGAGAAAATTTTGAAGTTTACAGTTCACTAAATGCAACATTGAATCAATTTTGTAGGAAGTGGTACATATTTTGGGTTTTATTGAAGCTTTAAAATTTTATGCAGCTCTGTCCAGGTAGCTCAATCATAGTGTACTGATTGGCCAAGGTTGTGGATTTGATCCCATGTCAGGGCACATACAAGAATCAACCAATAAATAATGTATAGATTTTAAAAATGTTTTTAGCTTAAGTTTTTGACAAGTTATTACCAAAATGCCAACACGTTGGAAATCAGGGTGCATTAAGGTTTTAAAAGAATGAAGAACTTGAAACCTTTTCCTACTATTCAAATTTTAGTAGTTTGCCTTTATGAGACTATAATGGAAAATATTTTCATTGTATTGAGTGATCCAGTAATTCCTAAATCTTTGATCATACCACTGGTATAGAGACTGAATCTTTTAGGAAAGTGAACTATCTAAAGCAATTTTTCTCAAAAATCAGTGGTTTGTCTTCCAATGTCTTGTTAGTACTCAAAATGGAATTTCTGTTCTACAAACATGACAGGTTGTGATTTGCTTAAGATTGCTGCTGAAGAGGCCTATGCTTTTTTATTTTTTTAATCCTTACCCAAGGACATGCTTTGAGAAAAAGGGAGAGAAACATCAATGTGAGAAACATCGATCTGCTGCTGTCCATACAGTCCCTGACAGGATCAAACCTGTAACCCAGGTATTGAACCTTTTGGTGCATGGGACGACTCAACTAACTCAGCCACTCCAGCCAGGCAAGGCCTAAATTTTATTTCCAGATCAATTAAAAACTGTCCATAAGGTTAGTTTGGTTTTTTTAAATGTTCAGTGCCATCAGGTTTTTAGAAAGGGATTTAATCTTGATGGTTAAATTAACCTTAAATACTATGTTTACATCTGTTTATTGTCAACATTTGCCCCTTGCTGGCAAGTTTGAAGTGAAACTGACCCAATTTCTTAATGGTGACACTGAACTTTTACAAAGCAATATCCATGTTTCTCAAACTTCCTGGGACCATCTTCAAAATGGCTAACTGCTGTTTAAACATGAAAATTTCTGGCCCATATCTCAGTTCTAATGAATCAATCACTATGGAGAGGTATCAAGAATCTGCACATAGATACACCAGGCAATCTACTACTGTCCCCCAGAAATAACTAGAAGGGCTGCTGCTGCTCTTCCCTGAATTTGAATTTCAGTTCTAGAAATTTCATCAGCCTGTCTGGGCAGTGCAACTACCCCTTGTTTGAATTCCAGGACCCATTCCACTGACAGCTCAGCTCCAGCTTGTAGCACCTTGAGCTAAAAAAGGTGATTGCCAAATCAGTATTTTGCTGTATATCTCGAAATGAAGAGTGAGTTCAGAATTGTTCAAAGAGATATTTGTAAAGCAGTGGTGTAAACCAAATTTGTATTGTGGTGAAGAGAATCTGTCAGGGACTAGTGATAACATTCAAATCACTTCTTCAATGACACTTAAGTCTTGTGCATAACCTGGTAAAGGAACATTATTAGAACTCAGCAAACCTCTCAAGTTATTCCAGAACTTTGTTGTGTTGCTCTTTTATTTTTTGTTTGCTTATCTTCACCCGAGGATATTTTTTCCACTGATTTTAGAGAGAGTGGAAGGCAGAGAGGGATGGGGGAAGAGAGCGAGAGAGATGTGAGAGAGAAACATTGACTGGTTGCCTCCTGCAACCCAGGTACGTGCCCTTGACAGAATTAAACCTGAGACCCTCCAGTGCATGCTCTAACCACTAAGCCACACCAGCCAGGGCTATTTTTGTTTTTTTTTAGATAGCAAAGAAAAAGACAGGGTTTGGCAAAAGTAGGTTTACAGTTATGAATACATGAAACAGCCTATACCTATGGGGTAGAGCTCTAGCAAAGGTTTTCAAAAGAAACATAACTTGCCTTGGCCAGTGTGGCTCAGTTGGTTGGAGCGTTATCCCATACACCAAAAGGTGGCATGTTCCATCCCTGGTCGAGACGTGCCGGCGGCAACCAATCGATGTTTCTCTCTCACACTGATGTTTCTCTCTCTCTCTCTCTCTCCCTATTTCTAAAAAAATAATCCTGAGGACACAATGCTTATAAAGGTAAAGTCATCTTACAACCATAAAGACAGAAGCAACATGTTAAGTATAGTGAGACATAAAGCAAGGAGCCTAGTTTTTAATAGCTTTACCAGCCCTGGAGTGCCTATTTCTAGACTTATTAAATGAGAAAAACAATCCCCTTTTGTTTAGTCACTATAGTCTCGTTTTCTGATGTGTGAAGTACAATCCTATCCAGACATTTGATCGTCTGCCTTCCCCACTAGATCATGTCAGATACCATGCTTATATTTACTACCTGTGTAAAAGAGAAAACCCAGCTCAAAACTGCTTTAAACTATAAGGAAGTTTATTAACTCACATAACTGGAGAGCCAGAAGTAGGACAGATGTAAGTTCATGTGATCCCATTACCCCAGTTCCATTTCTCTGCTATTATTTTGACCTCCCCTGTGTTGACTTCATATATTTGGGTTGCCATCAAAAGCACTGTAGCAGTTTCAAGCTCAACATGTCCAGTGGGAATGTGAATCACTTCTGGACATTCCCCTGGAAAAGCTTTTCTGCAAGCATCCTGAAAACCTATCCTTGCAACTCACTGAGGTGAAGTGGGGTACATGCATGATCCTAAACCAGTCCCTGGCAAGAGGGTGCTATTATCCTTAGACCAGTCCCAATCACCCCTGGAGCTGAGGAGGCTGAGCTACACCAACTGTAGGTAAGATGGAGGAATTCCTGAACAACCTTAGGGTTCTGTTGGAAAGGAAGGAGGGAAAGGACGTTGAGTAGGTAAACAGCTCGCTTTTTGTATTCCCAGCATCTTGTAGACATATTTAACAAAAAGCCAAAACAAAACACCCCCACATACAGTTTATGCTTTATCTCAACAGTTAAGTTTCTTGAGTGAAGTATGTTTTACCCTTTTTTATACTACTACTAGTGTTTAACTCAATCCTGAACATAGTAGGAATTCAAATTGTGTGGGTTTTTTGTCAATAAGCCTTAGTGAGAGAAAATGAATTATTTAGCTTCCTAGATCCTTTTGTAGATTGCTAGATTTTCTTGCTAATCAACTTCTTTGACTCCCAAGACTTATAGCTGCTGGGGTACACAGAAAAAATTCCAAGTCCACAGATTTACACTTATTCAACAACTGTACTGATGTACTAGTGACTTTTTCTGGCAAAGTAAATCATAGTGAAGTCCTTTAAGTTCCTTTCTCTTACCAAAATGAAGAAACCATATGGAGGATGTTCTGCTTCTCTAGAGGCAGTTGTCAAAAGTTCCAAATCATCTAAAATTTCCAAGATTCTTAACTGTCAATAACTAGAGATGACTACGGATTTTTTTAAAATACTTGATTTTCAAAGGTGTAAACATTTTATGTTATCCATGGAGATTTGTCTCCGAAGGAGAAAAAAGAATATGCCTCTATACTAAATTTTCATCACTAGGCAAATTTGGATCATCACTAAATTGACTCCTATACCTCTCTCCTCATCCTATTGTTTAAAAAGTTTGGGGCTGTACAGTAATACTTATTTCCGCTGTCTCCTCAGCAGGAGCATTGATAACGTCACTACTTGGCAGTACCAGTTCAAATTGATAAGCTTGGCATGCAGAAAGTGCCCTTGGCTTGGGGATCAGGCCCTTGCCGTGAATTGGGGCTAACCACGGAGCCACTCAGCTTCTTGCAAAACGGGATTACGGTCATTTTGTCCCGGCCAACACTAAGTAAGATTCAGTACTTAAGCACAATTCCAGGTAACTTAACAATTTAATACACTTGCTTCCTCAACCATTTCTCCAAAAGTTCCAACTGATTGATTACTCGGCCTCCAAAAGAGCCAGGAATTTAGTAAAAGAATGAAGAGGCCTGCCCGGGGACGGGGATAGGGAGGCCGTCGACCCGTGTCGCAGTCTTGGGGTGGCTCGGCCCTCCGCACCTCGACCGGAGGCCATAATGCTTGTCTGGGCCCCAGGATCCGGATGCCGGGCGTCCAGCCCAGACTTCGCCCTCCGGGAGAGAAGCGGAAGCCAAGCGAAGGAAACGCAGTACACAGGCTGGAGTCGTCGCGACTGCGGCCACGGAAGCGCACCGCAGTCCCCCCTCCACCCCCGGCCCGGAGGGCGGGAGCACGGACAAAATGGCGCAGCCGCACGGCTTTGGGTGGGCAACTCCCGGCTGGCGCGCGCCAGGCCTATCCAGGCGGTGTCCCCACCTGCGGAGTCGGAAATGGGCCGGGGGCGCGCGCCCGGGAGAGAGTGGGCGGGGCCACTTTCCCGGAAGTGCCTGCGGCTGCGGCGGGCCGCTCGAGGCCGCAGTGTCGGTAGTTGCTCAGCGGTGTGGGCGCGTAGGGAGGGGAGCGGGATCCCGCTGAGGTCTCCGTGCCGCGCTGTGCGTGCGCGCGTGCGTGCGTGTGCAGGGGGCGGGACCCAGTTAGGGCAGTGACCCCAAGGTGCGTCGGCACGGAGAGTCGCACGGCGGAGTTTGGCCGGTCCATCCGCAGAATTGTCTTTCCCCAGTCCCAAAAGAGAGGGGCGAGATGGACGGGCTCCTGACTCCCAGGGAGTCCGCAAAGTTCATTGCGGAGCACAGTCGAGATGTGTTCATTGAAGGCGGGGGCGTGCGGAGGGTTGCGGAGCTGCTGCTCGCCAAGGCCTCGGGACCCGAGCTGAGCCTGGGAGGCTGGAAGGCCCTTCACGACCTGAACCCCAAGGCGGCCGACGAGGCGGCGGTCAACTGGGTATTCGTTGCAGACACACTCAACTTCTCCTTCTGGTCGGAGCATGATGAGCGCAAATGTCTGGTGGGGTACAGAGGGAGACCGTACAGTGGGTACTGGTCCCTGTGCGCCGCCATCAACAGAGCCCTGGATGAAGGTTGGTGCCCCTTCGAGGTTTCAGTTTACTAGAGTGTCCCAAGGAGCGGATTGGCCCGGTCCCAAGGAGCACATGCCCGGTCCCCGGCTGCTAAGCGGATCGGTGATGACTCTCATCACTGATGTCTCTACCTCTCTCTCTCCCTCTCCCTTCCTCTCTCTGAAATCAAAGATGTATTTAAAAAATAAGGCGAACTTGAAGTTCTCCATTGCCAGCTCCTCAGCTGAAAATAGAAGTATGAGAGGCTTGTATTAAATCCTTAGTCAGTGGGAACTGATCCTAATATCATAATCACAGCTAAGTATAAAATCCAGCCTGATAAAATCTTAAGAACAAAGGGGACAGATGTATAACACATTTTACACAGTCAAAATACACCTGATGTAATATTACAGTTAGAAATGTATGCATAAGTACAGATGAACAAATAGAAAATGAGGGGCTTGCTGTGGTTTTTTATTATTCACCCACTTTTAGTTCATTCCTGTAACACTCATTTAGTTTTATATTAACTGTGTTGTAAAAGAAAAGGTCTGGTGAATATAGAAGTATGACATTGCTCCTCTTTGTTTTCTCATTTTCTCAAGGGATACCAATAACTAGTGCTTCCTACTATGCCACAGTGACCCTGGATCAGGTTCGGCATATACTCCGTTCTGACACGGACGTTCCCATGCCTTTGATAGAGGAGAGGCATCGGATTCTCAATGAAACTGGGAAAATTTTGCTTGAGAAGTTTGAAGGCTCTTTCCTTAATTGTGTCAAAAAAAGTGAAAAAAGTGCACAGAAGTTAATGCATCTGGTAGTTGAAAACTTTCCCTCTTACAGAGATGTGACTGAGTTTGAGGTGAGTTGCTTCTGTTGAGCATTTTAGAATTCTTGATTGTCTTTTCATTGCCAACTCTTTTAATTGTTCACACTTTTATTTCCAGAACTCCTTTTGAGAATAAAAACTTAAGTTTTGAAGTTTGTTCCTGTGGACAAAAAACAGTAACAAAATTAAGTAGTGTTTCAAAGACATTACTTCTCTAATGATTTCCAACCAGTAGTATATTCCCTTTAATTCTTTTGTCCTTTTATATATGTTTCAAACCTAAATAAGACACTGGGCCCTGAACACGATGTTGTCACTTAGGGATAAGGAGGTCCTTTAATACTTCAAAAAATTTACTTCATTGGATGAAAATCAGGATGTATACTAAATTCTCTCTAATAAAAAGTATTTTTTGTAGAGTACTAATGTATATATACTGGATGTTTTCCTTGTCCTGCACAGGGTACTATAACAGTATTATTTGCTTTATGGTACAAAATGTTTTAAAGAGATTTACTTTAAAAATGGTAAGCATTTTGTATACCCTCCCAGTGTACACCTGGATTTTGTTTTTGTAAAATTTTTAGAATCTGTTTTCACTGTGTATTTTAACTGACAAGAATTGAAAGCAACTTCAGCAGAATCACATAATATGAATCTGTTGAATTATTGCCTAAGTTAATGAATACTTACATCAAATTTAAATGTTAAACCTACCCTTTTGTAGTCACATTTCAACAACTAAAATTACCAGTAATATTGCTTAAATCACTCTTTATGATTTATAGGGTGTTTGCGCATATACTCTCACTTGATCCACAGAATGGCTCTGTGGGGCCTATGGACAAGGGACATATTGCCTCCTTTGCAGCAGGAACCAGTCAAAAAAGAAAGTTTAACTAGTTTATCTTAGGTCATTTAGTCAATAGCTAGCTGTAAAGTGAGAGATGGCCTGATTATGTATGTAAAGATTCTTTTAATTGCAAGTGACAGAAAACTAGAAAAAACTTAATCAAAAAGAATTTTTGGATGGTATTGAGAATAGGCACATCCAGGATCAAGGGATCCATGTCATCAGGATTCAGTCTCTTCTATTAGCTTCTGTAGACTACATTTTTCTCTTACTATTAACCATCTCTCTTCATGAAGTAGATAAGGTCCATGAACTTTGCATCTTACTGCTTCAGCACCAGAGAGAGAAAGAGAGAGACTTTCTCAGTTCCAAAGCTGGACTGGGCAAAGACTGATTGAACTGGCATGGATTGTGACCATTTAGGTGTGGCTTTCAGGGGTGTGTAGATCGGGCAGAGGCAGTTCCTGGAAAAGAATTCATAGGTCAGCTTTCTGTTAAACTTCATTCTGTTTTGACTAACCATTTTGCTAATGCACAGGTTACTTTGAGATTTATCTTTGTGTTCAAAGTACATCATTTCAGCCTTGTTTTTCAAGAAATTATGGATTCAGTTCCTGGGCCCATCTTTCAAGCCGTCTGAATCTACAGTGTGGGCAAAAGTAGGTTTATAGTTGTGGATATACAAAACACAGAGTTTATCCTTGTTGTATTATTTTCCATACAAACAACTGTAAACCTGCTTTTGCCCCATCCTGTGGGGCAAAAGTTCATGTGGCTAAATCCATGTATTCCAGAATCCACATGGTTGTAGAAGACAGGCTAAAATTAAATTTAACATGAATTCAGGAAACCATATTGTTTGTTTACTTTAAAATTGTCCTGAGTTTTTGTGGAAGAAAGGAGTGAATTTTTTTTTGTAGATTATAGTACTGATTTAGTGAGCATTTGCTGAGTTTCTATTTTATTTACAGCACAGTGCTTTTGATTTGCTTTGCTGAAAATATTTAAAAACTACATTAGGCTATAGATTAATTTTTCCAGTTTGCTCTATGAATCTTGTTAAAGAGTAATATTTTCTATCTATCCTAGTAAACATTATGATACAATAATTGTATTTGATACAAGTACACAGTTTTATTTCATAAATTAAGTTTTATGTCTTGCTGTTTAGTAACCTAGATTTGAATTAGAAACCTAGTTACTGCCCTGGCCAGGTGGCTCAGTCAGTTGGAGTGTGGTCTTGTACACCAAAAAAGGTTTGGGGCTCAATTCCCAGTCAGGGCACATATCTAGGTTGCAGGTTTGATCCCTGGTACAACAGGCAACGAATCGATGTTTCTCTGTCTTCCTTTATCTCCCTTTCTTTCTCTCAAAAAGAAAAAAAATCAATAAGCATATCCTCAAGTGAGGATTAAAAAAAAAGAAACCTAGTTAACATATATAAGTTATATATTGCCAGGTTGTCATATTTTGATAGCTTTGGGAATATAGCTTATTCCCAAATGATGCAGGGATACTTCTTAATGGTGATTTCTTCCACCAGCATTCAATTTAATTTGCAGAATTTACTCATTATCAAAAAATGAACAAATGTGTTTGCCCTGTAAAAGATACTGAATTTCTTAATGTTGGCCTTAGAAAATTTAATTTACTTGGTGAAAGTGGGTGTGGATTGATTGTAATAGGTATACCTTATGCTTAAGCAATATTAGGTTATCTCATTAGGACACAGTATCACTGGAGTTGTTTTTTTTTAATAAATAAAGGAATCTATATTGTCATCTAAAGGAATTTTTGTATAGCGCTTTTCCTTGAAGAATTTCATCTTATTTTTTATTATTTACATCATTTATTTATTAAAACATTCTTAAAGGTGGTCAAGATATATTTTGGGAGCCAGTAATACTGATTATTTCTACCTGTCGGACAAACAGTTACAAAAGATGATTTGGGGTTATTACCATTGGTATTAGGACTAGAAGTAGATTTTAATTATCTGTCCGTGTTTTTCCGTAGTCTATGCTGATGTACACTTGTAGTTTTGTAGAGAATTTTTGAGTTAAATTATAACCCACTATCTTACAATGCTGGGTTAAATGTTTTTCTTTCATGTATAAATATAATTGGTAGTTTATTTTTGTTAAATATTGACTTCGACCATTTCCAAAAGTGGTAGACAAATTCTGGCTGTTGATCAATTATGTCTTTACCCGTGAATAAGTTAATCATATTATCTGAAAGGAAACAGGTAAAAATGAATGTTGTGATTTTCTTCAGAGGTGAGTTTAGTGATGATTATTTTCTTCTTTATACTTAAGATTCTGTATTTTATACAGTTTATGTGAATTATGTTGCAATTAGAAAAACATATTTAAATTTAAAAAACTCTCTAAAGAAATATCTAGCTATTAGAAATAATAATTAGGAGGATTATGACACAGAAATATGTACATGAAGTAATACCATTGACAAGGAACACTAAATAGTACCGTGATTATATAAATTGCATTTTATGTGCCTTCAAAAATGTAGGAAGTAAATTTGGAGTGATAGAGATAATTTAATATTTATTACACCACTCCCCCTTTTTTTTTCTGTAAAAGGTCTCTAAATTCTTACCAACAGAATAAGATTATTCTTCCCTTGAAAAATATTTTCAACGTGTCTTTCTTTTTTAATAGCATTTCATAAAGCTTTGAGATACCCAAATAACATTTATATTTTCTTCATTCATCAGGGGAAAAGAATTTCTTTTTACAAACGGGCCCAAATCCTCGTGGCAGATACGTGGAGTGTGTTAGAGGGAAAGGGAGATGGCTGCTTTAAGGACATCTCCAGTATTACCATGTTTGCTGACTACAGATTACCTCAGGTTCTTGCTCACCTAGGAGCCCTGAAATACTCTAAAGAACTACTGGAGAAGCTCCTCAAAGGTTTGTCAGCTTAATTACGGCATTCTTTGTTATATTGTGAATTATTGTTGAATCTTTATCTAGTTTCTTTCACAAAAGTTCTCCTTTCCTTAGAAAAAAGCACTATTTGTTGCTAAAAACATAAGTAAAGGGAAAAAATGCAGGGACAATTAAAATATGGAGAAAATTGCTTTTTGTTGTTTACACTGTGGAATATGGATATTGTGGGAAATTGTGCTATTTAGACATCATAATTTCAGAACATCAAATAAAATAAAATCTAAATTTATGTTACATGAAGGTGTTCAATACTAAGACAGTTCATCAGGTGTAGTTTTTGAAGGGTGTTAATTAAGCCGAAGAGCACACTACGACATGAAATAAAAGGTCGCCTGAGAGGTGATATGTACTGGATTTCGAGTCTGGAGGCTCCTGGGTCTGCCACTGTGTTGTCTTCACAAGTCACTCAGCTTTCCTTTTCTTTTTTTTCTTTTGAATTTTTATGAGTTTATTTGTTTATTTGAGGCAAACTGATGGCATGCCGGGAAGCAGGATCTCAAATGCTCTAGTCACTCACTTTTCCAGGTTTATTTATTTACCATTGGATTCAATTATTGATTCTCAGGAGTGGACGCCTTATTTTATGAGTATAAATTGTGTTTGTGAGAAAACTAGGTTTTTTTTGAACATTTCTTTGTATCAGAAAAATAATTGTATAGTTTTAATGTTAATTTCTCTTTTGCATGCAGTATTTTCAGCTACTTTTTTCTTTATTTTTAAAAGAAAGTAGTTATGATTGCCTAATTTTCTCTTGTGAAATAGATTTCAATGACCCAAAATAAGAATAATACAGAATATAAAGGTATCATTATTCCTTTGGTTGCTTCTACCAGGCTTTTATACTGCCTTAGGCAATCCATTTTGTCCCTCTGTTTCCTTATTTGAAAAATAACAAGCTGTTTTATGTCGCAATGCTCATGTCCCAGGTCATTAATTGTTGGATACCTTTAAAAGGAAACAACTGTTAGTGGTAAGGGCTTCTTTTGCATACAGACATATTCAGCTGATCTTTTTTTTTAGACAATGTATATGCTGCTCATTCCTATGTCTAAACACTTTCTTGCCCGGTTTTCCTCACCCAGATTTTCCTTTTTTCAGTTTAAACTCTGCACATCAACAAAGGCCTAGCTCCAGTGCTACCTCTTCCACATAGGTTTTCTTTACTCTTCATGATTTGTCCATCTACTTCTCTTAATTTTTTTTTAAATATGTTTTTACTGATTTATAGAAAGAGAGGGAGAGGGAGAGAGAGAGAAACATTGAGAGAGAAACATTGACCAGCCTCCTACACACCCCTTAATGGGGGTTGAGCCTGCAACCCCGGCATGTGCCCTGACCAGGAATCGTACCAGTGACCTCCTGGTCCATGGGGCGACGCCCAACCAACTGAGCCACACTGGCCAGGCCTTCTCTTGAATTTTTATAGCACCCAGTTGTCTCTGCTACTGTGAGAAAAACTGGTGAGAAGGGTTTCACCCAGCATAGTTGAACACTTGTCTGAATTTTCTCCTGCCATCTGTTTCGTCTCCAGAAGCTCCATCTGCAGCTGTTACTGCCTCCCTTTTGTCCAGCTTCTACAAGCAGACTCTGCTATCCTTACTTTAGGCCTAATACGTTGGCCATGTTACCTTCCCTGACTTGACGTTTGTCAGTCCTCTCAAATGGTTTCATACTTTTTCTCTCTCAAAGTCCATGTCCCATTCCATACTATAAGTTGCTGTACCTGTTAACTATATTAGTTTCATGAGGCTGACGTAACAAATTACCACAAACTGGATGGCTTAAAACAGGGGTTGGGAACCTTTGTTCTGCCAAGGACCATTTGGATATTTATAACATCATTCATGGGCTATACAAAATTATCAACTTAAAAATTCGCTACGAAAAAAGCTCCTAGATTTATTGAATTTTGAGTCCCACCTGTGGGTGCCTTGGCAGGGCCAGGCCCAGTGATTTCATCAGCCGTATACAGCCTGCAGGCCGGACGCTCCCCACCCTGGTTTAAAACAGCAGAAATGTATTCTCTCATAGCTGTGGAGGCTAAAGTCTGATTCAGTATGTTGGCAGGGCCACGCTCCCCCTGAAGGCTCTTGGGAAGAATCCTTCCTTACCTCCATCTGGCTTTTGGTGGTTTCCAGCAATCCGTTCCATTCCTTGCCTTGTAGCTGTATCACTCTTGTGTCTCCTCTCTCTTTGTAGTCTCTCCTTTTCTTAGAGGGCACCAGTCATGGCATTTAAGCCCCGCCCTAATCCTGTATGAACTCATCTTAATATGATTACATCTGCAAAGACCCTCTTTACAGATAAGATCACATTCACAGATACCAGGAGTTAGGACTTGAATGTCTCTTTTTGGAGGACATAGTACAACCTACAGTTATTTATTGCTGGGTAACAAGTTATGCCAAAATTTAGTGACTTAAAACAAGACATTTATTATCTCATAGTGATCTCATCTAATGGCTCTACTTGGGTGGTGGTATCCTCCAGGATCACTGTTGTGGTTGAATTGAGAATTCTGGCACATTGATAATTAAGTTTGGAGGAATTGATTAACAGGAGAACTGAAGTGGAAGGATGGATCTGTCTGCTGACACCTGGAGCAAAGTAAGGAAATGGAAGGGCACAGATAGTATCTGTTCTTCCACCTGCCCCAGTGACCAGGGCCTAACCCTTGGGAGAGATGGGTAGAGGGGACATCAGTAACATTAATTAAGACCTCAGGTTACAGAGTAGAACCCAGTTGGGCTAGGGCATTTTTCACTGGATCACAGGGCCTGTTGGGTACTGTGAAACTCTGTGCAAGAGTACAGATTGGTGACTAGAAGCCAAATATAGCCTGGATATGTGTTTTGTTTGGCCTGAACAGTGTTTTAAGCAATTTTTAATTAGTTATCAACACTTGACAGGAGATTTCATATGAAAATCAAATTTTCTGACTCTTGTAAAAGTAGAGAAATATGGGAGCATTGGGTCTACCTTTAGACAGAACGGCACACCCTCTCTCGCTCACCACAGTGTACACCTGGCTGCTGCATTCACTTACTCTGTCTGCCTGACTCTTATAGGCAGTTGAGTTGATGAGCCCAGCTCTAGTGGTAGTGGCAAAGCACAGCCAGTGCCCACCCTGTAGAATCAGATATACCCTGGAGGCTGTGGATCCTGTGAGAGCCTCAGCTCTGTATTCAGGCAGAGCTGACTAAAGGATCCTGAATCCAAAGAATGATCATGGTTTTCCTTGCTCAGGTTAACCACTTTGATTTCCTAGGTTGTCCTTGATGCATCTAGGGTGTCTCCAAAACAATATTCAGTTCTCAAGTGGGGATGGGGTTGCTGTTTATTTGTTCCCCTAGGAGTCCTTAAAATTTTGCAGTATTTTTTCCACTGGCATTAAACCTAATTTTAAATCCTTTCTGTTCAACAATTTATAATCTTGATATCATGTTTTTAAATTTATGATTACCTTATATTCTTTTAGTAAGTATTTATTGGGGAGCTAGGATGTGCAAGGTGCCATCCTAGATTCTAGGAATATTGAGACAAACAAGCCAGACATCGTCCCTGTCCTTATGGAACTTAACTAGCAATTATGAATTAATGCCTGAGTTTAGAAATGATTTAAATTACCAAAAATAAAGTCTGAGATTTACAGTTTTAAACTGTGTTTTGTTCTACGGTACTTATCTGAGTAGATTTCATATCATTAACTATTAGTGCTTCTTGCTCTGTTTTTTTCCCCTTGCAGGAGAAATGCTCTCATATGGAAGTAGGCAAGAGGTGGAAATCAGAGGATGCTCACTTTGGTGTGTTGAGCTGATCCGGGATTGTCTTCTGGAGCTTATTGAAAAAAAGGGTGAAAAAACTAGTGGAGAGATCAATTCCATTCTTCTGGATTATTACTTATGGGACTATGCCCGTGATCACAGGGAAGATATGAAAGGAATTCCATTTCATCGAACACGTTGCATATATTACTGACCCAAAGTGTAAACTGATCCAAAGAAAACTGCTTGCATTTTTATATCACATAATCATATATACAATTTCACCTTGATATAAAGAGAAGGTGGTGGGGTTACAGAAACAAGAACACTGATTACCCAGTCTCACTTAAAAAATTTCTCCTGACGTATCACTCTGTATTCCCAAATTTATTCTTTATCTGCTTGTTTAGTTTTGACTCTATTTTCTCTTTTTGTGGAACATGACAGAAATAGTGAAGAAACTTTAATGCTTTAAATCTCATATTTCTTAAAATTAACCATGTCTTATAATTAATCTTCAGTGACTATTTCATCTATGCAATTGGTATCTTTTCTCAAGGTGTAATTTTCTGTATCCTTTAGTCATAGGATATGAGAGGGGGTTGGGTAGGGTCTTTGCTCTATAAATGCTGCTGCTCTTATAAGAAAATCAATCTTGATTTTTCAACTTTTTATTGGTAATGACAGTGGGTTTTATACATAATGATTTCAAATTACGATATCAGTCTGTCTAGTTTTTTGTTTTTCTTTAGGGTATGTAACTACATTGAAATTGAATAAACATTTTAAAAACTTTTCTTAAACCAGGAATGGATTATTTCATTAAAATAGAATTTACCAGATATAAATTTAAATGGTTTACAGTGAATTTGATTATTTAGTTTATGTTTCAGAACTCTCATTATCTACCACTCACTCATTTATCACTTTCACCCACACCTTCCTTCTAACATAATCTTGATTTTTGCTATCTACCTTGTCAGGTCCCTGTGACTGTGCGATTTAAAAAAGTATCCTTTCCCCAAGCACTTCACTGTCATCTGCTGGAAACTTGTTATAATAACTTTACAAAGGACAATGACTGAATATGAATGGCCCCCCCAGAGTTGTATACTGAACAACTTGCACCATCATAAGTAGTAGTTCCTGTATCTAGCCCTCCCCTATGTGACTCAGGGTAAGGTCATCCTGTCATAGTTCCACAGGTAGTCCCGAGTTAATATGAATGGTTTATGATCATGATAATTCTATTCTCTGCCTGTGACTGCTTTAGTAATGATGTAAAATCTAGTTCTGGCCAGTGACACTGGAGGGGAAGTCTGCAGGGAGGCTTCTGGGAAAAGGTTTCCCGACTTTCAAGAAAGAGACATATGACAAGGTCCTTCTTCCTCTGTTCAATATTTTGTATAAATATGATACCTAAAGCTGCAGTAGCCATTGTATGGATCCAGAGCCCATCCTAGTTATGGACTTCATGCCTGAGGTAGTAAACATATTATCTTAAAATTGCCATCATTTTGAATTATTTTTCTGTAATTTGCAGTAGAAAGTATCGTAACTAATAGTTTCCAAATTAACCTGCTCTCGAGTGTTAGGCAGACATAAGCAGAGCAAGGACGATGGGCTGGGTACAGAGACACCAGAGCAGAAAGCCCCGGATGCCTAGCAAGGGGCAAAACTGGGAAAACAAGAACCTTGTCCCCAGGGTAACCTATCCTCCCCCAGCATATGCTGGTTATGCAGTTTAGACCCCTTGAGGGTTTCTTCCCTAAAGATAACATCTAGGCCTCAGTTGTATTTCAGCTCTAGGCTCAGAAAAGCAGCAGAACCAGACAAGTGGCTCAGTGGCTGCCTCAGGACCAGTTACATTGACTAATGACCCCCTGCCCTGGCACTGACCAATCAGTGGAGACCATGACCCTGAAAGTGCACACCTGGAAAGCTGATGAATATTCTATTGAGACACTCCACCTGCAAGAAAGAGATAAATACTCTTAGGACAAAGCTCATGATCCCCACCAGGGGAGCATGCCAGCAGCATCTCCTTCCCCCTTCTCTCCTCCGAGGGAACCCCACGAGACTTCAACCAGGGGAGCAATGGGCAGCAGCAGCTCGTCCGGGCTTACCTCCTGAACCTGTCTCCAAGGCCCCCCCGCGTCTCTCTCTGAATTCTCAGTGAGCCAAAGCAGCCCAGCCTAGGTTCTCCCATTGCTGCTTCTATGCCCTTCCTTGTTTCACTGTCCCAAGCATATATTTGCTGCCATCATGGACTCAGTACCCTTTGGCTCAGTGCTGTGTAGCCCTTCCCTTTGGATATCCCCACCCCCATCACCTTTTCCTTTAATGACTTTAATTTTTCTTTATTCACCGTCTGAGAGAGCTAATTAGCCTGCCGTGCACCACCAACTGCAGCCTTTCATGGAGGTCCCGGCCAGCAGAAGCAAGAAGTTTTGGCCCAGGAGCCTCCCCTTCCTGTTGCTCTTCCTGCGCCTCACGCTCTCCTGCCTACCCCTGTACCTTTTCTCCCCCTTCCTCTCCTTTCCCTCTTCCCCCCTCCCCTTGTCCTCCTCCCACCTCTTTTTCTTCTCTCTCTCCTTCCTCCTCCAGGCTCAGCCAGCTTTGGGCTTCCAGCTTTCCCACAGTTCACTTCTTCACTGTGTAAAAAAGACAGGCAAGGCAGTGCAAGGCTGTCTGGTGCTCTTTGGTGTCCAAGACCCAGCTATCTTTTCTCTTGTGCCACTAAGCACAGCTTGGACTCATGATCCAAGATGTTTGCATTCTAATCTAGGCAGCAGATTGAAGAAGCGATGAACTTGAAGAGTGCAAGGGTTGACAGGAAGGCTCTAGCAGCTACCACATGCATTTTTGCTTTCATCTCACTGACCACAGCTTAGTCTTATGACCACAGCTAACTGCCAGGGAGGCCAGGAAAGTAGTCTCAATTTTGGGTGTTGGGTTCCAGCTAAACTATGTAAGGAATATGAATGGATATTGGGAAACAGTAAGTTTTCATCACCAAGCAATGATTTTGAAATTTTCATACCTGATATGGACTAAGAATTTAAATTAAATAACATTTCACCCTAATGGTTCTAATAGCCATTGATGATCATTTTCCAGATCTGTTATTTCATTAGTGATTACAAAATGGTAATGTTCTAATTCTAATAGTCTTGGTTTTAGGGGCCGTGTGCATGGATAACTTCTCCTTGGTGGGTTTCAGGGTAGTCTGGGAACATAATGAACATGGAGCCAGCTCCTGAAGTTCTGGAAGGTGAGAATGGAGAAATAGGATCTGCAGAGTTGTTTCAGTTGTGTTGATTCATTCCGCATACCCTCCTAAAAACAATTAATGAAAATGTGCTCATCTCCTGGGGCCCCCTGCTCACAGCCCTCCATTCAGAGAGGTCTTTTGATTACTATCGATAAACCAGTTCTAGCAGAGATTAAACATCAGTTCTAATTTCTTGGTGACTCAATTTCAACCGCTTTTGCTTTTGTTTATCCGATCATTTGCCTCCCTCTACAAACTCAAGTAATTTAGCCACAGTACCATGTCAATGCCCTCCAACCAAGGTACACTTGTTGCAGCATGGGGCCTCTCAGTAAGAGCATGATTTGGAGAAGGGCCTAAGGAAGCAGGGTTCACTCTAGATTAGATGCTGTCAGAAAACGGCAATTCTACCATTGGCTAGCTCAATAAATCTTATCTATAAAGAGGACAGGCTAGCACAAGGAAAAAGCTGAAAGTGGTAAGAAGCAGCAGTCATGCATTTTAGCCAAGATAGAAGGATGTTTGGTACTGCGTGTGTGGCACAGTGGCTTTGTTTTGGTTGTGCTTAGATAAAATTATCGAGTGGCCTTGTTTTGTCTCACTTTAGCATGGTGACCTCGTCTGATGTTGGTATTCTGTGAAATTATGTTCAACAGGATTCTAACATGGGATAGTTGTGAGTGCCAGGCCAGCTTTTGTCAAGGGGCTGCTTCTGTTTTTTTCTCAACCTTTAACTTCCCCCCTGATTAGCACTAAAGAAATTAATACATTTCATTTAATTCAATTCAGAAATCTTATTTGGAGCTCCTTCACTGTGTCCCTCCCATGAAGCTGAATGGGTACTGGTTTAATAATCGGGTGTGGAGGGATAAGTTAAATGAGCCGCAGTATAAGGCCTAGGAGTCAACTTTGAGGCAACTACGTCTTCCTTTTCCTTGTGAAGGCGATGTGAACCGTCTCTCTCTTAGTGGGCTTTAATCACTTTTTCCTTTCTTTCTTTTTTAACTTCGGTTTTTGATTCTCGGCCTTTTGGTGGATGCTATTGTCAAAAGCAAAACCTGAACAAGTAAGGAAAGTGATCTTGTTCAGTCTATTGTAATATGAAGAGCACCCCAAATCCAAAGTTAAAATCTGTGGTCAGGGTGGTGTCGCCCAGGTCCTTTATAGGAAGGAGTAGACAAGTGACAGGTTGGGGGATTTACAGGTGAGGTTGTTTTTAATCGGGAGAAGTCTCAGTCAGTTCACTGCACAGGAAATGTTTATCTCTGTGTCTAGTTAGTTTCAGGCCAACAGTTATACTTTCAGCTAATCATTCATGAGACAAAGAATGAATAATTGGAGAGTCTGTGTCTGGCCTTGTCAGCAAGGTGAGGCAAAAGGAGAAAGGTGTGTGTTTGGCCTTATCAAAGGTAAACAAGGGAGACATGAGGACTCAATAGTTAGTCTTACCTAAGTCACATAGAGAAAGGTGGTCTTTTAAGGTAAATCTATTCCCAGAACATAAAAGGTTGAGGGGATTTCTTAATGTCACTGTTTTTTTTTCTTTTTAAAAAAATATTTTTTTATTGATTTCAGAGAGAGGAAGGGAGAAGGAGAGAGAGATAGAAACACCAACAATGATGCCCTGCCGGGCGTGGCTCAGCGGTTGAGTATCGACCTAGGGTCCAGGTGATCGGGGTTCGATTCCCGGTCAGGGCACATGCCCAGGTTTGTGGGCTTGATCAATGACTCTATCATCATTGATGTTTCTATCTCTTTCTCTCCCTCTCCTTTCCTCTCTCTGAAATCAATAAAGATATATTAAAAAAAGAAAAAAAGAAAAAGAAACACCAACAATGAGAGCGAGCCAGGGATCGTCTGTCTCTTGCACGCCCCCTACTGGGGATGGAGCCCGCAACCTTGGGCATGTGCCCTGATCCGAAATCAAACAGTGACCTACTGGTTCATAGGTCTAGGTCGATGCCCAATCCCTAAACCACACCATCTGGGCACTGTTGTCTTTTTTAAAAATATGTTTTTATTGATTTTAGAGAGAGAGGAAGGGGGAGGGACAGAGAGATAGAAACATCCATCCCCTGCTTCCTGCACAACCCCTACTGGGGATTGAGCCTGCAACACAGACATGTGCCCTAACTGGAATCAAACTGGTGACCTCTTGGTTCATGAATCATTGACCAACCACTAAGCAACACCGCTGGGCAATGTCACTGTTTTCTGAAAGTATAGAGCTCAGATGAAGTTCATCATTGTCACCATCAACCCTTTCTGGTGCTCTTTCTTTGGTTGGAGACAAAGTAGGCTGCCATGGCCTAAGCAACATTTTTATTTGCTCATTTATTTTATTTGCTCCCAAACCATGGGAGGTAATGATTTTCAAAGTAAGGAAGTCCAGAATTGTAATTGTGAGTTCTCCACAGTGTAAAATATCCAGAGTCAAGAACCAAGGGTCTGGGCTTCCCTGAGGGAATTACTATATGCTCACTGCATTGGTTCTGGATAATCTGATGGAGGGAAAACTCTTCTCTATAGAATAACTTCAGCTAGTAAATGCAAAACGGAATATTAAAACTAGAAAATTACCATTTTGGAACTGCCTTTTGAGCCAGTGATCCCACTTCTAGGAATATATCCTAAGAAACCTGAAACACTTATAAGAAAGAACTTACGCACCCCTATGTTCATAGCAGAGCAACTTACAATAGCTAAGATACGGAAACAGCCCAAGTGCCCATCGGTAGATGAGTGGATAAAAAAGCTGTGGGACATTTACCATGGAATACTATGCAGCTATAAAGAAGAAGGATCTCTTACCCTTTGGGACAGCATGGATGGACCTGGGGAATATTATGCTTAGTGAAATAAGCCAGGCAGAGAAAGACAAATATCACATGATCTCATTTATATGTGGAATCTAAAGAACAAAATAAACTGATGAACAGAATAGATCCAGTGACATAAAATCATGGAACAGGTTGATGAATCTCAGAGGGAAGGCCGGCGTGGGGGAGTGGGTGGGGAGAGATTAACCAAAGAATTTATATGCATAAATGCATAACTCATGGACACAGACAATAGTGTGGTGAAGGCCTGGGGGTGGGGAGGGGAATCGGTCCAGGGTGGAGGGGATCAATGGGGAAAAAGAAGAGACATCTTTAATTCTTTCAACAATAAAGATAAATAAGGAAATAAAATAAAATTACCATTTTGGTATCCCTAATGAAATGATAGATCTGGAACATCACCACCAACGGCTGTTAAAACCATTAGGTAAAATGTTGATGGGGAACTTTTTTAATGGACGAATTAGGCTGAAAGCACCCAAACTCACTACTAATCTTAACATCACTAAAAGTAGGATATGCAGACATTATGTGCCTGCTGGTGTGCTGCAATAGAAAGTACACAGCCCTATTAGTGAATTAAGAGCGAGGGGAATGGGATCGGCTGCTAACTGGCGCGGGGAATTTTCTTTTGGGGTGGTGAAAATGTGTTGTAATCAGACAGGTGATAGTTCCAAAACGTTGTGAATGTCTAAAATGCCACCAAATAGCACACTTTAAAAAGGTTCATTTTATGTTTACTTCAATAAAAATTAACTGACTTGGTCGCTAAAAATATTGAAACGCAATGTGAATCTTTCTCACTTTCATTTTACAAATCCGTGGAGAGTTCATTTGGCTCAGCAGCCTGAGAGGGGGCGGTAGGCCTCCAGTGCCCCAAACAGTAAGGCAGGGAGGGGCGGGGGCGGGGCTTGACTGGGGGCGGGGCTTGGCGGGCGGGCGGGCGGGCGGGGGCGGGGTCCGGCGCGCGGCGTGACGCCCGGCCGGGAGGGGGCGCGTCGGCGTCGGGCTCCGCCGGTTGCCGGGAGAAGCCGTGACAACAAAAGGCGCGGACGGCGGCGGCTGCGGCGCGGTGGAAGGAAACCGAGGAGTTGTACGCTGCGCTCGCCGTCGGAGACCCGGGCTTTCTCTCGCCGGTCGGTGCGAGGCGGGCGGGTGCGGTGCGGCGCCCTGGGGTCTGCTCGCCTGCCACGGCCCAGGCCCGCCGTTGGGAGGAGGTGGCGCCGGCGGGGGGTCGCGCTCGGGGCCGCCGCTGGTGGACTCGCGGGGGGGGGGGGCGTTTGTGGCACTGCTGAGGCTGGTGACGGGGCCCGAGGGGTGCTGGGCCCCCCGCGGGCCGCCGGAGGAAGTTGGATCCCCCTGAAGAGGGGCAGAGGGGTCTATGGGAGCGCGGGACCCAGCTGCACCGAGTCGGAGCCCAGTGTGTTCCTCGCGTTCGTCCTTCCAGCGGCGGGATCTGGGAGGAGTGGAGGCCCCCGGCCTTGGGGGTGTGGTTTGTCGCCGGCCGCCTTTTCACCGTCGCGGATGTTGAAACTTGGTGTATTCTAAGTGCTGTGGAATCCGATAGCCCCCTCCCTCCGAGGTAGTTGATAACTGATAAAGAAAGGGTGCCCGAATTCTTTCTTTAAAACGCCTTTCAAGTAACACCGCCCTCTTCAAGTTTTTTAAATCTTTGATGATTTCCCCTCTTCTTCTCCATCTAGTTCTTTCTGTATTTGGGAGCCTGTATGCAATTTATTATCCATTTGCTGGAAAGTTTCTTAAGAACAGACTAACAAACCACAGTTTTTAGACAACCACTACTTCTGAAAAACCAAGGGCACAGGATGGCAACAGTATTTAAAAACACTTACTTCTGATGAATGACATGGCACCAGTGATCAAATATTTCTCTGGCCTTTGCCCAGATTTCAAACTGGTATTGAGTATGCCTAAATATTACCAGCCAGATTTCACCTTTCTTTACATTTAATGATGCCATAATGCATACACTTCTGATGACTGTAATCAGAATCTGAAGAAGTGTAAGTGCTGTGGGTTTTTAAACAAGTTCTTATATATTAACTTTTTGCAAGCCTTGTGTTTATGGGTCCTTGACTTTGTAGCCAAATTCCTATAAAAACCAAGAAAATGGAGCTTTTGAGATCTTGATTCCCGACGTGTGGCACGTTTGGTTCAAAGACACTCATAAAAATTCTCTACAGGTTTGCACATTTCTTAGGTCTACAGTCCTCTCTCCTGCTGCTCAGTGGGAATGAGAAGTGAAACTCCAAAAGACAGGATGGTTTAATAATATGTATTGTCTTTGTAAAGGAATGAAAAAACGGAGGAGGAGCATTTACATCTCTAACCACTTTGAAAAATATTAAAGTGTTGCTATCTAGAGTTGAGAAGTCAGAAGAAATTTTGGAAACAGTGCAAAGTTTAAGTATTATACAGGTTTTGGAAGGCAGTAGAAAGCTTGAAAATCTCATTGGTTTCTCCTATGGATCATGTTTCTTAAAGGGGGAAATGCAGAAAAGGAAAGAACTAATGACAAAAGTAACAAAACAAAAACTGTTTGAAAAGAAGAGAGAACTTTGTAACAAGTTAGAACTTCCTCATCATTGATTTAAATCAATATCCTGTGTGAAACACAAGTATGCTATTACAAGAAATAAAACAGTAAGACTATACCAGCCAGCCAAGAGGCTGACATTTGGGCACACTGATTAGAGCTGGTGACCGTGTTCAGCCATGTTCCTGCTGATTCTGCAGTGACTCAAGGCTGCTTTTCTCTGTTGACCTCCCCCTGAGTCTTTGTACACATTTGTTTTGAGAAAGAAATACTTGATTTTCACTTTGTCTAAACCTACTCCCTTTAACAGACTAAGAAACAAGTACTTTCTTGCATCAGCCTGTGGTTGTCCATGTCTAAAATCAGATTTTCTTTGTATGTATATGTGTTTGGCTTGCATCACTTTAAAATATGCCACCACTTAGTTTGCTTTAATGGCTGTCTTATGAAAGAAATGTATCCATTAGAAATATATGTTGATGGGGGGAAAAAAACAAAGAAAATAAAAATATCCCACTTATACTTAGCACTTTTTAATAGCAATTTTGTTGGAAGTAGTTAGACTTGGCTTAACACAGACCATGACTTGTTTTAATGTGATGGTATAAAATCCCCCTAATCTGTATGATGAAACTTCTAACGTGATTAAAGACATTTGGAAGAACCAATTTAGCACAGCATCTCTGCAATTTCTTTGATAAAGTTTCCAGTACCAGATGATTGTAGAGTCCTTTAGGATCCAAGAAAAGATTTACCATACATATGAGTATTTATTTTTTCAGTGCTGGATTTTAGTAGAATGAATAAAACTGACAAGGTTAGATGCATCTCTTTGGCCATTAAAAATAGATTGCTGACACTGTTTTGGGATTTTACAGCCCAAGGGAGCTGATATGTTTGTACTCTCAGTGGACTCTTAGTAGAGTGATGTAAATGTGTTTTGTTATTGTGATCCTTTTCAGACTACCACTCACAGAATTATAAATGCATAGTACTGCTGCAGAGATTTTTAAAGCCTAGTGAATATTAAGTATGTCTTAATTAACATTTCCATAGCAAGTAGTGCTGAAAATGTTGTTTTAATTCATTAGTCTACTAGGTTACTTGATATTGTTCAAGATTTGCCTTCTTGCCTGGCCTGGCGTGGTTCAGTGGTTGAGCGTCAACCTAGGATCCAGGCGATCGAGGTTCGATTCCCAGTCAGGGCACATGCCCAGGTTTCTGGCTCTGTCCCCAGTAGGGGGCGTGCAGGAGGCAGCTGATCAATGACTCTCTTTCATCATTGATGTTTCTCTCTCTCTCTCCCTCTCCCTCTCTCTCTCTGAAATCAATAAAATATATTAAAAAAAAAAAGAATTTTATAGTTTCAACCCTTACATTTAGGTATATGAACCATTTTGAATTAACTTTTGTATATTTGAGGTAGGAGTCCAATTTCATCCTTATGAGGGTAGATATCCAGTTGTCCCATGAGCATTTGTTGAAAAGACTATTTTTCCCCATTGAACTGTCTTGGCATGCTTGTTGAAAATTAATTGCCTATAAATGTGATGGTTTATATCTGGATTCTCAATTCTTTTCCAGTCATATTTAGTTCTGGCTTATGCCCGTACCACACTGTTGCTTGGTTTTAAAACTGGGAAAGTGTGTCCTCTAATTTTGTTCTTTTTCACTATTGTTTTTGCTATTCTGTGTCCCTTGAATTTCCATATGAAATTTAGGATCAGCTTGTCACTTTCTACAAAGAAGTCAGCTGGGATTCTGATAGGATTTGTGTTGAATCTTTAGATCAGTTTGGAAAGTATTGCCGTCTTAACAATGTCATCTTCCAGTCCATGGACATGAGGTGTTTTTCCATTTAGTTAGATCTTTCTTTTCTTTCGACAATATTTTGTAGTTTTCAAAGTATCAGTTTTACACATCTTTTAAAAAATTTATTCCTAAGTATTTTATTCTTTTGATGCTAATGTAAATGGAATTTTCTTAATTTGTTTTTCAGGTGGTTCATTGTAAGTGTAACTACCAATTTAATTTTTAATGTATTAATTCTACTAGAGATTTTCAGAAATAAGTATAACATAATTTAGCAGTAGAAAAAGCTTTTCTGTTAGTTTTGTTTATTTTTAAATAAAAATGACTTAAATTTATATTGACTTATGGAAATCCTTAAAATTATTTTCTGGATTTATCTATAATGTGGCAAAGAGGAGATTTTATTTTTCAATATTTAGCTATAAAATCTAGTACAAGGATTTGCTTTTAACACGTGTGTACAATTACCCAGTTATTTCCTTGTCTTAATTTTCTAACTCCCCAATTACTCAATACTTAGATTAATGAGCAGGGAAACATTATCATTATAGAAAGAAGGGCACAGTAGAATCCCATGTGCTTATCATTTAGTTTTATCATTTACCATCTCATGGCCTCCACCCCCTAGATTATTTTACAGTAAATCCAGACATCATATTATTTCAGTTATAAATTATAGATGTACTTTTATAAGACAGGTCTGCTCTTTGTAACTATCTTGTGTTGGAACAAAACCTGCTCTGATTGACTTTGCTTTAGACAATGATTTGTTTATTAGGATAGAGTCATCAATAATTAAATTTTGTTTTTATCTTGGTACACAGGAGTCCAGATCTATGTAAAATGGATGGTTCTCACACTAGACACTGAATATTAAGTAGAAAATCTATTTAGCAAAATCTAAGCTGCCATGGAAGAAATACCAGTAAAAGTTGCTGTAAGAATTAGACCTCTGCTGTATAAAGAAGTTCTTCATAATCATCAAGTTTGTGTGAGAGTTATTCCAAACACCCAGCAAATTATCATTGGGAGAGATAGAGTCTTTACTTTTGATTTTGTTTTTGGCAAAAATTCCACTCAAGATGAAATTTATAATACGTGCATAAAGCCACTAGTGTCGTCACTCATTGAAGGCTATAATGTAACTGTTTTTGCCTATGGACAAACTGGATCTGGGAAGACATATACCATTGGAGGAGGCCATGTTGGTAAGATTCTCCTACTCTGACTTTTGAAACACTTGAAAGAAGCTAAAACATGACAGTACCTGATGCATGTTAGGTGCTCAGCATATTGACTGAATGAAATAATGGCTAGGATAATCAGATGTGCTTATACGTCGTCTTTGATGCATTTGTTTTTACATATTGAAGTTTCATTAAACAGTTTAATTTACAATTATGTTTGAGGAAAGAAGTTTAAGACAATGTTCAGTGTTCAGCCCTTTGACATTTTTCCAGTTTTATTGAGATAAATTGATATCATATTAGTCCAAGGTATACAATATAAATAACGATGTGCTATATGTTTATATTGCAAAATGATTACCACAGTTCAGTTAACATGTCACTGCTCACAGTTCCAGATTTTTTTCTTGTGATGAGAACTCTTAGCAACTTTTAAATATACAATACAGTATTGTTAATTACAGTCACCATGCTGTACGTTATATGCCAGGACTTATTTATCTTATATTGGGAAGTTGTGGGTTTTGACCACCTTCACCCATTTCCCCCCCTCACCCCTTAATTTGCATCCCTTTCTCTTTTTTTTTGCATCTTTTAATAGTCTGCTTGTAAATATTAGAGACATGTAACCAGGACTTGGAGGAAAATAAGATAAATTTGCTTTGGAGTTTAAAGTGTCCTTTTTTTTTTCTTTTCCATTTTCTAGTCAGATTTCAATTTTTACAGTTTTTTGGAGGTATAGTTGACAGCATTGTAAGATATTTTAAGTGTACATTGTGATGATTTGATATATGTGTACATTGTGAAGGGATTCTTCCCTTCTAGTTAACACATTCATCAGTTCATACACACACACACACACACACACACACACAGATTTCTATTTTAAATACTGAATACTTTAGGATATAATTTCTCCTGCTTGTAATAGTTGGGAAAATGTAGTATCATAAGATTTCCTTTAGAGCTGGAAGGAACCTTGAAAATCATTTTTCTTCATTTATAAGTGAGGAGCTCCAGCCGTAGAACTCTGAAGGGCTTACTGAGTTAGTGATAGAGCTGGAATTGAAAGCCAAGTCCTCAATTGAGATTGTTTATTGTATTGGCATTTTTATACTAAAAGCCATCTTTTGAATGTTGTGCATATACATCATTGTTTAAAGTTATTAGTTTTTGCTATATGTGTAATGGCTTTCAATATTTTTTCTACTTTCATACCTCTCAAATATAGACTATGTGGCTTTCAGAAACATCTTATTAAGTGCAGGGATGTGGTGGGGGTTGGAGGGTGGTTGTGTGATTTGAGGAAGCCCTCATTTCAAAGATCAAATGGAGGAGCCTTAAGTGTCAAATGCCACTACCCTCCCTAATTTTTTAGAATCACTGTTATACAGGATTAGGAGATTTGAAAAACTAGATTATTTTAGGGTCTCACAATGAAATAAATTTTAGGTTTTCTACTATTGTAGCTTTTCTTGAAGATTGTAGGTTTTTTATTTTTGTTTATTTGTTTTTTGCTTTTTTGATTGGCCAATGTTTTATGACCCTAAAGACTTAGTATGTGCTTTATATTAATAGTAGTATAAAATGTTCAGATTTTGGTGACAGTTATAGCTATACTGTTTTTTATTAAAACACCACGAGTGTAATTTTAATTCTTTAAGGAAAGAAGTTATCTATTGTCCTAAAATACTTTTAACTGCTCTAAGGTACTCTTTACCAGAAGAAATAGACCACCGTTAGAAATTTTAGATGGTGTTTGTTTTTCTTGTTTCAAATACATTAATGTTCATTGTAAAAACAATTGACAAGTGATGCTTAAAAAATTAACCAAATGAAAGCTCATTTCATTTCCAGGAAATAACAGTTTGGTGTATACCATCCTAGAGCCCTGTAGACATTTTTCTAGGCACATTACAAATACATGTTGCTTTTGTTCCTTTTTTGTTTTGTTTGTTTAAAGAAAGAGCATACCTGTACTTCTGTAACTTTCCTTTTGCATTTAACAATATAAATATCATTTTATTTCTTCCCATTTGGGGCATAGAATTTCACCTCGTTTTTTTGGTTGTATAATTTAAATATTTTATAGTTTGAATGGGTCATGGTTCATCCATTCCAGTATTAATGGACATTTAGGTTTCTGATTTTTACTTATGAAAGAAGTTGCAGTACATACCTTTGTACATATCACTTTGCATCCATGTATTCGTATTTCTATAGAATAGATTCCTAGAAGTGGATTTGGTGAATCAAAGGGTATGTACATTTTAAATGTTGATAGATACTGACAGATCACCCTCCAAAAAGGCCTGCACCAGTTTTACATATTCCCACCACCAATATATGAAAGCCGTTTGTTCATGGCCTTCTCACTTACTGGGTATTATAAATCCAAAGTATTTTTTTTTTTTTTTACCATCTGGTAAGTGAAAAATTGTACTATGATGTTCAAAGTTACACTTCTTGGTGTATTAGTGAAACAGTGAGCATTTTCAATTGTCTCCTGTTTGTTTATTGGCCATGAAAATAATGTTGTTTTTTTCCCCCCCAATAAATAATTTGTTGAGCATTTGCAGTGTCTATGGTACCATGCTAGGCACTATGGCAGAATGAAAATTTCTTAGTTTTGAATATGATACTTATTTAAACTAATACTCATTTTCCAACTTTTCAGAACCTTGGATGTACTGACTTTTACCAGGTCTAATCTCTAAAAACTTTTATTTTTGTACTCTTTAAATAGCATATAATAAATGGCTAATGATGACTATTGAGGTATAAAACTTTATAAATTATCTCTCTGAAATAGTTTATTTCAGGAATATTGGCCTGACATTGAAATGTGGTTTGTAGGTTACCAAAATACTTACTGAAGGTTTATTATAAATATTACCTGAAATTGAGCTTTTTGATAAGTCTTTTGAATTTTTGTGCTTTTTTGTTACCTTTTGAAGTGGAGAATGATCAGCTGTATCTACTGGCTAATCCGGAATGCTTATATATACTGTAGTTTATAGATACTGCTATTGGCTTGTTCCTGGAAGCTGTCAAAAAGGAATGTTCACTTTCCCCCTTGTATTGGAAAACCTACAGCTCCCTCTACTTGCCACACGATGGCAGTATTGCATCTTAAATTAGGTGAATGGCAGTTCAACTTAATAGAGGTTCAGATTTTCAGGATGACTGTTGCCAAAAATCTAAACATTGGTAAACTTCAACTTGGAAACAAATTGGTTTTAAGGTTCATTTGTAAGTCAGTATTTTGTAGCTTGTAATATGTTTTCCATGAAACAGTGCTGAAAATGGTAGGCAGGTTTGTTTCTAAATTGGCCTATAGAAACTTATTTAACCTTAAGTCCCAATTTATTCTTTCATTTACTTTAAATTTTATCTTGTACGTTTTTTTGTTACTATTTAAAAATTTGTGGTAAATATATATAACATAAAATTTACTATTTTAAAAAAATATGGTTTTATTGATTTTAGAGAGAAAGGAAGGGAGAGGGAGAGAGACATATCGATGAGAGAAACATTGATCGGCTGCCTCCTGCATGCCCCCTACTGGGGATCAAGCCTGAAACCTGGGCATGTGCCCTGACCAGGAATTGAACCAGTGACCTCTTGGTGCATGGGATGACAATCCATTGAGCCACACCTGCCATGTTAAAATTTACTATTTTAACCATTTTGAGAATATAGTTCTCTGACCGTAAATTCACAGTGTTTTGTGACCATCACCGTCCAATGCTCTCTTCTCACACAAAATAAAACCCAGAGTCTACTGTGGTCTACACGGACTTGTATGTTCTGGCTTCTGTTCCCTCTCTCACCTCATCCCCTGTCACTCTCCCCTTGCTCTCTCTGCTTCAACCACACCGGCCGCCTTGTTTATGGATCACATACCAGTTTAGCGTCTTTGTATTGGCTGTTCTCGCTGCCTGGGTCACTCTTTCCGCAAATACCCACATGGTTCCTCCACCACCTCAAGTCTTTGCTCAAATGTCACCTCAATGATGCCCATCATGACTTTCCTACTTAAAGTTGCAAACACCTCCCACCTAAATGCACTCACACTTCTATTCCCCCTTACCCTACCCTGTTTGTTTTTTTAAATCATACCTATCAGTTTTAATATACCATTTAATTCACTTATCAGTTACTCCTTTTTGCTGTTGTCTGTTTTTCCTCAGTACAGTCCCACAAAGGCAGGGATTTTTTTCTTCTGTTTTGTTCACTAATGGTTCTCAGGGTCCTAGACTAATTCCTGGCACGTAGAAGGTACTAAATCAGTATTTGTTGAATGAATGCATGAGTGAATTTTGAATAGGGCATGCATGCGAAAACTTTTAACTATGAATTTTGTAGTTTTGGTTTAAAAGATTAATAATACAGAGAATTGTAAGAAAATATTGTCAATTTTATGTTGTAGTTTTTCTTATTTTAAGTTTCAGATGTGCTTTCTTTTTCTAAATTTTCAGCTTCAGTTGTGGAGGGTCAAAAGGGTATCATTCCTCGAGCTATCCAAGAAATATTTCAAAACATCTCTGAAAATCCTAGCACTGACTTTAAATTGAAAGTGTCTTATATAGAAGTATATAAGGAAGACCTAAGAGATCTTCTAGAATTGGAGACATCTATGAAGGATCTTCATATCCGAGAAGATGAAAAAGGAAACACAGGTAAAGTAGCCTACTTACTTGATAGCCTTCTTTAGCAAACAGATATGATTTAATTCAGTTCCTGGATACATTCCAAAGAAACTTTAAAAACACATAGAAGCAAAATGAATTTGTTTCTACTTTAAAACTGAGTAGCTTATTCATTAACAATATCAGTTAAATCACCCAGGTGAAATGTAGAAGTTCAGTTGGGCAAGATGAAGTTATTAAGTTGTAATTCAAGATAGTACTTATTTCCTATAATTGTCCCCCCCTCCCTGACTTTAAGTGAGACTGAGAAATAGTCTAAATTAATTTTTGTACTTTTTTTCTCTCAGTTTCCCCAAGATTGAGGATGGCTTCTCCCTTTGGTGTTCGGCCAAGTTGACCCAGAACTCTTCTTTCTTCTTTGATTTTTGTCCCAGCACACCTATTGCTTCCTAATTTGTTTTTAGGGTGGAGAGTTTATGTGTTTGCTTCTCCATATGGACATATACCTGTTTTTTGTTGAGCTTCTCAAGGTCTGAGTTTCTTTGCTTAGCACTCATTTAATCTCATTAAATATCCATTTGTTTTGGAAATGGGAAAAGGTTAGAAGGAGAGGGTTAAAATGCAAGTATTTTAAAGAATAATACTTTCTGCTTTCCTGTAACATGTTCAGCATAGAACATTTTGAAAACATAAAAAAGTATAAGGAAGAAAATAAAAGATCATTTTTTATCCTAGAACCCAGAAATAGCATCTTCTCTTTTTGGTGTGTTTCCTTCCAGATTTCTTTTTCTATAATTTCTAAAAAAATTATAATTTTTTTTAATGTACTTGTGACCCCCACATATAGTATTGCATCTTATTTTTTCACTTTCAACCTTGTGACTCTTTGTGGTCATTTGGTAATTTGTCTTCTGAACGTATTATAATAATTTCTTTACTGTTCCATTGTTGGACATTTAGGTTGTTTCAAAATTTTCACTATTGTTAATAACAAACGTCTGTTCTTGGATGTCTTCCTTTCCTAGAAAACACATTTAGTAGAAGCTTCCAGGAGATAAAGGGTAAAGGGTCCTGTCTGAGGAGTGGCTCCTGCTAGTGGGGGGGTGCGGGGTGCAGCTCGGATTTCTTTGCAGCTAGGAAAGTAAGATGGCTATTGTCATTCAAACTGGAGCCTGCAGGGGGCAGTAAAGCTTGCCTCCTTAGGGACCCTGCCCCGACAGCCCTGGCATTCCTGGATGTTTGAAGAAATTGATTTTTGTTTTGTTTTTTAGTAAGTATACATAGTAGTTTATGAAGTTATTAAATAAGTCAATATAGTTTGTTTTTTCTGGGTAGAATTTAGACTGGTGTTTTGAGCTTCTGTGTCTTATAAAATATGATTATTGAATGTTTTTATCTTTTATTAAAAATTTAAAAAATAATTTATTTTAAAATATTCTCCAAATACAGAGGTATACACTATCACTCCTGATAAACTTAATGATCTAAATATTCCATGAGTGATATCCTGCAAAAATTTTGGAAGGATGTAATAAATTGTCTTAAGACAAATTGCTATATGTCATATAATCCCCTACTCACAACCAAATACATTTATTTGACATTTTTATTTAGTTCCTTTGTGTGAAGCAGTGGTTAGTATCCAACCTGGATGTTGCACAGTTAGTATCACCTCTGAAGCTTTTAAAAAAATACTGGTTTCTCAGCCTCACTTTTCAGAGATTCTGGTGAATGTCTGGGATGGGGTCTGGGCATTGGTACTTTCTTTTTTTACAAAGCTCCCTCCCAGGTGATTTGTAGCTGGACTTGAGAACCATAGATAGTACTAAGCTATACCCTAACATTAGAAATATTTTCTAAAATTTATGCTATGATTTATACTTACATTGTCATATTTTATAATTGCTGATATTTTAGTACTGCCCATAGTACAGGTACACTAGAACTTTAAATGGACCAGTTTGTTCAAAAAGGTGTCATGATGGAAATAATGTAAGCAAATTGATTATTTTTCAAAGAAACAGTGACATAACAGGATCTGATTAAAAAGGAAGTACAACACTCTACTTTGAACTCAGAATTAGGACCTTTACTGCTTTGATTCAAATCTGAAGTCTGTCTACTCCTTTTTGAAATATTTTTGCATATAAACAAATAATGTGGGTAATAGTAAGCTTAGGTTATATTTTGGTTCTTATTCTGCTGTTGAAATGTAAATTTTCTGCTTGTTTTGAATTGCCATCTCATTTGTTTACCTTGTACTCTGATATTATGTAGGGCATACCTGCTTTTAAAATGAATAACTTTATTTATACTGAAAATTTCATCAATCATTGGTCATGACTCCACAATATCAAAAATCCTTAAACCTAAGGAGAGCTTGAATAGTAACAAAACTCAAGAGAAACTAGTTTTAAAAAATGAATGTATTACTGATTAATTCTTTTGAGTTATGTCTTTAATTAATCTATTATATTTTAATTAACCCATTAGACTCCACAAATCAAATACGAGACTAAAGAGTTTTTCTTTTGTCAGCTATTTTAAAGAATTGAGCATGATGTGTAACTACAGAGAAACTAGATTGTTAAAAAATATATACAGTTCTTTTAGAACTTAAACATCAAAGTGTTCTCTGTAAAATGTTCCTTTGGGAGATTATCTAAAATTATTTAATGTTTCTGCTTATTACTATTGTTTGAAATACTATTGATTTTTTAAAGGGACTGTCTTAACTGGGCAGTCTAGCAAATGATAACTGTTGTGTGATTAATTGAACTATACCGGATTTTGATTAAAACTTGATTTAAAAACTTGCTGTTTTAAGTGATTGTTGGGGCCAAGGAGTGCCAGGTGGAGAGTGCAGATGAAGTGATGAGCCTCCTGGAGATGGGGAATGCAGCCAGGCGCACCGGTACCACCCAAATGAACGAGCACTCCAGCAGATCACATGCAATTTTTACAATCAGCATTTGTCAAGTTGAAAAAAATACAGAGGCAACTGCAGGTGGATTGTGGTCTTCCCGTCGGCATATTGTCTCAAAGTTCCACTTTGTGGATTTGGCTGGATCAGAAAGAGTAACGAAAACAGGGAATACTGGCGAACGGTTCAAGGAATCCATTCAGATCAACAGTGGGCTGCTGGCGTTAGGAAATGTAATAAGTGCTCTTGGGGACCCACGCAGGAAGAGTTCACATATTCCATATAGGGATGCTAAGATTACCCGGCTTCTGAAAGACTCACTGGGAGGCAGTGCCAAGACGGTCATGATCACTTGTGTTAGCCCATCTTCCTTGAATTTTGACGAATCCTTAAATTCTCTCAAATACGCCAACAGAGCACGCAACATCAGAAACAAACCCACCTTAAACTTCAGCCCTGAGTCAGACCGGATGGATGAAATGGAATTTGAGATTAAGTTGCTTCGAGAAGCTTTGCAAAGCCAGCAGGCCAGTAGTATCAGCCAAACCAGCCAGATCCATCGAGAGGAGACTCCCGATAACAGGATCATTTCTCTTGAGGAGCAAGTAGCTCAGCTCCAAGGAGAATGTCTGAGTTACCAACATTGTATAGAGGAAGCCTTCACCCTCCTGGTGGAGTTAAAAGATGCTGTCAGTCTAAACCCAAAGCAGCAACAGAAGCTGCAGGAGTGGTTTAACATGATCCAGGAGGTCAGGAAGGAGATTCTCACCTCATTCAGAGGAAGCCTAGGCATTGGAAACCTGGAAGGACCACAGCATGTTACAGTTATCCAACTGAAGCAGGAGCTGAAGAAATACCAGGTACTTAGACATTGCTTTTATAAGTAACTTATTTAAGGGCTAAATTTATTTGAGGCAAGTAAGAGTCATTATAGAACTTCAGAAAAATTTTAAAAGAATTATATGTAAAATCATTTGCCTTTGCTCTGTTTCTCCCTTTTCCTGTTCTTTCTCCTCATAATTCATACCTTTCTTGGCTCCTCCTTTTTTATCCTGTAAAATGTATTGTAATTTGTTATACTTATTAAGTACAGTCTTGTAGACCTGGTCATTAAACTTAGAGGATGAAAAGAAACACAGTTTTAGAAACAGATTTAAGCTATACTTGATGGAGTTTTATCCCTCTGTGGGTCAGTGGTTCTTGAAAGAAAAAAAATACTTCATCCCTTGAGTTTGGAATACTGATTTTTTTAAAAAAAACAAAATCATCATATTGATGATATTTAAGAAATGTAGGTTTGTACATGTGTATGTTATACATTCCCCCACTTTTCATTAAAAAAAACACTTATTGAGTGAAGATTATGTGTCATGAGAGAAGTCATAGAGAGCAAGACATACCTAGTTCTGTTTATGTGGAGTTTGCAATTTGGTGCGCAAATAGCTGTTCTGCCAGTTTTTTAAAATAGGAAAACATAATTAAAAATAGAAAAATAGTTAAAAACATAGCTGTCCAGTTAGAAATCTTTCCTCAATACCTTTTTATATGTATTAGAAAAAATCCAGTTGTATTATTCTTTTTTATGGCAGTTATTGAAATTTTTGGTCACAGGTTTCTTAAAATCAAATTCCCCCATTGTATATATTGATATTTACCATATTAGACATAAAATAAAAATTTAAAATTTAAACTATTAATTTATTCAAAACTAACAATAATCCAACTATATGCTAATATTCTGAACAATTTTTTCATGAACAATATTTTCAGAAACAAAAAAATTAATGAGTGAAATTATTTTACATTTTTGCACATCTCTTTAATATCTGGCTTAACAGAAGGTAGATTAGATTTTCATATCTGCTTCAGCATTCAATTTGTTGCAGTATGTTGTTTTAGTTGAAATATATGAGAAAATCCAGCCTCATATACAGGATGTCCCAAAAGAATATATACACACTAACAGCTGAAAGCTCAGTTTTGAAAGTGAAATGTATTTTAATAAACACTGCCTTTATAATTATTCAAAAATGTGTGTATACATTTTTGGGGACATCCTATATATTTGTAGTTGTAAGGGGAGAATATTTAATGCCTTTTAATGCCTTTTTTAGATAATTGTGGATATTCTTCTTTGAAATTACACCAAAACTCAACAAGTAGAAATTTCCTAAAGGTTACTTGCAATGTTGGATTTGAAACTATTTTGTTACATTAAGATCTATAACATTAAAATTCATTGTTCCCTATCTTGTACTTTAAATGGGTCTTTTATCCGCACCTGATTTTGACTCATCATGCATTAGTCATTTGGAAAATATTTGTGTACTAAGTTATGCAGACCTTCTAGGTGTTGACATATTTCATTATACAGTATCAAAAAATCACACTCATTACTATTACCACTGATCTCACCAGCAGTCTTTAAGTATTAGAAGCTGTCCTCATGTTCACAGTAACAGAAATGTTTTCCAAAATTCTAATTTTTGCGTGAAACTCAAGTTTTATCATTTGCAACAAATACTGATAGTTGTTTTCCTTGAAAATGATGGTTCTCATTTTTGAGAAAATATCTGTCATATACCCAAGTGTGAATAATGACAGCTTGTTTGTCATTTTTAGAGTAAAAACAGTACCCTATGAAAAAAGTGGCAAGTTTAGCTTGCAACTCAAACAATTGCACAAGATTGTCTTCCACAACTACTGCCCTTTGGTACGCAGCAGCACTGCTTTATGCATACTTCCCATTTTGTCATGTAGAATACTAAAAATACACAAAAAAAATACACAAGGGTTGAGATTTCATAAAATAATTTTATTGCTTCATCAAGATATTCTTAAGGAAAACTGTTATATGTTTGTATTGTGAGCACATGGCAGTGAAGGATGCAGTTACTACTAGTATATTTTGGTGACACTTCCTTTATTTGTGCTAGGAGCCAACAGTTTTCACCACTGTTGCTTTTTTTGGTTTTGTTTTGTTAATCCTCACTGAGGATATTTTTCCATTGATTCTTAGAGAGAATGAAGGGGGAGAGAGGGAGAGAGAGAGGGAGAGAGATAGATAGAGAGAGAGAGAGAGAGAAAGAGAAACAATGATGGGAAGGAGACACATTGATTGATTTCCTCCTGTATGTGCTCCGACCGGGGCCAAGGATTGAACCTGCAACCCAGGTACATGCCCTTGATCAGGAATCAAACCCACCAGCGTTTTATGCACGGGCTGATGCTCTAACCGCTGAGCTACCCTGGCCAGGGCATCCACCATTGCTTTTGTACCATCACAGCAAATGTCAACATGGTGAAAAGGCAAATATCATCTTAGTATTATTAGGAAAATAGTTTTGACTTCATGGACACCCTGAAAGGATCTAAGTGACATGCTGAAAGGGACTCTACTCCATATACTATGAGAACTGCTCTATTACAAAATTTTGATATTTAACTATATACATTTAAAGCGATACTTTTAAAACCATGGATTTTTTATTTAATTAATTTATTTAAAAATATATCTTTATTGATTTCAGAGAGGAAGGAGAGGGGGAGAGAGAGATAGAAACATCAATGATGAGAGAGTCATTGATTGGCTGCCTCCTGCAGGCCTCCAACTGGGGACTGAGCCCGCAACCCGGACATGCGCCCTGACCAGGAATCAAACCTTGATCTCCTGGATACTAGGTCGATGCTTAACCGTTGAGCCATACCCAGCCGGGTGGATTTTTTTTTAAAGACAGTATTCTGCCCTTTTTCCTAGATAAAGCAGCCTGACTCTCATTGGTATGAGAAACTGGTATACAGGTAATTAGAAGCTCAAATTTTGGGACACATAAGAGTTGGTGATAGGAAGTGTTTTTCCTTCATGTTTCAGTGGTGACTGAAATTGGAAGTCCATAAAAACCCATGTTTGGGGATGGGGTGGGTAGTACTTATGCTCTTCATCTGTTGGAAACGAAATTTAAATTTGCTCTAGATTATGTACTCTAGATTATGGTTTCCTAGATACATTAACAATCTTAAAGGAAAAGGGTACCACAATCACATTGTTTTGGGGACTGCTAGATTGCAAAAGCAAACAAGTTTCTTAATCCTAGGACTTCTCAGAACTTTGAGAGTGCTAATATATACTATGGATCTCAAAGTGAAAGACATAGCATTCAGTGTTTCCCACTTTTAAAAAACGGATTCCTTTTTTGGGTCTGTAGTCTTGCGAGACTAGTAATCATTGGAGACCACTAAACAGTACTAGGGAAATGATAGGTGTCATTCCTCACCCTGTGATATCTTCTTAAAAATTGTTTTTACAGTTCCATTTCTGTTTTTGTTTTCTGTGAGAGGCAGAATAACATAGTTAAGAAAATGGTGGACTCCTGGCTTCTCTGCTTACTAGCTCTGTGACCTTGGGTAAATATTGACATCTCTGTGCTTCAGCTTCTCCATCTGTAAAATGGAAACAACAATAATAAGGTGGTTGTGAAGATTTTTAAAGCATTACATTCCCATAAAGTGATGAGAAGGATGACTGGCCTGTAATAAGGCTTCATGAAGTTTATCTCCTCTCATTTAAATCTCTTTCACCTGCCTGTGCCTAGGTTATATACATCAGTGGCAGCTAAGGGATTTGGACTCAGTAGTCATGTAGTACCACATGCTAGGGGTTACTATGAAGGCATCTTGATGAACTTATCTCCTTAGGGAGATAGTAGGTCAATGGGGAAAGAGGCACAGATACTCTCTTTGCTCAGCCTGCTTCCTTGAGCCTGTTAGGCAAGTAGATAAGTACTTTTAAAAAAATTCCTAGCCAAGATGAGATTGTGGGTCTTCTCACAGATGGAATAATAGCCGGATTTGCTAGGGAAGTGGCATTTTTAAGTTACTGTCTCCTTGTTAGAAGCTGTCAGCTAATGTAACCTTGATTTTTGCCTTTATTTACCTAGAATACTGCATCCCCGCGTAAGTACTTCTTAAGGGACTTTGTTTCTTTTTTATTCCAAATGTTGAATACAAGAACTACTGAATATGAATGTCCTCCACCAACAGTTAAACACTAGAATTGTAAAATTTTAAATTTATTAAAATATAATATAATCTATAATAAACATATAATAAATAATAAAATTGTAGTTTTAAAGCATATGTAAAAGCATTTGCAGCACTTGGAGAGCAATTATAAGCTTCTCAAATAGACAGTTAATTGCCCAAGGAGATGATATTAACTAATGAGAATTACAGTTATATGTCATTTTACACAAGAGAGAAGTCACAGAGGTTATACAAACATAGAGAGAGGGTTATAAGGATCATCAGGGTCATGAGTTCCCTCCTCATTTGGTTATTTGAGGATCCCAAGCAGGGAAAAGAAGGGACTTGCCTAAAACCGTATGGTGAGCCCATGGCAAGATCAAGACTGGCCTCAGTCCGTGGGTTCTTAGGGCAGAGGCCCACCCACCTCCATGCCACTGCTTGAGGAGTCACGTACATACAGCAGTACCTCGGTTTTCGAACATGCTCCATTCCGGGAGACCGTTCCAGCTCTGAAACGTTTGAAAACCGAGGGCTCCACAGCTGACAGCTGGGCCTCGGGGTCTTGCCCTCAGTGGAAGCCCTGGGGTGTGTTCCACTTCTGAAGCGTGTTTGAAAACCGAAGCATTTCCTTCCGGGTTTACGGCGTTCATAAACCAAAATGTTTGCCAATGGAGACATTCGAAAACCGAGGTACCACTGTATTCTGGGTTTTTTTGTGAGTTAAATCTTATTTGCAAAGTGAACACTGTTTTTGTAAACCAACTGCTTGTTCCATCTTTTCCTGTAGCTTAGGCTTTGGATCCAGATAGGCTCTAGGGTTGAATGTCAGGAGTTTGGTTTATCCACTGAGTCATTTGGGCAGAGGTTTTAATCTCACCGAGCTTTAGTTTCTTCATGAAAAAGGAAACAGGTCTCTCACTGAGATATTTTTAAAATGCCTAGTCACTATCTAGCATAAAGTAGACCCTTGAGACAAGTATTAATTTTGTTTATTTAAAACTTGTTTTAAAAGTATTACTTGCATATCCCAATTTATTTGAAAATAGGCATAATTCACTAGAAACTAAGAAAACTGTTTAACCATATTTTCAAACATCTTCAAAATCTCTTCATAGTGAAAGTTTACAAAATTAGCAATTGTTATTTATTTAAATATCCAAATGCATTCTATACTCTATAAGTCAGTTTGGAAAATGTGACCTTTGATTTTTAAAAACCCACATTAAAGTCTCATGCAGATTCCAGCAAACTTGTAAAAATCTTATTGAATGTTCTGTAGAACCTGAATAACTTGTTTTCATTTTAAAAGGCAGGAAATAAAAATCAGGAGAATTTTCTAATCTTTATGATAATTCTTATGTGATAGCAATGATAGGTCCTCTCACCAGTTTCTGCCTTTCTTAGAAAGAAACCAGAAAATAAGTTGAAAATGAATAGGGTATGAAAAATTTGAAGACATTGTCAAACTGTCATGAACTCACTGCTTTTGTGGTATTATGTGGGCTCTCTTGAGCATTTTCCATGGTGAATCTCTCTTGCTTTCTTTCCCTCCTCTCAGTGTGCTCTGGCTGCTGATGAAGTAGCATTTAATCAGAAGGAACTGGAGGTGAAGGAACTAAAGACTCAAGTGCAAATGATGGTGCAGGAAAACAAAGGACATGTTTTATCTTTGAAAGAAGCACAAAAAGTGAATAGATTGCAGGTAGAATTTCTTAATGCATCTAGCTCTGTAGATTTAGTTTGACTAGTGCCTAACTAAATAGAGAAGCATTTAAATGATAAGTGGAAATGTTTACAAAAATCGGTTTCAGTTGAAGAGTTCTGAACACAGGCACCTGAAAGAGTTATTACAGTTTTCCCCCTAAATCGGTATAAAGGGAAAACATTTTTATTGATAGCTTAACTTATATTGTTATCTTCATACTTTTCCTTTCTATTACTTGCCAAGGTAATAGGCAATGTGATATTGTTAAGAGTTGGATGGTAGGTAGGTAGTGATGAAAATAATACAGAACTTTTGTGGCCCTGTCATTGGAATGAACCCACTTTTAAGTCCCTTAAGGACCAGATGGCAAGTCTGGTTGCCAACAGCTGCAGAAATTCCAGTTCTATGTCATTTGCTGGCAGGAAGTGTATCTTAAATTTGGGGGAACAGAATATGTGGTCTTTGGTGCAGCGTTATTTCTACACTCGTTGGAAATGCCATGTTTGTCATCTACAGAATCACAGTAACTATTGGGAAGTATCAACTGGGCCAATTTATAATTCCAACAGTCCCTCTGCTCTGATGGACTTCTGTTGTCTTCATATGTAATGCTGACATTTAAAATAAAAGTCATTTTTACTAAAAAAAAAAGTTGGACAGTAAACACATAATTTAAGCTTTCAAATTTATTAGATTATCCTTTTATATTCCATCAGTGATTTACTCTTTAACTGGTTAAATTTTTCAAAATTTCTGTCTTTGCTTTCCTATTATTAACATGGATATGTCTGCAGTGGTATGTCCCTAAATATACTTTCTGGCTGTGATGCCCCTAGAAGTAATCTGACCCAGCAAAAATTAGATTTTGATTTTGACATTGTCTTTTTTCTTCTTTAACCCTTCTAATTCTGTAATAATTTTAAAAACATAAGGCATATACAAAATGAACTATGTTGTTCAGTGATTTATCACAAAGAGAACAGCTGAGTGACCAGTCAAGAAATAGCAAACTGTCAGCCCTCAGAAGTCCTTCATCCCTCCTTCTTAGAGGGAGCCACTCTTCGTAACTTTCATAGTAGTCATCTCCTTGCTTTGCTTGGTGGTCTTACTATGAATCCCTGAACAATACAGTTTGGTTTTTGGAATTTTCATAAATGTAATCATTTTGTATACTTTAATATCTGGTTGCTTTTATTGAACATTTTGTTTGTTTTGAGTTATCCATGTTGTGTGTAACTGTAGCTTTAGTTTTATAGCTCTATAGAATTCAATGTATGAATATACCACAGTTATTTTTTCTGTCGGTGGACATTTTTTTCCTTGAATATTATTATACATATCTCTTGGTGCACACATGCTCACACACACACATATTTCTTTTGAGTTTGTGCCTAGGTTATAGGCTAGGTGAATCTCCAATTTAAGTAAATAATACCAAACTGTTTTCTAATTTACACTGGCACCAGCCCTTTATAAGTATTCCTGCTGCTCCACATGCTTACCAATGTTTTGTTACTGTTTTTTTAAATTATTTTTTTAAAAAATTTTCAATTACAGTTGACATACAATATTACATTAGTTTCAGGTGTACAACATAGTGACTAGACATTATATAATTTATGAAGTGATCACCATTTATTATTGTTGATTTTTAAACCTTAGATAATCTGGTTAGGTGTGTAGTATTATTTTCTTGTGGCTTTAATTTGCATTTGCCGGATGACTGTTGAAGGTGAGCACTTTTTTGTGTTTTCTGGCTATTTGGTGAAATACTCATTCTTTTTGTGTGAAATACTCATTAAAGTCTCTTGCTTGTGTTTCTGTTGGACTCCGTCTTTTAATTTAATTTGCAGAAATTTGTTATAGTATATTCTGGGTATGAGTTCTTTGTCAGTTATATGGTTCCAAATATTTTTCTCTTTCTGTGATTTATTACTCTTTAAGACATTGTAGTCAAATTCAGCAGTCTTTTTCTTTATGGTTAATGATATTTGTGCTCTAACAAGCCTTTCCTTGGAGGATATTTTCTATATTACCTTATAGGAGCTTTACTATTTTGCCTTTAACATTTCGCTCTACAATACTTCTGTAATTGATTTTTGTGCTTGGGGTGAACATCAATTTTTTCCCTCATATAGATATCCATTTGTCCTATCACTGTTTATTTTTTAATTTTTATTTTTAAAAAATATATCTTTATTGATTTCAGAGAGAGGAAGGGAAAGGGAGAGAGAGAGATAGAAACATCAATGATGAGAGAATCATTGTTCGGCTGCCTCCTGCACGCCCCACTGGGGATGGAACCCACAGTGATCTCCTGGATCCTAGATCGATGCTCAACTGTTGAGCCACACCCGGCCTGGGCCTATCCCCATTTATTAAAAAGACCATCCTGCCCGGCCGGGTGTGGCTCAGCGGTTGAGTGTCAACCTAGGATCCAGGCGATCGGGGTTCGATTCCTGGTCAGGGCACATGCCCGGGTTGCGGGCTCACAGCCCATCAATGACTCTCTCATCATTGATGTTTCTGTCTCTGTCTCTCCCTCTCCTTTCCTCTTTCTGAAATCAATAAAGATATATTTAAAAAACAAAAAAACCATCCTTTCACCACTGTTCTGAGTGTTATCTTTGTCATAAATCAAGGTTAATTCATGTCTGAATTTATTGTAAATTTCTAGAACTTCTGTTGTATCCTCGGTTTGTTTATCCTTGAGGCAGTATCACATTTCCTATTTATTGTGGATTCATAAGTCTAAATATTCAGTAGAACAAGTCCTTCTGCTTTGTTTCCCTAACCTCTAAGAATGTCTTGGTTTTTCCATATAAATTTTAGAATCAGCTGACAAGGGCCACAGAAAAACAAAAACAAAACACATTTTGTGATTTTGGTTGGGATTGTGTTAAATCTGTAGATCCATTTGGAAAAAATTGACATCTTTTGATTGTGAGTCTTTTAATCCATGAACATGGTAGTTTCCTTCATTTATTTAGGTTTCCTTTGGTTTTTCTCAGTAATGGTTGTGTGTGTGTGTGTGTACAAATATTGCACACTTTTGTTAGACTTATTCCTAGGCTCTTAATTTTTTATGTGACTAAATGGAATCTTCTTAAAATTTCATTTTCTTAATTGTTTGTTGGTATGTGTAAATGTATTGATTTCTGTACATTGATATACCCAGCAACCTAAATTCACTATTTATTTCTAATATCTATGCAGATTATTTTGGATTTTTATTTACAATTGTGTCATCTGCAAATGACAGTTTTATTTCTTCCTTTATAATCCTTATACCTTTTATTTCTTTTTCTTACCTTTCTTCATTGGCTGGGATCTTCAATTCACTGTTGAACACAAGTAGTGATAGCAAGCATCCTTGTATTATTTCCATTCATAGAGGACAAGTTTTCACTATTAAGGACCATGTTAGCTGTGGGTATTTTTTAGTTACCTTTTATCAAACCAAAGGAAATTTCTTTGCTGAGAATTTTTATTATGATTGGATATTGAATTTTATCAAATGATTTTTCTTTATCATGGACTTTTTCTTTTATTCTGTTAATGTGGTGAATTATTAGAATAAATTGATTATTCTAATTTTAAACCAGTCTTGCATTCCTGGAATAAACTTTTTTTTGGTCATGATGTATTATTATGTCCAGGGTCCCCAAGACCACCCTCATGTTGGATGATGCACTAAGGGGATTCAGCATATAGTCATGCTCTTGGTTAAAGTTTATTAAAGTGAAAGTAGGACAATGATCAGCAAAGGAAAGAAAAGGTGAATAGAGCAGAGTCTGGAGGAAACCAGGCACAGACTCCCAAGAGTCATCTCCCAATGGAATCACACGGATATGCTCAATTCCCTAGCAATGACTGTGACAACACATGTGAAATGTTGTTTACCAGGACAAGTCAGAAGACACTCGGTGCCTGCATTTTTTATTGAAGGCTAGTCATGAAGGCATTCTCCACCCAGCATGTACCAAAATTCCAGACTACCAGAAGGAAGGCAGGTGTTCAACGTAGACCACATTGTCTGCACAAACTGTATGAGCACACTGAGCCAGTCTTATCTAATCTTGTCTCTACCTGCATTCCACATTCAGCTCAAAATACTTCCTGATTTTTATTGTGACAATTTTCTTTGACCTATGGGTTATCTAGTTATTTTATTCCAACACATGGAGGATTTTTAAAAATTAATTTTTAGCTTAATTGCATTGTGGTCCCTATTATTTCAGTCCTTTGAATGGGTTGAAACTTGCTTTATGACTCAGTTTGAGACCAATTTTTGTAGATATTACAGATGTGCTTGAAAAGAATGTGTGTTCTGTAGTCATTTGGTGCTATTAATTCTGTTAATCCTGTTATTCAAATCTATATTTTTACTCATTTGTTGGGGTATCTTTTTGTTATGTTAGTAATTTAGAATGATGTTAAAATCTCCCACTGATTTTGGATTTGTCTTCTCCATGAAGTACTGCATTATATATTGAAGCTGTGTTATTAAGTACATAGGAATGTAGAATTGTTACAACATCCTATAGAAGAGTTGACCTTTTTAAAAAAACCATTTTCACCTCTTTTTATCTCTTGTCGTGGTTTTTGCCTTACAGTCCACTTTGATATGAATATAGCTATTCCAGCTTTCTTTTGGTTAATATTTACATGGTATCTCTGTTTTCATCTTACTTTTAATCTTTCTGTGTCTATTTTAGTTCTGTTTCTTGTAAGAAGCAGCTTAGATCATTTTACATTTCTTTCTGACAGTCTTTACCTTATAATTGGATTACTTAGTTCATTAATGAATTTAACAGTTACTATTATATTTGGTCATAATCCCACTGTTGTACTTTTTAGTTATCTTATCTGCTCTGTGTTTCCTTTTCTCTCCTTTCTTACCTTCTTTTGGATTGTGTATTTTTAATTTTTTCTTCATTAGCTTAGAAGTTGTACTTTTACTGTTTTTTATTGGTTATCCTAGAGAGAATACCATGCCTTGCCTTAATACCCTTGCCTTAATAAAGTCTAATATTAATTGGTATTTTTACCCTTTTCTCAGACAATGTAAGGACTCCATTTAACACCCACCCTCAGCTTATGTTGCATTTTGTTGTATATTTTAATTATCTGTATGCATGACTTTTAATAAGGTTGCATTTTTATAGCTCAGCATTAATACGATGAAACCTTAGGGTTTTTTTTTTCTTTTTAAACATTCTGTATAGTGAAATGTTAAGCGGAATGACAATTTATTGTTTACATAATTTTGTGCTTCTAAAACAAAGATTGATGTTAGAGCTTCTGGATTGGATGTACTTTAAATTTAAAAGAGGCTACATAAAAAACTAACGACTCCCCACAGACTCCCCTCTTTCCCTCACCCCCGTATACAATCCGATTTCCAAGTTCTCCTTTCTCCTAGGACTATTAATTGCCTGTCTTTTATCTCTTTGTTCTTTGGGCTTTCTTTTTCACTGAGTAAAGGCTTTAATTTCACTGCACCTGTTTCCATTCTCCGTCTTCTTTGCTGCCACCTCTGCTATTTGCAGCTTTCTCCACTTTTCAACTTTCCTGTCTCTTGTTACTTCTTGGATTTCACTCATAAAGTCCAAACTTTTATAAAGATCAGCTAATCAGAATGCTTCAGGTTGGCAAACCAACCAATCGCAGTGTATGGAGCCTTTTTTTTTTTTGAGTATTTAACTATATGCTGTATTTGTCACTGCTTACTATTCAGATGTGTTTACTAAAAATAGTCCTTGATGCTTGTGAACACCAGAAGGCTAGTCTTTGGATAAATGAGGTTTTACTGTACTGTTAAGGTAGTTGTGTTTTGTAGTTGTGATTTTGGTTATTGTATAATTCATTTTTTATCATTATCTACACATGTATTGAGGATCTCGATTTTTAAAATTCTCATCTCTCTTCTACAAAGAATGAAAAAATAATAGAACAACAACTTCTTCTGGATCAACTGAGTGAAGAACTGACTTCTTCAACTAAGGAAATTTGTGGAGATGGGCCAGATGCCAGGATACCTCAAAAGAGACCATATACTGTACCGTTTGATACTCGTTTGGGGCATTATATTTATATCCCAGCAAGATCAGATGCCAGGAAGGTAAAGTCTAAACATTAATCTCTTATTTTGAGATCTTAAAAATATATGTAATAAAATATCACAGTATATTTGTACAGTCTCAGCATATACTGTTTAGTTTTATGGACTTTTGTGTGTTCTCTTTCTTTTAATCATATCATGCATTTTAATAAAAGATCAGTAGGAGAATGTATAGTTATATTTGGAAGGAATAGTTGAAGATAGTGTCTACATTCATCAAGGAGGAAAAACTATATTTTCAGACATGACTAATAAGTCTGATATTTTCATGATTTTTTTTTCTTTAACTGCACCAAGTTGAGATGAGATTGGAGGGTATTTATTTTGACTTATTTGGTTTGTCCTATTATTTTCAAAATGAGATTTATGTATTAGTCAGTCTTGCCAAGCTGACACTTCGAGATTGTTTTCCTCCTTTTTTGTAAAGAAGACCCTTTAACATTTCATATGATACTGTTTGGTGGTGATGAATCCTTTAGCTTTTTCTTGTCTGGGAAGCTCTTTATCTGTCCTTCGATTCTACGTGATAACTTTGCTGGGTAGGTCCTTGCTTTTCATCACTTTGAATATTTCTTGCCAATCCCTTTTGGCCTGCAAAGTTACTGTTGAAAAATCAGCTGACAGTCTTATGGGAACTCCATTGTAGATAACTAACTGCTTTTCTCTTGCTGCTTTTAATATTTTATCTGTCTTTAACCTTTTGCATTTTAATTATGACGTGTCTTGGTGTGGGCCTCTTTGGGACTCTCTGTGCTTTAGTCTTGTTTGGGACTCTCTGTTTGGCACTTTCTGCACTTTCTGGACTTACATGTCTCTTTCCTTCACCAGGTTAGGGAATTTTTCCTTCATTATTTTTTTATATAGGCTTTCAATTCCTTGCACACCATCTTCTCTTTCTGGCATTCCCATGATGCGAATGTTGGTACGTTTGAAGTTGTCCCAGAGGCTCCGTAATTACACTATCCTCATTTTTTTGGTTCTTTTTTCTTTTTGCTGTTCTGCTTGCATGTTTTTGTTTCCTTATCCTCCAAATATCTGATTTGATCCTCTGTTTCATCTACTTCACTGTTGATTCCCTGTAATGTATTCTTCATTTCTGACTGGTTCTTTTTTTATGGTTTCTTGTTCTACTTTTATGTTTTTTACCTCTTTTTTGAAGTTTTCACTAAGTTCATCTACTCCTCCCCTAAGTTAATTGAGCTTCCTTATAATCAGTGTTTTGAACTCTTCATCTGGTAGATTGCTTGTCTCCATTTTGTTTAGTTCTTTTTCTGGAGTTTTGTTCTGTTCTTTAATTTGGTACATATTTCTTTGTCCCCTCATTTTTGCAGCCTCCCTATGTTTGTTTCTATAAGGTACAGCTGCTACGTCTCCCTGGCTTCATAGAATGGCCTAATGTACTAGGTGTTCTGTAGGGTCAGTGGCACAGCCTCCCCAGTTACTCAAGCTGGGCACTTCAGGTGTGCCCCACCTTGTGGGTTGTGCATATCCTCTTGTAATTGAGCCTTGATTGCTGTTGGCAGGTCAATGGGAGGGATTTACTGCCAGGCCAAAGAGCTACAAGGACTGGTTGTGACCACTGACTTCTGATCACCATGGAGGATCAGCTGTGCAGGGGCTCACCCCACAGAGCAAAACTTACTTTAGCAGGACTCTGTTGCCTGCTGAGTCTGCCCCTTGAATGTGTTACTTGTAGAGGTAGTTGGGTGGTTGTGCTTTGATGTGGTCTAAAGCTGTCAGCTGGGTGTGCTGGCTCTGGGGCCTCCTGGGAGGTGCAGATCAAGGTCAGCTGCCACCTGTGTTCTGCCAGGGGCCACTTGGCATTGGCTACAAAGTGATCTGCAGATGGCTGCTTGTTGGACTTGGAGGTGCCCAGGCAAGGCCATGCTGTGAACCAAGGCTGGCTGCTGCTAGTGCTGCGCCTGGAGTCACTAAGCAAGAGGTATGGGGCTTGCTGAGGCCAGATGCTGCTTGTTTGAGAGATTTTAGGAAAGTCTGAAGCATAAGCCAAAACAGGCCATTTATATGGAAAAGCCACTGTAAACAGCTTGGGTGCGTCTAAAAGTTGGGTGGTCCTGGCCTCAGAGATGATCAGGGCAGGGCAAACAGTGTGAGCCAGGTTGATAGAGTCTCAAATATGTTACCCAACTATGGGCTTTGTAGGGGGAGGGCTCATCAGAAGAAGAATGACCTCTGCCAGCACCTCTGTCTGGGAGAAAGCCACCCCGCAGCTCTCACTCTGATGCTGGACAATTAAATTCCTCCCTGTGTGTCTCTGGTGCCTTTTAAGCTGCTGCCCCAGTGCTGGAGCTCAGAGGGAATGAGTATGAGTGAGTTTGTATGCAGGCCCTTTTTTTTTAATATTTCTTTATTGATTTCAGAGAGAGAAAGGGAGAGGGAGAGAGAGAGAAACATCAATGATGAGATGTTTCCTGCACGCCCCCAGCCGGGGATTGAGCCCGCAACCCAGACATGTGCCCTGACTGGGAATCAAACCATGATCTCCTGGATCCTAGGTCGATGCTCAACTGCTGAGAGGAACTTCCTGGGACTCCAGCAGTCCTCTGTCTCGCTTAGCCTCAATCCCTGCTGCTTTTACAGCTAGAAGTTATGGGGACTTCTCTTCCTGGCATGGAACCCTGGGGTGGAGGGACTGGGACCCCTTCCTTCTCAGGGGAGACCTCTGTAGCCCGAGACATCCCTCCCAGTTTTTATCCACCATAAATGGGTTGGGACTAGCCCTTCTGCATCTCTGCTTCTCCTACCAGTCTTGATGTGACTTCTTGTTTAATTTTCTAGGTGTAGGACTTCCATTCAGTCAGATTTCAGGTGGTTCTGAATGATGGTTGTTCTGTAGTTTAGTTGTAATTTTGATGTGGTTGTGGGAGGAGGTGAGTACCGTGTTTCCATACACTGCCATCTTGACTGTAACTCTCATAATATTAGCTTATAATAACTTATATTAATAAATTGAATGTCTCCTCTAAGATTTTATTATTTACTTTTTTTGAGAAATTATCCTGAGATTTGGTTCAGAGAGGTGGTGAAAAGAAATATTTGGTAATAGAAACTAGAATAAAAGTATAAAGGCAATTTCTAATTCATTATTGTTGTTTTCCAAGTTCATTTTTTGATTAATTAAGGTACATTGCCAATAGAAGCACGTTATAATATAAAAAGTTCTCAGGCTGGCTCATGAACATACAATTATCCTATGATACATATTAAGTATGTCACTTAGAGTATTAATTCAGCTATGCCTAACTACCATATGTAAATTGTGGGTAAATACATTTGGATTTCCAAATTGAGAACATTTTGCCTTAGCAGAGGGAGTGGCAATGGCTCTGAATTTCTTCATTTGGTAGATTTGGATTGGAGGGGGTTGCAGAGCAGCAACACCATAACTTTCCAAGTGTTCAGAACTGGGATGATTGTTGGGGTGCAAAACAGTTGCCTCCTGTTGCACCATGTATGGGCTTTGTATTCAGTGGGGAGTGCCTGTGCTGTTTAAGAGCTGTGCTGTTTTCACTTGTCTCTCTCTTTGGTTTCATAAAAATGAATCCAAATAGTATTCAAGAGAATACTATTTTTCATGAAGCTGTAGTTGAAAATAGAAGAGCTTTTTAGAAGAGGAAGAGCTGTGTAGATTCTGAAAGAAGTATGTTTCCATGAGGCACAATAGTATTGTGAAATGAATTTTGACATATTGAGGGGGGCAATGCATATTTTCAGTGATTGGATATTTTAAGAGTACTGATTTAATAACCTCTTAAAAATTTTTGAGTAATAAGATAAAGTAGACATTTTAAAAATCACTTTTTGTTGTTGTTGGGTGGGGGAATTACTTGTAAGGTCTACACAAGTCCTTCTGTGTACTCTCTGGATCGAGTAGTTGCTGGATTTCGAACACGAAGTCAGATGCTGCTGGGTCACATAGAAGAACAAGACGAAGTCCTCCACTGCCAATTTTCTGATAACAGTGATGATGAAGAATCAGAAGTACAAGAGAAATCTGAAATTAGGTATGTTAAATATAGACTGATTTAATAAACATAATTTTATGATGCAATAAATATATACTGGTAGAGTTTTTTTCCCATTAAAGTTTATCTTTTCCATTTAAATAACAGTAGGTAGTTTTTGGCAAATATGCTGTCAACTAATGTATTGTTAAACCAGTGTTCATAGTCATCAGTCATACAATTAAAAAATAATTTTGCTTTTAGAGCTTATTGGATTTATACTTGTTGGATTTAATTTTCAAAGACAATGTTTTTGGGTTTTTTGATTCTGCTGCCACAGTGGCAGCAAACAATGAATTTCCCACTGGGCCCAACATGGGTAGGAATATTAGTAAAATTCTGTTTATTTTCATAATTAATATTTCTTTTAACATTACTGTCGCTTTGGGGGGAAACTAATTTGAGGGAAGATTAGCAAACACTAAAAGACAAGTTACCTTTGGTCTTGATTTTTTTTTTTTTTTTTTTTTAGACATAGAAGTCACTCATGGATTCAAAAGCCAGGCTCTGTTTGTTCTCTTGTTGAACTGAATGGTAGTCATGATCAAGCACAAAAGTCAGGTTTGGGGAATGAAGGTACACAGACTTTCTTGCGTAATTTACATCTAATGTTTATAAATCACTTCTCTTTTTCTTCAGTCAGTAATTTAAGAAACACATAGGAGTTCTCAATGATGGGAAATTGGTAGGAGTGTTTTCCTGGTTGGTAGAACTTCCCTTATGTTCTCTGCTCTACTTCTAATTTTTCATTCATTTTTCCTCCTTAATAAAAACTTTTTCCACTAATCAATTCTGGCTGGAGTTATAGGCTAAATCTCTCAAAATGGGGGTTTTACATTCAAACCTTAGTTGGTATGCTTTGTACTCCTGACTACTTTAAAGTACATCTTATGTAATTTACTAGGTATCTGCTTTCCTGCTTCACGGCACACATGCCTCCTATCAGTGATGTACCCTTGGCATTGGAGCCAAATTAGTTTATAGGTGCTCATAATATTCAAGTACACATTATTTGATGCATAACAACATAAAATATTTATGTTCCAAAAACTATAGTAGGAAATTTAATTCATTTATCTTGGCCCATGAGTGGTAAAAGCACAAAAAGTAAGAGTATAGAGAATATAAATAACATTATAAACAAGTCCTATATCATGAAAATAGCCTTTTTAAAGAGCCTATGCATGTAATATTTAACAAAAACCTATATGCCACAAATAAAACTGAAATAAATTTAAAAATGTATAAGTAATATAGATATGGCTGGTCAAATGCCATTCTTGAACTGTTTGTTACTGGTCTGCAACCAGGTAAGAAACATGCCAGAATGCACACCTGTGGCACTAGCCCATTCACTGAGGAAGTGTCCCTATGAAAAAAAAGATCAGCCGAACTAAACAGTGACGTAGTTGATTTATGTTCTAGTGTAAGATAATAAGAAACAGTGATGGCCCACACTTAGTCTGGTGTAAACTACATTCTTTAATTACAGTAAGACTAGAAGTTAATAGGAAAAAAATCCAACCCTCTACCTACCTGGAGATTTTACACCTTATTTAAATAACTCAAGTTAAAAACTCAGATCACAAAATATCTAAGGGTATTTTTTCCTTTCTTTCCTTTCCCATCTCTGTTTGTCCCTTCCTCTGCTACCTCTAGACTACTTCTGTGTTCACTTTTCTTTTTTAGCTCTACTTCTGTTGAATATTTTATAAGCAAATAGTTTTATTTCTCAACTTTGTTTCTTTTCAAGATTTAAAGATTGAATGTCTCCAGGAGAGTCAAGAGTTGAATTTGCAAAAATTAAGGCATTCAGAACTCATACTTACTGAAGCTAAACAAAAAATAAGAGAGCTTACAATTAACATCAATATGAAGGAGGATCTGATTAAAGAATTAATGAAGACAGGTAATGGTACCCTATGAACCAGCTTATATAAGAAAGAAAAGCTTCTAAAATTGTTTCTGATGTGTAATATTCTCTTTAGTTTTTGATGCTCAGGACTATCCACTATCGCTTGGCATTTGGTATAACAGAGTGTGTTCTAGAGCCAGTATGTGGAGGTTAGTTGTTAAAAGAACTTCGTTATTTTGGGATTCATCTATGAATTGTTCTAACCAGTGTGCATTCTGTGCTGTGTTGAAACTGTTGCACTTAACTATTTTTGCCACTTTTAAAGAAACATTATATAGGCATTTGAGAATATATCTGAGATGTTTCTCTAACTCACTTGAATTATTTATTTTAAATTATTAATCTCTTTTTGGATAGTTCATTTTTAACAGTAATCATAAACTTTATATTTTAAATGTAGTTAATTTTTATTTCTCTAAAGATGTAAGGATTTATTCTTGAGAGCTGTTCTCTTGAGTGAGCCAAGCTTTTAGCTCTTCCCCTTAGTCTCAAATTTCAACCAGGTTGGGTGTATGTACCAAACTTTCTCTTCACCCTCTGCTACATTAAGCTTGCCCTAAAAAGCACGTCTCAAGGTTTTTGCCCCAAATATATTTTTGTCCCCCAAATATACTCAAAGTATGAGCCTTGACTACTTTGAAATTCAGTTAAGAATTGAAGGAATAGTCCTAGCCAGTTTGGTTCGATTCTAGCCAAGGGCATGTACCTTGGTTGCAGGCTTGATCCCTGGCCCCAGTCGGGGTGCATGCAGGAGGCAACCAATCAATGTGTGTCTGTCACATTGATGTTTCTCTCTCTCTCTCTCTCTCCCTCTCCACCCTCTCTGAAAAGCAATGGAAAAAATATCCTCTGATGAGGATTAAAAAAAAGAATTGAAGGAATAAATACACTAGAATTTCTTTTCCCCAATTCCAATAAAAAACAGCTCTGCCATTTGACCCAGTGATCCCAATTCTAGGAATATATCCTAAGAAGCCTGAAACACCAATCAGAAAGAATATGTGCACCTCTGTGTTCATGGCAGCGTTATTTACAATAGCTAAGATCTGGAAACAGCCCAGGTGCCCATCAGTAGATGAGTGGATAAAAGAACAGTGGTATATTTACACCATGGAATACTATGCAGCTGTCACAAAGAAGGAAACCTTATACTTTGGGACAGCATGGAGGGACCTGGAGAGTATTATGCTAAGTGAAATAAGCCAGGGAGAGAAAGACAAATATCACATGATCTCACTTTCATGTGGAATCTAATGAACAAAATAAACTGTTGAACAAAACGGACCCAGTGGCATTGGAGCATGCAACAGACTGATGTATAGCAGAGGGAGGGTGGGGTGGCGGGAAGAGATTAACCAAAGAACTTATATGCATATATGCATAACCTATGGACACAGACAATAGTGTGGTGAAAGCATGGGGAGGGGAGGGGGGTCAGTGAGGTGGGGAGAGGGGGACATCTGTAAAACTTTCAACAATAAAGATAAAAAAACAACTCTGGTCACATTTAGGGGAATGGAAGAAAATATTATCTTCCTTTTCTTCAAGCCCAGGGCTATAATCACACTCAAACTACATGAATTATGGTGGATCCCAGTCTTCTGCCAGCAAGGGTAAATCTGTCTGCCTAATTCCCGGCTCTTTCCTGCAAACTTGCTTTCTCCTTGATGCTCTTCCTTCCTTAACCGCCTCTCCCTGGTTGCTGTCTCAAAGCCTTTTCCTTCCTCATTCCCAGTGACATATGTTCTGTGCATCATCCCAGCTCCAGTAACCCCGACGTCTGAGTTTGACTATGCTCCTTCCTCACAGGCAGGATCAATGCCTGTAAAACTCTTTTAGAAATAGCCAGGAACTGATTTAGGAGTTTAAATAGCTTCTCCGTCCCCAAGATTTCAGGGTACTACCTGGGGAAATTGAGGATGTTTACCCTCCTGGTTATCCCACCATGGGGTATCTCATCTTGGTTGCCTTAATATAGAGGATACCTGAATTTATACAGAGAAAGTCCTCTTCTTATCCATTAGAACCAAGGACAGTCTGGAGCTTTCCTAAGGACCCTAGGAGATGGTGACTAGCAAAAGGGTCAATGTGTGCTTACTTTTCAAAGGTGGCTCAATGAAGATTTCTCCCAAATAGCAACTACTTCAGCCAACAATAACAGTGACTATACTGTATTTCATCAATTCTAATACACATTTGTTACATATTAGTATCTCTAAAATCAGAATGTATCTTCCAATCAGTGGCATCTTAGCATTTTGTCATGTCAGTGGTTAATTGGCACTATATCTTTTTTCTTAGTTGTTCATAAAATATTGGTATGTGGAGCACTGTGTGGGGTCTTAGATTCATTAAAATATAGTAGTCGTATGTATTTTAAAGTTTTTCAAATTATCATAGAGAGCCTGTGCGTTTAGTTCAGTAACTCCTTATTAAAAAATTTAAAAAGATTTACAGTATAACAGTGTGAGAAACTGTCCCAGGTGATAATTCATCCCATGACCTCTTGACTCATTTCCCACTGCTGTGAGTTTGCTAGTCTAGTTCAGGGACAGTTGACTATTCAAAACCAATCAAAACCAAGTTTTGAGGTTCAGTAGCTAGGGTTAGAATGAAAAGAGATACAGAAATATCTTATTCTGTTTTTCTCTGTGTTCTAAATATTCATAAGAAAAGCATTGAAAAACAATTCATCTTTAACAAGTTCAGTGGAATGAAAAAAGAGGGGGCCAGCTCTAGCTTAAAAGATTCTTAAGAGACAAAACAGTCAGATGTATCATGGACCTTGTTTGGGTCATGATTAAAATAAACCAATTATAAAAGACATTTTGAAACACTTGGGGAAGTCTGAATAGGAACTGGTGGCTATTAATGTTAGTGTGATAATGACTTTTAGGCTATATCTATATTTTGTATAGATGCTCATTGAAGTATGTATAGGTTAGATATGACGTGGGATTGCTTTACAATTTTTAAGCAAATTTAGACAAAAGAAAAACATAAAAACAACTGTGGCAAAATCTTGGTAACTCTTGAATCTGAGTGATGGAGATTTGTTATATTATTTCCCTACTTTTGATATGTTGAAAATTTTTTATAATAGTAAAAAAAATTCAGAGAGACAGATTATGGGTGGCAGGAAGCTGAAGTGTAGTAAGAGGCCGAAGAGTCACCCCAAATATCTGTCTTAACTAGAGTTTGATGCCAGTAATGTCACACTAAAACACAAAAAAGAACCAGTGTGAAGATTAAATGGTACCAGATGGAAACAGTCATTAAGGAACTAATTATTAAGAGGCCAGGTTGCAAGTTGTGTTTGATGGGGATGTGTGGGTCAGCTGGGTTTTTAATGTGATGCCTTAAATCGGGTGGGGAACCTTTTTTCTGCCAAGAGTCATTTGGATATTTATAGCATCATTTGTGGGCCATACAAAATATCAACTTAAAAATTAGCTATGAAAAAAGCTCCTAGATTTATTGAATTTAGAGTCACACCGGTGGTTGCCTTGGCAGGGCGACACCAAATGATTTTACGGGCCGTGTATGGCCCGAGGGCCGTATGTTCCCCACCCCTGCCTTAAGTAGTTACACTGCCCAGCTAGATTTTTAAGAGTAGAGCATTTTTATATTTTACTTAGTTTTAAAAAATATAATCTATAATTATTATTACTACTATTATTTTGATGAAGGTAATGATGCCAAGTCTGTAAGCAAACAGTATTCTGTGAAAGTAACAAAACTTGCGCACGAAGCAGAACAGGCGAAAGTGGAATTAATTGAGACAGAAAAGCAGCTACGGGAACTGGAAAACAAAGATCTTTCTGATGTTGCTTTGAAAGTAAAATTACAGAGGGAGTTCCGTAAAAAGATGGACGCTGCAAAGCTGAAAGTCCAGGTAATTTTTAGATGTAATTGAGAAAACCTGTTTAAAGCTTTCTGCTTTTGAGGATTCTTATACCTAGTTAGGAAAGAAGTAGGATTCAGTTTTTACCAGTAAGACAAATTGGAATGCAGCTTTTCTTTTTCAGAGTGCTGGTAGGTTTACATAATTTTGATCTGGGTAATATATTTCTGCATTCAATAAGTACATTATTTTAATCTTTTTATAAATACCATAAGGTAGGAAATAAAGATACACAGAAATAATGTCCCTTTCTGAAGGACAAAAGATTAATGATTAAATAATACATATAAAATATCTGGTACATGTATATGGCACTTTGTAGACACTCAACAAACAATAACTATTTCAGTTTTCTCAAATCATAACTGATTGGTTGAAGAAAGGTTAATAACTTTGAGTAGTGTATCTTATTCTTAATATGCTAGTGTTGGATTTAGATATAACCTCAGAAATAACTACAGTTAAAAATTCTCTTCTATGAGAAATATTTCATTACAGGGAGATCTGTGTAATGCAACCATTTTCAGATGCTTTTGGTATGGTCAGAGCACTTTGTTAGTCTGATTATAATGAATTTGCTGCAATGTCTTTTCCATTTTTCCTTCATAATTTATTGCTTTCATATCATTTCCACTGTAGGTAGAATGGAGTTGTAGGTAACCTATTCGGAGTGTTGTTTATTTCTTTTTGAAACTGTTCCACAGTTCTTTCTTTCAACTAGGTAAGTGTTCACTGCACACCTCATGTGTGTCAGGTCCTATTCTAGGCGGGAATGCAGAGGTGAGCAGCCCCCTCAAATCCCTTCTCCTGCCTAGGGTTTTGTAATGACACCTCAAATGTCTAGACATCACCACTAAAATTTTTTACCTAAGTAGCCTCAATTCAACACCCAGTTTGAACTGAGTCAAAGAAGATGTGGTAATTGTATATGTCACACCTTCCACTTTCCTTCAGAATACTTATTTTCACAGCAGCTCACCGCAGTCTTGGGATCAATTTTTCTTTATTGCTTGACTCTTTAAATTAAGGCTGTGATGTCTAACACAGTACTCATTTTAACAAAACTGGTAGGACAAAACAATTAAGATTTTTTTCCTTTGTGTTTATTACAAATTTTTATTTATAATTTCAGTTTTATATCATAGCTTCAATTCTGATTATAATTTTATACTCAATAAGTAATAACCAGAATTACCAGTTTTTTTCCAAGAAGGTTATTGTATTTATCCTATACATCTGTTTAAGCCTTGTTTATGGACTTAGTAAAGGTTATTTTTATATGTTTTAAATCTCACACAACTAAAATGGTTGAGATTAAAAGATTAAATGAAAGATTGTTAGCACTGGCTGGGTAGCTCAGTTGGTTAGAGCATTGTATCAATACACCAAGGTTGTGGGTTCAGTCTCTGGTCAGGGCACATACAAGAAGCATAAGTAAGTGGAATAACAAATTGATGTTTCTCTCTCTCAAAATCAATCAATAAAAATAAATGAATTATTAATAGGGTTTGTGAATTACCATGTTCCTTTTGTTTTCCAAGTTTCTTGTTGCATATCTTTTTCTCCTAAGGGTACTGATAAGGAAAGAAAAGAAGACACAGAACTTAAGTTCAAAAGAAACATCTCATATAGCAAAGGAATGAAACAAGATTCCCGTGCAGTTTTAGTAATTTCGGTGCCTTTGACATACCCATGCAGAGCTGTTGGGGGAGGAGATGATGAAGATGATGAGGATGGTGGTGGGGGTGAGGAGGTGGATGATAGTTATCAGTTGCTAAGTGTCTACAAAATGCCATATACATGCCAGGTAAAGTTTTGTGTGCATTACTTAATCATTATTTAATCCATTGAAGTGGGTATTTTTACCCTATTTTATAAGTGAGCAAGCTAAGATTTAGAAAGGTAAAATAACTATTTCACGGTCATATAATTGTAATGACAATACCAGCTTTCAGTATTTTAACATATACCATTTTAAATATTGAAATTCTAGGGTTTTTTGTTTTTGGTATAATGAAGCTATTTCAGTTTATAAAACATTTGTAAATTAAATCTGAAATCTGTATACCTTATATGTGGTTATATGCTGTATTAATATTTTAATGCTAACTAGTACACTTTTGAGCACCTGTGTAATAAGTGCAAAAGATAGTGACAACCTATCTCACTTTTAAATAAGATTTCAGTACTTCCAGTGGTGTGGAAAGGACACTAAAGTGCTAGTATCATCATTTTGCTCTAGTATTGCAATTACTGTGAAAATTAAATATAAGTTCAGTTTTTGTTTTATTTTAATTTTTACCTTATACATATAGTATTTTTTAGTTACAATACTCATTAATAAAAAGCAGAGAGATTAATTTTGTTCTCTTTGGCTGTCAGCATCAGGAAATCTCATCATTCGTTATATCTAATGAAAATTATGGTGGTTTCCCAATTGTAAAAGTAGAAATGTAGAAAACAATTGTGAACCTATCAAAAATTAAAAAAGTAAATTAAAACCTAGGCAAAATGCCTCTCCTTGCCATTGATTGAAAAGTTTAAGTTCACTTGAAGTTTATTAGCGATGCAGTTTTTCATTTTGAAATATCCCATATGATCCCAGGTCTTACAGAAGAAGCAACAAAATAGTAAGAAGTTGGCATCACTTTCCATCCAAAACGAGAAACGTGCTAATGAATTAGAACAGAGTGTAGATCACATGAAATATCAAAAGGTACAGCTGCAAAAGAGACTTCGAGAAGAAAATGAAAAAAGGAAGCAACTGGATACAGACATTAAGCGGGATCAACAAAAAATCAAAGTAATATTGTCATACTTTCCTGCTAAATATGAAATGTTAAATGGCTCAGAGCTGAGGAAGCCAAGGTCTTGATTTGACTTGTGAGGTATCATCTAACCTTGGCCTCTCCTTGGCTCCTGTCCTCATTCTCTTTAAAGCTTTGTTCATCTACATAGTAAAACCTATTTATTGAATTCTGAGTACTGTCTCAAAGGCTTTGACTTCACAAAAGAAAGTTCAGTGATATAATTTCTCAAACTTTATTTAATTTTCTCAAAGTTAAAGGGCCTTAACTTTAGTTGCGGCTGTCAAAAACATATAAAGCCAACTTTCTAAATAACATCTGACATTTGAATAGGATTTGCCATTTTCAAAGTACTTTGAAATACATTGTGTATGTGGCGGCATGGAAAGAAGTGCAAGATAAAATGGTACCATGTCATTCATAATCTGCAGAAGAGTGATCAGACCTGTATGTCCAGCAGTTCTATAGAATGGATTGGGATGGGGAGGAACTAGTGGTGTCAGCCTGGGCTCTGGAGCCAATCTAGTATGGATTCACATCCCTGTTCTCTTGCCCTGGCTAGTGTTGCTCAGTGGTTAGAGCATCAGCCCATGCACTGGACGGTCGCGGGTTTGATTCCCGGTCAAGAGCACATACCTTGGTTTCAGGTTCACTCCCTGCCCGCAGTCGGGGCAAGTGTGGGAGGCAACCAGTTGATGTGTCTCTCACATTGATGTTTCTCTTTCTCTCTGTTTTTCCCCTCCCTCCCTCCCTTCCACTGTCTAAAAATCAGTGGAAAAAATATCCTTGGGTGAGGATTAACAAAAGAAAAAATATCCCAGCTCTCAGTTCCTCGCTGGATCATTTACTGAGGAAATCACTGACCCTTCCTGAGTCTGTTTATTCATATCTATAATGGCCTTAAGCGCACTTGCCTCACAGGACTCTTGAAGAAAGAGGAGGGGGATCATGATCACACTAACAACAGGAACAAACACTCATCTAGCACCACATACCAGTCTCTTTTATCGAAATGTAAGCCAAACCCAAAGCTTGCAACATAATGGCAGATTTCCTAGATATTTAATTTTGGAATATAATCTATTCTCAGACTTTAAAAAAAAAAAATCACAGAATGTAGTGATAGAAGTGAACTTAAAAAGCATTTAAGCCAAGTTACTGATTCTTTTTTGAACAGCTTTATTGAGATATACTTCACATACCATACAATTCACCCATGTAAAGTATACAGCTCAATGGGTTTTGGTATATTACAATTAATTTTTATAAGCTGTGGTAAAATATAACATGAAATATATAATTTAAACCTTGTTCAATTGTACAGTTCAATGGCGTTGATTACATTCACAATATTGTGCAACCATCACCATCTATTTCCAAAACTTTTTCATCACCCTAAACAGACACTCTGGAACCATTAATAACTCCATATCCCCTCCTTTCCCCAGCCCCTGGTATCCTCTAATCTACTTATATCTCTGAATTTGCCTATTCTAGATATTTCATAAAAGTGGAATCATACAATATATTTGTCCTGTGTCTGGCTTATTTCACTTAGCATAATATTTTCAAGGTTCATCCACATGGTAGCATATAGCAGAACCTCATTCCTTTTTATGGCTGAGTAATATTCCATTGTATGCATATACTGCATTTTGTTCATTCATTCATTTGTTGATAGACATTGGGTTGTGTTCACCTTTGGCTATTGTGAACAGTGCTGCTATAAACATTGGCATAAAAGTAATTGTTTAAGTCCCTGCTTTCAATTCCTTGGAAATACCTAGGAGTAGAATTGCTGATTCATATGGTAATTCCATATTTAGATTTTTTGAGGAAGCACTGTTTTCAATAGAAGCAGCATCATTTTACATTCTCACCAGAAATGTATGAGGGTTCCAATTTCTCCACACTTTCACCAACACTTGTTGTTTTCTGGTTTTTGTCTACTTTTTTTGGTTCCTATTCCAACCTGTTTTTATTTATTTTTTAATTTTAATTTTTAAATTGAATTTATTGGGGTGACATTGGTTAATAAAATTAGGGTGAAAGGTGAAGGGATTAAGCAAAAAACCCCTCATAGACACAGACAACAGCATGGCGATTGCAAGAAGGGAAGAGGGACCAGAGAGGAGATAGAACAGGGTAAAGGGGGGATAAATGGTGATGGAAGGAGACTGTGTCTACTTTTTAATTGGATTGTTTGTCTTTTGTTGTTGAGTTATAGGAATTCTTTATATATTCTAGACATTAAACTCTATCAGATACATGACTTCCAATATTTATCCCATTCTGTAAGTTGTCTTTAAACTTTCTTGATAATATTCTTCAATGCATCAAAGTTTTTAATTTTTATGAAGTCCAATTTTTTCTTTTGTAACTTGTGCTTTTGGTGTCATGTCTAAGAACCCATTACTAAACCTAAGATCATAAAGACCCCTGTGGGATTTTTAAGGAATTTGATGGCTTTAGCTCTTATATTTAATAGATTGTTGATCTATATTTAGTTAATTTTTGTATATGGTGTGAAATAGACGTCTAACTTCATTCTTTTGCATGTGGAAATACAGTTGTCCTAGCACCATCTGTTGAAGAGACTATTCTTTCCCATTGAATGGACTTGATACCCTGATAAAAATCAATTGGCTATAGATTTATGGATTTATTTCTAAATTCTTAATTCTATTTCATTTGTATATATGTCTGTCCTTATGCCAGTGCTACACTGTTTTGATTACTGTGGCTTTGTAGTAAGTTTTGGAATTGGGTAGTAAGTTATTTTCTTTGTTCTTTCTTTTCAAGATGGTTTTGGCTATTTAAGGCCCCTTGCAATTCTGTATGAATTTAAGGATCAACTTCTCCATTTCTGCAAAAAAGCCATTGGAATTTAGATATGGATTGAATCTATAGATCTCTTAGTGTAGTATTGACATCATGACAATATAACGTCTTCCTACCCATGAGCATTTATTTAGGTCTAATTTCTTTCAGCAATGTTTTATAATTTCCAATGTAGTAGTCTTTTACTTCCTTGGTTAAATTTATTCCCAGATATTTTGTTCTTTTAGATGTTACTGTTAGTGGAATTTCTTTCTTAATTGCCTTGTTACTCATTCTATGACGGTAGTTACATTTATTGTGTACCCTCAGTTAATACTATGCTAAGCACTTCTGTATTTTCAACTTTTCTTCTAGAATCCTTCTTTAAACATCTTAGATTTTTTTTCTTATCCTAAAATTATACTCCTTCAGCCTTGTACTACTCTCTCTGTCTTCCCTTCATAATCAAACTTTTTGGACAAGTTTACTGCATTTGTTTCTGTTTTCTCTGCTTCCATTCATTCTCTTATATTCTCCAGTCTGGCTTCTGGCTCCCAGCTCTACCACCCATTTCAGAGCTCTGAGAAGTTCACTAGTGCTCTCTCCGTCACTACAGTCCTTGTCTTAACACCTCATTTGTATCTAGCACAGTTCACTACTCCCTCCATCTTGAAATATTTCCCCCTTTGCCTTTGTGAAATTCTTCTCTCCTAGCTTTCTCTTTCTGATTGATTGCTTGTTCTGTGTCTTTAGTGTCTCATTCTACACTCTCATTCTTTTACATACGGGAATTCCTCAAGGCCCGAGCCTGTGCCTTCTTCACTTCTATTCTTTGTGCTGGGTGGCCTCATTTTTTCTATGGCTGCAGTTAAACTCTAACAACTCCCAAATTTAATCCTTAATCCCAGATTTCCTCTTTGAGCCCTTGATTCATATCTAACTATTGGTAGCTTCATTTGGTTATCCTATAAATGAATTTATGATCTTCCTTAAAATCTCCCTACTGTCCCCACTCCCTGCTTCCTTCACGGGGGAGAAAATACAGTTTCCCAATGTGCTTCACATGATATTTCAGTCTGTTAGTTGGATAAGCTAGAAATTTGGCAGTCATCCTGGACCTTGTCCTCTCCCTCATCACCTGTATCCGGTGAACCACTGAGTCCCATAGATTATATCTTCTAAGTATCTTGAATCTGTGCCATTCTCACTCCAGCAACCTTGCCTCTCTGTTACAGTCCTTTCTCCAGTGTGAGGGCCAGGCCTGCCTGTCAGTCGGATGGTCTCAGGTCTCAGCTTCTCATCCCTCATGGCCATGGCTTAAACCAGCAAGACATAGAACTCTCTAAATCTATGCTTAGGGAAAAGAAAAAACTCTTTTGGTCAGAATGCACAGAATGCTGAAATGCAATTCTGCCTGTAACTTACACTTTTTTATGTTGTTATGTAGGACAGTTTTGTTCTTTAGCTGTATTTCACATTTTAGGGAAATAACCCATTTAAGGGGGAGAATGAGTATCCTAGAAAAAGGAACAGGCTGCCCCAAAGAAATATTGAAGTTTTACTACTTCATGCACAAACAGAAAACCTGCTCACAGTCCTAAAGGTCATCTTGCCCTCTGGAGCTAACTGACACTCCTTTTTGTTCATTTTCCACTCAGCTAAGCCACTTCCAGAGAATACTCTGACTTCTGCATAGGTTCTCCTTCGAGCAGCAGTTTCTAATTGAAGTCCATGGATGAGCTATAAAGAAAAGGCATGGCAACCCCTGGAATTGTGGGCCATAGTGTGATCTTGGGCTTTTTACTTCTTTAAGCACCAATTTCCTCATCTATAAAATGTAGTTAATAGCAGTCCCTGGCAATAGGATTACTGTGAGGAGTAAGTGGGGTAATTAATAGATGTAAAAAGGCACAGTGCCTGGCAGACAGTTATTTTAATATTGTAACAGGGGTTACAATATAAAATAAAGGCAATAATGTCTACTGCAATTGGTAGAAGAGTGAATTAGACCCACTGCAGTATTCTTTTAAAGCATATGTGGAAGAACAGGCATAGTAGAGTTAGCTTCAAGTATAAGGTGCCTTTATTTAAGCATCCTGAAGTTACTATAACTGTGACAGGGGCCAAACTATAACTATGAACTAGATCTATGGAAGCACGAAAAATTGATGGGCAGTAAATATAAAAATATAACAGGGTCCAAATTCACTCATAATGCAGAGAACATTTATTTAGTCTGTAGCAGACCAGTATTCTTTATGACACCTGTCCCCCCCAACCTAATTCATGTCATGATAATTGCTGGAAACTAACCAAATGTCCAGTCTGTTTAAACATTTTCTGATAATTTAAATATTTCCTTTAAATAATTCTCAGCTCTCTTGAATAAGAATATTCAGTCTCTTAGCTTCTTCCACCCTGTGCTTCTCTCCCTAAGATGGAATCCGGTGTATGTGGTAGTTGGGTGTGTAGCTTTTTATTGCATCCTATGGAGTTGAGGGGGAAGTGGCTCCCTGAGTTTCAGTTGGTCCTTGGATGTGACTGGCTGGAATTTGCTCTCCCTTGTCCACCTTTCCTTGCTGGCCCCTGATGATGAAACCTGAGGCTGGTATGACTCATAGTCTGCTTTTGCTTTCAGCTTAGAGCATGGAGGTGCTTTGACTTCATCTCCTTTCCTAATGGCATCATAAATCCCTGTTGAGCCTACTAGGTCTTCCACCTAGCTTGCTAACCTTGTGGTCCATCCTCACCTTCATTTTGGGGGTCAATTCTCCATGATAACTGACGCTCATTGGCTTTCAACTCAGAGTCCACGCCACCTGAGGTCAAGAGGTCCAATTAGTCTCTTTCCTGACTGCACTTTGCTCTTTCAGCAAGACTGGGCAATTCCACATGGGTGTGGGGCCTCTGCACTGCAGTCTGCATTCTCTCCCTCTGCCCTTAAGGATACCTTTACTTATCACCCCCTTTCTGAGCCAAAAATTGAGAGGAAAATTGGGACACACAACTTTCTTACTGTCTCTTTTTCCCTTTCCGCTGTCCCCAGGGCTGGAACATGGTAGAATTCCTTTTTACTTCCTTTATATCAGTACTTCTGAAATTACCTGTGGAAAAGGTACAATTTTAATTTTTTTACTAATTTATCACAGCCCAATACTTTTTAAAAACATGAACTAGTAGAAAAATGAAATAAAAAATTAAAATATATAAGTCCATCTTTTAATTATTAGATTCAACAGACATAAAATTATTCTGTCAAGTTGCTATAAAAATTTCTAAACACACTCAATTTCTGTACTTATCATGGACCAGTAAGAGAGAGTATGCAGACTGGCCCACTTTAATTCATGGCCTCCTTCTTGATTCCTGCTAAGCTGTAGTGACAGTGTCATCTTTAAACCTGGGGAGAGCACTATGAGCAATGGGCCTCTCTTGAAGTGACTCTTAAGATGTGGATGGAAACTAAAGGAATTTGGAATATACTCTTCACAGGACCATGATCTGTCCTGCAAAGCTATTCTCATGCTACAAAAACTGATTTTTGAATGCCAGAAAAGGATTAATACTTTTCTTCTTACATTTCTATTGTCATAAATCCTAATATCCCTATGGCAGATGGGTGCCTTGGGTGGACTAACAGGGTAATGAGTTCAGAAAGGCACAAGAAAAAAGCACGTTTATAATTTTCATACTCATCCATGTTACCCTAATTTGTAACACTGGGAAAGAATGAAAAACAAAAGAAAACCCTTAGTTTTGTTAGTAAAACCCGATTTTTGCTGTGAGATTTTCTTGCTCCCGTGAGGGGGCTGATGTTATATTCTTCTCAAATAACCCCAACCTCATCTACTCATTTTCTTTCTTTTTGCAACTAAGAAAGCAAAAGTTAAGAAAATGATTATTTCATAAATATTTAATGATGGCCACAGTAAAAGCCATAAGGTGTTTTTGATTTCTGTTTTCTGCAGGAACTAAAGGTAAAAACAGAAATGGAAGAAAGTCGGAAACTGAAAGCTGAAGACCTTGATGCGTTTCAGATGGAAAGGAGGAAAGGTTCATTTGGAAATATAGACCAACTCCAGGTTTGTCAATTCTATTTAGTGGTTTTTGGTTTTTCTTCTATTTGATGATTGTCTAAATAGAGGTAAAAAGTGGTGAACTCTGAATAAAATCTTCAAACACTAGATTTTGCCACTTGAGAGTAAAATTTCTAATATTTCTTCTGAAACTTTTCTGTTATTAAAAAAATTATTTTCTCATCCAGAAATGTGCTGTATTCTTATTTCAGTAGAAATGGGTTTGTTTGAATGCTGTAGAATGTAAACATGAAATCCATGTTCACCTGATTGTATTTATTCCCATGTCCAAACTAGTTTATTCCCATGGAAAGATAGATTTCTAAAAATCAGAGTGCTCCATTCATTTTATATGCACCATATATAATATCTTAAAAAGCTATTTTAGTGCCGTATTTAAAAAATGAAATTCATAAACTAATATTAAAGTTCAAAAAAACAATTTTATGTAAATTCAAAATGGCAGTTCTAGAACTCTTACAGAAAAATACTGCATTTAAAATTGTAATTACACTCAAATGTATATACATCACCTTGATTATGAAAAATTTATTCTCTCTTCCTAAAATTTATACTTTAATAGTAAAATTTAGTTCATGAATATACAGCAGGTCCTTGAATAATGCCATTTCATTCAACATTGTTTCATTATAATGTTGATGAGATACCTTAGGAACTTTTGTTTATATCAATTAGCTTATGGTAAAATTTGTTTCATTATATATGTAGTTTTGCTTAAAATTGCAGAACCTACCAATTTTTTTTTTTTTTTTAAATATATCTTTATTGATTTCAGAGAGAGGAAAGGAGAGGGAGGGAGAGAGACAGAAACATCAATGATGAGAGAGTCATTGATCAAGCCCACAACCGGGGCATGTGCCCTGACCGGGAATCGAACCCCGATCGCCTGGATCCTAGGTCGACAATCAACTGCTGAGCCACGCCCGGCCGGGCAGAACCTACCAATTTTACTAGTGTATTTTAGAAATTGGTTAAAGAGCATTTCTGGGTGGAAAGGGTATTGGGGGGAGTAAGAGAGGCAGGAATGCACCTGTTTAGTGAGACCAGTTTTTCAAAATGTGAAGGATCTAAATTTTAAACAAATACAGTAATAAAAAGATTCCTGTCCCTTGCACTGACTGTGTTGGGTTAAAAAAAAATAAAACTTTATGTTTTTTAATGTTGTAAAACAAAGACCCATTTTCCAGAATTTGACTCTAAACAAGGACAAAATTATAAGTTAATATGAGTATCCAGAGAGCTTATAATAGGACAGTGATTTGATATGAAATTCCTTTATAAGAAGTATTTAAAATTGGAACTGTATGGTAGGAACTTTTGCTATAAAGAGAGAAAAGGCAAATCAAGAAATTTTCAGAAAACTAAGATACATGAATTACACAAACCATAACCTTTATTATATCAAATGCAAAAAAAATCCATTTATTATTGTTTCTCTAAATAAACCTGTATTATGTTAGACTCCTACCCATTCTTCAAAGCACAGCTAAAACATTACCCACTCTGTAGGGCTGGCATTGGCATTTCTTCCATTTCCAGACAAAACCAGTTCCTCTCTTCATTTCTGCTTACATGATACCTAGGAGTTAGCATTTATTTTATTTTATTTCATTTAAAAAATATATCTTTATTGATTTCCGAGAGAGGAAAAGAGGGAGAGGGAGATAGAAACATCAATGATGAGAGAGCCGTCATTGATCGGCTGCCTCCTGCACGCCCTGGACTAGGGATTGAGCCCGCAACCCAGGCATGTGCCCTGACCAGGAATCAAGAACCTCGATCTCCTGGATCATAGGTCAATGTTCAACCGCTGAGCCACGCCCGGCCGGGCAAGTTAGCATTTATTATCAACAATAATACTTTGGTTTCTCTCCTGTTGGAATGGAGCTTACAAAAGCTCTATTGTTCATCTTTCAAACCCCATTCATAGTAAAGAAATGTTTGTAGAATATGTTTAATTGCTAGACTTCAGAGTCTCATATATGGACTTTCTAAGGTATAGCTAGATATAACAAAGATAAAGTATTTCTGTAGTTGCTCTGGGGTATCCTTTCTGTTTCTGAAAGTTGTGGAGCTATTTTAGGCTTCAGTGTATTTTGGATGTGATAGTGCTATAGGACTGTACTCCCCAGGTGTGGACGGAAGACTGACTGACTGTCAGCTCTGAACCAACTTTGCTATGGCTACTTTAGTTTGTTTTCTCATGAATATTTTCTGTCTCATTTTCTTAATGTAGATTTCTAGGAACCATTTTATAAATCAGGTTTGAGAAGAATTGCCAAATAGTACTATACTGATTTGTTATCTATTATTTTAGTTGGCATTGCTTCATTACAGTGAACACACAGTGCAAATGCGTGCTTAGTAGAGTTCATCTTGAACAGTCATATTCCCTTCATATTTTTGTTTCTTCTTGCTTCTGGGTATCCTTAATTCAAGAGAGTATTAAGATACTTGTTTGGAAATCTTTCTGACTGTATTTTATTGTATAATTATTTCATGTTGACAGGATACAGTGCAGAGTGGATTTCCATATTCTATCATCAATGTTTTCCACTGTGTGCATTCATTTATTCACTTAATTGATTGAATTAGGCATTCATTCATTCATTTAACATTTTATTCAAGGCCAATCATGGGCCAGGTTTTGGGGAGATAAAGGTGAAACATACAGCCCCACAATCAATCAAGGATCTCAAGTTGGCGAGAGAGACTCTAGAGCAACCAGCAGTGGAAGTGCTGTGATGGAGGTATGTACCTCTACGACAGAGAAAAAGATTACCAGCCTGTTCTCACAACTAACTCTTTTTTTTTTTAAATTAAATATATCTTTTTTGATTTCAGAGAGAGGAAGGGAGAGGGAGAGAGAGATAGAAACATCAATGATGAGAGGGTCATTGATCGGCTGCCTCCTGCACGCCCCCCACTGGGGATCGAGCCCACAACCCAGGCATGTGCTCCAACCAGGAATCGAACCATGATCTCCTAGATCATAGGCTGATGCCTTTCTTGGTCAGCCTAAAAAATCCCGGACTCAAACATATTTGGGGAGTAAATTTTAATTCCTTACTAAACAACACAGCAAGATGCTAACTGGAACGACGTGCTTCTAGACAGTTTTAGATAGGAACACTATTTTGTTATTTTCACTAGTAATTTTCAAATGTTCATTTAAGTTGTTTCAGCCAATCTGAAATTATATTATCATATAAATTTTGTGGCAGAAGGAAAACAAATAACATTTCTTTGGAATTTTAATGTAGAAATTGGATGAGCAAAAGAAATGGTTAGATGAAGAAGTAGAGAAAGTTCTAAACCAACGCCAAGAATTAGAGGAGCTGGAAGAAGACCTAAAGAAGCGGGAGGCCATAGTTTCTAAGAAGGAAGCCCTGTTACAGGAGAAGAGCCACCTGGAACATAAGAAGTTGAGATCTAGTCAGGTATTCTATTTAATATGCTGTTTCATTCTGGTTGTTAGTCATATAAAGTAGGAGTTTTTCTCTAAGAAGTAAATCATTGTGAAGTCAGAAATCAGAAAAAAACTCTGGTTTTCAGCGTATTTTGCTTATTACTGCTTATTTAATGACCATCACTAAAATCTATTGCAATTTTGAAGTAAAATGTTCAGTGTTCTGCAGTATGATTTATTTACTACTAACTTTTCTGGTATTTTAAAAATTGTGGTAAAATATACATAACATACAATTTACCATTTTGACCATTTTTAAATGTATAACTCAGTGGCATTAATTACATTTACCATGTTGTACAACCATCATTACTATCTGTTTCTAAAACTTTTTATTACCCCAAACAGAAACTCTGTAACCATTAAGCAATAACTCTCTATTTCCCCTGGAAACCACTATTATTAACTTTAGTGGATATTTTCAAAATAAATTGTATTATTTGATGCTGTATACTGAACATTGGTAATCTGAAATAGACTTGAAAATGATCTAGCTATCACTACTATCCAAAATTAGAGGTTTGCAGGGTTTCTATAAAAGAAGATTTTATGTAATGAAGATTTATTTTTCAAATTTTAGACTTGGAAACCTTTACAAAAATTTTTGCTGGAGGACTTGGATTTTATGAACCAATCAGAGAAGTAGTTTTATGAAGAAGTTTGGCTCAATTTCAAGTTTTGAAAAAAGAATGATTGTGAAGGGAGTAGAAGGACCATGAGATACATTTTTTTGATGTATCTTTGATCAACATTAGCAACAGCAACAACAAAATCTAAAAATGAAGCTGGCTTGCCCCAGACTTGAAAAGAACTTTCTACCCAAACCTTTGCCTCCAGCAGACCTTGAGTCCAAGGTCAATCTATTTATTGAATCAAGGAACAGAGAGGATCAGTAACCTGCCTCTTTATTAGGTCTGCCGTTCAGTAAACCTAGATCAGTAAGATCTGAGTTGACAGTGGTGTGCTCTTAATCTCTCCACCTCAATATAGCAGGTAGACAGGGATGGGGACCTGTACTTACTCTGCTCTGTCCTCTGTTCCCCAAATATGTTGCAATAGCTATTAGCTATAGGCTGCTGGACATAGGGGTAGGGGCGCCCCCTCCAACCACTCTGGTTGCAGAGCTATATCCAGATGGCATGTCACACTGGCTGTCAGTGTGAAGTTTTAAAACCTGCCCCTCAAAACATTAAACAAGAGCTAAGGGGATTACCAAATTAAAATATCAAGAGTAAATAGAAGAAAATAAACTGGGACCTTTATGATATGCTCTGTGTCACAAAGGAAGAAGGGGAAAAAAAGGAATAAGAAAAATCTTTTTCTGGAAATAAGTTTACTCCATGATACAGAAAAAAAAACCCCGCAGATAGTTTTAACAAGATATAATATTTAGGAGCAAGAACATCCTGAGATAAGTAGAGAGTACAAATAAATGAAACCCATAGTAGATCAAAGCAAAATTGATTATTTGAAGGCTGTGTTAATGAAACAGAAGGAAAACTTGAGACACTTATACTACTGGGTGCTTTTCTGAAAAAAAAAAGCATAAAAAGATTATATCTTTTTTCATTGTTTAAGAAATACTTATAAGAGCCCTGGCTGGGTAGTTCAGTTGGTTAGAGCATCATCCCAATAATGCCATGATTGCAGGTTTGATCTCTGGTCAGGGCACATACAAGAACCAAACAATGAATGCATAAATAAGTGGAACAAATGTTTCTGTTTCTCTCTCTCTCTTCCCCCTCTCTCTCCCTCTTTCCTCTCCCCTCAAAAATTATTCTGATCAGAATGAAATGAATAGAAACAATTATGTGTTTAAACAACAACAAACCAAATCTCAAACTCTTGGAAATTTTAATGTAATTAATTCCTCTGTGTAACTAGGCCAAAGAAGAAAAGTTCAATTTAGAAAATAATAAAAAAGAAAAATACTACCTCTTAAAACCTATGCTATGTGGTCTGGTGTGCCCAAGCAATACTTGGTAGTAAATTCATTGTTTGAATTTTCATTTTCTTAAAAAAGGCATTCAACTTAAGATTTTAGAAAATGAAGTTCCCCTACTGCTCCCCCCCCCCCAAAAAAAAATCCATCGGAGAAAGCAATAATGTAGAAGCTAAAAAAATATTCCTTTAGTCATTTTCTCTATGTTTTTCCTAATTATACGCACTCTGGATTTCTAGTAACTTTTTTGGGTGTCTTGTTGATTGTATCTTTCTAGGCCTTAAGCACAGATAGTTTGAAAATATCAACTCGCCTGAACTTGTTGGACCAAGAGTTGTCTGAAAAGAATGTGCAGCTTCAGAACAGCACAGCTGAGGAGAAAATTAAGATTTCAGAGCAAGTTCAAGCCCTCCAGAAAGAAAAAGACCAGCTACAGAGACGAAGAAACAGTGTGGACGAGAAACTTAAAAATGGTAGCGTGTTATCACCTGAAGTAAGTCAGTATTCTTTGAAACTGGAAGTGCTGTATGATGGACCACTTGGATGATTTCCTCCCTCTGTCACTTAAACATAAAAATGACACATCTGGTGAACTTTGTTTCCTTGAGACTTTGTCAGATGTAATGAGTTTACCTAGCACCACAAACCATGCTTGACTAACGACTCCCATGACCTTAGGTCCATGAACGTGGCCCCTTCCTGGATTGCCAGGGGTTTGGGAAACTAACACTTTCCTTTGAGTCTGGCCTTTCTCTGCGGGGTTTCTCATGTGAACTCACAAAACAGACAATGATTTGAAGGGCCTCTTTCTCTCATTTCTTCTAAAAGGCACACCTTCCTCTTCTCTGCATCTTTCTTGAATGATAGTAGGTAATACATTACATACAATGGATGCCTAGGGCATTAAGGGTTAATTCTTTTTGCTACCTTGGTTGAGAAAGACCCAGTGTTCAGGAGCATGTCCCTTCCAGGTAGATTCATAAAATTTAAATCCCAATAAAAATACTGTTTAGAGTTTTCGTTTAAGGGACCATATAGCTCCTCTCACCTTTATTTTTTTAACTATGTAAAAGATATTTTATTTATTGGCTATCAAATTGCCCCAGACTTTGTCTTTTTTCAGAATTTTACCTCAGTTGGCAATGGTACCTGTACCTTACTTGATCAGACAGAGATGAATTTTTGAGCCAGAATTTTCTCTGAGAATATTTGTTGATGTCCTGTCATTACCAAAGCAAGAGAAAATTGCTAAGAGAAAGTGAGTAGCTGGGAAACATGCACCTTGCTGAATCTTGTAGTGTTTCAGATTGGAGCAAGTATGAGAGGAAGTTAAGGGGGTGGTTAAGAAGGAGCAGGAGAAAGGATTTCATGATACTAGGTTATTGCTCATTGCGTTGACGAAAGGTTTTGAAGACTAAGTCAATTGGGAGCTGTGTGGCATTATAAGCCTCTACTGCCATTTTATAACTCAACTTAGGTAGCCATGCAGAGGATCAGAGATTCAGGCTGTCTTCTCAAGACTGTTTAAATTGGAGCCCAAGCTTGTAAATGTGAAGGTATGAAAGCCTAAGATACAGCAAAATACGTATTTAGTGACTTCTTGCCTGCCCAAGACTGTTATTGGGCCCGATGGAAGAAACAAAAAAAAGCAAAAAGCATTATACTTCTCTTGAGAAATTCATACTCTGGAGAAAAGAGAAGGGTAAGAAAACTCTAAACCCTGAAGAACATAAAAAAGCAAGTTACAGACAATATAACAAAGCCATACTTATTACATTATTTATACAAAGCAATGCAGAGACCATTTGGAGGAAGATTTTAAGGCAGCCTTGGTGGATTGGAATCTTGAGCTGGATTATGAAAAACATAATATACTATATGGGCCAATACAGAAAAGGCCATTGTAAATAGAACACTGTTAAATATGGCATGGACATGGGAATGAGCAAATTATGTTTGTAGTAGGTTAAAGGGTCCATTATTGTCATCAAGAAACATTTAGTTTCTTTTTCATGTGGAATTCTGTAAGTAAAGATGTAGGGTTTTGTGATGAAAATAGAGGAGTGTGCATGCTACCTATTTAGCAGCCACTCCAGGTTGGTGTAAGGGAGTGATGAGCCTCCTGCAGTTGGTGGGGTTCCATTTAGTTGTTAGAGCTTCTCTGCACTCTTCTTGCACATGGTTAGTTCTTCTTAGTGTGGCTCTGGAGTGGGCTCTGCTCTCTCACTGTTTTCAATCTGAGATTAATATTACCAGATCTGCCAGTAGCAGATGGTGGAGAACATGAGATGCCGATGTGACACAAGACAATAAATCTAGGTGGAATGGTTTGCTCTTCTGATGTCTTTAAATTTGCTTGGAATTATTTTTTCTTTCCACATTAAATCAAAAGTTTTCTAATTGTATTACTTATGGAAAATTGATAGGTTTTAGATCACTATACAATTTAAATAAACAAATCACCTCCTTTGGTAAAATCCAGAAACTAGATTTTAAAAAAATAAACTCTGTTTTTCTAATAATGCAGAGCAGTTGCCTAGTAATTGAGGTATAGAAGAAAATATATCTATGTTTATTTCATATTTTGTTTTATTTTTATTTTTATAATCCCTTTATTTCATATTTTAAACTTCCAATTTCATGTTTTAGGATTGGAAGATACATATAACTTGTTGAAAAATATTCACTTTTGAGTGCTTACTCAAAAGTTTTTGTTAGTTTTTTTTTCTTTTTTTACTGCCTGGGATGTGTGATCTAAAAGGTTTGGAGACCACTGCTTTAGATCCTTGTTACTCTCAGATTGCTGATCTCTGGACCAGCAGCATCAGGATCACCAGGGAGCCTGTTAGAAATGCAGAGCCTCAGGCCCCACCCAGACCTGCTGAATTAGAAGACTGCATTTTAACAAGCTCTTTGGTGCGCAGTCAAGTTTTTCAGAGTGCTCTATGATAGATAGTCAATTCTTGGTAATCTATGGTTTGAGTTGTGGCAAATTTTCATCCTAGGACAGTTTCCCATTGCCACTCATCTTGCCAACCTATACCTATTGCTGGGTTAGGGGGAACCACAAATATTTACATGCTGACGCCTCACTGGAGCAGGCTAGTCTCAGGGTTCTACATTTTACTCTCTTGGTGCTTCCTTAACTTAGATCCAAAACTGTAGGAACTAAATTTGTACCAAATTGTTCCCAGCCATATATAAAGCAAACTCTTTCCACATTTGTTTTTGGTAAAAATATAATCACGCTATGCATTCATAAGTCAAATATGTTCTTTGGATAATTTACTTTTATTTTCTGCTTCCTCATTCATTCACCTGAGTACCTTTCAGAATTTATTTTTCTTTAAAAGGTAAATACTATTTTCTTTCTTATAGAGTGATTTTCAAATCATGACTCTTGATGGTTAGTGATTGCACAGAGAAACAAAATGGCTGTGGGACATATCTTTCAGGATATTTTATAAAATAGCTTTTAAAAATAAGTATTATTTGAACTTCCACTGGATGGGTTATTACTTACCATTTCCCTGAATTTCAGAAAAGGAGTTCTGGAAGTCACTCTGTTCTTTTGGTAGATTAGAAATACAGACATCATTTTCCTTGAAATGCAGGGGAGAGGAGTGGAAGGAAATGCTTGGGTCATATAACCAAGACGTAATGAAAATATTTTTTTCTCTTCCTCCTTCATCAACTCATTCCGTAGACACCGAGTTTAAACTGTGTGCTAGGTACTGTGCTAGGCAATCAGGACATGAGGGCAGACAAGACGCTCTGCCCTCAAGGAACTTAGAGTGGATGGAGGTGACCCCCACCACATACGCAGGTATACAGATATATATATCCAGGTCTCAGCCAGTCCGGAATAATTTCTTACCAGAGATTGGATCCCTCTCCCCAAATAACATGTTACTTGGATTGTTCAGAGAACCACTAGATTTTCTGACAGGTATTCATCATATTTTTTTCCTACAAAGGAAATTTCCTCTGGCATATGAAAAAAATGTTATGCTGCCACCGTTTTTAATGCCTATATTTTTCCTCCACTAATGTCTCATAAAAATCTGATGAAATGTTTCATGTCCTTAAATTCTCACTTTTTTAATGCTATACTGTGTTTTCCCCTAGCGACTAGACTCTGATGAATGGTTCTTAATTTATTCTGAATCTATTTCTTCTTTCCTTCCCAGCAATATATTGTTTTAATAGATCCTGGAAGAAACATCAGGGGGTCTCCAGATCTCACGACACAATATACACTTTAGGAGCTAGGGAGGGAGATATATGACAAAATTGCTAATCCTGTGGGCTGAGGCTTTGAGTGTACTCCTTGGTGGTCAGCATTTGCTGTATGACCTCAGGATGTTTCATAACTCACCTGAGCTTCTGCCTCTTCCATTTTACTGCACAGGTTTATTGCAGGAATTCATTGATTATAATGTTATATATGTGTATACAAACGTAATTGCACTGTAGCATAGCAAGCACTCAATAAACTTTTTTTTCTTAAAGTGTTGTAGAAGAAAGCTAATGTCCATTAGACTCAAATACAGCAGGTACTTGAGTAACGTCATTTCGTTCGAAGTCATTTCATTACGTTGATGAGGGAAAAAAATCGATTGCAGGCTGGGGCCACTATCTGTTGGAATTTGCACATTGTCCCCCCGTCTGCGAGGGTTCCCTCCCACGTCCCACAGCTGTGTACATCAGGTGAATACATGTGTCTAAGTTGTCCCAGTCTGCGTGAGTGTGCCCTGCAGTGGAAGGATGTCCTGTCTAGAGTGGGTTCAGACCTTGCACCCTGAGCAGCAGGTACAGGCTCTGGACAGGACATAACACTGAACTGGAATCAGTGGGTTAGAAAATCATCTTATTTGCTTTTATTAATCTTTCTTAAATTTATGTATAACACATTTATTTCAATGTTTAACATTAGCAGTGTTTTGGGTTTTTATTTAGAGACTTGGTGATGTTTTTGTGGCCAGATACATGCCGTAGGAACTTCACTCTTGTTTATATCAGTTAGCATATGGTAAAATTAGTTTTGTTATGTATGTTGTTTTGCTTAAAGTCACAGTTTCCAAGAACCTATTGACAACATTACGTGAGGACTTAATGTAGCATAGTAAGATTTTAGTATATAACAAGGTCCAAGTTATACTGTTTCACTTAAAATGAGTGATTTCTGTTGTATTATGTCTAGGAAGAACATGTTCTTTTCCAACTTGAAGAAGGGATTGAAGCTTTGGAAGCTGCAATTGAATACAAGAATGAACGTATCCAAAGTCGCCAGAACTCACTCAGAGCTTCATTTCAAAACCTCTATCAAAGTGAAGCAAATGTCTTGGAAAAACTAATTGGCCTGAATCCTACTGAGATTAGAGCTATCCTCTTCAGATATTTCAATAAGGTTAGTTTTTGAGGGATAGAGGATTTTCTTCTAAAGAGGGGTCAAGATGCTTACGTCTCTCATTTATTTAGAATTTTTAAGGAAATTGAAAGTCTTAAAGATTTGATGGTGTAACTCCAGATTTCTCTTTATAGTACTGCATGTTATCATCTGAAAGCTTTGTGATTTTCCAAGTATATAGGCCAAACTCTGTGTGGTTCTTAAAGTTGAAGGGCCTTTTGAAAGAGGAGCTTTTTGAAATAATTTTTTAAATAAAAGAATTTAAGCTATATTCCTCAGTCACTGCTTCTCGATGTTTCCTAGATTGGGATGTTGCTAATCAGCACTCAGGAAAAATCAAGGGCCTCCAAGTTTGGGCTCCCTTTCCTTCATTGCTGTCGGATACATTTACGTTTTCATCATAACCTGTGAATTGATAGGGAGATGAAGTGCATCACTGGCAAAGACAGTAATAGATTTTAGCATTTACCTGAATATGCTTAATATTAATTAAAATATTTTATATGTATTTGACAATTTACTGATCCAGAAATGTTACATACTATGGAGAACTATATCCATCTTTTTTTCTCTAATGTATTCTTTTGAAAGATATGTATTATGAGATGTTAAACAAGTAGATCACTTTTTTCTCTGAAAAGTATATGCAATTTAAGGGAATATCAGACAATGAATAAAACACTGAAGTTTAAAAATAAAGCTCTAATTCTGTTAGACAAGCGAAAATGTTGTGCACAGCCCTCTTCTTGGACAATTAGTGTCAGTAGTAAGCTACTGTTATTGATGAGAGTGCATCCATTGCCGGGTGTACAGAGGGCAAAAAAATGGAGTTCTGTCCGAGGTTTTGACACAGGTAACCCTTTTGTGGTGCTCTTAGATCAAGTGTTTTTAACCCACAGCATTCAGGCCAAGGTCAGTGGGTTTTCTGATCCTGAGAACCACTGGTAGAAATGAGTATTTTCCTTAAAAGATCATTATGTTATTAACAAGCTCTGTGACACAGACATTTTTACTTTATATAAATACAGAGAAGACGCCGATGGACTACATGCACAATCTAAAACCAAACTCTCAGAGAGAGAGAGTTTAAAAAAATTTTGTCATTTATAACATCTATTTTGGACTTCACACGGGATTATCTAGCTATTATAAGAGTCTTTAGCTTCTTAATATCTTCTAAGACTAGAGAAATAGAATTATAGGATTATAAATGTAAACTATAGGATTATAAATGTCTAAGAAATGTTGGAGGGGTAATTAATAGAGCAACATTATACTTAAATAAAATTACTACCAATTCAGAATTCCAACAAATTCAAAAGGCTGTTAGGTTATTTTGTGGGTATGTTACAAAGCATTTGCCCAATTATACCACAGTGATTAAGGAAGTTCATCTTACATAGCCTAATAGAAGTAGATTAATCTATTGTATCAGGCAATGTAAGACAGACTTAAAAGGTCAAAAAATGTATTTGCTAGGTGGTTAATTTGCGAGAAGCTGAGAGAAGACTACAATTACAGAATAAAGAAATTAAAATGAAGATCCTGGAACGGGATAATATGGTTCGTGAGTTGGAATCTGCTTTGGAACATCTGAAATTGCAGTGTGACCGGAGACTGACCCTCCAGCAAAAGGAACATGAGCAAAAAATGCAGTTGCTGTTACATCATTTCCAAGGTACCTGCCATGTTGTTAGTTCTCTATAGGTGATGTGTAGGAGGGGGATTTGGGAAGGAAGATAGGACAGCATTTGATCACTTAAAAGTCCAACATGTATGTTTTTCTGCTTTCCATGTTTTGGCTAGCACATGTTGGGATAGCTGCCTTTGATGCAGGGCTATTAATGCTTGAAATGCTACCCCTTGTGCTTGTCCCTAGCACCTCACAAAAGAATTGCTGCAATCCCGTTAGTTTGTTGTTGGTGTAGTTTTTACGTAGAGATGTGGGATGACTTCTGGCTTTGTGGTGTAGTTTTGAAAACTTTCTATCTCCTAAGGATATAGTAATTGATATTTAAGTTACTTTTCTTTCAGAAAATTAAAGTGATAGGCTCTGTCAGATTTCTAGTTTTACAGGGTGTCCCAAAAAAGTGTCCCCCAAAAATGTATAAACACTGTAACAGCTGATAGCTCAATTTTGAAAATGAAATGTATTTTAATAAACACCGCCTTTATAATTATTCACAGTGTGTGTATACATTTTTGAGGGGCCACCCTATATTTCTTGTTATAATTTTCAGCTGATTATAACTTTCATGCATTAAGATTATATCTTAGATAAAAATTAGTCTGCCATTGATGGGCACATAATGTTATCAGTGCACAATAGTTCATCCATCAACTCTGGTATGGAAAGAACTGTCGTAGCAGTCAGTCCTCACATTACCTGGGCATATGAATGGTACACAAACAGTTGCTATGGCAACAGAATCACTCCCGGGCGCAATACTGGTAATGCTTCAATCCAGGCTGCTTAGATGCTTAGTCTTGATTCTTATGAATCTATAGCTGGAAATGAGTTTACAGGGATCTGGAAGAAGCAACCTGAGGAAGCAGAAAATTGGAAAATATATGAATTTGAGTGCTGAGGCAATTCGCCTCTAAGTTAATTCTATAACCAGTTCATTGGCATCCAATAGCCTGATGACAGGATTTTCTTGACAGGATCCCATAGGTCATATCATTCAAACATGCTTTACTTACCTTATTTTAGTTCTGTCTTAAGGCTCTGAAAGTGATATCTTAATAGAACTTTGAATGTACTGGGTGGGGCAAAAGTAGATTTACAGTTGTTCATATGGAAAATAATATAATAATTAATAAATAAACTGTTTTGTGTACTCACAACTATAAACATACTTTTGCCCCACCCTGTAAATTCTAGTTTATGCTACAATATAACTTAAATCTTCTAATTAATATTTATGAATGTCTAAAACTGTCCCCATTGGGTTATGTTCTAAAACCAGTAGAACTCAGTAACCTTCAGAAAATACAGACTATCAGATCTATTCTTTCCTCTTGGTAAATTTATAAAATGGTCCTACTGGTTTGTAATTTTCTTTGTTATAATTGGCTGTTTGTAGAGTTTGATCTAAATATATTTGTATATTTACAGGGTGGGACAAAAGGTTTACAGTAGTTCGTATGGAAAATAATACAATAAACCCTATGTTTTGAGTACTCACAACTGTAAACCTACTTTTGCCCCACCCTCATATTATTCTGTTTCCCCTTATCTTGAGGTGTTTTCCTTTGTAAGTTAATCTTTCTAGCTTCTTTTGACAGGCTTTTGTTTTATTGTGAGTTTTTTTCCTTGTATACTTTCTGGGCCTATAAACCTTAGGCTTGTACTCTTCATATACCCATTGTTCCTGATATAAACGTGAAGATATTGATGCAGCTGATGGACAGAGTTCCAAATGTGAACTTTTTATAGAAAAAAACTTTCTGTTGTTCTAAGGATAAATCTAGCTAGAAAAGTGTTTATGAATCATAAAAATGTGATAGGGGAGGGTAGAGAAGGTGACTAAGGCATCAGTCCTATTTTAAAAAATTTTACAGGCAGAAGAATCCAAATTGTAGATGTAAACAAACACACTCAGGTAACAGATACATTGTAACATACATCTGACCCTTTAAATATGAAAATACAATAATTTTTGATCATTTATTTTAAGCTGATTTTAAATGTAAATTTCTGTTTTCTAGAGCAAGATAGGGAAGGCATTATGGAAACTTTAAAAACATATGAAGATAAAATCCAACAGCTGGAAAAAGATCTTTATTTCTATAAGAAAAGCAGCAGAGATCTTAAGAAGAAACTTAAGGAACTGTTAGGAGAAGCAGTTCGGAGGCCACTGGTACCATCTGAACGTAAGACATTTAGTGCTGCTTGTCATGCTAACACTGTTTCTCTAGCATTTGGTGAAAGTGGTCTGCTTTGTAGTTTAGCTTTTCCCAGTTGATTTGGTTATTTAGGATTAGATATTTAACTTCTGTTTGATTCTGTAAACTAAAATAGTTCTCTAGTCTATGTATAAGACAACCATAGGAAAAGTGAATGAATGAATAAATGTGTATGTGTGAAGGAAATTAAATATATTGAAAATATTTGCCTGCCATGGGCCATGAGCTTCTATATTCCCAAACTTAAAATAGCCCTATAATCTAAGAGCTATTTTCCTATTTTATAGTAAATTAAGCCTCCTGATTATCACTCAAAAATGTGAAATAGAGAATAATAAAAGTAAAGGTAAAATAATATGCATTTTTAAGATCAATCAAGTCTTTTTCATTGTTGAGACAAAAGATATTTTCTTGCCTAATTATACGTAGAGATATAGAAGTAGCACCTTCCTATATGAAATGCTAAAACATGACAAAATACTTTACAAAAGTAAAATGTGCCATGAATGTACCCTCTTTGAGCCTGCCAATTACAGAGGAATTAATATTTCTAAAAGAATATATTCTACATTTTATAAACAAATTAGCCTTCCTTTAGAGAAAATATTCTTCTAATACTTTAAGTATGGCTTATGAAATTTGACTTCACAATCTTTAGAACATACCTATTTTGTATCTAGAGAGAAGCCTGCTTAAAGATGGGTACAACAAAAGACCAGTGAAAGATTACATGTATGCATAGTGAGAAGTTACATGTTGAGCCCTGGCCAGTGGCTCAGTTGGTTGGGTGTCATCCCATGCATGGAAAGGTGGCTGGTTTGATTCCCCATCAGGGCACATGCCTGGATTGTGGGCTTTATCTCCAGTAGGTGGCATGCAGAAGGCAAGCTGATTGATGTTTCTCTCATTGATCTTTCTCTCTCCTTCCTTCCTTCCTTCCTTCCTTCCTTCCTTCCTTCCTTCCTTCCTTCCTTCCTTCCTTCCTTCCTCCCTCCCTCCCTCCCTCCCTCCCTCCCTCCCTCCCTCCCTCCCTCCCTCTCTCCCTCTCTTTCTCTCTCTCTCTCCCTCTCCCCTTCTCCCTTTCTCTCTCTCTAAAAAAAAAAATCAATAAAAAATAAGAAAAGTTGTATGTTGAATATGTAATGTAAGCAGAATTAACATAGTTTTAAAATTTAAAACAGTAATATTTTAGAAAAAGTAGTTCTAATGCTGCCTTATATTTATATTTTATAATTTACACATATTTTCACAAGTAGTTCCATTTACTCCTCAAACTCAAGGTAGGCCAGTGTCTCCTAACCCTATATTTATTTATTTATTTATTTATTTATTTATTTAGATTGATTTTAGAAAGAGGGGAAGTGAGAAGGGGAGAGAGAAAGAAACATCGATGTGAGAGAGAAACATCAGTCAGTTGCCTCCCTCACGTGCCCCAACCGGGAATTAAACCCATAACCTGGTTATGTGCCCTGACCAGAAATCAAACCCATGACTCTTTGGTGCATGGGGTGATGCTGCAACCAACTGAGCCACACCAGCCAGGGCTAACCCCATTTTTAGATGAAGGAATTGAAACTTACAGAGGTCAAGTGACCTGTGAACAGAACAGTAATAAGAATATGGCCTTAGGTTCTTCATCTTCTGACTCCTGGTCCAGTATTCTAGGAAGAAGTTGTCTTAGGATAGAGAAGTGGCACACAAACACACAAATCCAGCCAAGGAGACTAAACTTTCTGATTTTCAATGCAGAGGTAATGTAATGAAAACATTTACTTGAAATACTGCCTGCAATATATAGCTGAACCTTTTATTTGAAACACTACTTGTAAAAAATTAAAACATAAACAGTTGTTAAGTAGGAAACAGAATAATCAGCATAAGGTCATTTTAGCTTAAACCCACTTTCAAATTTGAGATATCTGACATTAGATATCTAGTGTTTAAATGCCCCATGCTTATACTCTGTGTCCACTAAACATCTCTTAAAATAACCGTGTGGTGAGGTGGTAGGTAGGTTTAAGAAACCTGAATCCTCATCCTGCTCTTTAAGGAAACAAACACAAAAGGCTCTAAGAATGTTAAATAATCTTGGAGGCATGTAAAGTGATAATTATACCCGTCTGACCAACTTTCTTGGGAGGGCTAGTCTTGCTAATAATGTTGAAGATATTATTTCAGTTAACTTACTGCTCTACCTTGAAACATCTTAAATACTTTTATTTTTGGCTTAAAGTGATATATAGTCATTATAGAAAAATTTGAAAATATAGGGAAAAAATCATCTATAATTCTTTCCAGAACTATTAACATTTAGTATAATTCTTGTCAGTATTTTCTTCATGCTTTAAAAAAATTACAGTTGGAATTATATTGGGGATATAGCTTGTAATATGTCCTATCTCAAAATGTTACTCTAATATAATGATATTAAATAAGATTTGTTTGAATTATAAAATATTAGCAATTTAAATATATTAAATTCTGAGTTACCTAAAAAGTACTATATGCTTAATTGTCAGTATCCTAATTAATACATAACTGTCTCAGTATTCAGTTCATTGGTTTTTGATAGTTGTCTTTTCATTGTCTGCCTACCAGGCTTGTATTTATCTTCTTACAGTATTTTTAGCATTTTCAAATGCATAAATTTAATCTTTTGACCCAAATATTGTGGTCACTTCTTGGTCATGCCTCTGTGCAGTGCATCTGTTTTCTAACATATTTTGTGAGGATAAAGTCAGTTTATATGGACACACAGTCTATGCACTTGTTTAAGTATTTAAATCTCTACCCTTGTATCAATTTATATCATTGTAAAGCTCTGTGTGAGGATACTAGAGTCAGAAGATCTGGGTTGGAATCCTAACTTCTTATGTCACTAGCTGTGTGACCTTGGGTGAATTTCTCTGATTTGTTCCCAGTGGTAAAATTCTGGAAGAGGGAAACGTTCTATTGTGAAGAATCAAAGTGGGCTTGGGAGTGGGCTTCGGCAGTGAGCCCATTTGTGCCCTTCCACATGTGCCACTGTGACCTGGGCATCAGGATTTTAAAAAGTTTCCTATTGACTCTAATGTGAAGCAAACCTTGGGAGCACTATCTGTGATCAGCTTTGTGAGGATCTGCTAGTTCTGTGTGAGGATCTATGTCATTTGCTTGTTCATGTGTTTTTTTGAGAGACTTTTTAAAACTTCTGATTTACATTTTAAATCAGAAGTCACATGCCTGCAGGAGCCAGGGAAGCCAAAGTGAGCAGAGGGGGCTGCAGCCATTGTGTAAGTGGGCAGGGGCCACTCTGCTCCAGTTGCTGCTCAGAAATTGTCATTTCTTTTTTTTTCTTCTAGAAATGTTGGAAATTCATATTTTTATATGAAACTTTCCAATTTTTAAATTTTGGGTCATATATTGTTTTATAGGCTATGTAAAACCTGCATGTCGGGCAGATTTGGCTTGGGAGCTGCCATTGTGCAACTTACATTTTTAAACTTGGTGTTCATGGGTAATTGTGTCAACATATGTTAAAGTTGGCATTTTTCATTATATGAGGTCCAGTACCTATGTGGACTTCCCTTAAGCAAGTTTTTGTCTTTGCTATTTGATGGTTCTGTGATTTGAGGACCTCAAGCTTTGTTCCAGCAGGGTGTCCCCCACTGAGGTGCTATGCTCCCATCTCTGTTTTGATAGTAGAACTCCCAATATATTCAGAGAGCAGAACCCACCTATATGCTAGGAGTGCTAACCAAGACTACATTTTCACACATATAATGTCAAGTCCCAGAAGAGTCACTGGAGATATGGGGCAAAGACAATATTCTCCAGTGCTGGCTTCACTTAGCCAGGATTTGGAATGTGATCCCCAGTGGTGATCCCAGTGGAGGGTAGGGTGGAAGGGCACCAGAGAGGCCCAGTGAACTCCTGTGTTCCAGGGAGTACCAAAATCAGTAGCAGACTGCTTCTCAGCTGTGTTCCAGGAATGAAAAGTTCTGTTATTCACATGCATGATGCCTTGAAGTAAAATAAGAATAGTTCATATTCACACTTCTATTTGTCTAAGAAATCATTTAACAAAAAAAGCTGAAAGACAGTTCATATTTAGTGATAATGTAATTAGTATGCCTGAAACCTATGTAATTTTATTAACCAATGTCAGGCCAATAAACTCAATAAAAAAGAAAAACACTAATGTAATTATGTTAGGATAGCCTGACTAAAATACCTGCTTTTGAGGAAATCTCTAATTTTCTTTGCTTTTTGGATTATTTTTAGATCATGATGCTGGAGATGGAGTCCTAAACCCAGAAGAAGCAGGCATGGTTTCAGAAGAATTAAAGTGGGCATCTAGAACTGAAAGTCTGAAATTAAGTGGAAGGGAAAAAGAATTAGACAGTTCAGCAAGCAGCTCAAGAACACAACCAAACCCTCTGAGGCCCTGGGAAGACGGCCCAGAATCACCTCCAGTTTCTAGCTCTTTAGCACCCACCAGTGGGCGTTTGTTAAGCGATGAGGATAAAACAGAAATAGATGAAAATCAATTTACACAACCTTACAGTCAACCAGCACCCCAAGTTCAGCCAGTGGGAAATGGGGGACAGCTTCATGGTGTCGTGCCTGTGAAGTTGTGTCGCAAAGAATTACGTCAGATTTCGGCCTTGGAGCTGTCATTACGACGGTCCAGTCTTGGAGTTGGGGCTGCATCTATGACGGCTGATTCCATTGAAGTAGCTAGGAAACCAAGTGGCTTAAAAACTTAGGTAGTTACTAATAGAACTTCTAATTTGCTTTTCCATAATAACCAAACACACATTTTCCAATATTATCAAGTAATGGAATATTTAAATATTTCCACCTGTAAATTTGTCTAAAATTCTTTTCCAGGCATATTGAAGAACAAGACTAAGAGAATAATAAACTATACTATCCATCAAATGTATATTATTATGTAATAGAAAAGTATATTATTATGTAAGTATGTTATAATGCAATGATTATATGTTTATGTTACTGTTATTTTCAAATACAAATATGGTTTTTGTTATTTAAAAAGATCCAGTTAAATATTGCTGATGTCAGAGGGAGAGTCACCTGCTGCATATGTATGGGCACAGCTGAAAAATCTGTGTCAAAGTGTAGTCTGTGGGCTAAGGCAACTGGCTGGGTTTGTGGATTAAGCTTAATTTATGGGCCTTAGAACTCACAGAAGTTGAGTGATCAGTCTTGATTTTTAAACATGATCTCTGTTCTTTTTCTGCAGTTGATTTTAGAATGATACATTATTGGTTTGCTAATATTATGGAATATAAGCTTTCATTTCTCTCCTGCCCTATCCAACATATTTCTCCTTATGCTACTAAAAATGGGAGAAATAGGTGCAGTTCTATGGAAGAGGGAAACAATAATGGAATAACACTAACACATTCTAGCATTTTAAGGAAAAGCTATCTGGTCACCTCTAAAGCTTGAAGTCTAGCCAGAGGATCTTTAGCTAATAATATGAAGGGCTTAGTCTGAGATTTTTCTTTACAACTTGCTCAGTCAGGCTTTGCACATAGACAGGCCAGACTACACTAGGGCTGTAAATATGTAAATGAAATATTTTCTTCAAAAATTTTTTGGTCTAAACCTTATTATATAATAGAAACTTCATTTAGAATTAAGAACCAAACATTGATTTGCTCAACATAATACAGTTTGTACTTTTGCACCATATTTTTCAATCACAGAAAACATCCCGTTATAATGACCAGAGAGGAATTTTGTTAATTTTTAAATTTATGTATTTTTAATACTTTTCTAAACTTTCACTTGTAAATAAAGTTGTTTGTTAAATTAATTAATGTTTGGGTGGGACAGGAGCAAAAACACCCTTACTTATAGTACAGATGCCTGCTTAATTAGTCACCCACTTCCTTGCTGACTCCATTTTTTCCGTCTGATGCTGCTGCTAATTTTTTATTTTGCCCTTTTCTCTGTTGCTTTGCTCCTGGCATCTTTCCTAGGACCCAGACTGTCATCCTGTGCTCCGACCTAATGGATCCTTTTCTAGTTCCTAGCCCCTAGGGAGTAGGCTTCCTTGGTCCCATAGCTAAAAACCAGTTCCTATAGGAAAAGAAAACCAAACCAATACAAACTTCTAAATTGGTGCATAGTTTCTATATCTCTTAAGCATGGTAGTAAAATTCATTTAAATTATGGGTTAAATAGACTTCTGTGGACTTACCTGGGAACTGAACTAATTTATAACATCAGGCCAATGAGAAACTGCTTCAAACAGTGAGTTTACAAACTGCCGTGGAAATTTTATTTTTAATGGACTATTTGAAGTCACATTCTGGTTTTAAGTGAGTCTTCTCTTTTTGCTTTGGGTTTGTATAATATATATTTTATGTATATCATACATAATGTGTATATAAATATATAATGGCAAAAGGCCAGTGCCTTAACAAAGCACAACAATTATATATTAATAAATACATATTTATTAATGAAGGCCCCAATTGTAAATAATTTAGACATAATTCATATAAGAATGTATTCTGACACTGGAATCCTGCTTGCCCAAGAAGTTGACACATATTTGTTTCACCTGTGGGAATATAAACATTTTTTCTGAAAGCCAACTCACAAAACAAGAAAATTTACATCCAACCAACAATGATTAGATTTGATAATGCAAATGTGAACTGACTTCTAAATAGCAGAGGTATAGTTTTTTCCTTTCTTCCAGTTAAACATATATCCTTTATATAGTATGATAGAGTTCATATAAACATACAAACACACACACATAAATAATATCCTGAGTAATATATTCTGGAAGTGAACCTCGTGTTGTTCTAGTTTAGTCAGTGCCCTCACAAAGGAAAGAATAATTAAAGCATCTGCCCAAGGCAAGTAAAATTATTTTTTTACATATACTACTAACTAAATTTTACTTTTTATTTCACATACTTTCTTTAGTCTAGACATTTTGTCGTGGTTTGCCTTTTTGCATATATATATATATATATATACACACAGACATACATATATATGTAAAATGTTTATGGTTTTCTTATTTTTGTTCATTATGGGGTTTTCCCCCCACCTGTGCCACCAGAGCCTTTGAAAGAAAACATGTTTGCATCCAAAAAGTACAAGTTCTTTCCCTAACTCCAGAGTGTTATAGGTAACAGTATTGAGAATTCTGTAAGTGTGGATAACTGTGGGCAGTAAGAACATCAGTGAAGGTGCTTTTTGTGTTTTAATGTTTATTTTCTTTCGTTTATGTTTTTTATTCTCTTTTTTTTGGTTCCATAATTGGTATCTTCGTGAACTCAGGGTCCAAGGAGTCAGCAAAATACAGTCTTCAATAATGTGGACCTGATTGCCACTGGCAATTGGCTTGTTTGTATCAGTCCAGGTCAATAAAGTGATAAATCCTTATTTAAGAATGGGTGTCTTTTTATTTAAAAAAAAAAATACAGGTCTTATACTAAGTCTTAGAATGAATTGCTAAGCAATCAAATCTTTAGTGGTTCTATAGTTAACACAAATTCTCATGCATTAAATGCAAGTGTAACATATTTTGCTCTTTCAGTTATTTTCTTAAGCACATACCTGTGACTTTTTAAATCACCAGATGATCAAGTTATTATAGGCCTGGCCGAGTAGTTCAGTTGGTTAGAGTGTTGTCCCGATACGCCAAGGTTAGAGGTTTGAGCCCTGGTAAAGGCACATACAAGAAGCAACAAATGAATGCATAAATAAGTGAAACAACAAGTCGATCTCTCTCTCCCTCAAATCAACAAAAAAACTTTTTATAAAGTTATTGCACATTCTTCTACATTTATACTTTCAAAAATTGAAAATAAAGGTGGGAATGAGATCCTACGATAAATATCACAAATGCATTGGTTATGTTTATTTGAGTTCATATGGGCAGTAGTGCTCAAAGGGTGGGGTAGTGGGAGACTGCCCAACGGGGAGGAATATTTTATCACTGTCATTGTTTACCTTGATCCTGAAAATAAAAAGCAGATGACTTTTCATAAGTTTTATTGTTTTAAATTCTCTACAAACAATGTACCCCTTATTGCATGTACGAACAGTGACTGCTTCCATTCCTTGCTTTTGGAATGCAGTGCATATATGACACCACATACTGGAATGGTGTTTGATTTTTATAATGACCTTTCTGTTGACCCCAAGAATACCCCAACATGGAAATAATTAGAACAAGATAAATTATAGAAAGCTCAGAAAAACTTGATGTTATAATACTGGCTCTTGATATTCTGCATAGTTCTTACTTGTTTCTTTTTATATTTTTTCTAGAATTTCCACAGTGAATTAAGAGAATTGCCACTATTTGAAATGCTAGCAGTGTCATTTATTTAAACTCAAATATATTGACCTAGACTTAGGTACTAGGTGTTTCTGGTAAATTATTACACACAACTTGACTTAGTTACCTCTATAATATTTTAAAAGAAAAATACAGCAATTTCACATTATTATAATGAGCAAGATCTTTATATTCCCAAGAAACAAAACCATTCACAACAAAAGAGTAGAAAACTAAACATTAAATCAATTATATTTATGACTGTTGGAAATTTAAAGCTATTTGTTAGTAAATACTTGTGTAATTAAAGTAAACAAAAGAAATATTTTGAAATCGTATTCATATACTGTATTGTGTCTTTAAGCTTATTACAGTATACACAAAGTATACTTTTTCAAGTCCAAAGTGGTAAATAGTAGTTAATCTGAAGGGTCTTTTAAAAGATCCACTTCTTTTATTCTCCAATTACCAACAACAAATTATAGGCAAATTATAGCTTTACTTACCTCTTACTCCCCACACTATTCCAGGATTCAAATAGCTATGATAAGAACAGGAGACAGACTTATTTTAAAGCATTTCAAAGATCCCAGCAAAGAATTTTTAAAAATATTTTGAGCAAATATATTTTATTTCTCTGGCAACAGCCTAAAACAACTTCAATCTTTGACTATCTCTTAAACCCTAAATAATGCTCCTAGGTAGTAGTATTGATTTTGCCATTTGAAATAATACATCCTGGTTTTTATACTGGTTCCTCTTCCTGTGATTACTATTAATTCAGGATTACATGGAAAGAAGCTGCTTTAGGCATAATCTGAAGGTAAATTGTGGAGCCATTCAATAGAGTATTATAAGAAACAGTTTTGGATAAATTCCAACAGCCATAACATAGACCAAAGAAAATAGGACTTCAGTGATTTTACCATTGAAGAACCACAAGTAGCGTGCCAAAACAAACACTGTAGGCATTAATTGTCAGGATTTATCTTTATAAAACAATACTTAACCATTTTGCTTAATTATGCTCTCTGCTAGAGTATCCCTGATTTTTTTCTAAGACTTCCATTCATGAAGTCACAAACCAGCAGCTACTGGCCTGCCTCGAGAGGCTGAATCGATGTTATTCATTTTTGTTTGTGGTCGGCAGTGGTATTTCACTATCCACCCTGAAAAAGAGTGAGGAGTTAATCTGAATTCAACTGATTCATAATTCTGATAATTTATAAGTGTAAAAACTACCAAAGTTTTGCTGTTTCTTTCTAGCATGATTTCTTTTTTCTAGACGGGAAGAGTGGGAACAAGGCAAGGTATTTTTATACTGAGGTGCCAATTGCCTTTTGAAATTCCCCTTACCTGGGGGTTGGGCAGCATCTGAATTGTTCCATTTGAAGCCTGGAACTAAGCCTATTCTGTTGCATGGGACCATTTCCCAGCTAGCACCACGTGTCACCAGGTAACTAGAACATGACCAGAATGACCCAGGTTATAATCTTACTAATGGAATACATTAACGACATTTTCTAAAATACCAGACCTTTCTTTAAAAAAAAAAGTTATGAATAACTTTCTTGCATTTAAAATCAAAATCTTATTTTTAAAATGCAACTCCAAGTATTTAATTAATTAATTGGGAAGGAAACTGCTATTTTTACTAGTAAATAGCCTTTTGCTTTGTCAAATAAATACATGAAAGCACTTTGAAAAGAAGTATCACATATATTTATAATGGAATTATAAGTAGGTTTTCTATAGAGTTGGATGTCAAAATGAAATCACTTTTCAGCACATATGTGATTGCTTATTTTATATATATCACAAAACTTTTAAACAAATTCTCAGTATTTTAGTTCTATATGTCAGCAACAGTAGAAATAAGTTTTCTCTGGGAAGTTTTATGTGAATTCTATTCTCACAAGAAAATATTTCAAAGACTTGGCTGAGTATTTTCACAGCCATAAGAAGTGCTTCCTGACTATGTCTTCGATATATGAATAAAAGAATATGGTTTTAGTGGGTTTTTAACCACCAGTTTTTGGCTATTTGTTACTTATTTCCTTAGTAATTACTACATTTGTGAACCAAGAAGAATGGTTTCCATGAGGTGATCACAAAGATATTGAAAACTCTATTTTTCCCTTCAAGAAAACTGTAAAACAGTAAGTTGATTTTTGTTTTTTGGTATATGTATAGTTATGCATCAAATTAACAGCAAAGTCAGTCTTTGGCATTTGGTTCTCTTATCTACTATATACAAGAAGTATATTAGAATTAAATCTGACATTACCTTGGTGGTCTCTTTCTTACAAGCATCCTCAGACAAGTTCATTCCCCTTAGTCTGCAAGTATCTGCCAATGTTAAGGAATAATTTGTCTATAGATCAAAGCACCCACGACCTGTACAGCCAAGTAATCAGAGAGAAGACCAAGACTTTAAGAATAATGGAACCTACAGTCATAAGTATTCTACTGGATTGTGAACAAATAAATAAGAATACTAACAACAGTTTTCCTGGAGGAAGTTACCTTCAGTTGTACTGAGGTCCTCTTAGTAAGGTTTATAACAAAGTTCACTATCTCTCATAACAAGGGAGATTATGTGTAAAGACCTGATTATGCCAGTTTAATTGGCCAGGTCAAAGTTGTCTCTTCTAATACAAGTTCCTTATCAGATATATGATTTGCAAATCTGTTCTCCCATTCTATAGGTTGTCTTTTCACTTTTTTGATGGTGTCCTTTGCATTGCAAAAATTTTTATACTTGATGAAATCTAATTTATTTTTTCTTTTGATTGTTTGTGCTTTAGTTGTCATATCTAAGAAACCTTTACTTAATTCAAGATCATGCAGACTTATATCTATGTTTTCTTCTAAGAGTTTTATAATTTTAGCTCATCTTTATGTCTTGGGTACATTTGGAATTAATTTTTATATATGGAGTGAGGTAGGGGGTCTAACTTCATTTTTTTGCATGTGCACATCCAGTTGTTATGGCACTATTTGTATGGGGGGGGGGGAAATACCTTTTCCTTATTGTTTTGGCACCATCGTTGAAAACTAGTTGACCACAGATGTTTGGGTTTGTTTCTGGACTCTTGCTTCTATTCCATTGCCTCACATCTGTCTTATGCCAGTACCACACTTGATTACTGTAGCTTTGTAGTAAATTTTGAAGTTGAGAAGTGTTAGACTACCAGCTTTGTTCTCCCTTGAGTTTTCATATGAATTTTAGGAATAGCTTATCCATTTCTGGAAAAGAGCAGGTTGGAATTTTTTCCCTCCAACAAGTTTATTTATTTTGTAAAGGAATGGATTTTGAGGAGGAAAAACATAGAGCAGAGAGGTATGGAATAGAAAATAAATACAAATGTAAGCTGTTTTGCTAAATGTTTTGTAATCATAACGAGCGCAGAAAATGCCATTTACAAAACAACACAACAAAGGTTCAAGATCAAGGTGTTCCTTTAGGCAAGGCTGAAGAGTGCAGTCTTTGGTATTTGGAATCTAGGCTGCAGTCCTTGTTTTTGGATGGATCACTGCGTGTGTGGCACAGTTCATGCTTTAACCAGATTTGAACAGAAGAATGGCCACTTGGCCTAGGTAGTAGTAGGTGAAGTATTTGGTTTCATGTGTCACCTAACTACCAGAGTTCCTCCGCACAATGCAGTGCCAGGTGGGGTTGTACTTCTTGTCAGATTCCTTCATATGGGCCACAATGTTCTTCTTTATATTATATTTCTCCAACGCCTGAGTAGCACACTCCACCAAGTCCTGTTGCATCACCTCTGACATATCATCGGTATTTTTGATCACTGCCTTTTAGCTGCACATGGTAACAGTGGAGCAGGGGCTGGCCGATTGCAACAGTCTCCTGGGGGAGGGGCTGGTGAACCTTAGCCTGGCAGGAGATGCTATCTCAAGCCTGTTGGAATTTTGATAGGAATTGCATTGAATCTGTAACTCTTATTTGGAGTCTACTGCCATCTAAACAATAATAAGTCTTTCAATCCAGGAACATGGCCTATCTTTCCATTTATTTAGAACATCTTTAATTTCTTTAAACCATGATTTTTAGTTTCTGGTGTACAAGTCTTAATGCTTCTTTGATCAAATTTATTCCTAAATATTTTATTTCTTTTGATGCTATTGTAAGTGGACTTGTTTTTGTACTTTTAGTTTCAGATTCTTCATTGCTAGTTTATAGAAATACAACTAATTTTTGTGTATTGACCATAGTTTGGTTTTAGTGGATAATAGATTTGGGTTAGAAACATACCACACTGTGAATCAAGGAACTTAGATAATGTTTACCCATAAAAACTTACCTAATAAGCAGAAATTCCAATTTTTCGTTGTTGTTGATAAATTTTTAGCTGGTTATTTTAAGATTGTTCACGTAAGAATTATTTCTGCTTATTTCTAGATTAAGGGTGGTAAGGGCAGAGAGCACAGCTACATAATTTGGCATTTGTAGTCTATATTCTTGAGTCTTCCACATGAATTTTTTCCTATTTGTGAAATACAAAAGGAACAATCCTGAGCACCCCATCTCTCTGTAATATGAGGATACTTTCTCTATATTTCTCAAAGCTATATATTTTAAAAATTAATGGTAATGAAGAGAAAACTAATTTATTCAACAAACTTCTGTGTGCTAAACTTATGCTAAGTGCTAAATGCTAAAGGAAAGAGTTTAATAAATTACCCATTCACCAAGGAACATACAGTATGTTGAGGAAAGATAAATAATAACATTTTGACCATTTGAATGTATACAGTGAGCTTAGCACTGAAGTGACATACCAGTGAGTAAAACAGGCCAGGTTTCTGGGGCTCAATGTATAAAGGAGAATAAAATTACTCTGGTAAAAAATATAGAAGGTACTATAGGAATATGGAGGGACTTTTGACTTTTAGGGGTAAGGGAAGGCTTGCTTCCCCAAGATGGTGCCCCTTGTATCTTAATGGACAAGTTGGCTTTCAGAAGGCATAGAAATAAGAGGAATAGCATTGTAGATCAAGAAACCTCATTGCCAAGGCTAAGAAATGGCAGACAATGTCATATACTCAGGGAACTGCGAGCAATTTAGTAATAGGCTTAGTACATTGTAGACTCCAAATAAGTATCTGCTGAATGAATGAATTAGTGCTGGGTGGCTGGAGGTGAGGATAGGAAGGCAGCTCAGATGGCAGAGGGGACATGCTAAAGAACTGAAAGGCTACAGAGAGTCTGCTGCATTTACTCTATACAATTTATATAGCAATTGGACTGGTTTACTTTTACTTTTTCTTTAAACACAATAGTACAAATGATGTATAAGATACCACAAGAGAGTGAAAAACCCATTAAGTAGAACTATTTGCAAATAATTTATAGGTGTTATCTATATCTATATACACATCTATTTATCTATATATAACATTAATTTTGAAGGCTACTGAGGAAAATACGGGTGGGGATTTTTTTTTTGGTCTAATTATTTTGGAAAGTATAAAATAGCCTTTCATAACAATTCCATATTCATGTAGGTCATTTTCAAATTCACGTTAGTGACACTTGACTTCGTATAAATAGTATACTATAAATAACATCACAGTAAGGGCAAGGGAAGGAGGTAGCTGAGTCAAAATACTATAAAAGCAACATTAACATTCCTATTTTACAGCGGACAGTGTGAAAGCAGAATGAAAAGTTTACCTTTGCCCTGGCCAATGTGGCTCAGTTGGCTGAGCGCTGTCCCATACACTGAGAGGCTGCCGGTTTGGGGGCATGCAGGAGGCAGCAGATCAATGTTTGCCTCTATCGATGTTTCTCTCCCTCTTCCTTCCTATCTCTAAAATCAATAAAAACATATTTTTGGGGAAAAAAGTTTAGTTTTGATTTATTTGGTTTTCTTAAAAAAGGTATTTTAAAAGTACTAATAAAGAATTAGCCTGGATGGCATGGCTCAGCGGTTGAGCATTGACCTAGGATCCAGGAGATTGTGGTTCGATTCCCAGTCAGGGCACATGCCCAGGTTGCTGGCTTGATCCCCAGTGGGGGGCGTGCAGGAGGCAGCAATGACTCTCTCATCATTGATGTTTCTATGTTTCTCTCTCCCTCTCCTTTCCTCTCTCTGAAATCAATAAAGATACATTAAAAAAAAAAAATTAGTTCTACTTCTTAGTATTACTGTGGAATGCTTGATGGTCAGTCTATTAAATTGGCTGAATTAAAAACAATACTACAACTTTCCCTCCTCTCACCATTACTTTTTTTTAAAAGACTTGAAATTTTAATTTTTTTCAAGGTGACAATGTATATGGTTTCCGAGTCAAATAATTATAAGACTCATGATAAACAGAAGGCCCTGCTCCATCTGTAATCACTGATGTCTGCTTCCCAAAGGAAAATTGATGTTCCGCTACTTAATTCCACATTTCTAAAGCACACATTTCTACTGCCATGTCTCAGTGTTTCAGTTATTTTATGCCATTTATTAATTTCTCAACATGTTTATATGGCGTTATTCAGAATTTATTGTGTATATTTTAATGTCTATTATGTATTGTCCACAGCATCCCATGTTATTGTATCAGTCAGGAAAGGTTAATTATGCCACATTAACAAATGACCACAAAACCCTCAGCAGCCTACAACAATAAAGATTAACTTCTCATTCACGCTGCATGTCCAGTGGCAGGTCAGCTTGTAGTTCTGCTCTATGGAGTCTTCACTCAGGACTCAGATCACCAGAGGCAGCCTCTATCTGAACAGTGCTCATCTTGTGGAGGGGCAGAGACATGGCTCCTAAAAGCTTCTGCCTGGAAGTGACATTCACTTGTTCCCCTATTTCATTGGCCACCGTAATTCACACTGCCAGGTCTAACATCAATAGGGCAGGGAAGTATAAGTCTCCTCCAGAGAGGTAACATCAAATATCCTTAAACAATCATACAGTCCACCACAAATACTTTGTTCCCCTGGAGTTTATAATCCCCTCTTTCTTGGGTTGCTTAGTTTCCTCTATACCTATCATCATTTCACCTTTATATGTTCTAAGGTTCAAACACATTAGTCACTTACCAGTTCTGATTTTTTTCCTTTGGAGACATCCTCTCTGGAGCCCTCCAATCCTCTATCAGAACGACTGGTTGCTCTGCAGACCTGCTTCACAGCTGTCATCCTGGAACTTCCCTTTACCTTCATCCCAGTTCTTTCTGTTTTCTCCTTTGTCAGAGCTGCTGTTTACCAGGCCCGTGTGTTTCTGTTTCTTGGTTTACACTTATTTTGGTGGAATACCTCCCTCCAGTAGCTTCATTAGCATATGTGAGTTAAAACTTTTGAGAATTTCTTTCATTTTGACATCTTTTTCTGCTCTCTGCATTGACTCTATTTCCTTGGTTTCCTTTCTTTCTTTCAGTTTTGTCTCTGCCCCCCCTCTCCTGTTTGTTCATTTGAGGCTCTTTCATGTAAGAGGGTTTCTTCAAATATCTGGAGATCTTTGACTAGACACCCACATTTAAGAATGAGATAACTTCACTGTCACTTCAGTGAGGGAAGAACGTGTGTTCAATACACCATGATTAACCAGAAGTCTCCTTCTTATTGGGTCTTAACATGTATAGATGTAATGGACATATTTTCTAAGTAGGAAAAGTCCAAGTACTGTATACTTATAGGTAATTCCATAAGAATTAGATATAATTACAATAGTAGAATAACTATAGCTAACTCTATTGAATGCTTATGTGTGCTAAGCAGTCTTAAATACTTATATGTATTATATATATATATATATATATATATATTATATATTTTATCTTCACCATAACCCCATGAGATAGGTGCTTTGATTCAACTCCTAGCAGTCTGACACTAGAGCCCCTATACTATAAAACATGGTACATCATTTTCTAAACTACAGGTAATCTTGTTATTTTTAATGTCAGGTGTCTAGGCAATCCCTGTTTATTAAGTTATACCTGAAGTTTTTCATGTAGATTTTGAACATTTACCACACATTATCTGATGTGGCAAAGAGAGCATCATTTAAAAAGTATATATGTTTTTATTGATTTCAGAGAGAGAAAGGGAGAGGGAGAGAGAGAGAAACATCAATGATGAGAGAGAATCATTGATCGGCTGCCTCCTGCACACCTCCTACTGAGGATCAAGCCCGAAAGTCAGGAATGTGTTCTGGCTGCAAATCGAACTGTGAGCTCCTGATTCATGGGTCAACACTCAACCACTGAGCCAAGCCAGCTGGGCTAGCATCACTTTTGACACATTGATTTAAAGGTAGTTGTTGGAGGTAGAACAGAGTAGTCTATGACACATTTTAAAGCACAGTCATTTAAACTGGGAAGCCTGGCATGTGCTTATTTTATAATACAGACATATGGGTATTTCCTCTTAAAGAAAGCAGTTACCATCTATAACCTGAGAGGTCAAAAAGAAGGAATTAGAAACCCCACACTAGTACAATAAAACTTTAAAGTGCCTGCTTAAGTGAAAACTCTTATCTGCAAGAGCACAACATATTAAATCACTGATGGCTTTGAATGCCCTAATTCAGATCATTCAACCCCTCATTCTTTGAAGATTTTTCTCCCAGACTCATTGTCAGTCTCTCCAAGGCTATTCACCATTCCAATGCTACTATCACTACCGCTCTTCAGATGATGTGTTCCCTCTGCTATTACAGCTCCCCACTTTCATCATTCCTTACACCTGGACATTACTGATAACTGCAGCCCTTCTTCTAATTTTAATTTCAAGCCTCCTGCTCTCCAACCCATTTCTTAAGTTTTCAGGTCATTCTCTATAGTAGCTAAACTCCAACAATTCTTCAACCTGATCAGAATCACCAATCTATTCACCCTACTATCTTTTCACAGACCCTTACTTCTTACTGCATCTGAAATAGATAATGACTCCTTTGCTTCTGCCCCCAACTACTTTAGCAACTGAAGATGGCTGGAGAAAAATGTACAATTATATTGACCAGTCTAACTATAAATTCATGACCTCTCACTCAGGTGGGCACTTAGTAGTGCCTGGAAACCTTACTATGTTTCCCTACTCAGTTTCCTTTCCCACACTCATAGACTACTATTTCAACTCTCTTCTTTTCTCCTCCCTCCTCTCAAATTTCTCCCTCCTTATTTTAATGACTACTTTAGTTAGAGCAGGCTATACTGCTATAACAAATAGACCTCCAAATGTTATGGCTCCAGCTCAATAGAAATTTATGTTTTGCTCACATAATAATCCAGAGTGGGTGTTTCAGGTCAGAGGGCAGCTCTCCTTCATCCAGGCACCTTCTTTCTTGTGGCTTTGTCAATCTTGGAGGTTTGTAGTCACCTGCATAATCCAGCTGGCAGAAAGGAAAAATGCATGAAGGAGGCACACTGGCCTGGCAATGGCAGGACATCATTTCTGTCCATATTCCACTAGCAACAACTTAATGCTTGACTATGCCTAACTGAAAGACAGGCTAAAAAAACAACAACAACAACAAAAGAACTGTCTGTGTGCCTAGGAAGAAGAGGAGAATAAATTGTGATGGACAATTAGCAACCTACCAAAATGATCTTGCTTCCTATTTCACAGAGAAAATAGAATTAGAAAAGAACTTCTACTTTCCCTTCTATCAAGTCTACAAGCCTACTTCAATATGTCCTGGGGGTGGGTGGGGAGGCTGTTCCTGGTCACAAAGAGGCAGTTTCCAAGCTTTCAATTAGAACACGGTCCTAATGACCACACACCGAATCACTAAATTCAAACATACCTGTCTTCCTTGCGCTTTTCAACCTCTGTGGTTTGGAATATTGTTGATCAACACTCCTTCCTGCCCCTGCTTTTGTGAATCGCCAATTTACCTTGACTTGGAGATTTTGCATCATGGTTCTCCTTCCACTTCCCCCTCCTGCTTTCTTTGCTGGCTTCTCTCATCTAGATTAGGTTCCCCCTACTTCTTTTTTAAAAATTTTACTTAGCGCGGCTGGGCATGGCTCAGTGGTTGAGCATTGACCTAGGATCCAGGCGATCGGGGTTCAATTCCCAGGTCAGGGCACATGCCCGGGTTGCGGGCAAGGCAGCCGATCAATGACTCTCTCATCATTGATGTTTCTATCTCTCTCTCTCCCCCTCCTTTCCTCTCTCTGAAATCAATAAAGATATGTTTAAAAATAAATAAATAAATAAATAAAAAATTTTAATTATTGTTGACACTGACTCCTCTCATCTAGGTCAGAGCTCAAGCTTTAATGTGATACAGATCACTTGGGGTTCTTGTTAAACTGAAGATGCTGATTCAGCAGGTCTGGGGCGGGGAAGGCTGAGGTTCCACCTTTCTAACAAACTCCCGGGCGATGCCTCTGGGCTATTGACTACACTTTTGAGTAGCAAGGTTCTAAAGAGGATGTTCTCCAAGATTCTGCCCTTTGTTTTTTTCTTGTTTTTTCTTTCTTTCACAGCAATATCACTGCTAGGCTGATAACTTCCCAATTTATTTTTTAGTTCAATCCTCTTTCTCATATTTCAAAACCTTTATATCTAACTTCTTAGTGTTCCACCTCTATCTGGCTGGCTTGACAACCTTTCAGAACTTTAAAATGGCCAAATCTAAAGAGATCTCTTATAAAGCAGCTTCTCCTATCTTTGTCTTTTCTATAATTATCTACAAAGTCAAAACCTCTTTACTCTCTTTGATTTTTCTCTCCCTCCTTCATATATGGTCTCATGCCACCCCCTCTTGGTGTAAATCCACTTAATCCAATTGCCAAATCCTGTAGCTTCTGCTTCCACATCATCTTTAAATCATGCCCTTTTAAATTCCTCCTGCCCTGCCTTTAGTTCAGACTCATCATTACTTTCCCCCTGGCCTACCACAGGTCTAGCTGGCAGTTTTCCCACCTCTCATTTCACAGATCAAAGAAAAGCTGAACCTTTCTTCCCCAAAACTTTTAAACCACAAAAACTAAAAATACTGAATTAAATACAAATTCTTCTACTTGTCATCCCAGGCCCCATTCTCCTTCGTCTCTGCCACTTCTCAACATGCCCCGGAGTCTCACCATTTGCTTTTTTCTGAACACGTTCATTCCGTCACCTTCGCATGTTCTCAAGCTGTCCCTTCTCGCTGTAAAGCTTTCCTCCTCCCCTCCTCGTCGGCCCCAAAGGCCTTTCTTTCCTAATCCCCTGTAGACAGATAGGAGCAGTTCTTTGATCTTCTGCAGTGCTCTTTGCATTTTTTTTCACATGGCACCTAACACGGTTTGTCTTTTATTATGTGCTTTATCTTTGTTTTATGCCTTACTCTCTGAAAGAAAGGATGACATCTTCAACTTCCCGCCGCCCCCCTGCAGCACCTTACCTAGAAGGGTGTGTGTCTCCTGTAGGCTGAATCAAAGTGATTCAGGGAGATACTGTGATGCAGCGTTGAGCAGCACAGAATGTGAAGCAAGCACGGTTGGATTCCTGCTCTGCCATGCATTAGTGTGAGGCTTTGGGTAAGTCACTTAATTTGGCTCGTAAAATGAGAATATTACGGTCTGACAGAGCACCAAGGGGGATAACGTGAAAGCGCTTTGTGAACTCCGCAGAGAAACGAGCAAGGTCCGCTATTCCCCTCGCAGAGACCTGAGGCAGCTCGCTATTCACAGCGTGATCTGCAGGACGTTCCCACTTCACTAACCGCAGACCAAGACCCGAGTGGCGGGGAACCCGCGCGCCCGGGTCCCGCAGCCCGGTCCGCTCCGAGGCCCTCCGAGGGCTCCCGGCGACGCAGGGGAGGCGGCCGGGCGCGGGGAGCCGGCCTCAAGTCCCAGTCCCTCGGGAGGCCTCCCTCCGTGCCCCCGGCCCGGGAAAGCCCTTCTCCCCCGGTCACCCCCGAGACCGCGGCGCCGCGGCCCAGAGACGTTTGGACCCTGCCCGGCCCCCGTAGCTCCCCTTCTCCAGCAGGTGGTTCTGGTCCTCTCCCCCGATTCGGGGTGCTCGCGTCACCAGCGAACCTCTACCCACGCGCCAGCGCCGCAGCCAACCGAGAAAATAAACAAACCCCCGCGCGCGGCGGCGGCGCCAGGCCCCGCCCCCGCCCCGCCCCGCGGCTCTCACGCCGCCCCGCCGTCGGGACTTCCCTCCCGCTCTCGGCTCGCAGCCGCGCTCTGCCCGCCCCTCCCCGCAGCCTGCAGCCGCGCTCCCCGCCGCGGTCCGCCCAGCCCGCCGCCCGCCCGCCCGGCGCCCCAGGGCCCGTTAGTGCCAGGCGGCCGCTCGCGGGGCGGCCGCGCGACCCCGGCCCGACGCGAGCAGCCGCCGGCCCCGTGACCCAGCCCAGTCCCAACGCCCCGGGCGGCCGCCCAGAGAGCCGCGGGAGTCGCGGCGGCGAGGGAGGAGGGAGAGGAGGGCCGAGCCCGCGGCCAGGGAGGCCCGGTGAGTACGCCGAGGGCGGGCCCGTCTCTTGGGGGGTCCCCTCCGGCGCCCCTGAGGTGGTAGTGGCGGCTCGGCCGCTACTCGGTGCGCGCCGGACTCGGCCTGAGGTAACGGGCCCCGCTGGCCGGAGCCACCCGCAGGGCAGAGGGCGCGGGAGGGCCGCTCCTCTGGAAGGGCCGCGGCCGCGACGCTCCGCACAGGTTCGGGGGCGGCGGAGAGAGCCGGGGCCGGGGCCACGCCTGCCGAGGTCCCGCCGAGGCCGGGGGCTCCCGCGGCCGGCGAGCCGCCGAGTGACAGGTGCCGCCGCCCCCTGCCCGCCGCGGGCTTCGCGCTCCCTCCCGGGGCGCCTGGCGCTCGGAAATTTCTGGAGCGACGACCTAACTCGCTCTTTTCTCCCTTTCAGGTTTTGAAGCCGCTTCTTTGCTCGAGTTTAGGTCTCGCCCAGCCCTGTTTCTTTCCTACGTACTTTGTGCGAATAAGTTTTGGAGCATCGGTTAACAGCCTGTGGGTGAAATTTGGCTTTCATTCATGAACGAGGTATATAGTGAATTACTTCTTGAGGAAAGTGCTCCTCCTCCTCGCCGCTAGCTCTTGGAAAGTAAAGGAGGAGGCTGTTTCATTTTTTAGAATTTATTTTTTTTGCTGTTACAGTCTGGAACAAGCCGTCTGTCAGAGTTTTGTGACATCTCTGTAATTTGGGGTGCTTTAGTAGATACTGCACAGTAGTGACAAAATAGGCCTACTAAATTGTCTTTTCTTTCCAACTTCTTTTAGATTTTTTATTCCTAGCCAGATTTTATAATTAGGTAGGCGCTGTGGCTCCCATTAGAAGCACTAATGAAAGACCATCTTTCTTTTACTGAAAAGCCAGTGAAAATTTTTTCCCCACCATTCAGTATTGTCTATGTGGGAAATATACTTGTGATTGTAACCTGAATCGTCAGTTTAGTAAATTTGACTTGAAGCTGTGAGAATATTATAGAAACTTTATGGCAAATTAAGGTATTAAAAATCTTTAATCTTTGGAAATATAGGGTTTTTTCCTTAATATGTTTATAACACTGTGGTTGGTATTAGTCAAATCCTAATCAATGGAAGATACTCTTAATTGTCATAAATGGCTGCAACAGACTTATCTATAAGATACCAGTTAGTGGCTTCACTCTGTGGACTAAAAGCAAGAACCTACAAGTTGACCAAAAGAACATGGGGGCAAATGAAAATACATGTGTTTTATTGGTGGGAGAATCCCTTAGGTCCTCACTCAGTTCCTGTTTGTAATTTTTGCTTAGATTTTTTCAGCCCAGGGAAATTAGGTGCTGCAGATTGGAAAGGGGAGGCAATATTTATGAAGAAAATACAGAATTTAAGGCATACCCATTAAATTTACATGGTTGGTTTGCAGTAATTGTGTTGGGAGCAAAGTTTTGGTATACATTTGGCACTTGGTTGTGAACCTTAATTTATAAGAAGCTAAAGTGAAAGATATTGTTATGTTATTTGAGGAACAGAACATAAAATAATACACATTTTTAATTTCACTGGGCATTAAATCACTGATGCTCAATGCCATTTCACTTTATGCTGTTTTATAAAAATTTAAGTTATAATTCAGTGAGGCCACACCAGTCGGACTAACTGGTTGATAGTGTTAGTGGAAGAAGATTGCCATTTATTTTATAAAAAGGAATAAACATGATTTCCTTTATTGAGGGTTTTATACATACATCAGTTTTTAAGTGCCCTAATTGTGGTTCCCAGGACTGAGGTATGACCACAGCTGTTATCTGTCTTGTCCCTAGAGAGGTCATAGTCTAGAGGGATGAAGTCACAGTGGCAGTGGTCCTCAGAACTTCGGCAGAAACCAAGAGCACCAACCATTTTGAAATCCTGCTGCTTACAGTTTAGACTGTTCATTTTTAGAAATAATTTATTTTAAGCACCTGATATAGTCTAATTCTTCTTAATCAACACTTTAAAACCAATTATGTTTTCCTAAACAAATACATTTCCTAAACAAAATTAGTTGTGATAGTTGGTGGAATGGCACTAAATTGAAACAACTTTGAACTAATAATCTTTAATTCATATTTGCATTATGGGAATTGGGGATTATCTGTAGAGCACTTTGCATTTTCTTTTGCTCTCCATCCTACTTTAGAACACAGCTTTCAGTGCACATATAGCTTGGTACTCGGGGAATTTAAGTATTTAAAAAAAATCCAAATTTAATAAATTGATCTATTGTATGCCAGGTGCTGTGGTATTTGTTAGGATGTTGAAGTCAGAGTTGTAGGGGGCTAGGCACAACAGTAAACATAATTTTAAATGAATTAATTCAATAATAAAAGTAAACATAAAGTAGAGAAATATTAGAGAGAATGGGATGATTAATTTGAGGGACAGGTTAAAGAAAGCTTCATAGGAATGCTAGCACCTGAGCAGATTTTGAAGAATGAATACAAGTTTTAAGTGGAAGAGAATGGAGAGCATTTTAGGCAAAGGAAATAGCATAAAAATATGAACAAGTAAAACTAAATGTGTGTTTAGGAAATTTTAGGTAGTTTTGCTGGAGCAAAATCTGAGGAAGGATAGTTGTTATAAAATGCCCTAACATATGCTATAATTACTAAGTCAAGTAATTGGTGTATTGAGTATCTATAAAATGGAGACTTCCCTATAATTTGACATTGCTGCGATGTCAAGTATAGAGTAATTAATAGTTTTTACTAATAATAGTAATTAAGAAATTATTAAATATTACACTTATATGTGATGAGCTACCTGCATATTTATATTTGTGAACTTACTTGTTTCTTGTGCATTTGGACCTGAACCATTTATTTTTAAATTATTTTGAGAATTTTGTCTTCCTTCAACTACTTAATTAAGTTAGCCTTTAAATTATTTTTAAAAGGAGACTCAAAGGGAAATAGGGGAAACACAAGAAATAATCATTAGATTTCTGGACTAAAACCTAATTTGTATAGTATTTTAGTATTGTGTAAGTGTATGTTTAATATATAGCACTAGCCGCCACATTCAGAGACTAACCAATGTAGGTAGCTTAGGAGATGTCCACTATACTTAATTTTTTCTTTTTTCTTTTTTTTTAATATATCTTTATTGATTTCAGAGAGAGAGGAAAGGAGAGGGAGAGAGAGAGATAGAAACATCAATGATGAGAGTCATTGATCGGCTGCAGCCCGCAACCCAGGCATGTGCCCTGACTGGGAATCAAACCCGGATCGCCTGGACCCTAGGTCGATGCTCAACCGCTGAGCCCAGCTGGGCTACTTAATTTTTTCATAGTATACCTTAAGTTCACATCATTTAAATGTATATAAACATCAGAGGTATTAAAGACTGTGTGAGAGAGAAAGGGAAAATAGTAGGGAGAGAGAGAAGAGCTCTGTTTAAATCTATTTATCCTAATGTCTCTTAAATATGACTGTAGATGGAAGTGCAGTAGTTTTAGGACACAGGATTGAAGGAATATTAACGCTAGCCATGCCATAAAGTATCTTTAAAAAAAATCCTGATGTTGTCATAGTCTGCCTCTTTATTCCTTTTTCTCTTCAGGGTTTAAAAAAAAAATGAATTCCTGGATTGTACAACATGAGTATTTTTTGCAAATTCTGAAATATTTGTTAATGAAGGTAATGTTCTTGTAAAAACATGCAACATAATTAGTTTTTGACAGTTGCTGTCTGTCATTGACATTTGACAGTTGTCTTCTGCATTACTAACGTAAAGGACTAAAGGCATCTCCTTGTCAGTTCTGACGTGCAGTTGCCCTTTCTAAGTTTGCCATGGCAGAAAAATCAATATTGCATTGATTACATCATGTTTAGCTTTTTAAATTTGGGTATAGATGACCATTTTTCCTTTTCAAGATGAGATATTTTTCTTATAGAAGAAATATTGTCATTATAGAATATTTGGGGAAATAGTGAAAACTATACAAAAGGAAAACAAGCATAATGAGTAGTACCATGTATTTCCTTCTTTTTGGTATGTATATAAGATGCATTTACAGATTAGAGATTATTTTTATATTTTTATTCCCTTTTTTATTTAAAATTTTCATTTCCCCCTCTTCCACTTCTGAAGACTGGTTAGTGTACCTTTTGACCTGGTACGTAGATTTCTCTAATGGCTATTGAGGTAGATAATGTGTTGGCTATTTATGATGTGCAGCATGGAGCACAGATGATTGAGCCTTCCAGTTGTCCCATCTCCTATTCCCTCAGCTGCTACTAGAGCTATTCTTTAATATTTACCATTATGTAAAGTATAGTGCAAGTGGCTGCCACTATCCTGTTCTCCTTTTTTGCACTCCTGCTGACCAAACAAGGGATCATTATAGGTGAGTATTTTCCTTTCATTCTATTCTTTCATAAGTTAAAAGTATTTTATTTGTTTAATTTATCTTTATTGTTGAAAGTATGACAGATGTCCCCCTTTTCCCCCCATTGACACCCTCCACTCTGTTTCCACTCCCCACCCCAGGCCTTCACCACACTTGTCTGTGTCCCTGGGCTATGCACATATGCATATACGTTTTTTGGTTGATCTTTTATTATAACATATGGGTTGCTGAGGTAGTATAGCTTAGGGAGCTGCCTCCTCAGAAAAATAATTATTTTGTCTTGTCTTTGGAATGTTTATTATTCTTTTCTCAGTTTAACAGTATTCTAATGTTTTCTTTTCACTTTGTCTTTCTGTCTTTTATTATTTTCATTCATTCAGGAAACATTTATTGTCTGTCTACTGTATGCCCACTATTTAAGACTTAGTCCCTTCTGTGATTCTTGGGTTTCAGGTAGATTGATGTTTTCCTTCTGCAGTATATTAGGTATAATCTTTAGGTCTTTGACTCTGTTCAGTGGCTCATTGCTCAACACTCACTTCTTAATGCCTAACAACTTTTTTCTTATTTCAAAGATTAAAGCCTTACCTTTTAGAATGGCCAGATGTTGATTTAAGTTTCAAAACATTTTTGCAATGGAGTCAGACATGGTTAGCCAAATTTTTAAATAGGTTGTGCCAATTCTCCTGTGCCTCATAGCACCTCAAGACATATTTCAGTTAATAATTGTAGTAAGAATACCAGTAGATGTTTATATTTGAGTGCTTCTGCTGTACTGGCTTCTGTTCTATTAATGTACATAAAGTACATTAACTTATTTAATCTTAACAACTCCGTGAACTGGGCACTTTTGTCCTACTTTCACAGATGAGGACACACAGATCAAGTAGGTGGTTTAGGGGCTTACAGTAAGCAGCAAGTTGGGTTTGCCTAGGTTTCTGCTGTTTGACTTCAGCACAGGTGTCCCATTGTCCCCAGACTGAGAGGAGATCTACAGTGTCTATATAGAACAGGGCGAGGGAAAATGTGTTACCTTTTTTTATAGTATATGATTAGGATAGGTAAAAACAAAATATATTAGGAAAGTAAATGTTGAATTTATTAAAAACTTCAGGATCATATCGGAGTTTTCAATGAGGAAATTATACTTACTTAGGATATGTTCCTTGATTTTAAAAGGAGGTGGGGGGGGAGAGAGAGAGAGAAAGAAAGAGAGAGAAACACCGATGTGAGAGAGAGAAACATCAGTCAGTTGCCTCCCGTATGGGCCCTGACTGAGGATCAAACCCACAACCTAGGTATGTGCCCTGACTGGAAATCTAACCTACAACCTTCTTGGTGTACGGAACAATGCTCCAACCAACTGAGCCACCTGGCTGGAGCCCTGGTCCAGACTTTTAAGTGATGTTTTCTTCAAATTGAGTTTCCATTGAAATTTTGTTTGAATGAGTAGGTAACAAAAACAAATCATTTTTGTAGTATGATCATTCAGTAGTTTATAACAATTGAAATTATTTTTAAAGAATCTAAGATCTTATCAAAATTTAATAATATAAAATTTCTTGTGATACAATGAAAGTTTAAGTTCAGTTGCACGTTCGTTTCATTAAAAAGGCATGTCACTGGCAAGTGGAGGGAAATGTCTGCTATTTGTGAATGTAGAGGTTTCAGGCTATTGCTTGGAACCTTGCTCATTAAGAGACTTTGTGCTTCCGTACTCCTGATGTCAGTTGCTGCTCCCTATACTGCATGCCTTGTGTTTTGGGCATCTAGAATACAAACTCTTACAATAGTTCCATTAACCTGTCTACCGTAATGGGCAGCAGTGCATTCGGCAGCTGTCTGATGTAATTTCCAGGGGCTTGAGCACTTCCCTTGACACAGTTGAGAAATAAGTACAGAGCAGCACGTGCACCAGTTGTCCTCTGGGGAGAATCAAATAGGGCTGCTTGCATCTGGTGGTCACTGGCCTAGAGTCTCTGCATTCTCCAGGGTTTTTTTGGTGGCCCCAAGGACAAAGGGTAACTATCTGAGGGTACACTGGTAAGGAAGCTCTGCTCTATGCCACAGAAAGAAAATGCCTATGAGCTTTGGAGAGATGTTTTAGAACAGACATCTGTGAACATTTAACTAATTCAGAGCAATCCAAATATGAAATCACAGTTTTTTTATATAAGTCTTAGAATGGAAAAGATATTTATTTGTGCAAGATACCAGTCATGATAAGGCTAGGTATATTGCAAGAGCAACCTGAAGATCTCAGATGTTTAAAGAAATAAAGTTGCTTTCTTGCTCAAGCTACATACAGGGTGAGGCAAAAGTAGGTTTACAGTTCGTATGGAAAATAATACAATAATTAATAAATAATAATAGAGTAAACTCTGTTCACACACAGTTGTAAACCTACTTTTACCCCACCCTGTATCCATCACAGGTTAGTAAGGAGACTTTGTTCATTGTGGTTTCATGCTCCATCAGACCTGGCTGATTGATGGAGACACTGTCTCAGCATATGTTTCCACAGTCACAGAAGCAGGGAAAAGAGAACGTGGTGGACCATGTTCTGGCTTTTAAAGCTTTTTAAAGCTTATATTTCACTAGCCAAAGTCATTCACATGGTCATGCCTGCATTCAGTAGGAGAATGATAAATAATTCTCCTTTAGGGAGGGACAGTGAATATTTGTGAACTGCTGCCACATGCAATTTATAGTCCCCACAGTTAAAATTAAATATAATAATAGTTGAACAACTTTGTTGGATTATTGTATCTAAAGTGTTCAAAGCAACTAAAACTTGTAGGATTTTAGCATGGCATGTTGAAGTTGAAGCAGAATTAATGTTTTTTATAATATTTTTGAGTCTGGAACTTGTTTCATTTTGTAATATTTTCCCCTTTAATAGCTTACACCTCATTTCCCATGCTTGCAGGAAAGATTTAAGCCTAAAAATATGTCATAATTTATCAGTGTGACACCATCTCTGTATGTTGTGGCATTTTATCTTGATTTGCATATTTCTGAGCATAGGAGCAATAGGTCTTAAGATGGTATTAAAATAAAAATACTTTGATTTAATAACTGCTAGGCGGCATCTTCAAGTTTCAGCTCTTGTTTGACTTTCATTGTTTAACAAAAAAATTGAAAGATTTCAAATAATATTCTGGATTCTTTGGTTAAGATGGAAGATTGAACACATGCTTCTCATTTTTGTTCCCTCCTGAAAACATACAAACTGTAGTGTGCTTTTAACTTTCAAAATGGACCTTAATTATTCCCTCCTCTTAGTATTCACACTTTTGCATAGTTCCCTCCCACACTGAAGAGGGTGGACCCGTGTAAACAGTGGAATATTGTAGAAATGACAGTAGCTTTTTCAGATATCAGCACTGTAACTTGAGACAGACATGATAAAACTAAAGAAAAACAAAAGAATAATTAAAAAATCAGGTTAATAATTATCTCTGGACGGGGAGTGGTGACATGCTGCTGGGGAGAGGCACAGGGTGGGTTAATGTTCTGTTAATCTTAAAAGTGCTGGGTACTTGGAGTGTTCAGTTATTTTTTTAAAACTTAATATTTTATTCAGTTGTGTACCTGATACTTCAGAATAAAAACAAACAAATTTCTACATTTTATAATTTCTTAAGAAAATCTGTTTTCCTTTTAAATTGAAAGAGTATTTAGACTTCTAAGTAGTTACAAAGCTTCTTTCTTTGAATTTGCAGAGTAGGGTTCAGCATTTCTAGGTTCAGGTCCTGACTTTCCCATTAACTTGTGTAATGGCCTTAGGCAAGTCACTTAACCAGTCTAAGCACCAGTTGCCTCATCTGTAAAGCTAAAAAGTTTGGGTTAGAAATTACTAGAGGACTTTCAATATCCTGTCTATGTTCTTAAAAAACTGAAAATACACTAAACGAAACCACTCCTGCCCACGCTGGAATGGTAGGATGCACTGAGGCTAGTGAACTAAAAGATAATGTGGAGGGAGATTTTGAAACATTTGAGGGAATTTAAGTTCTCTATTTTGTTCTCAATTCTGTGACTTAGTGTAACAGTCTCTAGGTTCAAACTTAAGGCAGCATTTTGTATATAACACTGTTCTTCCTTTCCTTATTTTTCCTGTTTTGGAAGTTGGGGATAAACATACTTTTCTGATGTAAACCATATTGATTTAGGATGTTCTCCATAAATATGTATATATTTTAGCAGTATATTTAAAAGAAAGGAAAACCATGAATTTTTGAAAACTGTATATGGAAAAATGAATCCATTGTATTGATGGTAGTCTTGCAGTAGTCTGTGAAATCTCAATATATCATTATTCTATTTTCTATTATACAATTTTATGTTGTTTTTAAGTTAAAAAGTATGTTATTGCCCATAGGATTGTGGATATGAATCCAAATATACTGTCTGTCTGGAGAAGTGTATGTATATATAATAATTTATTATTATTACTCTGGAATCTTGAACAAATTTTACAGCGTATCTTTACTCACCTGCCTCCTTTTCTCCCTCCACAGGAATTATTCTTGACAGAAGTATTTTTAAAGAAAAATATTTACAATGGCCTCAGCAGTTCTTAGTTCTGTTCCCACTACTGCGTCTCGTTTTGCCCTTTTGCAAGTGGATAGCGGCAGTGGCTCTGATTCTGAACCTGGAAAAGGCAAAGGTCGGAATGCTGGAAAGTCTCAAACAAGCAAATCAACTACAAATGAGAAAAAGAGAGAGAAAAGAAGAAAAAAGAAGGAACAGCAACAGAGTGAAGCAAATGAGGTAACAGTTACAATTATCTGTGTTTGCTTTCCCAGTAGACTGTAAGTAAGCATTATGAGGACAGGTACTATCTTATTGACCCATGTATCCATAGTACTTGGTTCATAGGTACTTGGTAAATATGACTTGAATGAATGTATATAAATTTGTGTGTATGTAAAGTCAGTATAATGAACATTTTTTGTTTTTTAATTTAATTTAATTTTTCCCATCACCATTTATCCCCCCATACCCTCTTCCACCTCCACCCCTGCCATGCAATCACCACACTATTATCCATGTCCATGAGTTTGAGTTCTTTCTTTTTTTTTCTTTTTTGCTCAATCCCTTCACCTCCCCTGCCTTTCCTCATCCCCCAGAGCTGTCAGCCTGCTCTGTATAAGTCTGTCTCTACTTTGCTTGTTTGTTCAGTTTAATGTAATGAAAAAATTTTAAATGCCTTTATGGAAGCTCATTCCAAAAGGTAAGGAAGTCTTAAGAGGAAACAAAGGCCATTTGTAAATATAACTAGAGCTATAACCAACAGATACATAAATATACATATATCTATATTCATATTTTACTTAAACAAAAATGGGATTATATAAGACTTTTATCCTGGCTATTTATTCTAATTAGCCATGAGCAGTTTTCCATATGAATAAATAAAGTTCTATATTATTTTAAATGACTCCACATTATTTAATTATATGGCTACATCATACTTTATTTAATTGAACCCTTGTGATAGACATTTAGGTTGTTTCCCATTTTTTTTCTCACTATTATAGCAGTAATCCTAAGACTAGCCTGAACATACATTTTTATGCATTTGATGATCATCTTTCTTTTACAAGGCAGGCCCCTCTCCCCTAGACATTTTCAGCCTGAGTTACATGACCAACATTTAATGTGCCCATTTGTTTTTAAAAGAAATGCTGAAAAACAACTCCATGTTGGTCTTTACAAAAAAATATTTTTATTGTTGAGAGTATTATAGATGGTCCCCCCTTTTTTCTCCCTCTTGTCCGCCACCACCTGGTTTCTGTCCAGCCTCAGGCCTTCATCATCCTATTGTCTGTGTTCATGGGCAGTGCATATATGCATATAAGTTCTTTGGTTAATCTCTTCCGTACAACCCCTCCCCTCTTCCCTCTGAGCTTTGTCAGTCTCTTCCATTTTTCCATGCCCGTGGTTCTAATTTATTCATCAGTTTATTGTGTGTTTATCTTTTAATAGAAGGAGCAGTCAGTTATATAAGGACCTTTTTCAATATCATTTAATGAGAGAAGTAGTAAAAGTGTCCTCCCCAATATTTATTTTATAATGTCCCAAGACTTAGGAAACAAGTCTTTTCAGTTTGTTTCTATTACATTTTTATCACTATTGCTTTCTATGTATCTCTTTAAAATGCTGCCACACAGAGAATAACTTTAAAAGAAAATATATTTTCCCTACCATATATCCTTTCAGAAGTCCAGTCTTTCAGAACTTTTGATTGCCTACCACTTTCATTTTGGAATTGATGATGTGGGGGAACAGAAAATAGGGTAATAATGTAGTTTACATTAGAGAATAAGAAAACGTGTAACTGAGAATGAGCCTGAGGATCCTTTCTTTCCAATTCCTTGGCTGTGGTTCTATCAGTCTTTACTTTCTGTAAAGTAAAGCAACAGTCTACTCGCTAGTGCTTCATCTCCAGTAGCATCTCCTCCTCTATGTCTTTTCCACAGGAAAAAACGGCGAAAGAGATGTTTGTATCTCATCACTGCCTTTTGCAGAACCATATATTGATTATTAGTTAAAATTGTTGATTCTCAATTTAAAGCCTTTTTATTAGTTTCCCTAAGGCTGTCATAACAAAGTACTACAAACTAGGTGGCTTAAAACAACAGAAATTTATTCTCCAATGGTTCTACAGGTTGGAAGTCCAAACCAAGGTGTCAACAAGGGCTGTGTTCTCTCTCAGACTCAAAGTAGAATCCTGTCTTTCCTCTTCCAATCTTGTGGTGGCCATCAATCCTTGGCTTCCAGCTGCATCACTCCAATTTTTGCCTCTTGTTACTTGCTTGGCATTCTCTTTGTGTATGTTTGTCTTCACCTCTTCTTATAAGGATACCAGTCATATTGGATCTGGGTCTACCCTAATTCAGTATGACTCATCTTAACTTGATTACAGCTGCAAAGACCTATTTACAAATAAAGTCACTTTCACAGACACCGAGGGTTAGGGCTACACCATATTTTTTGGGGGGATATATAATTCAATCCATAACACCCTCTCAATATTTTTCTCTCTTGTTTCATTTTCTGTGTGTCTGATTATTCTTGTTGCTGGGAAGTGGCTTGGCCAGTACAGTTTTAATTCATTATGTTACTTTGAGGACTAGCCCTTGTATTTTTTAGGACTAGCAAAGTAGTTGCTTGAATTGCATAAGCTATCTTTTCTCACTATTTAAACTTTTAAATTTGTAAGCTATTAAACTTTAATCTTTTTTGAATCTTATTGTTTTGTATTTTAAAAGCACACGTATCTAATGTTCTACTCCTGTAAACTTCTTCCCTTAGTAAAGCAGAATTTTTAAAATGATGGTATAATAGAATACAATCCATTTTTACCTATTAATCATTTTATCTAGAAATCCACCAAGCATTCTCTCAAATGCTTGCAAAATTAATATTCTACGAAGATTATAAAAAATGGAAATAGCGTTTGGAATAGTGTTTAGAAGTGTAAAATTACTGTTGATTTCTTAACTTCCAAAAAATCATTAGTATCTCAGGATTGGTAAACTGAATTTAATATATTCTTTGTTTGTTTCATAGCTCAGGAATCTTGCTTTTAAGAAAATTCCCCAGAAATCCTCCCATGCCACTTGTAACACTCAACATGAGCTTTCTTTACCAAACCCAGTACAGAAGGATTCACGAGAAGAAAATTGGCAAGAGTGGAGACAAAGAGATGAGCAGGTACAGATAAGTAAATGAAATGATATTGCTTTGACTTTCAGTGAATGTATGCATTTTAAAGATGGCAGTTCATCTGAGTCTGTGACACCACTGTTCTGAGGAGCTTTTTGTATTGGATTAATTCACATGTTTGCTGCTTTCAGTAAGAATCCCTAGACCCTTCAGTAGGCAGGCTGACGCTCTAACCACTTAGCCAAACAGGCTAGGGCCCATTCTAAGTTTTAAATCATTTGAAGAAAAAAAATACATGGCCCACATAGCAAAACTTATAAAGCAAAGGAAATTGCAAGGAAGCCTTCGAAATAAGGCTAAAAAAGGATATATAAAAGGGTAATAGGCAAACACTGTGTTTTATAAATAAATATAAATAATTGGAATTTCTCATGAAAAGACAAAAACCAATTGGGACAAACTGTCTGAACCACAGTTTGATCTTAATTCTAATATTTTCCATAACATTAAAAATTGTGATATATTGCCCCTAAAAGTATTTGTTCAGGCTATTCAGGATACCGTATATTTTGTTGAAGTATGCTACCAAAGCTGCTAGAAATTATAAAGATGATCTTTACTGCATTATTTGTCCCTTAAAGAAATATATTTTTTTTTAATCTCATTTTCCATTTCATAAACTTGTATCTATCCAGCATACTTCAGTGTGGAAAGATAGTTGTTGTTTTTTGAAAGATAGTTTTATATTCCCTCTTTGCAGAGATGTATACATCAAAAGTAGGTATATATTTCACACTTGAAATGGGTGAATTTTATGTGATAAGAAATATATAAAATATGTGAATTATATCTCAGTAAAGCTTAGTGTTTAAAAAAAGATGAATAGGCCATTGCTTTGATTTGATGGCATTCATAATTTTTACTGTTTCTTTTAATATTGAATCAAGGTTAAGATAACGTATTGTTCACTAACACCTATTCCCTAGGAATAAGTCTCTGTATAGATGTTGCTCAGGCATAACCTCTTTTATTCATAATACATTGATATTACTGAGTCCAGTGTTCTTTTTTTAAGTCTCCATGATAGCTCACAAATAATTAATTTAATAGAAAAATCTCTTCTCATGGGTTTTCAGTGATAAATAGTTTAGATCAAATTTTATTTTATATTTCTTCCTCTTATTGTATTGATTCAAACTCCACACATCACTGGTTTTGTCTAGCTCTAAAGTGAAGCATCTGCTAGCTTGTGCACAATACTAATTGTTCTTTCACATTGTTTTCCAATCCATCTGATACCAGTGTTTTGCCAATAGCTTGTTCTGTTTTATGTTTGTGAGTGTGATATTTTTCATTAATATTAAGTCTGTTGGTATAATGAATCTCTTGGCAATAGTTTGACCTGCCCTTGGTTTCCCTATAGGAAGTGCAAATTCAAATAAATCTGTGATTTTTGGCTCTTTCTTTAGCAACAATATTCATTACTTTTGTTCTGGAAAGCAACTATTTGAAGCTTGTTCTGGAGAGACTCCTGCAGGTCATTGTGCTTTGAAAGTGAAACAAAAACTATGTCTTCAGGCCACAGTCTTGCCCATGTTTCATAGCTAGGAAAAAATGGATTGATAATTCAGTAAATCAAAATTCCAGATATCCTCTATCTTAATTTTTTATTTATAATTTTCTTTTCAGCTGCTTATAAGATATCGCTGTTATGACACATACAGGTTTACATTCAGTATTCACTGTATTAGTCCTTATTTATGTTGTTTTTATAAGTTGCATCTTTTCATTACTATGTTTAGTCCTTCAGTGAATCATTGAAGTGTTTATTACTTGGAGATATAATCAAGCATACAACAACAATGCAGACTTAATAAAAATGCAAACAGCACTCAAAGACGTGAAGATTCATTAGCTGAGATGAACTGAACCTTATAACTAGTGCGAACACACAGATAACAGTTTTTGTAGAACATTGACAACCTTTAAAATCATAATGTTCAATAAGACTATGAGATTTTGGGGGAAATACTTCTGTTTTCCAAATTAGTGAAAGATATGTGGTCCACACTTTGAAAATCATTGAGTTAGAGTACCACAAGGCAATATAGCTATTGTGGTTAAACAGTTGGCTGCAGGTGTTAGATGTCTTCAGAATGATGTTTTGTGTTGGTTTACAATAACCCTGTCCCATGATGTCTATGAGAAATGAAGAGTAACTCTTCATTTGGAAATTGTTTTGCTTGGATTTAAAATGGGTGAGATTGTTATGTTACTTAGGCTTACAAATTAATTTTTTAAAATCTAGTTCCAAAATGTTTATTGTCCTTCCTATTTTTCATTGGTCCTTCATACTCTTTAACTGATCATAAACCCTTGAACTATAGATTTCTTTCAATAGAAAGAAAAAATGTTTTACTACTAGATGGGGAGTAGGAGGCAATGAAGGAAGCCAAGAGGAAGGGGCATCTTGGGCACATGCATTCTTTTCAATCCTGTGGGCATTTTAGTACCTACTATTCCCTTTTTCTTCTTTTCCTGCTCCTCCCTTAAGTTTAAACATAATGAGTAGGAATTCTCAATTTGCAAACTTAAATATAAGACACTTTTTAAAACTATTGGTTTTATTTGCATTTTCTTGCCTGGTGCCTCCCAGCCCTTTCCCCCTCCCCCCCTCCAGTTCTACCTAGACATGTACTGGTTAATTAGATTAACACCTATATTTACAACAGTCTTACGGTAATTATTTAATTAAGATATGTTTAGGGAATTTGGAATCATGTTTTTTTTTTCTTTCCTAATGATTTAATCTTGTGTTACCATTCTCCCTGTTAACTAGGATCAGAAAGATTATGTTTGATTCATTCTTTTTTCATACTTAATATTAATCAGTTCCAAAACTTGGTTATTTTTTTCTAAGATACAGCCATTTTTATTTTCTGCACCGCTGTGTTCTGGTCCAGTTTCCTATATGCTGAGATTACAGTGGTTTGGCCAGGCGCATTGATTCAAAATTCTCATTCTTCTAATATTCAGTTTATTTCTTTAAAATTACTTCTATTAGCATTTCTCTTTCATCTGCCTCAAATCCCTAATTTTTAGGGAGATCCTGGAACCTAATTCAACCCTATCTAAGCTATTTTCTACTGTTCTCCAACATAGAGGAGGGGAATTTTAATCTAATATGTGTAACTAGTGCCATGCAGGTACTGTGCTAGGTACTGTACATATATTATAGCTGTAAACCTTTAAAACTACCTTGCAAGGTTGATACTATATATATGTATGATGGAACTGAGATTCACAATTTATAGAACAAATTATCCACCTGTGTGATCTCCCAAAGTCTGTGTTTTTTCCACCTTTCTTGTATAGAATTCACCTTTTGTCAGGTATCTTTTTCCTTGGTATCCCATAGTAAAGGGTGTGGCAAAAGTAGGTTTACAGTTGTGAGTACGCAGAAGAGTTTATTCCTGTTTTATTATTTATTAATTATTATATTATTTTCCATACAAACTGCTATAAACCTTCTTTTGCCCCACCCTGTATCTCTGTCTTTAGTATTATACCTTTGTTCACATGGCTCTTTCCTCCAAAAATTCCTTTATTCCTTTTCTACCCGCTACATTTGGAATCAGATACTAGAAAGAGCCATATTTTTTCACTTTAATAGTTCCATTTAGCCCTGGCTGCTGTGGCTCCGTGGTTAGAGCGTCACTTGTGCACCAAAGGGTTGCAGGTTTGATTCCTGAATCTGGGGTATGTGCAACCAATCGATGTGTCTCACTCATATCTACGTTTCTCTTTCTCTCTCCCTCTCTCCCTCTCTTCCCCTCCCTTGCACTTTCTAAAAATCAGTAGAAAAAATATCCTCAGGCGAGGATAATAATAATAATAATAATAATAATAATAATAATATAAAAGTTCCATTCACCTTTTGTCATGCTATTTGAATTAGCTCTCACAACAGCTAAGTTCTGTGAGTTAATACGAAAAAGAATAATGACATCTTGCAAGTCTCCCTGCTTTCTAAGCTATTCCCCTGTTCACTAACTTATTTTTGTTTTATCAGTCGTAATATGTGACATATTGGAAATAATCTTAAATGCCCTTTCCATAAGTGTAAAATGTCTTTAATATGGATTAAAAGCTTAGTGGTAAATTAAACTAGTTTTGTTCAGAATAAATTTAAGTAGTTTTGCTACTTTTCCTACATTGGGATGATAACTGTGCTTTAATTATAGTGAAATATTTTTTATTAAGTTTGCTTTCAGTTTAGGTGGAGAAATACCAACTTTTTTGTGTGTAACACATGAATCCAGTTTTTTTGCGTATAACTAAATTGTTTTTGAATATCTATTTATATAATTATCTAAAAGGTGAATATATTACTTTTTCCTGATTATTACTAATTTGGATTGATGAATTACTTGATTCTTTTCAAGGAAAAAGTATATGAAATTTACTCTGGGCTTAGCCGGATTTTCTTGTGCTATTTACCCTTAATTCTAATTGTATTTTCTCTGAGTTAATTTTTTTGTGATAAACCTAATCATTTTTCCTCTTTTTGTTGTCTTAGTATAGAATTAGATGAGATGCTTTCAAAGGAAATATTGGTTAACATTTTTCCAGTTATCAAGGTATCAGTGTGAAACAGATCATATTCTTTTTTGGAGTTGGTTTCTATTTTAGTTTAGTTTTTTATTATTATTTAGCAACAGAAACAATTCTGGTTAACTTTGGCAAAAATAATTTGTCAAATGAATTCTGAGTGACTCACAGATTTGAATTAAGAACTAAACAACTAGGCGTTAAGAAAGATGGAAACTAAGCTATTCTGGGGTGCATAGGCACATGAACTAATAGAACTAGTACACTCACTTTTAGAGGGCTGTTATCAGATGAATGAATCCTACTTGCTTTGTGTTCTCAAAATTTAATTCCTAGGAGACCAAAAAAGAGTTGAATCCCTTGCTCCCACCCTGTTGTTGATAATGGTAGTTTGGATGTCTGTGTGGATATGGTGGTGGGTGGTATACAGATTTATGAGATTGGCTGTTCTGCTAAAATCATGACATTGAAATGAAGTATAGTTACTCAGAGGAATAAAGGAAGGGATTCTGGATAGAAAAAAACAAGAGGTTCATTATATTTATGCTTTTATTATCCAGGATGCATAGGTTGATAAATACATGCACACAAATTCAGGATGTTTACTTTTATCATATTGCAACTATACTATATTCAGCTGCAGATATACCTTATCCTCAGTGCTAGACTACCCAAAGTCCCATCCAGCTACTGTAGCAATTCTGTTTGGCAATTAGGAAAATTAATTCTTGGAGAGTTATTTGGTTAGAGGGTGGTGGAAGCTAGATTGTGAGACGTTAAGGTGAGATTTTGTGGTGGGAAAGTGGAACCAAAAGATATAGATTACAGAAAATTATTTTAGTTACAGCATTAGGTGACTTTAAAGGTAGGGCAATCATATAAAAGGAATAAAAGGTAGCAGTAAAAGGATGCACTATAATCACTCCATAACCTCAGGCATGTGACAGGGCATTTGGTCACCTTGTTTAAAGGTTCTGTACCTGAGGAATTAGTTTGTGTTAAGGAAATGGTATGTTTTATAATGCTCATTATTTTTTAGTATTCTTATAATTTTGAATAATAATCACTATTATATTTTCGGTGTCCTAAACTGAATATTGCCTTTGACATCCATGACAGTGTCAAATTCTTCGTAAGATTGTGTGTTTTTTTATCCTCACCTGAGGATATGTTAATTGATTTTAGAGAGAGAGGAAGAGAGAGAAAGATCATCGATATGAGAGAAGAACATCGATTGGTTGCCTCTTGTACTTGCGTTGGCCAGGGATCGAACCCACAACCTACAACCTAGGTACGTGCCCTGACTGGGAATCGAACCTGCAACTTTTTTGTTGGTGTATGGGACAAGGCTTTAACCAACTGAGCCACTCAGCCACGGTGTAAGATTTTTGTTTTTATTAAAGTGAAAGAATTATGTGATATACAGTGAATTGTTGACAATGAAAGGGGAAATGGAAATCTCAAAATTGGAAGTTTTTGCTTTGGTATCTTCTATAAAATGCCTTACTTTGGCATGGATAGATAACTTTGGAGAACCCAGACTGTTTTTTAATGTATTTTTTTCTTTTCCTGTATATATTGTTATGATTATTTTGCTAGTGTGGTATAATGCTATCATTTATTTCTTGTGAAACATTTTTTTTTAGCTGACATCTGAAATGTTTGAAGCAGATCTTGAGAAGGCATTGTTGCTAAGTAAATTAGAATATGAAGAACACAAAAAGGTATTTACACATTTATTCATTTAGCTATATTAGGTTTAAGTGGTTCAAAGTTAGGACCAATCTTCCTGAATTTTGTATTAAAGTTCTCTTTAAAGTTTGTTGTAACAAAATATTATCATTCAGTTTTAATTTAATTTTTTAATTTTTAAAAAATAAATGACATAAAACCTTTTTAAAAAAAAATTGATTTTAGAAAGGGGAAGGGAGAGAGAGGCATCGATGGAAGAAACATTGTGCCTCTCTTACACACCCAGCCGGGGATCGAATCCCCAACCTGGGTATGTGCCCTGACTGGGAATCAAAACCACCACCTTTTGATGGACAGGACTACGCTTCAACCAACTGAGCCACACTGGCCGGGTTACACGCAGTTTTTATAATAAGATTCTTTCTCAGGTTTTGAGAGACCACAGAAACATGTGGACTAAACTTTGATGATTTGGAATGTTTATTTTAAAAAGTTCCAACATGAAGGGAAGAGAGGAAATTAAAAGGAACAGCAAATGATTTATTTTAACTTATTTAAATGAACATAGAAAATTAGATTAAAAAATGTAAGGTAAGTATGAGTACAGGGGCATCCATTAAGAGACCCTCTGCTGAAGATACACTACAATTAACTAAAGTAAATAGGAGGCCATTTCTGTTAATTTGGCCTTGTGAACTCAGCATTTGTCACTAAGCTGTGATGTTGGGTCGAGTACTGAAATGCGTTCTACAGCTTACAACTGTAGGAACATTTAAGTAAAAAAGTAGTGATGGTTTCTGGTTTCTATTTAAATTGAGCATTTTTATTATCTTCATGTTATTTAACTTTAGTTCTTCACATGTATTGGGATTTTTTTGATCCATAACATTTATTCAACTTGTGATTACTCAGTAGTTGATCATCAATGACCTTTGGTCATGCTTAAGGGCCTTTAGACTATGTCATTGTATGCTAGCTTCTTCATTCAAGATGAAGGGATGAGAATAATTAAAATTCACAGTAGATGATTTTGCAGTGTATTCATAGCTAAAGGGAAGAGGAAGAAAGCCAGTGAAGTGGACTTTGGGACCCTATATGTGTTAGTTTCTTTTTCCATATCTCTCTATTGTTATCGTGAAAAATCAAGAGTAACTGTAATCCTGTTGTTACTTGTCCATTTAGACATAAACCTGGCAATTACAAAAATGGATAGAGATAGCTTCACTATGATTTAAGTCATTTAATGGACTTTCAGGTTACACTGGAAAAGTCCTCCTGACTTGTTCAATTTGAAGAGAAAATTTATCAAATTGAAATTATTATAAAGTAATGTGTTAGATATATGTCCAGATTCTAAAGCTAAAATGATTAGCTGTATCTTTAGAGGAGTAGAGTAGATGATATTGATAAAATATCTTGTTTCCAGCCCGTTTTCTTGGCACATAGGCTAGTACCCAAGAGCTTTGGTTTTATCAGACAATAATGACTCTCAGAGAATGGAGGAATTCCTTTTGTGCATGATGGCTAATTTGATGTGATTACATTGATGTTGTCATTGAGGTTTGTTTATTGTTGTTTTTTAAATATATATTGATTTCAGAGAGAGGAGGGCGGGGAGAGAGAGAGATAGAAACATCAATGATGAGAGAGTCATCATTGATCGGCTGCCTACTGCACACCCCCAACTGAGGATGGAGCCTGCAACCCAGGCATGTGCCCTGACCGGGAATTGAACCTCGATCTCCAGGATCCTAGGTTGATGCTCAACCGCTGAGCACACCCGGCTGGGCAGCTGTTGAGTTTTAAGTCAGGTTATTTCAATTTAAAAACGATAGCTTAAGGATTTTTATAATAACTAAGGTTTGGGATGGCATTTTTTATTCTGTTCTATCACTTACCAAACATTTTTTTGAATAGCCAAAATGTGCTAGGCACATAATACAAAGATTAAGACATAGTCTTATCCTTTGGGTTTAGTGGAGGAAGACATACATATATTTATGGTGTATAGTATTGGGAAATGTATGTTCTCAGTACAGTGGGAATTCAGAAAGCTACAAGAATTTTCTGTGCCTTTGATGGGGATGGACTTTAGGAAAGGATTCTTAAAAGAGGGTCTTACTAAATGTATTAGAAATTCACAGGTAGGTTAAGAGGAAGGTCAGCATTCTCGGGAGGAGTGGCAAGCATATAAGATATGTACGTATGAAAGAGTGTAGAATATTTGAAAAACTAATTTTGGGACCTGGAGTTGCTAGAGATACTGTCAGAAGAATAAGGTATAAAGAACCTTGGTACCAGACTAAGGAGATTAGGTTTTATGCATGTGCAGAGAGCTATTGAATATTTTAAGCTTTTAGATTGATTCTGGGTTTTAATTTTAGAAAATCATACTGTAGCAGTGTAGAAGATGGATTGAAGGGATAAAATTAGAGGGTGTTACAGTGTCAAGCAGAAGAAGATGGGGAAATATTACAAGGTATGAAGAAAAGAGATTTAAGAGAGGTTTAGGAGATAAACTCAACAAGATGTACTTACTAATTTGGATATAAAGTGTGTAGAAAGAGTAGGCAAGGATGACTCTGAGGTTTCTTGCCTAGACAGTTGTGTAGATGATGGTGTCATTAAACAGAGTACTTAGAGGATCAGTCCTTACTAGAGAATTGGAGATGCTTAATGAACATCCCAGTTGAGTTGTCTATACATACAGAAATTATCATAACTTTGAGTTTGAAGAACAGTGCGTATAAAGCATAAGAATGGGTTAGAATGGAATAATAGTGAATAGCAGCTACATTTTTAAGAGCAGAGTTTGGAAAAGAGAAGCCAGTGAAAGGAGACTCAAGAGTAGTCAGAAATGTACTGAGAAAACCAAGAAATGCTTGAAAAATAATGTCCTTTGGGTTTGGTATTTGAAAGGAAGTTGACCTTAATTTTAGTGTCAAAGAATAGCAAAAGCGAAATTTCAAGGGTTGGGTGGTGGGAGAAGTGAGAAAGCAAACTGACGGTGGATTATTGTTTTAAGTTTGGTCCAGAAATGAAGAAGAGGGTGGCAAGTAGGAGGGGTTAATAGACCAAGGTGTAGCTTTTTGTTTTTATTTCAATGCTTAAGATGCAAAAGATTGAGTATATAAATCAACAGGTATCTTTTTATACAAGTTGACTAGCGTAAGTTTTTGTTTTATTTGTCTTTTATCTTTAAAAAGAAAACTTTAATAAACATATTACCTGTTGATGAGTTAATTTTACTAGTGTAAACTAAGCTTAATGGTTGCCAATAATTCTTTTCAGGAGTTTGAAAATAACGAAAATGCTTCAACTCAGTCAAAGGTTATGAATAAAAAAGATAAAAGAAAGAATCATCAGGGAAAAGACAAACCTCTCACAGTATCACTAAAAGATTTTCATTCTGAAGGTAATATATATATAAAATCTATATGTAGAGTAACTGTTCTAAATCTTTGTATCCTTGAGTTGTAAGTACCTTTCTAATTTTTAAAATAAGTAAAAGTTGTTTTGTTAATCTGTTACTTAGAATGTGGAATGTAAACCTCTTTGGAAATAAACCATTTAGGGGTTAAAATAATTTAAAATCAATCATTAAAATGCCATAAAACTAGAATTTATTATTTTGTATTTCTGAACTTGTCCCTTTTCTAAAACTTACTGAAAATAAAAATTGACATTCGTAGTTTTTAAATCATCATGAAACATATTATTGTCCTTATATATAAAGTGATTTGGCTTAAACTAGATCAGGAATAGTATCTTCAAGTTTCATACATTATTGGTCAACCTCCTCAAATTATCTGGAACTACATCTTATAAAATTAAAATACAAAGTTTTAGAATGAGACTTATTACCGGAAAACTCTTTATAATATCATTTTGTAATTTTTTTTATCAAAAAGTGAAAACAGAAGAAAATTATACCGTCCACTAAATTAAAAAAAAAAAAAGTCTTTATTGATTTCAGAGAGAGGAAGCGGGGGAGAGAGAGAGAGAGAGAAATATCGATGATGAGAGAGTCGTTGATCAGCTGCCTCCTCCTGCACATCCCCTACTGGGGATTGAGCCCACAACCCGGGCATGTGCTCTGACTGGGAATTGAACCTTGATCTTCTGGATCATAGGTCGATGCTCAACTGCTGAGCTATGCCGGCTGGGCTTTCCACTAAATTTTTTAAGACAGACCACAAAGCACTTTATTTTGATGTTGGAAATGGTGAATCTTCGATCTGTACTGTATTACATAGTAGCCACTATTCATGTGTGGCAACTTAAATATAAATTAGTTAAAATGAACTAAAATAAAAAATTCCTTAGTTGCATTAGCCACATTTCAAATTCTCAGTAGCCCATGTGACTACTAGCTTCCATATCAGACAGCAGTCAGAAAGTTTTTTGAATAGTCAGAAAGTTTTTTGAACAGCACTGTGCTTATACCAAACAGAATAGTTGCTAACCAAGTGGACAGCTGTTTGTTCATTGAGCAGCATATTTGATTCATTAGAATTTAGCTTTAATACATTGGTTATTTGTTCTGTGAGGATTAGCAATACCATAGCAGTAATAAAAAAACAAAACCAAAATATACCACGCTACTGTGCTATTTTCAGAAATAAGCCTATCTGTGAAAGTAGAAATAAATTTAGAGGATTATATTGCTTTCCTTTAAGGAACAGGAAAGTTCCTTTGTTTTGGGGTTAAAAGAACCTGTATGTTAAAATAAAATTTCCAGTTTTAGTAAGAAAGATTTTGTATAAGAAATAGTTCCTTAAAAACTAAGCAGAAACATGGAAAGAATGTTTTTTAAAACTCCTTAATTTATTTTCCATATGTTTGATTTATTAAGTGTTATATAAATTTATTAGATGGATTGAGAAAGACATCAGTATGATACTGTTAAAGGGGAAACTTTACAACTATTATAAGACACAATTAACACACTCTTCCTCAGGTTCTGGCATCACATTGTGTGCTAAGTAGAACATGCTAGTAGAATGTGTAACCTACCAGAATTTGGTAGTTAGATCTGAAACTTGTGATTTTGACATTTACTATTTTTATGGGCTCTATTTGATTAACGAATGCTTTAGAGAACTGGTTCAGCTTTTACATTCTCAGTTATAAGAAAGCTATTCTATTCAGTTATATTAGTCCTTGAGAATGGAGAATTTCTGCTGTCCACAAGAAACCTTATTAAGTTAGATATTCTGATTATTTTCAATGTAAATAAGAACACTTTTTCCCTATTTGTACTTTAGTTTCAGCCTTCTGTCTGTGTGGATTCCCTTATGTCTGCCTTTTCCTCATTCTGTAATCCTTTTTCACAAATGCTGTGTTGTTATTAAGTCCATTTGTTTAATATAGATATATTTGTTTTGCCTTTTTTGTATTCATTCTATACATATACATTAATTTTTAGAATTTTTACAGTATATCACTTTGATGTGTTTCTTAAAATAAAAAAACTAGCTAATAGTTTTAAAGGACACAAATTACTATTCAACTTATTATCTTATTCCACAAAGGCAGTAATCTGTATAGTTTTTGCAGTCACAGTATCCTGTGATTTGATTTTAGACATATTTGTACCCCTTCAAGTTCTCTCCTTTCAAAAATACTATGTGAAATGAAAAACTTAAATGATGTGGAATTCAAATGTTTAAAGTTTAATAATATCCTTGTTATGGGTAGCATTTACTGAGATATAAGACCTAGTCCCTAAGCTGAACAAATTAATAGTTATATACTGAATTTTAACATCTTATCCTTAGAAAAGTAAATCTGATGAATCGTAGGCAACTCCCAAACGACTTCCAAAACTCATCGTTTTGAAATTCTTTTCAGTTACTTTGTTTACTTTCTTACATATTAAAATATTTTTATATGTTAATTTCCTTCAATGAAATGTCACTTTTTTTTTTTTTTTTACAGATCACATTAGTAAAAAGACAGAGGTAAGTGTTTTAACCATCTTTATTTTAGAAAATGCTTGATGATTTTAAGAATAATACTTCAGTGTTTAGCAGTAAGTCTTTTTTGAGTCGTAGCCATTTAAGAAACAACCCATAGGTTTTTCATGAGTAAACTTAATTATGTTTCTGGCAATTATAAGGATATAAAATTATTGTGGTAGAGTAAATATGTGATTATTTGTATGAAATATATCATTTGGCTTTAGCATCCTAATTTGTGTGTGCCTGTGAGCCAAAAGATTACATGTAAGTTAAAATTTTAGAGAAACAGTCTGTATTTTAATCTTTATTAAAAACATCCTGAAACACCATGTCTCTAGATATTTTGGAATTAAAGAAACTGTGAGGTGTAAACTGTAATTATATAGTTTATATCCATAAATAAGCTTAACCTGATCATATACTTTTCTTACCATTCACCATTAGAGGGTAGTGTAGCTATACTTTTTTTTTTTAAAGACTCCATAAAGCCTCTACAAACCCTTTAGAATTGGGAAATAAGACTACTATAAAGTATGTTTTAATATTGAGGGTGGTACTAAAATTGTTGAGTTCTTTTGACTTCTTTAGGTAATAATTTGAAAGTTTTTTTCTTATATTATGTATGTATCTTGTCAATAATTACATTAATTGATTTTTTTCAAATGGCCAGATACATATCCCTTAGTTTCACTTCAGAATATTTATATGGTTTTTGATATTTTTTTGTGGTTTCATGCATTTGCTTGACAAGTCAGGGAAATTAAATTCATGTATATGAAAATAACATCTAAATAATTCTGTGACTATATTAATAATACAGTCTTAATTCACAACAAACACAGAATTGATTTATTGGTAAGACAGATTCTGGAAATTCTTTTGAAGTTATTTACAAACCACTGTCACCATTTCTTAAATAAAATTAAATGACCACAAATATAGACTTTAATTTTATGTTTGAAAGTGAAAACATATACTTTTGGATTGATTCCAGTTTTTAATCCATTGATTTAAATGATCGTTAGCTTTATGTGAATGAGCAATCAGATACAAATGGTACACCTTATTCTTAAGAAACTGCCCCCAACTGTTAGTGGAGGGAAAAATAATTTATTTATAAACTGTTCCATGCTTGCTTTTTCTTCTTTCCTGATTTGAAAGAAAAAAAAAAAAGGCAGATTGACCAGGATCTCATCTGTTTAATATATGTACTTAATCTGAGTTGTATTTACAAGCACAGGTTTGTGACATAGCATATATTTTGTCTTTAATTATAATTTTATTTTCTTTTATTTTTGAGAATGAGAAAAAGTTTTATTTTTTTAAAAAGTATGTCTTTATTGGTTTCAGAGAGAGGAAAGGAGAGGGAGAGAGAGAGATAGAAACATTAATGATGAGAGAGTCATTGATTGGCTGCCTCCTGCATACCCCCGACTGGGGATCGAGCCCACAACCCGGGCATGTACCCTGACCAGGAATTGAACCACGATCGCCTGGATCCTAGGTTGACTCTCAACTGCTGAGCCATCCCTGGCCAGGCAAAAAGTTTTATTTTAAACTCAGCAAGTCCTAGCACCTTCACGTTGAGCAGTTCTTCCTTTTGCTTTTCTCCTCTTTTTTAAAAATTAAATTTATTGAGGTGACATTGGTTAATAGTTTCATATAGGTTTCAAGTGTACATTTCTATGATATGTGATCTGTATATTTCATTGTGTGCCCACCACCCAAATTCAAACCATCTTCTGTCACCATATATTGGGCCCCCTTAATCCCCCTACCGCCATCTCCTTCTCTCTGGTAACCACCATACTGTTCATGAGTTTCAGTTTTCTATCTCACATATGAGTGAAATCATATGGTCTTTAGCTTTTTCTAACTGACTTATTTCACTTACCATAAAATTCTCAAGGTCCATCCATGTTGTCGCAAATGGCAATATTTCATCTTTTCTTATGGCTGAGTAGTGTTTTATTATATGTATGTACCACATCTTCTTTATCCAATCCTCTGTTGAAGGATATTTTGGTTCTCTCCATGTCTTGGCCACCATGAATAATGCTACAATGAACATAGGAGTGTATATATCTTTATGAAAATTTTTTTTCAAGTTTTTCAGGTAGATACCCAGAAGAGGGATTGCTGGGTCATGTGGTAACTCTATTCTTAATTTTTTGAGGAACCACCAGAGTGTTTTCTATAGTGGCTGTACCAGTCAGTCTACATTCCTACCAGAAGTGAATAAGGGTTCTCTTTTCTCCACAGCCTCCCAAACACTCGCTATTACTTGTCTTGTTGATAATACTCATTCTAACAGGTGTGAGGTGGTATCTCATTGTAGTTTTGATTTGCATTTTCCTAATAGCTATTGAAGTTGAACATCTTTTCATATATCTGTTGATTGTATGTCTTGTTGGGAGAGGTGTCTGTTCAGGTCCTCTGCCCATTTAAAAAAAATTATTTTGTTGACAATATTACAGATGTCCCCCATTTCCCCTGCCTTTGCCTCCCTCCACCCAGCCCCCATTCAACCCCAGGCCTTCACCGCACTATTGTCTGTGTCCATGGGTTATGTATATATGCATATAATTTCTCTGATTAATCTCTTCCCGACACCTCCCACCCCCACGCCCCTTACCTCTGAGATCTGTCAGTCTGTTCCATGCATCCATATCTCTGGACCTATTTTGTTCATCAGTTTATTTTGTTCATTAGATTCCAAGTATAAGTGAGATCGTATGGTATTTTTTTATTTATGCCTTTGTTTCTCGTTCTGTTTCAACCTCTTATTGCAGCAGTCCCTTTAATATTTCTTGCAATGCTGGTTTGGTGGTGATAAATTCCCTTAGCCTTTTTTTTGCCTGGGTAGCTCTTTATTTCACCATCTGTTTTGAATGATAGCCTTGCTGGATAGAGTATTCTTGGTTTCAGATCCTTGTTTGGCATTACTTTGAATACTTAACGCCATTCCCTTCTGGCCTGTAGAGTTTCTGCTGAGAAATCATCTGACAGCCTTATGGGAGCTCCTTTGTAGGTAACGGATTGCTTTTCTCTAGGTGTCTGTAAGACTCTTTCTTTGTCTTGAATTTCTGGCATTTTAATTATGATGTGTCCGGGTGTGGGCCTCTTTGGGTTCTTCTTGCTTGGGACTCTCTGTGCCTCCTGAACTTGTTTGACTTTTTCCTTCACCAGATTAGGGAAGTTTTCTGCCATTATTTCTTTAACAGGTTCTCTAACCCTTGCTTACTTTTGACCTCTTCTGGCTACTCGTATGATGCGAATATTGTTACATTTCATGTTGTCCCACAGCTCCCTTAAACTGTCTTCTTGTTTTTCAATTGTTTTTTCTTTTTGGTTCTCTGATTGAGTGATTTTTTCCTACCCTGTCTTCTCATTCGCTGATCTGATCCTCAGCTTCCTCTAATTTGCTGTTTATTCCTTCCAATTTTTTTTTTATTTCTATGTCATTCTTAATTTCTTTTCTCATGCTGTTGAGCATCCCTTATGATCAGCATTCTGAACTCTGTATCTGATAGGTTGCTTATCTTCATTCCATTTATCTCTTCTTCTGGAGAATTCTTTTGTTCTTTTATTTGGGGCTTGTTTTTTTGTCTCCCCATTTTGTCTGCCTGTTTGGATTTGTTTGTATGTATTAGGTAGATCTGCTAGGACTCCCAGTCTTTTGGATGGTCTCTGGTGCAGGCCAACGTCAGATGCTGTTTGTGATGGCCTTGATTACCCTGTTTGAAGTTTTGTGTACCCCACAGCATGTGTTCCCCTCTGCTGGGTCTGGGTGTGTTTAGACAGGACAAGATGCTTACCAAGGTCTGCTTTTCCAAGCCCTGCGTCCAGAAGCAAATCAGGCAAAGACTCAAAGCACCCAAAGGCTGTTATTCAGTCTCTTAATGAGCCTCAGACTGTGGAAACTCCACAGGGAGGGGCTGCTGATTGTTAACAGTCTCTTAAGGAGCCTCAAGGCTGCAGAAACTCCAAAGGGTGAGGCACTTGCTTCCCCCCAGGCAAAAGCTGCTTGGAAGGTAAATGTCTGCCTGAGAAAGATGTCCTCTGCAGTTTGGGGGGAATGACTCAGCACAGGGATCCAGATGGCTCCCCTCTGAGCTCTATTACCCCTGCCAGCACCCTGGATTCTCTTCACACAGCTTTAGTCTACTCTGCCCTCCCTCTACTGGAGCCCAAGGTAGGTGGCTGCACATGAAACTTTGTGAGTTGACTCTTTAAGAGGAAAGGGTGCCTGCATTTCCAGCCGTCTCTCCCTGGCAGACAGAAATTCTGCTGCTTTTCACAGCCATATGTTACATGGGCACCTTTCTCAAGTCTGGTGCTCTAGGTGGGGAAGCCCAACTTGGGGTTTAGGCCCCAGAGTTCTCAGTGGGAACCCCCACAGCTGAGATATCCCTCCAGACCTTTAGCTGCTGCCTGTGGGAGCCCAACCAGCCCTCTCATACCTCCGTACTTCCTACTAGTCTCTGTGCAGTCTCCACTTTTCCTCCTGGCTTATAAGGGTGCTCTCCAGCTAGTCTTCAGTTGCGGTTGATTATTCAGGATGGTTTTTCTATATTTTAGTTGTAATTCCAGCTTCGTCCTGGGAGAGTGTCAGTGTAGCTTCCACTCAATCCACTACCATCTTGGAATCTCCTAAGCATGCTGCCTTAAAATGAAATCTTATTGGAGTGTACCGGAATTATTTTTTGGAACAGTAGACCTAGAGTTATATCTATACCACTTAGCAATAGAATGATTCATGGGGAATCATTAAATAAATGATTCATTTATTTAACTTTCCTGAGCCATGATTACTGTGGGAAAATAATTCTTGTTCTTTCAACCTCTTATAATGTTGATGAGATTCAAATAAAGTGATGTTTGTGTAAGTTCTTTGCAAAATATAAAGTGCTGTACAAAATTTTTAATGTTATTTGTATATTAAGCACTGATACATAATTTTTTTCCCTCTGAAACACTTTCTAATATAATGTGAAGGGAAAAGGATGAACAGTCATTGAACTGTTGGGTTATCTGCTCACAAATTCAATTAAGATGGATAAAATTAGGAGTATTAAAGGTCAAGAATCTAGGACATAGGTGGAACCATTGAGAGTGAGAGGAACATTTTCTTTAGTCTCTTGACTCCAAAACAGGAAGGTGGAGAGGCAATGATACTTTTCTTGGAGAATATGTAAATTTTGTAATTTTATGTAATTGAGTAGATTGTGATAAAATTTTATCTCCTTATCACTGATGTATATAATTTATGTAACATTATTTTTAAATGTATTGTAAAAGATTGAACATTACGAAGCTACAGTAATCAAGCCAGTGTTGAATGGAGTAATGGTAGCCATAAAAGTTGACAGAATTAAGACCCCAGAAGAGAAACCCTAACATTTATGTTCAGTTGATTTTGAATAAGGGTGCCAAAAGAATTCAGTGGAGAAAAAATAATCTTCTGAACCAATGATGCTAGATATCCACATGAAAAAGAATGAATTTGTTGGGGTAGTGAACACACAATACAGTGCTGTAGAATTGTGCACCTGAAAGCTGTATAATTTTATTAATCAGTGTTACCCAGTAAATTTGATAAAAGAGAAAAAAAAAAAGAATGAATTTGGACACCTTCTTCACACCATGCACAAAAAAGAACTGAAAACGGATTACAGATCTAAATGTAAAAGCTAAAACTAAAGCTCTAGAAGAAAATATAAGAGTAAATCTTTGTGACCTTGAGTTGTACAGTGGTTTCTTGTATAAATTGGACTTTGTCAAAATTAAAAACTTTGTGATACAAAGGACACCTTCAAGAATGTGAAAAGAGAACCCACAGAATGGGAGAAAATATTTGGTAACCATATATTTGATAACAGACTTGTATCTAGAATATATAAAGAACTCTTATAACACAAAAATAAAAGTAACCCAATTAAAAAGTGGGCAAAGGATCTGAGTAGACATATTTCCAAAAAGATATGCAAATATCCAATAAGCACATGAAATGATACATCAGAGAAATGCAACTCAAAATCACAATGAAATACCTCTCCACACCTACTCCAGTGGCCAAGTAATTCAGTTGATTAGAGCATCATCCTAATATGCCAAGGTTGCAGATTTGATCCCTGGTCAGGGCACATACAAGAATCAACCAATGAATGCATAAATAAGTGGAACAACAAATTGATGTTTCTCTCCCTTCCTCTCTAAAATCAAGAAAAAAAAAATTAGCCCAAACCGGGTGGTTCATTTGGTTGGAGTATTGTCCTGTATACCAAAGGTTACGGGCTCAATTCCCCTGTCAGGGCACATTCCTAGGTTGAGGGTTTGATCCCTGGTCAGACCATGTACAGGAGGCAACTAATTGATGCTTCTCTCTCACATCCATGTTTCTCTCCCCCTCCCTTTCTCTCTAAAAATTAATAAAAATCCATATCCTCAGGTGAGGATTGAAAAAAAGACAGATAACAAGTGTTGGTGAGACTATGTAGAAATTAGAATTCTCATACACTGTGTGTGGGATTGTAAAATAGTCTGGCTGCTTTGAAAAACTATGTGGCAAATCCTAAAAAGATTAAACATAGAGTTACCATATGTCTCAGCAATTCTACTTTAAGGCATATACCTAAGAGAATTGAAAACATGTCTGTACAAAAACTTGTGCTTGAATATTAACAGCATTATTCATAATAGCAAAAAACGAAAACAACCCAAATTTTCATCAGCCAGTGAATGGAGAAATAAAATGTGGTGTATCCATCAATGGGATATTGTTTGGCAATAGGAATGAAATAGTGATACATGCTATAATAATAGATGAACCTTGAAAACATTTTGCTAAGTGAAAGAAGCCAATCACAAAAGACCACATATTATATGATTTTATTTATATCAGATGTCTAGAATAGACAAATCTATACAGACAGAAAGTAGTATACTGAGGGGGAGGTATTAGGAGAAAATGGGGAACGACTGCTAAGAGATTCAGGGTTTCTTTTTGTGGTGATGAAACTTATAAAATTAATTGTGGGTATGGCTGCACAACTCTGTGAGCATATTTAAAACCATTGAATTGTGCATATTAAATGGGTGAATTGTATGGTATATGGATAAAAATTTTTTTTTTTAGTCAAGCAATACCCAACTCAATATGAAGAAGAAAACATTTCAAAATGTGTCTCTACTATTTATCTTCTGGAGAGAGAGGAGAATTAGATGGTTGATTGTCTCTTAGTTAACCTTTTTCTTTCATTCTCCTTCTAGTGGCTGACTAGGCTTATTAAATGCATACACTTTTGTGTTGAATGATAGTAAATCACAATTCATTTTTAACAGGAATTGAGTTCTTCTCAAACTTTATCACATGATGGAGGATTCTTCAATAGACTGGAAGATGATGTTCATAAAATTCTTATTAGAGAAAAAAGAAGAGAACAGCTTACAGAATATAATGGAACAGATAATTGCGCAGCTCATGAACACAACCAGGCATGTAAAATAGAAAATTCTCTTAAAATCACAGTAAAACTAAAATATAATTTTTCCTTTTAAAAAAACATAAGCAGTGGAATCGATTATGATTCTATTAAGGCATAGCTTTAGGATTTGTCTTTAGTTGCAGATGTTTATATTAAAAAGTGTGAAATACTTCATTGATGAATATTTTTTGAGCATGTGCTAGATGCTAGGTATTATTAGGCTCCAGTGGAGGGGAGTAAGAATACCAAGATGGGTAAGACTGTCCTTTCCTTAGACACTCAGGGTAGTGGGGATTGGAGGAGGTAGACCTGTAAAAAGAATATTCAGCACGGTGAAGGCTTTAAGAGAGAGATGAACAATAAAGAGGTTTTGAATAGAAAAGATAACATCACTCAGGTAAATTGTGAAAGGTACATAAAGAAGTGACATTTGGGATGGACTTTGAATGATGAATAAGTAACTGTATAAGCTGAGAACTGGAGAAAGCCTAAGGGAATTGTAAGAACAAAATCCCAGAATTATGAAAGGCCATAGACTGAATATTCAGGAAACTGAAAAATTCTGCATCTAAGAAGTAGAATTAAGTGAGTGTGTGACAGTAAGGCTAGAGAAAGAGATTGCATTTAGATTATAAAGGTATTTTTATGTGAAAATAAGTTAGAATTTTATCCTGTAGACCAGGGGTTGCAGACTATGGCCCACAAGTCAAGTCTGGTTAGCAGTCTGTTTTTATAAGGCCCACAAGCTAAGAATGGTATTCACATTTTAATTTTTTTCCTTTTTATTGAATTTATTGGGGTTACACTTTTTAACAAAATTATACAAGTTTCAGGTGCACAATTTCACAAAACATCTACACTGTATTGTGCGTCCACCACCCCAAATGAAGTCTCTGTCCATCACCATTTATCCCCCCATACCCTCCTCCACCTCCCCTCAACCCTCCTCTCCTGGCAGTCACTACACTGTTGTGTCTATGAATTTTTTCTTTTTCGCTCAATCCTTCCACCCCCCACCCAGTCCCCTAACCATCCCCCACAGCTGTCAGCCTGCTCTCTATCTATGAGTCTCTATTTTGCTTGTCATTCACGAATTCCTACAGTGACTATTCCAAATTCCAAAAGCCTGCTTCCCACCTTGTCATTCTCTTCAATGGATGTTATCTCTTTGTTTCCTAAGACTGATAAATTGAATTGTTCAACAAATTAAACACCTACTATATTGTTTTATAGGACCCAAGAAGTCAGACCCTTAAGAACTGTTTACTCCAATGCAGCAATAAGATTAATTAATAAATAACACTAACATAATTCCACATGAAAATCTATTTAAAAAAAAAATCTTTATTGATTTGAGAGAGAGGAAGGGAGAGGGAGAGAGAGAGATAGAAACATCAATGATGAGAGAGTCATTGATCGGCTGCCTCCTGCATACCCCTGATTGGGGATCGAGCACGCAACCCGGGCATGTGCCCTGACTGGGAATCGAACCTTGATCTCCTGGATCCTAGGTCAGTGCTCAACTGCTGAGCCATGCTCGGCCAGGCTAAAAATCTATTTTCAACTCATTAGTGGGTAATCCTTGCCTGCCCTGAGGTATTTGTGAGTTTCTTCTTTCCTGGCACTGATTTAATGTTTTCCTGTCTTGCCTTGACTGTCAAAGTTTATGTACAGTCCAAGCAACCGTGGTAACATTTATGGTTAGCATATTTGCTTTCTTCTTTTTTATTGACTATGGTTTTCCCCTTTTTGGTCCATATCTTTTTATTTTTTAAGCCATTTCAGATAATTTTTGGATAGAAAGAATGACATTAATATATTTAAACAAATAGGCATCTTAAACTCTTTGTAGAACAAACTTGGGTATATATGCTTAGTTAAATGATTAAATAATATTAATGGTCTAATAAAACCATAGGACAGTGCAGGATGGTAGAAAGGGAAGTCTTTGAAATTAAATCTAGTAACAGGATATAGCTTCTGCAGCTGCTACATTGGATGAAATTATCTATCTTTCATGTACTGTTAGGAAAATTAGCAATTATGATTTTAAAGGTTTAGCAGAGTATGTTGTACACAGTACACATTCAATAGATAATTATTTTTGTACAAGGTAGAAAGCGGTAAGTCCAAAGAAAGGATATACTGATAAAGTATGATAGTAATTCACATGAATGGAGATTGGAGATGGCTTTCTTAGAAGAAAATAGCTTTTGAATTAGGCAGTAGAATTTGAACATGCAGAGGGGGAGGGAGAAGAAACTGGGATGCCGTGAGTAATAGTATTGAGACAGTGAAGTATAAACCAGTTTAATTAAAATAGAAGGATCATACAGGAGAATAATATCATTAAATTTGTTGTGATAATTGGTTAATAAAATTATATAGGTTTTAAGTGCACATTTCTGTGATACATGATCTGTATATTGCATTATCTGTGCCCATCACACAAAGTCAAATGTTCTGTTACCATATATTTGACCCCTTTTACCCTTTACTACCTCCCCTACCCCCTTCCCTCTGGTAACCACTATACTGTTGTCTGCGCCTATGAGATTTTGTTTTTCTTGTATGTTCATTTGTTGCTTTCAGTTTTACATCCCACATACAGTGAAATTATATGGTTCTTGGCTTTTTCTGTCTGACTTATTTCACTTAGCATGATATTCTCAAGACCCATCCACGTTGCTGTAAATGGCAGTATTTTATTTCTTATGGCTGAGGTGTTCCATTGTATGTAGGTACCACATCTTCTTTATCCAATCATCTGTCGAAGGACACTTTAGTTATTTCCATGTCTTGGCCACTGGGAATAATGCTGCAGTGAACATAGGGGTGCATATATCTTTGCAAATAAATATTTTCATATTTTTTGGGTAGTTACCTTGAAGAGAGGTTCCTGGGTCATATGGTAACTCTATTCTTAATTTTTTGAGGACCGTCCATACTGTTTTCAGTGTTCAGATTCCTGATCTGTATATTGTATTATATATTTTTTTTACCTTACTTGTATCATTCATATATATTTCTTTTGCATATATGAAATATTTCATAATTTAAAAAATTGATTTTCTCATATTATGTCATTGAGTGTAATGGGAAAAATGATTGAGGCCATTTAAAAAAATACTTTTTTTTTTTTTAATCTCCTTCCTCTCCCCATTGTACTCCTTTCTCAGTGAAAGAAAGCTCTTTTTGCCAAGGTTAAAATCCTTTTTTACTATACAGTAATTAACATGCCAGGAATTTTTAAAGGTGAAAAAAATAATTCAATCCTAATTTGGCCATTCTTAACATTTGGTTTCACTTTTGAATACTCCTTTTCTAGGACAATGCCACATATATAGGTATTTAAAAATAATTGTAACAGTAAGTACTATAGTTTCATAGCCCTTTTGTAAAGCATGCATTATATTCTGTCAAATCAACATGCTGTAATTTGCTTGGTCAATATCCTCTTATTGAACACTAAGGTGGTTTAGAGTTGGTTACCTGATATTCATTGAATATCTTTATGTATTTAATTCTTTGATGAGTTATTTCCTTGGAATAAATTCTTTTTAAAATTTATTTTAAATATATCCTTATTGATTTCAGAGAGAGGAAAGGAAAGGGATAGAGAGATAGAAACATCAATGATGAGAGAGTCAATGATAGGCTGCCTCCTGCACACCCCTGACTGGGGATCGGGCCTGCAACCTGGGCATGTGCTCTGACTGGGAATCGAACCCCAATCGCCTGGATCCTAGGTCGACACTCAACCGCTGAGCCACGCCCGGCCGGGCAGGAATATATTCTTAAAAATAGTAAATGAGTCAAAAGATATAAACATCTGTGTTGCTCTTGATGTGTATCAACATTGTCTTCTATCGGCAGGATGTTTTCTCCACAGCTTCACTGGTACTGGGTAGATCATCCACTCCTGATCCCATTCACTTTATGGCCTTCAGGTCTCTGTTTTAGTAATTGCCCTTATGGCATATTTCACCGTTTTATTCTGTGGATACCTTATACTCACTGCGTGCAAACTTGTCTTATCATCTACTCTCCAAACCAAGTGTTTGGCTTGACTTCCGTCATTTCTGGTTTTGGTTTTATCATTTTATCTAGCTATCCAGACTCTAAGCCTCCTTTTTCACTTTCTTGTTTTTCAAGGTTTGGGAATTTTTAATCTTTGAAATATTTTTCAAATCTACCTTCTTTTCCATGTCCTTAAACTTCAAAATCTGTTGAATCAAGTACAGCAGCAAGTCTTTCAATAACGTGGTTTAATTCAGTGTTATTTCATTTTAACATTGACATGATGCTATAGGAACTTAATTGGTTTTGTTATACATCATTTCACTCAAAGTTCCAGAACCTGTTCGTTACCTTAAGTGAGGACTTACAGCGTCCTTGACCTGCCGTTTAAGGTCCTCATGCTGTGCTTTTCAAGCTGAGAGTCTCAATTCATTTAACAGGTTTTGAAATCAGTTTAGTAGATTGCTACCAGCATTTGCAAAACAAAAAATGTCAAGAGTATTTATTCATATTTCATGAAATTTGTTTCTGTGTATATTTTGTTGTGGTCCTAATTTTCTATGGATATGTTCTTTTGCCCCCCAGTAATGTAGAAACTAATATGGACCAGTTTCTAGTTAAATGCAGATGGTGAGCATTTCAGGTCACTAAGTAATAGTGAACATTAAATAATTCAATTGAACATTAAATAATTCAATTTTGATAACTAAATTGTTTTCACTTACCTACACTGAGAAAAAATTTTAATATATACCAGTTTGATATAATAATTTTTGCTCACTATTGAGATTGTACAATTTTTCATGATTTTTGCTCATATGCCTGTCATGGATTGTGACTTATTATTTCCAGATATTCATTTATCTTTTAATTTTGTTATAGTATTTTTAGAGATTTTTCATCAAGTTAAATCTATCTTTCCCTTTTAGTTTTCTCCCTTTGTATCATGTTCAGAAGGGCTTTCCTACTTAAAAACAATAGGTATTCATATTCATCTAAATACTATTTTAATACTTACGTGGTCTCATTTTTCAAAATAAAAATAGTATTTTATATTATTAAATGATTATATACTCAGCATAAAGCAATTTTGATAAAAGAGTTTTTTTAAGTATATCTTTATTGATTTCAGAGAGAGGAAGGGAAAGGGGGAGAGAGAGAAACATCAATGATGAGAGTCATTGCTGGTCTGCCTCCTGCACAACCCCTGCTGGGGATCGAGCCTGCAACCTGGGCATGTGCCCTGACCAGGAATCGAACCTCAGTCTTCTGGATCCTAGGTCACTGCTCAACCACTGAGCCATGCCCGGCTGGGCGATAAAAGAGTTTTTAAATGAAGTGAAAATCTTTCATAACATCATGTCCTAAGAGAATTATTAAAATTTTGTTTTATGTCCTCCCTGCATTTTTCCTTGGCATGTAGCTTTACAATTTTGGGATCATGTTAATGTATTTTATAGTTTATATTATAATTTTTAGTGATTTGAAGAGTTTATAGTTTTATAAATTTACCATATATTTAGCTTATATCCTATAGTTGGGCATTTAAATTGATGTCCAATTTCTTGTAATAATCATAGTGAACACTGATAGACACTTTTCCCCTCACCTTTAAGATAAATTCCTAGAAGTGAGATTCCTGGGGCTAATAGTATGTATATTGTTAATTTTGGTCCACCCACCTTATCCCTTAAACTGGAAACTGGAAGTGTACATCTTTCTCACCTGCCATATTCAGCTTCTCGTTAAATGCTCTTGATTACACTTTTAAATAATTTCTTACATGGTACACTTCTTTCCATTTAAACTGCTTCCACCCTAATCAAAGGCATAATCTTCTCTGACCTGGACTTGCAGTAGCAGTTAAAGGGTCTTTCCACCTGTCTTATCCCACTCTAATCCATTTTCTGCAGTCATCCTTTAAAACCATAAATCTAACATAAATCTTATAGTCCTGCTTAAAACCCTTCACTGCTTTCTCTTTTACTCAGAATAATGTGCAGACCATCCTTATTGCCTACAAGGCCCTCCAAGATCAGGCCTCTACCTGCTTTTCCAAAATCATCCTGTACTATCTTCTCTCACTAAGTTCTAACCACACTGGCCTCTTTTTCCTTCAAATTCTGTAGGCTCTTTTCTACCTCAGGGCTTTAAAACATATTGTTCTACCTGGAAATCTCTTACCTCCTCCATTTCATTTCATTTCATTTCATTTCATTTCATTTCATTTCATTTCATTTCATTTCATTTCATTTCATTTCATTTCATTTCATTTCATTTCATTTCATTTCATTTCATTTCATTTCATTTCATTTCATTTCATTTCATTTTCACTTATTATTTTATTTTATTATTTCACTTCACTTCTTCATTTTATTTTATTTTTCCATCCATTCCCACCTGAGGATATGTTTATTGATTTTAGAGGTGGGGGTGGGGGTGGGGAGAGAGAAAGAAACATTGACGTGAAAGAGAAACATCAGTCGGTTGGCTTCTATACTTGCCCCTACTGGGCATCACCTGCAGCCTAGGTAAGTGCCCTGAGGGGGAATCAAACCTGCAACCTTTTGGTGTATGGGATGATGCTACAGCCAACCAAGCCACCCTGCCAGGGCTTGTAGCATTTCTTTATGTTATGTCTGCCGCCTCCACCAGACAAGTCCCACCAGGGCAATCTTTTCAGTTTTGTTCACTATTGTATACCCAGCACCCAGCAGCAGTTAGGTAATCAGTGAATATTTTTAGAATAAGTTAATGTTTCCACATATTCATTAGATAAGTAGAATCAATTTATACTGTTATCAAAAGTACGACTTTGGGTTGATATTTTTTGCATTTGAGTTTATTTTGTTATATGGTGCAAGATGAAGGGATTTATTTTCCCAGTTAGCCATTTGTCCCATAACCTACTATTCTTCTGTAATTCAGCCTTTTCTCACTTTAAAATACTAACTATATTTATATTACAATAAATTCTTATGTCGTAAGTCTCTTTATGGACTTTATTTTCTGTTACATTGCTCTGTTAACCTAGGTGCCATGACCATGTAATTTTATTTTTGCTGTACTGTATACACTTATTTGTTAGACAAAATTCCGTTCGTTGCATTAACTATATTTGATTCCAATCTGTATTCTCCCAGATGAAGTGGTTTTGACTGTCTTGCTAAAGTTCCAAAGTACAAAATGCTACTGGAATTTTAATAGAAATTGTATTGAATTTACAAAGTAGTATATTTAGTAATATTTAGTCTTCCTATCTACAGACATACTTTGTTCTATGTCCTTTTCAGTATTTTGTAATTTTCTTTATGGATCCTGAACATTTCTGAATTTTATTCTGGGAGATATTTTTATTGCTTTTGGGAGAAAATGGTTTTTCTACTTATATCTTCTACCGTTAATTGCTGATACAGAGAAAAGCTATTTATTTTTGTTTTTATTATTTACTTATTTTTTCTCATAAGCTTTCAATTCTTTTGGGTGCTAAAGATAGACTAATAACTTGTCACAGAGCACGTTTAATATGTTTATTCATAGACATCATTTCAAAGTCTTGATATTCTAGGGTATGTTTGTAGTTTGAGATTAATCATAAATATCTTATTTGCTTGCATTTTACATAATTAGAATTATATCATTGAGTAGCAGTGGAAATACAGTCAACAGTTGAAGGTCATTGAAGAAAACAAAAAAATAGAGAAAATTAGGATTTTTTTTCTCTTAAATTTTTCACAATGAAATACTGTAAACCAGAATTAGCAGGCTGTCTTAGTTCTAAAACAGTGTTTTTCTCTTTTCAGGAAGTAGTTCTGAAAGATGGAAGAATTGAAAGACTCAAGTTGGAACTTGAAAGGAAAGATGCTGAAATCCAGAAGCTAAAAAATGTGATCACTCAGTGGGAGGTTTGTTTATTTACTGTTTTTATTATATATAAGTATGTTTATTGTTTGATTGAAATAATGTTTCTGCTGTTTTGGTTTTTAAACTCATTAATGTTATAAAAGTGAAATGATAATATAGTTTCTTTTTATTGTAAGATATATATAACAATTAGCCATTTTAACTATTTTTAAGCGTACAATTCAGTAGCATTAAGTACCTTCGTAATGTTGTGTAGTCATCACCACTGTTTCCAAAACTTTTTCATTATTCCAAACAAACTCTGCACCCATTAAACAGTTCCCTATTTCCTCTTCCCTTGCAGCCTGTGGTAACCTCTAGTCTTTATGATTTTGCTTCTCCTGAGTACTTCATATAAGTGGAATCATACAATATTTGTTCTATTGTGTCTGGCTTATTTCACTTAGCATGTTTCAAGGTTCATCCAAGTTTTAGCATGTGTCAGAATTTCATAGTGAATAGAGCTGTAGTTGACTGAATAAGTTTTTTTCTTCATATTTTTATTTTTCCATCTGACCTGTCTCCCTTGTTCATTTCTAAGCTGCTCAGAATTCCTACTTCCTTTATATTTACTGTGTTGCTTACTTCTGTTCATTGTATTAACTGCAGTATTACTCAGATTTATCATCAGCAAATTACTGGGCAGAAAATTTAGTAAATCTGTATTTATTGGACTTGATTTAAAATATATTAAATTTGTTTTATGAGAAAGACTTTTGAATCTGGTAACTTCTGTACCTATCTGTGTACATGATGAGAGAAGAAATGACAAGTTTCTTATACTGATCTGTTTCTGATTTCTTGTTTTTTTATAATGTATTAAATGTATTGTTTTTTCTAATGTATTAAGTATTTATAAGTAATTCCGAGTGTGTTATATGTTGAGTAAAGGTGGTGTGTAGGGAGAAAATTCTCCAGAATATGGAGGTTAACATGGAAACACAGTTCCTCTTTTCATAAATGTATAATCGTATCATTTATGTAGTATGAAAAGCAGCTAAGCCATTTGAGAAAAAAAATTGAAAAAGAATCAAAAGATATTTCAGTAAATTACTAATTTGTATCAGACAAAAATTACTTTAACATTTAGTTAGTAAAATAACAAGAGATTAGTAAATTTAGTCTTAACTGAGAAGACACAACTGTGCTGTACAGTTCAGTAACCATTACATGAGTATAACCTAAGTTTAAGTTAAATAAAGTTAAAAATGTATTTTCTCAGTCACACTAGGTGCTTTTCCAGTAGTTAATAGTCACGTATTGGACAGTGGCAGATAAAGAACAGATACAGAAAGTTGTAGTATAGTACCGGATACTCCTGGTACAGAGCTATGAATAATTTTTTTTCTAATTATTTTGAAATGTTAAGGGTTTCATTTGAGGAAGAAAAGAGAAAGACTTCAGGATCTTTTAATGTTATCCTGAGTTTTCTCCACTTTTATCCCTCTCTTTTATTTTTCAATCACCAGGGATTTAATATAAGTAGTAGACAGTTCTAAATACATTTTCCTTCATCCTGTTTCTTTCAAAAGTAACTATGTCTTTGAGAAAGTTGAGAACTCACAGCTCTATAAATCAATAGTAAATCATTAATTTTATCATTTACTTTAAAAAATGAAATCTTTTTTTCTTTGACTATTAGGCAAAGTATAAAGAAGTAAAGGCAAGAAATGCACAGTTATTGAAAATGCTTCAGGAAGGTGAAAGTAAGTGATTTTTGTGGTTTTAGAATTAAACATCTTAAAAATATTTTAAGATAATTTTTCAAGATACGTGATTTATTAACTCAACAAAATAAAAAGGTTTCCCAAAGTGATACAAACTGGATTGTTGCTGATAATTTTGTTACTACAAGTCACTCTTACAGTACCTTAGGTATTAAAATTATTCATGTAAGAGAAATCTTGAAATTTCAATTTTTATAAATTGTTAGACTACATTTATCAGGAAAACAAGAATAACATTTGCTTAAGAGTCTGCTTTTTAGTTATTAGATGAGAAGACCTATCATCATTTTAGACTTTCCTTCTCCATAACCTCCCACTCTTCATACTCTTGCTGCCACTCTAAACTCTCAGCAATAGGTCAGAAGCAGGAAGCCAAGGAAATCAATCAAAACTGATTAGAGAGAGTAACCAAAGAATTTATATGCATATATACACAACCCAAGGACACGGAAAATGGTGGGGAGAGGGACCGGGGAGGGGGATGCGACGGGGTGGAATGGGTCATTGGGGAGAAAAAGGGACATTTGTAATATTTAAAAAAAAAAAAAAAAAAAGACATTGTTTATTCACCAAAACAACAAACAAAAAAACACACAACTGATTAGAGAGCCTGGCTGGGTATGACTCAGCGGTTGAGCATCCACCTAGGATCCAGGAGATCGAGGTTCGATTCCTGGTCAGGACACATGCTGGGTTTCGGGCTTGATCCCCAGTAGGGGGCATGCAGGAGGAAGCCGATCAGTGACTCTCGCATCATTGATGTTTCTCTCTCTCCTTCTTCCTCCCTCTCTCTGAAATCAACAAAGATATATTAAAACAAAAACAAAAAACTGATTAGAGATTAAAATAAGACTAGGAAAGTTGATGTTTTATGAAAATCCTCACAAATTAGTTGCTTTCTTGATTGTTTACCTGATGACATTTCCCTTGAAAATTCTATGAAAATTTTCCATTCATGACAGAAAAGAAAATGTATATTAATTTTTAATATAAAGTCTATGCCAAGAAAATTATTAACCATAAAAGAGACATAGAGAAAGACATGAATAAATGAGAAAATCTTCTGGACAAAATTAAGTCTAATAAACAATTTTCCCTGTTAATATTAATGAAATACCAAATATAGCTCCTGTGAGTACTGTATAGCACTTAAGAAATTGTGAAACTCACCTTGAAGAATAAATAAGACCAAAAAATTTGTTTCAAATATGAAGATACTGGGAGAATTGTCCAACCAAAATTTAAACTATATTATTAAATAACAGTTATCAAAACAATATGAGTAAAAACCAGAAATCTTGTCCAGTTGAACAGAATATATAGTCTTGAAGTAGATTCAGGCTTATTTTTTAACTTTTCTATTTTTTATGATATAACTATAATTTATTATACAGCTTAACTATGATGAAATAGAAGTTAAAGTATAATGGGGAAAGGCATTATTTGGACAATTAGAAACCAACATCCTGAGATTCATTTAGATCTGTTCACGTTACTGAGCTCATGTGGATCATTTAATGAATAAAATTATGAAAATAATTGTTTACAAGGTATGTTTCTCATAGAATAAATTAAGGGTATAATTGGATGTATGATTTTTAAATATGTAAAAGAAATACACCTTAGTTAAGGAAACATTGTAAAAAGTGAGAAAATTAACTGATAAAAGCTTACTCTCAATAATGGATTAAAATTGGCTACTAGTAAATAAAAATCAGTGTCCATACTATAAATAATCCAACTAGAAGAATTTGATATAGGACCATTACATGAAAAATACAGTATATTAGAGTATATATACTCTGGCATTTATAATATAATAAATGTAAATACAGTCAGTTCTGTTATAATGCAACATGTGCTCCTAAAAATCACCAATCTTTGCAGAATCACAGTTAAAACCATAACGTCTATGGGGGAAATGGGGTTTGAAGCATACAACACTCAAAAAACTTCATCAGTGACACATTAAAAAAATATGGGAATCTAATAAAAACAGTCTAACAGTTTTATACATGTTTAAAATGGTTAAACACAACCTAGTTTGCTTGTAGAAGTAGGCTTCAGAGGGTTATAACTTGTGCGTTACTGGTTAGATATGGAAAACTTGACAGTTGGTCTGGTTCTTAACACAGTGAACTGAGATAGGTGGTAGATATTTGAATAGCGTGTCTGGGTGCAGATTGCTGTGTTCATAAAATTGAGCTTAAGCAAATGCAAAATTCCTATTGTGTTTAAATTGTTCCTAATATATCAGTGTCATTGAAACAAACATAGGAGAAGTGACTAATTAAAATACTATATAATTATTAAAAATCACTAGTTCTTAGTATGTGTGTTTAGTTCTGGAGATGGAGGAATAGAAAGTATAATTCATAAAAGTTCCCAGGTTGATTCTTGAGAGACTTATTTGTTTCTAGATACGTTGTTATACCTTATTGCATATTATATTAAACTATGAAAACTAAATTTGATTTACAGTGTCATATTGGTAGAGCTATGGTGACACCAGTACTCAAAAATACTTAAAACATTTCTCCCTTTACTAATTTTATTATAGTTTTACTTCTTCAATCTTAGTTTTCTTTTTCTTCTTAGCTTGTTTTTAAAGTTGAGGAGTTAGTTTTTCATTCAATAGCCATTACCATGGAATTTGTCAGCCATATGGAGATTTTTAATGCTTAGGAAACTTAGGGGGCCAAAATACAGATCTCTTTCTTCCCCAAAGAGAGAAAAAACCTTTAGACAAATAGTTCTGAGAGATCACAGAGGTTATATGACCAGTTGCGAGCTAGGTTTATTTGATAGTGCTTTATTGGTATGAAACATATAGATGTAAATAATTTCTCTAGGTCTATATGGTCACCCTGTCAGTTTTTAAAACAAAACAAACAGAAGCCCTCTACATTTTTTAATCTTAAAGATTAGTCAAGTATTTAAAGTTTTCTCCCTGTGTGAAATGTATTTTCTTGTGTCCTTGTCCTTTTTACTGTAGATGGAAAAACTTACTCTTTCATCATAGCTGTACAATTAATATTTTAATGCTACAGAAAATGTAAAATTTCCATTAATATGATAATAAATGATTAGAATTTCCTAATGAAAAATAAGAGCTATATAGGGTCAAGAAATATATTCATTAAGTAGGAGGACAATTAATTGTTGCCTGACTGCATTGCTATCTTGGTTCACTAAAGTACTGTTAAAGTATTTGAGTGATTGAAAATATTATCCTATTCTTTCTCCTTTTTTGTCAGTGAAAGATAAAGCAGAAATACTTCTGCAAGTTGATGAATCACAAAGTATCAAGAATGAACTGACTATACAGGTAAGAAAAACTGTATAAGACTGGTATGCGTAGGCCATTCTTTAGTCTTGAATTATGAAACTTGACTAAACAAAAATATAGTCCATCAACACTGCAAGAAAATGATATGAATTGGTGAACACACAATACAAATATACAGATGATGTATTATAGAACTGTACACCTGAAACATATAATTTTATTAACCAATGTTACCCCAATAAATTCAATAAAAAAGAAAGTGATATAAATTATATTTAATTATTACTATATGTAATAGCAAATAAGTGAAGATACTATTTACTGTGTAAGGGAGATAGGTATGTTCTGAAGAATAGGGGAAGATAAGGTTGTATTTTAGTTGATGTGGACTATGACTATAGAGATAGAAATAGAAAGGGCAGCTAGAACTTACCCTACTCTTGGACTTGATTTTCTGCACTTCCCATCATTATTCTGTGGTCTTAGATCAGTGAGCTTGTCCTGTCTACTCTAATATATAGCTAAGTAAAGTGCCTAATTGAAATTGGGGTGGTGAGGAGGGGTTCTCCTCTGATGCTCATTTATCCAGTAGTCAAAAATCATCATTATGAATAAGTGTTAAGAATTAAGGTTATTGTATGTATGGTGCCAGGTAGCAGGTACTGGAAATATTGAGGGGAACACTTTGTAAAGTATATGGTTGTCTAACCACTATGTTGTACACACCTGAAATTAATACAAAATAATATTGAATGTAAAAAAATATATATATGTTTACACAGAACTAAAAAAAAAGAGTATTTCAAAAAAAGTCTTTAAAAATTGAATATTTGGTTATAGGTGTCTTCACTTCATGCTGCGTTAGAACAAGAAAGATCTAAAGTGAAAGTATTACAAGCAGAATTAGCCAAATATCAGGTATGCTTTTATAATTTTGGAAATGTTTTCATCACAAATAATACATTTGGAATAGATATTATGTGAGAATAACTGCATTATTTTGTTCTTAGGCCAAAATTTATTCACCAGAAATATTAATGATTTTGTTATATAATTTACATTTTAGAAAATGTTAAGGTTATTCTAGATATTGGTATATGCATCTAGATATTGGATATCTCTAAAGTATTTCAGAAAAATTCTTGGTACTATATATGATGTCGCATACATGCCATTGACTCATATCAAGGGAAGGTACATAATGACATTTGTCCCATTATATAATACGTTTAATCACTTGGGTACAGCGATATCTTTTGGATGTCTTCATTGTAAAGGTATATTTTCCAGTTTGGAAATTAATAAATGATATGTTGAGTGATACTTTGAGATTGTGTGACTATCCTTTTCTATTTACCCAGTGTTTTAGCATCCATTGATATTTGTAGCAGTTACTTTTGGTGGTTGCAAAATAGTGATTTTTCTAATTGTGTCATTTCTTCCGCACTCACAAACTGACATTCAGCATTTTATTCTGGACGAAGCAGTTAAAAATATCAGTGCTGTTTCAGTATATGTGTATCTATAAGTATATATAAATACACACATGTATTTGTATGTATGTATGTATGTGTGTCTAAGTCATGATATAAAAACATATTAATGTGGGGTCACTGTCAAAATAGTTTGAAAGCCACTGGTGGCCTAGAGAACATAAAAGTTGTTTAGCCCCAGCTTTGACATCTCATCAATCCGGGAATGAGAATTTGTCTGGGAGGCTTTGAAAATGATTCTTGAATTTTTTGTGTTTTAAAAAAAATCTTGTTGAGAAGCAAGGTAAGAATTTTAAGCTGTATAAGATTGATACTTATGTGTAGTTGGGATCTACCTTATAGAAAAATTTTTGATAAATTTATTTTTATATTTCTATCAGGAAATTATTTTTTAATACATTTCATTATACATCTCAGGTCCCACATAACCTCTTTATACTTATTTTCTCTGAATGAATCCTTGCAGAACTTTTATTTGGTCAGGAATGAATAACAGGGTTCTTATACTTGACTTTTTAAAAATGAAGGTTGACATAGAGGAAAGTTATAGGCAGAAAAAAGATGGGAAAAAAAAACAAAACAAAGAGAAGCTAGCCACTATTATTAAGTGGGCCTGGGTTTCACGTGCCCCTGATATAACCACCATTTTTAGAAATGCGCTTTTCACAGACAGGTAGTTCCCAGACTTGGCTGATCATCAGAATCACTTTAGAGCTTTTTGAATTATAGTTTGTCCCACTCCTGGTAATTGTGAATAAATAGGTCTAGGACAAAGTCTAGACATCCAAATTTGAAAAATATTACTCAGGTGGTTGTAATGATCAACTGAATTTGAGTACCATTGCCTTAGTTTATAAAAACAGAGAGAAAAACTATACTATTGTTGTAAGACAAACACATCAAATCATTATTTATGATTAAAATGGAGGTAGTTATGGATGATTTTAATTTTCTTCTTTGTACCTTGTACTTTCCATATTTCTACAATTAATATTTACTTTTAAAATTATAATGCATAAAATGTTATGTTTAAATTAATGTAAAATACTTGTCAAGTTGCTTCTCTCTTTTCTTGGCCCAAGTCAAGTACCATAGATGGAGTTTCAGTTGGACAGATTAAATACAGATGTATATATGTCACTGAGCAATAAGAAAAGTATAATCTACTTTTCAAACCAGTGATGAACAAAATCAGACTTCTAATGCTGTCTGATAAGAGGAAGACTAGACAGAACTTGCATTAGAAATTGAATTACCCAAAAGGGATTATATGGAATAAATTGTGTTAGTATTGATCAAAGTTTTTATTTTAAAAACAATCTGGGACAGTCTAAAAGAGCTCTAAAAAGATAACATATTGGTGATCTTACTAAGTCTAGACTAGTTCAAATAGATGTAACTGTTTTCTACAACTACTTTAACGATTTGTAAAAATAACCCTGTAAAAATAATTTAGTATATGCATATTCAAATATGCAACAAACGCAAAAAAGAAATTGCTTCCTTCTCATACACAAAAATGCCTTTGGTTTCATATATTCTTAAAATGAGAGTGTCCCCAAAATGGTGTTTCCTAAATAATTTGCCCTATTTTTCTTTACAGGGTGGCAGAAAAGGGAAAAGAAACTCTGAATTCGACCAGTGTAGGTGATTCCATTAGCCTTTGAGGTCAACACAAAAATTAAAACTTTCAGGGTTTTGCAAAAATGTATATATTTAATGCTGTACAACTGCTAAGCTATGCAGTTTTTGTTGAAGAAATACTTAAAACAATTAGCTTACTACAGTCTATACTTTTTTGTCCTTTTGGCTTAAAGTGAAAAGAAGAAAAACAGAATTCCAGCAGAACACAATGATTATTGTTTACTATCCGTACTTCTTATCACTTTAGTTTTTCATCAGTCAATAAAATTAATTTACTCTTCCATTAATACGTTTGATGTTTTAAGTTTCAGAAACAATGTGAACATTTTATTTTTGCCTATAGCATAACCAATTAATTGGATTATTTAAGTTCAGTGAATATTTACTTAGCACTTTCTGCATGCTAAACCTATGGGACATACAAGATGGTTGATATAATAGGTGTAGTGCCTATTATAAAACATTGAGGTTCAGTGAATATTTACTTAGCACTTTCTGCATGCTAAACCTATGGGACATACAAGATGGTTGATATAATAGGTGTAGTGCCTATTATAAAAGATTGAGGCTCTCTAAGCTCAGAACTCCTCTCTTAGAATCTACTACATGTACAGATGACACTTTTCCTCTTTGCATTGCTCTTTGGGAACTGGACCTTGGGGAAATGGTGCATGACAATGCTGATAATCTTTTATTGATGTAAGTAACAGAGTCCTTTGTCCTTGACTAGGAGACTTGTGTCTTCTCTATCCACATCCACAAAATTGTGGCAACTTAGCTTGCAAGTAGGGCAAGTAGAGGCTGATATTAGATCAGCCTCAGGTTCATGCCAATGTAACAACAGTGACAGAAACAGGCATTACATTAAACATGAAAGGGAAATTCCCAACTGCTATGGGCAGAAACCAGGCAGATTTGTAGACTGTTGCTGGTTGGCTTGAGATATGAAGGAGTGAGCATATAAGCATTAAGAATGGCAACAGCTAGGCTGTCCTTCAGCTCAGCTCTTCCCTCAGTCTGTCATGCTAATCTTACATTCATCCAGAGATGACAGTAAAAGGTCTCAAGAGTTTTTTTGTTTTTTACAGTGAAAACTGCTACAAGGAACTTTGGCCCTTTATAGATTTTTCTTAGACAGACTAATTTCTGCAGAAACCATAAATGAGGTATTTAGATTAGTATTAAGGCTCTTATTGCCCCAGGTTGGGTTTACAGTGCTAATGAGGTAACCCACTGAAGAATGAAAAACAGACCCAAAGGAATCTAGATAACTTCTGGAAATCAGCCCTGCCATCATGGAAAACTCCCCCTAGCACTTATGTTGAATTTAAGAGCGATTATTTTGATAAGGGGGCAGTAAAACCCAGATTATGGTGGACTCCTCAAAGGTCATCAGCCAAAGGACAGACTCCAGCCACAACTGGAAAATGTGGCTGTGGCTGCCACAGTTACAAAGGGAGAAATAGTGTGAGCGGATGATGTCTTTTCTGCCTAATACAGAGCTTTGGGTAGACTGGAAACATTGGAAGTTTGACGAAGCTGTGGGCAGCCACTGCACTGCTTAAAACAAAGTCATTGCACCTTGCTTCTGGCACATACACTCCTTCCTGCCTCTTGATCCCTCTCTTCTCCTCTACCCCAGCTTCAGCTGCTTTAAGGGAAAGATGATTAGGAGAGGGGTCAAGCTTTCCCTGTCACCAAGGGGAACCAAAGGTCCGTCTGGCAAGTATTCGGAGGAACTTTGGGGTGGAGAGGAACTCAAACTTGTATGGCTCTGCTGGATACAGGAGCCCATCACCATTCTCCCAGCCTCATGGGGGAACTGGCACCGGGAATGCAGCAAATGGGGCTCAGGAAGGATTCACCTGGAAAAGGAATGCTAAAGTGACCTTCTGGGTGCGGTCCTCCAGGCCAATTCCATCTTCATTACTTTTATGTCTGAATGTGTAGTAGAAATTGATGTGTACCTGTGTTTCCTCATTCCCTAAGTGCCAGAGGAGGTTCTCTTGATTGAAAAGAGTTGCAAGCAGAGAAGTGCTAGTGATTCTGAGGCTCTATAGTTTGAGCTACAAGTCTGTAGAACTGATAATTTTGCCAACTGGAGTCTTTGATGAGAGGAGGCAGCCTCCATCCCGAGGTGCCCCTTGGGGTTTTGAACTCATAGCCTCCCTAACACAGCTACCACATACACCCCATTTGAAAAGCAGCTATTAGTTGTCCTGGCTGGGTAGCTCAGTTGGTTAGAACATCATCTGCATACACTAAGATTGAGAATTCGATCTCTGGTCAGCACATACAAGAATCAACCAATGAATGCATAAATTAGTGGAACAACAAATGGATGTTTCTCTCTCTCCCTTTCATCAATAAAAAAGAAATGAAAAAGAAAACCTATTTCCCAAGTACTCCATTTAAAAAAACACACAAAAAAGCTATTTATTAGCTTGCTATTGAGCTCTTTGTTGAAACTGAATGCCTGACTGATAAGGGCCTCGTGACTCAGCCTAATACTGCCATTTGGGGGGTGGGTCAATTTGGACTGAATGACTACCACGGTGGAAGGGCTAAATAAGCCTTGGTCATCAAATGGAAATGATATATTCAAAAATGATGTTCTGGCCCAGTGGCATCCGGGCTTTATATGAAAAGCGGAAGCTATCTCCCTGGGAGAAACCTTATCATTTGCCTTCTCCTCCCTCTGACTTTTCTGTATGAAGCAAAGCTGCTGACTCAATGGAGCTCTCAATTCAGGATTTCCCCTAAATGCTTGGGCCTGATTCACTGATGGTTTAGCTACACTAAAACCCATTAGGAGGCCTCGGATCTGCTGTGGCTGTTCAACTTGGGTATTAACATGTAGGACCAAAAGTGGACATGGTCACTACATTCTGGGCAGAATTCAAGGCCACTCTCTTATCTCTGACCAATAGTCCTCTTGATGAACTTTGTTATATTTGTACTGACTGTGGGCTGTTGCCAGTGGCCTAGCTCTTCAGTCTGCACTTGGAAAACTATAGACTGGCAGATTGAAAACACCTCCTCTCTGGGGACATGAAGTATACAAACAAAATCACAACTGCTGACCCAACCACTTGGGTCTCTCATGTAGACGTCCATGGTAGGGGCCATTCCGATGAAACTGACTGAAGTCAGTTGCTGACAGAGCTTTGTGCTGCCCTGATTGCCACCATTGCTGCTTCTTTCCATCATTGTACTGGACGTGATCCACACCCATCATCACAGAGTGGGCAGAGTATCAAAGGCTACTACTGATTGCCAGACTTGGACTCCTGACAAAAGATGATGCATCTGTCTCAGGGAATGAGGCCACACTGCGTGAGTGTGGCCCCCACCCACTCCTGGCATATTGATTACATTGGACTTTTGACCCTCTCTCAGGTATTGGTGGTGTCTCATCATTGTTGACACTTTGTCACCCTTGGTGTTCCTGGTCTAGTCCAATCAACTGTCTGTAGCCACAGTCTTGTGCCCCTTAAACTAATCTGTCATGTTTTTGGCTTTCTGGACCATTTTCAATCTGACAGTGGTGTACCTTTTATTGCAAAAGCCACTTAACAATGGGCTAATGGCCAAGGTACTCAGGACTTTTTGTGCTACAATCGACAGTCATCTCAAAGATTCTCTGCTTTATATCCCATACCTGCTCCTTGTTTATACACTTTAGTACTAGGTATTTTCGTCACTGAATGTGGCTGTCTCCAGAAAGAAATCATCTCCTGGCCACTTCCTAGGTAATGATAAAGAGGAGATGGGGTGGGGGAAGTTTATAAAACTATATTGAAAATCCAGAAAGCTACCCTGGGCATGATGCTGCTTTCCTCTAATGACAAATGCATGTTGGTCTGGTTGGTACATTACGATTTAAGCTTAATTCTGGTTTAGCTGCTTGGATTCTCCTGTTGGACTGACATGGTCTTAGTGCGTAAGGATAATGTTGAGTACATGGTTGAGTACATTTCTCCCTTAGTCCCCCTATAACGGCCAATGGTGGTCCAAATGAGGGACATAATGGGTCTTCGTAAGTTTTAGAAAAATGTCCTTATTACTTTTGTGCCTTATCCTTATGGACAAAAGGTCTAGGTGTGAATCAGGGATGAATGGAAGGTGAAGTTATAGCTACTGGAATGGGACACACTGTTTTTTTGGTGGTAGGGGTAAACTGTCTGGCACTAGGGGAAGGAACATCTTGAACCTCGGGAGGCAGGGGAGAGGGAGAGACATCAATGGTCTTCTGTCTTTCAGAGCTATCCCTGGACCTTTTCTCATGAAGGAAGACATTCAGGTAAGGTTCTCATGAATTAGCAAATGCTACATTTAACTGAGTCTGCTGTGTCCCACCACACAGCTCTGACCACAGTTGATTGCCATTCTTGTTTAGTAAGAAAATGGCAGGGAGCCCTGGTGGGGTAGCTCAGTTGGTTAGAGCATCATCCTGATATGTCAAGGTTGTGGGTTCGATCTCCAGTCAGGGCACATGCAAGAATCAACCAATGAATGCATAAGTAAGTGGAACAACAAATTGATGTTTCTCCTCTCCCTCTCTCTCTCAAATCAATTTTTTTAAAAGTTTAAAAAAAAAACAGGGAATGTCCCATCTCTTGTACCTCCCATGAAAAACACCTGTCAGCACCTCCAGATATCATTCCCACTCCCACTCCTGTAGCTTTCACTAGTCATTCTGTGGAGTGGATGAATGCCACTCGGCTGGTGGCATGGACAGACAAGACTGTAGGCAGTCCCTCCGTAAACAAAGACTAGACTTAATTATTCAAACTGAGCTAGGAACCCTAAGGCCTACCACAGTGTCCAACTTGTGCCCCACAACTGATGGAGATCACATTGTTGGAGGGAGGGGGGGCTCCAATAATTATAAACATTTTTCCAGGTGCACCATGTGTGCCCCAGGACTACTACTTGGGTGAATGTCAGGCATTAATTTTCCTCCTCTTGAAAAAACAGTGGCTTGCATCTTAGGGGTGGTCATAAGAAACCTAGTGTTTGAGAAAACACCATCAATAGATCACAGAGCCATCAGATCACACATAGAACTATCCAAATATGGCTGCCCTTGATTACTTGGAGGAGTTTCTCAGAGGGATAATTTACTTGCTATTTTTTATGCAACTTGGGGAGGGGGAAGTTATTCCTACAACAAGAACCATCCAATTAGAAGAGGTAGAACAAAATTTGTCCTCAATTTAGCTGAAGAGATCAATGACATCACACTGGCCCTGGAAGGCATTCAAGTCAGCCTCAACTCACTGCTCAGGATTGTTATGATTGATATAATTGCCCTAGATTTCCTCTGTGCAGGCCATGGCAAAGTATTTATAATTGCTAAAACATCCTTCTGTGCCTAGATTAATGCCTTGGGCCAAGGGGATAAGGTAATACAAAAACAATACCAACAAGTAGCCAAAGTAGACCCTGATGGTTTATGGGATTTGTTCAGTGGATTGGGTCTAGACCCCTGGGGAGCATGGTTATTAATACTGCAGGTTGGCCTCATACTGCTCTTTGGAATCCTGTTGAAACTAGCCTTATTAAATGCTTTATGAGACAAATTGGATGGATTTGGTCCCAGCCTCTGGTGGTCAGATTAATCAGAATGACCAATAGAGTGGCATCCTCATGGGAAAGTTTGCCAGAAGCCACAAAAGTGTAGAAACAAGGGGTAAATATTATCAGGAGATAATTCTTCATGGGTCTCTCATAATTTTGCATATCTTGTGAATGCAGGCACTGACCACCTGTGGTGGGTAGAATAATGGCTCTCCAAAGACCCTAATTTTCAGGACTTGTAAATGTCACTTTACATGCAAAAGGGACTCTGCAGATGTGATTAAGGATCCTGAGATGATGAGATTACCCTGGGTTATTTGTGAGGGCCCAGTGTCACCATAAGGGAAAGGGAGGCAGGAGAGTCAGAAGAGATTGACAATGGAAGCAAAAGTTGTAGTGATCTGGCCACTGCTCCAAGGAATGTGAGCAGTCTCTAGACACTGGAAAAGGCAAGGAACAGATTCTCCCCCAGAGCCTCCAGAAAGAACACAGTCTTTGACTTTAGAGCCATATTGGACTTCTGACCTCCAGAATTTTAGGATAACCTGTGTTATTTTAAGCCACTAAATTTGTGATTATTTGTTAAAGCAACAATAGGAAACTAATATACTGTCTTTGTTCTGGACAATTTTTTAAGGATATTTGTATAGTGAACAGTCCTTGAAGAAAATCTCTCCCGAAAAAGAGCTGCAATATTACTGCTTATTTATAAGGTTTGGGTTCCCTATACTTGGGGTTCCTCTTGTAACACAACCCACTGCATGTGTAGTGTCATCATTCTGCAGAAGTTGGGACTTGGGGAACTGGTATAAAAAAGTGCTGATACGCTGGCTACAACTATTGCTATACTGAAGTCCATTGCTTCTTATGTCTTCTGCCAGCATTTATGAAACTTAGCTTGTAAATAGGGGAAAACCTCAGACCCCTCATAATTCTTGATCATAGAACTCAGATAAACCACAGTGCTCTTCACCTTTCACCTAATTTGGAAAACAAGGCTGTAAGAATTATTTGGATGAGATGGAATGATTGGAAGGCTATACACTTTTTTTTTTTAATCCTCACCCGAGATATTTTTTCCCATTGCTTTTCAGAGAGAGTGGATGGGAGAGAGAAACATCGATATGAGACACATCAGTTGGTTGCCTCCCACATGCACCCTGACCCAGGCTGGGGATCGAGCCTGCAACCAAGGTATATGCCCTTGGCCAGAATCGAACCCAGGACCTTTCAGTCTGAGGGCCGACGCTCTAACCAGAGCCAAAACAGCTAGGGCAGAAGGTATACACTTTTTAAAACAACTCAGCTTCCGGTGTAAAATATCTCAATAGGCTGCCTTATGTGCTACAAAACTCCCACTATCCTAAAGCATTTCCCCCCATAAGCATTATTCCCTGGAATTCCTAGATGATTTGTTTTATATACAGTGGTATCTCGGTTTTTGAATGTAATCCAGTCTGGAAGACTGATTTCTGAAATGTTTGAAAACCAAGGGATCAACAGCCAACAGCTAGGCCTCAGCATCTTGCACTCAGCGGAAGCCGTATGGCATGTTCGACTTCAGAGGTATGTTTGAAAACCGAAGCATTTACTTCCCGAGTTTACAGTGTTCGTAAACCGAAATGTTCGTCAACGGAGACGTTTGAAAACCGAGGTACCACTGTAATAGATTTTGCATACTTTAACCTACTTCTCCCTGCCCTCAGAGAGCATCTAAAATTTCCCCGTGGCTCATTTGCTTACTGTACACAACATGATGGCAGACATAAGGTAACCTCTAAGGTCAGGAAACAAATTCCAAATACATGCATGTTGAATAAGTGTCCTCTGAGAAATCATAAGACTTGGAGATTTACACAAGCAGGGAGTGAATGTGTTTTTCTTCTGAACCTACTGCAAAGCAACTTAGTATTATCTATTATTTATATGTCTCTATACTATAAACATTGGGAGAGACATAAGAGTATAAAATATGATCTGTTACAAGTGAATTTCCTCTCTAGTGGAAAACATAATAGTTCAACAATAAATGCTCTCATGCCAAGAAATTAGGTTGGCACTGTGTTTTCAAGGGCCTTGTCTAATGAGGTATGCACACAAGCATACTACAAGGCAGAATGTGATGAGTGACACAAAAGTAAAAAGCTATATGGGAATAGAGTATTTACAGAGATTGTATGGCTCACAAAGCCTAACATATTTACTATCTAGTCTTCCCTGAAAGTTTGTTGATCCCTGATCTGGACCCTCATCTCCCAAAATTCCTTAAAATGTACGATTATTGCTAAAAGTGCCTTAATAATTATACTGTATTTTATTTGTTTTGTTAATCCTCACCAGGGTATACATTTTCTATTGCTTCTAAGAGAGAGTGGAAAGGGGGAGACAGAGACAGACACATTGGTGGGCTGCCTCTTGTACGCCTCCTACCAGGTATGGAAGCCAGACCCCTAGACATGGGCTCTAATGGGGAATACAATAGGCAGGCAGGCAAACTTTCAGTGACCCAGATGATGCCAAACCGAGTAACCAACTGAGCCACACCCGCCAGGGCATAGTTACTTAATTGCAATGATGAGTATATTGCAATTAATACTTTGAGAACTTATCTTAGACCCAGCTTACAAAGGGACTCTGCTCAAAAGTAGTCATCATGCTAGAGTATTCATTCCCAGAACAGAGTTGGATGGTTTAAAAACAGAAATACAGATATCTTTGCATATTTGGGTCACAATGGTCTGTCAGGGCTTACATTTGTGTAACACTAAGTTAATGTCCTGGGTTGTATAATCCTTGCAAGTCATCTTTAAGGGTAAACTGACGTCATCTCAAAGTCAGAATTCTCAGGGAGAAAAATAACTTCCTATTTCCTATTTGTATTCATATTACACTGAAAACAAGTTTTGAATAATCTTTAATGCCACCTAAAGTCTGAAATAAAGCAGTAACTTATTTGATGTAAGAATAAAAAATGAACACCTCAGCTACATTAAACAGTCCCAGTTCGGTGGGTACTCTGTTTCTGCCCCAAACATGATAGACAGTGTTCACAGAAAATCGGGGGTGCTCGCGCAGGGATATCAGCATCGGAGCGGAGGCCACAGTCGACACAGGTGACCTGATCAGCTGAGCACACCCGGCTGACCCGAGGGCAGGAAGTCCAGGCCGTGGAGCAAAGACTCCACGGCATTGCACGTCGTGGTTACAGACATCTACATTATTCTTTGGTTACGAGCACCTTTCCTCCATTAACTTAGCTTCCCACGCTCCGGGCAGTAACGTCTTCTCCTAAGTAAACAAAAATTAAGCACATTAAAATAACAAAACATATCTTCTGCGCGCATTAGAGATCCGCGTCCCAGCGGCTACGCAGAGCAAGCCCAGGCCCCGCGAGCGCGACGGCGCGGAGTATGACGTCAGGGGGTGGGGAAACTACCTGGATCGCGAGAGCGCAGGCGCAGCGATGGTCTCGGGGCCCAGCGGTCGAGCCCTTTCTAGTAATTTCGCTAGCCGTGAAGTCATCCAGGTGCGCCGCGAATTTATTTTTTGGTGAAAGCAGTGAAAAGAAAATGAACTGACCTCTCCCGCCCCGCTGTACTTTTAGTCTTTCACTTTGGCTGTGCCTAAACGCTGACCCATGGAACGGGAGAGGGGAAGCCAAGCCGCAAGAGCTCGAGCCGGTCGGGCAAGACTCTCTGACGCCGCCAGCCGCGTTACCCGGCGTGCCTCGCGCGGCGCTGGCGGAGGAACGTGGGGGAGGGGGTGGGGAGGAGGAAGCGGCGGCGGCTGCGGATGTCGCTGCGACCGAGCGGTGTCTGAACATACGGCGGCTGCGGAGCGCCCGACCCGGGCCTGCGCCGGAGCCCACGTCCAGCTCCGCGGACCCTCGCCCGCTAGGGCGGCCCTGCGCCCGTTGCCACAGAAGCGGCGCGTCCTGCATTCTCCGTTGTCCGGGCCAGCCGGCTCTGGCGTCTGCTGGCTTCGCCTCGCTCGCTTGCTCCCTCCTGAGTCACCGCCGCCGCCATGGCCGATAGTGGTGAAAGCGGTGGCCCTCCGAGCTCCCAGGACAGCGCCGCCGGAGCCGAAGGTACTGGCGCCCCCGCAGCCGCTGCTTCTACGGAGCCCAAGATCATGAAAGTCACTGTGAAGACCCCGAAAGAGAAGGAGGAGTTCGCTGTGCCCGAGGATAGCTCTGTCCAGCAGGTGAGGACCTCCCTCGGCTCGGTACGGGGCGGGGGTGGCGGCAGGTCCTCTGCCCACCGCGGGAGGAGGTGGCTTTGCAAAGGCCGGGAGGGGTCTTCCCCGAGGTGCTGCCGGCCAGTCTCAGGGCTCATCCCTAATTAGATCACACCCAAGTTCGTGGGTTTGCTTCTTGGGACACCGCAGAGGTTTGTGGCGGTGCCGCGCGGCCTGTTTGTGGGACGCGCCGACACCTCTGTCCTCCGCGCCTTCCTCCCGCTTCGGCCTCCACGGACCCCCAGCCTCCGCCCCCAGCTCCCCGCCCCCAGCCGCCTCCCTGCTGCTCCGCACAAAGGAAAGGGACCCACCGTCTGGCTCCGGGCGGGGTAGAGGCTGGGCTGGGGCGAGAGTTCGCTTTAGCCCAGTCCGCGGTTTTGTCTCAAGAATAAAAAAAAAAAAAGGGGGTGCTCATTGTTTTACCTGCTTGAGGGTTAAGGTGGTTTTTGCTGGGAGGAGCACGTGCACATTTAGCTCTGCGTTTTGATTGCTGAAATCTTTCCCGATCTTTATTTTTAAAAAAGAACTATAACGTAGAAATTGCTTTCAGCTGCATCTTAAGTAAATAGTATTCGGCTTACGGAGAATGCTGGATGACTTTCGTTAATGACTTGCTGTTTTCTTTTTAATCTATTTATCACTCCTTAGATGCCAGTCATTGGGTAAGTTTTTGTTAGATTTTAGAGGGATGATAGCTGCATTATTCAGATATTAACGGTTCTAGTCTAATAGAAGAACAAAATTGGAGTTAATGGAGAATACCACCAAATAATTTACAACTTAAAATCTGTTTAGGAATATAAATTTTACAGTTAATTACATCCCAGAATATTTTTCCATAATTATTGCATTGATCTCTGGGGATCTCAAACATTGTGGACAGTTTATGAGGAAACAACAGTTCCCGAAATGTACATATTTTTACCCAGGCACTGTAAATGATTGGGGGTATGGGTGTGTATAGTTCTAAAAGGTGGTGAGTTTTGTGAAGTTTTAAGTAGAGTGTGTAGCATCAAGTGAGAGAAAATTTTACCACCTACTGAATCACGGTATATTTTGGTCTCAATTTTGCTGTGAAAAATTTCCTTAACATTTTTCTATTTTCCAACATACAGGAAAGTTGAAAGAATTGGAAAATGAACTGCCATATGTCTCCATATGTCTGTTACCTACAATTAGTGTTTTGCTATATTTGCTGTATCACACAAATTATCAGTCCATTTTATTTTTTGGATGCATTTCAATATTAGTGCATGTTCCCCTTAAGCACTTCAGCAATGTGCATATCATTAACCTGAATTCATTTTTTTTTTTTTTTTAACTTTTTTCTTTTTAGGTTTGACATGCACTGAAATTCACATGGTCGCCATTCTATGAGTTTCCACAAAACTGTGTAATCTAAAGCTTTATCAAGATGTAGAACTTTATAATTGACTAGAAAGTTATCTCTTACCCTTTCCCAGTTCTGCCACTCTCCCCTCCATCAACCACTTTTTTTATTTTCCTTCACCGTGGTTTAGTTTTGCTTTTTCTAGAATGTCTCATAAGTGTCATTGGGTAAGGCTTTTTTTTACTCAGCAGTTTTCGAGATTCATTCTTGTGTAGTTCCACTTTTACTGCTGTGTTGTTTTCCATTGTATAAATATACCATAATTTGTTCTCCTGTTGTGGTCAGTCACCTGGGCTGTTTTCAGTTATTTGCTATGGACATTCTTGTACAAATCTTTCTTTGACAAATGCTTTTATTTCTTATGTTAAATACTTAGAGGTGGAACGATTGGATCATGTGGTAGAAACCATGTTTGTACTGTTTTACTATCCTACACGACAGTGCATGGAAGTTCCTGTTGCTCCACATCCCTGCTAATATTTGATAGTGTCAGTTTTTTTTGTTTTAGCTGTTATATTGGGTGTGTAGTCACATTAATTTTTGAAGTCCTTAGATCTTTTTCTCCCTAGGACTCCTGGTTCAGGTCTCCATCATTCCACTTGCTTTGAGTATTTTACTGTAAAAGATTAGAAAGATTCAATATTCTATAAATTGAAAATTTGATTTAGATCAGTTTATGATATATCTGTGAGGATTTTTTTTTTTTTTTACTTTTTGTGATGGTGAAATTAGAATTTTAAAATTCTGTGGAAGTTTTAATTTTACTCCTCTGTAACCAAAATAAAGTTTTAATAGATAAAATTAAGGCCTTTCTGAAGCAATTTTTTCTGATGGCAGTTGAATTTTTATTTTGATAAATGCTTTCTGTTGGAGCAGAAAACGTGATAAAAATGAAGCTCAACACTGCACCAAGAATGTGAAGACAAGTTGAACTATCTGTGGGCTCTGTTAAGGGAAGCACATAGAGGAAAATAGGAAAGAATAAGAAAAGCAATTTCAGATGACTTGTAAAATTCTACTTGAAGCACAACAAAAAACTTGTCACTTTGTAATTAGTTTCCTTAAATGGTTTTGATAGCTTTAAATTATTTGCTACAGATTAAAATTTATTTTAAAAATGTATTTAATGACATTAAGATTCCCATAAAAATGTTCAGTAAAAAAATTGGAAAATATTTGGTTCTGAGAATTCTTAGCTAATGTTGGAGGTGAAGAGTTACCCTTCAAAAGGATAATATTGAAAGCTTAGGGTTTCAGGCAAATCTCATTTTCTACAAATTTAAAATCATCAATAATTGTTTCTATATAATGTGAATTCTCTTAATACATTATACTGAAGTAGTATTTCTTTATATGAGTATGTTCTGAGTGATTGAATGAAATTGTTAAACCTCTGGCGTCAGTTGTAAAATAAGAATGGTGTGTGTGTGATTAAAATTAGTGCAGAGAATGAAAAGGAGCTCCCATGTAACTTCTGATTAGTTTGTCCTTGGATTTTTGTAGCCCTCTGGACTATAGTGTAAAATTTGAAATATAATTAACTGAAATGCTAAGGCAGCATGTATTCTAGTTTTAGAAATCATCTTCATCACTTGAAACTTTTAGAAGAATATTAATGTACTTAACAACATACAATAATATAAATACTATATTGAATAGAATTGAGCCTTTCCTGATAGGGGAAATTGCAGTGCCTTAGAGTCATTATCACAAACATCATTTAACATTATAGTGTGGGTGTAGGGCTACACTGTCCTCTTTGATACCACCAGCTACCTCTGACTTTTGAACATTTAAAATATGATTGAAATGATTTAAAATGTGCTGCAAGTGTAAAATACACATCAGATTTTGAAAACTTGTGATTGGCTGCTTATACATAGCATAATGTTTTTTAAGGCTCATCCATGTTGTGACATGTATCAGTGCTTTCTTTTTATTGCTGAATAATATTCCATTGTATGGATATACTGTACATCACATTTTATTTCTCCATTCATCAAATTGATGGACAGATATTTGGGTTGTTTCTACTTTTTGACCATTAAAAATAATGCCTCTGTGAATATTCATACAAGTTTTTGTGTGGACATACATTTTCATATTTTGTGGGTGTATACCTATGAGTAGAATTACTGGGTCAGGTGGTAGCTCTATGTTTAACTCTTTGAGGAATTGCCAAACTATTTTCCAAAGCGGCTGTACTGTTATAGTCCCACCAGTAGTGCATGAGAATTCCAATTACTCCACATTGTCCACAACACTTGTTATTTTCTGTCTTTGATTATAGCCTTCCTGGTTGCTGTGAAGTGGTATCTCATTGTGATTACTTGGCTTTCTGTTACTTAAGCAGCAGTTCTCAGGGTGGTTTGGGGTGCCCAAGACCCTTTTAGGAGGACCATGAGATTAAAACGTTTCATAATAATTCTCAGCTGTTATTTGTTTTATTTTGAAATACATCTTTATTGATTTCACAGAGAGGAAGGAAGAGGGAGAGAGAGAAATAGAAACATCAATGATGAGAGAGTCATTGATTGGCTGCAGCCCACAACCCGGGCATGTGCCCTGATCGGGAATCGAACCCCGATCTCCTGGATCCTAGGTCGACGCTCAACCGCTGAGCCACTCCCACTGGGCTCAGCTCTTATTTGTGATTTTCAAGAGTGAACAGCACACTTTTCCAGGAGCTGTAAGATATGGGGTATTGTAACAGGTGTGAATCCAGTTTTCCATTACAAGACTAAAGTGATTTGCAAAAATTTAAAACTGATACTCTTTACATTGGAAAAGTGTAGTCATAGCTATATCAATAACTATAACTTACATAAAGAAAAATTCTTTGGGGTTCGAATTTGTAAGAGTGGTGTCCTGCAGTGGAGTATTGAATAGATTAAGTACGTACTTAAAAGATTGAGGATTGAACTCCACTCAGTGGCCATTTCCTCTTGCCTCAAAACTAGAGTAGCCTACTGGTCAGTCTCCCCGCTTTTCTGTGTTCCCCCCCCCCCCCCCCCCCCCCGTTCATTCCTAGATCAGTCTCTGAAAAACGTTAATCTGATCATGTTACCCTCTAGGTAAAATTAATGGCTCCCCATCGGTCTTAGACTACTTAAAGCTTCTGTGAGGCCCTGTGTGGTATGGTTCCTGGCTACCTCTCCATTCTGATGCCTTCTTTTTCCCTTGGTTACTTGGCTCTTGCCATACTGACTTTTTAGTTCCTTGACCTGTTGCTACATTTTTTTTTTTTTTCTGCCTGAGGACTTTTGTGCAGTTTGTACTGGCTACCTCCATCTCCTCCCACTCTTTGCCCATTTCATTTACCCCTTAAATCTCAGTGCAGAGGTCACTTTCTCAAAGAACTATTTCACGGTTGTCCAAACTAGATTGGGATTCCCCTGTTGTATTTTCTGACAGCACCCTGTTTTTGGTTATAAATCATCACAATTTAAATTCTGTATTTATGGGGCTATTTGATTGATTGTTTTTCTGCTAGAGAGAATCTGTGATTGTTCACCATTGTTACCAGAGCCTAGTACATGGCATGGGCTCAGTAAATATTTATTAACAAGTATGTATTTAATAATAACTACCAATTTTTGAGATTTTGCTGAGTGCAGTATATACATAACCCAGTTCCTGCCCTCCTCTCTCAGTTTACTTTTAAACAGCTCTTTCCTTAATTTACCACTCTTCAAGCAGAACTCTTGACTGCCTGAGGACATTCACTCTTTCTTCTGTTTACTGAAACACAATTCTTCTAGAACAGCCTTTCTTAGCTGGGGATCTTCATCTGAGTCACAGAACACAGAAAATGATTTGAATGATTATCCATTTTTCTCAAAGACGGTTCACAGCTCATATAATTTAAGTGCTTAAGAGAGAAGTTAATTCTTTACATGTATGTAGCCAGTATGTTGTGCTGGTAAATGTTCCGATTTGTAGTGTTTGCTGATTTCCATGGTGTAAGTTCTCTTACCTTGGCAGATTTTAAGCTACGAATACTAAACTGACTCACAAAATTCTTGAAAATTTAGCACTGTGAGCTAGTAGGAACCATTACTTACAGTGGGTGCCTCACGGCAGGGGTCAGCAAACCATAGTGGGACAAATCTGCCATGCCTATGCATTTCTGTATTACTTATCGCTGCTTTCAGAACAGACTATATGGCTCTATAGCCGAAGGTATTTACTGTCTAGCCCTTTACAGAAAATTTGCTGACCTCTGCCTTAGGGCAGTAGGGCTTACTGTTCTAGAACTTGTCACACTGTTTCTCAAAACCCTTCTCATTGGGAAATTTTTACTAAGGCTTAAATAATTACAGTGTTATCCAGTAGAAATGCAAGCTACATATGTAATTTCAATGTGCTCATAGCCGCTTAAAGAATTAAAAAGTGAAATAAAATTTTTTTTGTGGTAAGATACATATAACATAAAATTTATCATCTTAATCATTTTTAAGTGTACAGTTTAATGGCCTTAAATACACTCACATTGTTGTGTAACCATCACCACTATTCATCTTCAGAATTTTTTTCATCTTGCAGAACTGAAACCCTGTAGCTATTAAACAATAACCCGTCCCGCTACCATCTCCCTGCAGCAACCATTCTTACTTTCTGTCTCTATGAAATTGACTATTCTAGGTATCTCATAAAAGTAGAATCAAAAGTATTTGTCCTGTCCAGCTGGTGTTGCTCAGTGGTTGATCATCAACCTGTGATCCAGGAGATTGAGGTTCGATTCCTGGTCAGGGCACATGCCCGGGTTGTGGGCTTGATCTCCAGCAGGGAGCGTGCAGGAGGCAGCTGATCAATGACTGTCTCATCACTGATGTTTCTGTATCTCTCTCCCTCTCCCTTCCTCTCTCTGAAATCAATAATATATTTAAAGGAGGGGGGGGAGTATTTGTCCTTTGGTGACAGGCTTATTTTACTTATTATGTCCTCAAGATTCATTTATGTTGTAATGTGTCAGAATTTCCTTCTTTTTTAAGGCTGAATAATAATTTCATTATATGTATATACCCCATTTTGTTTACCTATTTATCCATTGGTGGTCACTTGGGCTGCTTCTACCCTTTGGCTACTATAATTTTAATATGTTTTATTTAATCCAGTAATCAATGTGTAATTGATATAAAAACTGAGATATTAGACTTTTTTTCATACTAAGTCTTCAAAATCTAGGGTGTATTTTACACTTACAGCACATCATAATTTGGACTAACCACATTTAAAGTGCTCAGTAGCCACATGTGCCTAGACTGCTGAATTAGATAGCAGTTAATAGACAATGTTTTGCTCCCTGCTTACCTCTCCCCCTTTGTTCATTTCAGCCATTTGTATGTGTTTTCCCCCAAATATTACTCACTAGCTCTTTTCCCATCTGCGCCCTTGAAAGGCTGCTAATTACAGTAACATAATAGCTAGTATCTATTCTAGGCTTCCTCAAGGCATGATGCATTTTTTTAAAGTTTTACAACTTTATGATGAAAGTACTATTATCCCTTTTTTTAAATGGAGAAACGGATTCAGATTAATAATATTATCAAGTTTATACACCTGTTAAATAGTGGAGCCTAGATTCAAATCCAGTGTCTAACTTTGGAGCCCACACTTAACTGACTGCACTGAGCTGTCTTGACTTTTCTCTGGTTGGCTTTTATTTAAATGTTAGTTCATTAGAAGGTGATTGGAGTCACCTTCTAAATTAAATCAATAATTATAATCTCATATCACTTTGTGCTTATATGGACTTTATCATTACCATCACATACTGTAAGAATTTACAAAGGTAGAGGCTGTTTTGTTTATCTCCTAATCCCATGGTGCCTAGCATTGTGCTTGGCACATACTGAGTAATGCAAGTATTTATTGAGTGAATGAACAAATAGTGTTTTAAAGATTATTTACAATATTTTGTACTTACTTGGGACTACTTCAGCATTGTGATTTACTGAGAAAAATGTGATGTTTACTCTTAGTGTAATTAAATGTTCAGGAACACACCATGAAAAAAGAAAATCCCACTAAATTAGTATTGGGAGATTTTTTTAGAGACTGAAGTTGATATCTGTAAATCTGCTGTTTGGTGCAAAAATTACTGGGTTAGCATACAAAACATTCCATTCATTATATGTATGAATAACATATACATCTGTGTGCCTCTATTTTGCCAAACATTTTCATTACTTGAAGATCTGAACTTTGTTTTTTCCACTTAGTTTGACATCTTGTAAATATGACAGCATAGAGTGCTTGGTTTATTGGTTAAGCAGCTGCTATACAGATTTCTAGACTTGGGTGTGATGGTTTTTGTTAAATATTTTTTAGCCTTTAAAGCTTTCTCCAATGGCTGTTACTAGTTTTTAAAAATACAGAATGCAAAAATTAAATACATTATGCATGCTATTACTTTAAAATTAGACAATTTGAATGATGTAGAAAACTGAAATAAAAAGGGTGCCGCCCCACCAGGCGTGGCTCAGCAGTTGAGCATCGACCTAGGATCCAGGAGGTCGAGGGTTGATTCCTGATCAGGGCACATGCCTGGGTTGCGGGCTCAATCCCTAGTTGGGAGCTCACAGGAGGCAGCCGATCAATGACTCTCATCATTCATGTTTCTCTCTCTCTCCCTCTCCTTTCCTCTCTCTGAAATCAATAAAGATATATTTAAAAAATAAAATAAAAGGGTGTCCACTGGGGGGGGTGCGAGGGGTCATTGGGGGAAAAATGGGGACATCTGTAATACTTTCAACAATAAAGATATATTTAAAAATAAAAAGTGTACCCACTCAAAGTTAATCTAAATTTATATGTGTGTGTGTGTGTGTGTGTGTGTGTGTGTGTGTGTGTGTGTATAGTTTGGTGATTCCAGAAAAGTGTTTATCTGTATTCCCATATATAATTTGCTGTTTATTCCTATTAAGCTGATGGGATTATTAACTCACACCTTTCTTGGCCTTATTCTTTTTCCTTGTTTCTTTGTGGTCTTTCCATATCGACATATGTAAGACTAACTTCTTCCACTATTTATTATTTGTTTGTGTGTATACATGTTTTTATTAACATTTTGAGAAAAAGGGAAAACGTGTTTTGGCATAATTAAGTATATTGAAATATGGTTCTGTATTTTGGAGAGAGTGTGAACCTTGGAATTTGAGAGATTTGACTTTGTGAAAGGTGCTTTTACTCCACTGAGCCTCACTGGCAACATTGTTGGGTGTGTGCTTGGGAGGCAACCAGTCACATCAGTGTTTCTCTCTCTCTCTCTGCCCATCCCTCCCTGCCTTCCACTCTCTGAAAAGCAATGGAAAAATATCGTCTGGTGAAGAGTAACCAAAAAAAAATACTCAACATCATTAACTATCAAGGGACTGCAAATTAAAACCATTTCCCACCCACTTGGATGTCTGTAATAAAAAAGTCAGATGATAATAAGTATTGGTGAGGATGTGGAGAGTTTGGAACCCTTATACACTGCTGGTGGGAATGTATAATGGTAAGACACTTAGGGTAACACTCTGATGGTTCTCGAAATGGTTAAACCAAGAGTTACTGTGTGGCCCAGTAATTCTACACCTATGTATATACCCAAAAGAAATGAAACCATTTGTCCACACAAAAACTTTTACATGAATGTTTATAGCAACATTATTCATAATAGCCCAAAGGTGTGGAAAACCCAAATGTACATCAGCTGATGACTGCATCAACAAAATTATGTATATCCATACAGTAGAATATTATTTAGCCATAAAAAGGAATGGTATTGATACATACTACAGTATGGATGAACCTTAAAAATACACTAAGTGAAAGAAGCCAGTCACAAAGGCTATCATATGCAATTATGTGAAATGTCCAGAATAGGCAAACCACGAAACAAAGTAGATAAGTAGTATCTTATGGCTTGGAGTGGGGAAAAGAGGTGATAGCTAAAAGGTACTGGTTTCTTTCTGAGAAGATGAAAATGTTCTAAAATTGATTATGGTAGCTGATGGTTGTACACATTCATTCATATACTAAAAAGCATTGAATTGTATACACTAAATGGGCAAAGTTGTATGGTATGTAAGTTATATCACCATAAAGCTATTAAATCTTTTATTGTTTTAGTGGGGATTTGAAACGGTATGAGTAGATGTGTGTATTCAATCTAGCATTTTACCTTCAAATTCTAAAATATGCTAAAATGCTACCTAGCTGTATGTTAGATAATTAAGTCACTTACTTTGGAATGACATGAGTGATACCAAGGATTCTGAAAAGGATTTCTTAGTTTAATGTTAAGAAACACAAATCTAGATTACCCTCATTTTACATAGGTACTAGGATATAGTTAATCTGGATACATTGGTCCTTGAAATCTACCTAGATTTGAATCCTACCAGTATTTTATTTTTTTTAAATATATCTTTATTGATTTCAGATAGAGGAAAGGAGAGGGGGGGAGAGAGAGAGAGAAACATCAATGATGAGAGAGTCATTGATTGGCTGTCTCCTGCACGCCCCCGACTGGAGATTGAGCCCACAACCCGGGCATGTGCCCTGACCAGGAATCGAACCCCGATTGCCTGGATCCTAGGTTGACGCTCAACTGCTGAGCCATGCCCGGCTTGGCTACCAGTATTTTATTACTTGTGTCACTACGAGAGGAGAGGGACATATGGAACCTTTGTTTCTGTATCCGAAATAGGATTAAAAACCATCTGCCTCACAGAGAGCTGGCTTAGTAGGAGCTACTGTTTATTGACCACCACCTGTGCACCCAATGCTTGCATTTTATGCACGTTCTCATTCAGTTTTTGTAAAACCATGTGTTCTGCTGCTCATTACATTGTTATTTCTAATAGCTACCAAAGGGAGAAATGAGATGTCTGATAGTAGGAGAATGGTTAAATTACGGATTGACCTATCTCTATATAGAATATTATGCAAATAGTGTCCTACAAAGATTTTTATTTAGTTACTTGGCAATTGATTATCTTAGATAAAAGGGTTATATATTATAATTTCAGGTAAATGAAGAAAAATTCAGTTGGAAAATCTCCAAAATATTCACTGCAGTATAATTTTGCATCATCTATATGATTTTAAAAAGACACTATTTGCTTACATTGAGTGTTGTAATTTGATTATGGAAAATTTTATTCATACACAAAGATAAACTATGGTGAACTTGGATGCACTTCTCATTTTCTTTTTTTCTTTTTTAATATGTCTTTATTGATTTCAGAGAGAGAAAGGGAGAGAGAGAGAGAAACATCAATGATGAGAGTCATTGATTGGCTGCCTCCTGCACTTCCCCCACTGGGGATTGAGCCGGCAACCCGGGCATGTGCCCTGACCAGGAACCAAGATCTCCTGAATCCTAGGTTGGTGCTCAGCCGCTGAGCCACGCTGGCCAGGCACACACCTCTCATTTTCAACAATGATATATGGCCTGTCTTGTTTTGTTTATATCCCTCTACCCTTCCCCTCCTCCACCCCAAGATTTTATAAAATCTCACATATCATATAATGTGTCTTTCCAGTTACAGTGACAACCAAAAATATTCCCTTGTATTTCAAAACACCCTCTTGGTGATAGTTCCATTATCTGTGGGGACCTGCTTTCTGTAGGGCATGAGGTAGAATGGTTTAAGATGTGATACGTCCCTGAATTAGGACTGGTTCCCTAAAGTAGTCTATTAATGTAGATTCCTTGGCCCACCCTCAGGTTTCCTGATTTGGACAGTGGAGTAAGCCCTAAGCATACAGGCGATTTTTTATAAAGGTTTGAGACAAACACCTATCTAGCATAGAATAAGTAAGCTTTTCTTTCTAGTATGATGTTCTTTTCTCTTGTCTGGTTTTGCATGTTAGTCTCTGAAACTTTTCTTCAGGTTTTCCTGGCTACTACCTTATCTTATTTCTCACTGGAAAGCTTTCTCTAACTGCCCTTTGTGCTTCCTCTGTACTTTGTGGTTTACTTGACTGCCTCTTTCCTTGAACTGCTCTCCTTCAGGGAAAGTTTTTCCTTTATATTTTTGTATTTGCATACTACTGCTTGTTAATGTTGAATGAAAGAGGTAAGGAGGAAAGTATAACAGGCAATAAATATATATTCAACTGTATACTTTATATTGGTACCAGTATACTCCTTTCCAGTATATACACTTTCTAGTGTATGTACATACACAACTAGAAAGGAGTAGGACTGTAGTTAGAAATCTGAGGAATAGCTTATTGTAAAGTTGGTAAGAGCTATGTGTGCCTTGAACTCCATTTAGCGCCACTGATATAAAAAGAAGGATATTACAAAGAAATGAATTGTTATGCCTTAGCGAAAGATTGAATATAGAATATGTATACCTATAATAAAACCTGTGCATTAAGATGAGTGCAGTGGTAATACTTATTTCCCCACTAAGGTCAAGATACTGAAAAGATGCATTTTTATATTGTTTGAATTGTTGCAGTATCTGTAGAAGGGGACTTTTTGAGGTATTTCGTCTAGAAACTAGACAAGATGATGCTATGCAAATACCTGTAATACATATTTTATCTTATTTATTAGTTCAAGGAAGAAATCTCTAAACGGTTCAAATCACATACTGACCAACTTGTGTTGATATTTGCGGGAAAAATTTTAAAAGATCAAGATACTTTGAGTCAGCATGGAATTCACGATGGACTTACTGTTCACCTTGTCATCAAAACGCAAAACAGGTATGTTTTTAGAAGACATATAGCTTTAAACTACCAGTAAATGCTTTAGAAATAAAAGTCTTAGCTTTAAAGGGCTTTCTGTTGTGAATTAAGTGGATTAAATTCATTATGTTTTTAAAAAACTGTAATTCGGTAATGCTTACATATTTGATATTTTAGAAGATTCAGCCATATTGAGTCATTATATCTAAATTATTTTAATTCCAGAGTGAGATTTTTGAACAAAGATCAGAGGTAACTCATTTCCTTGGCAAACCACAAATTTATAACTGTATTTCATTAAATCTAAGGCACCATCAATTTTTAAGAGACACCTTTTATGTATCACTAAGAAAAATACTGCCAATTAAGCTGATATATTTTCTTTTCACTTAGAATTTTTATTTTGTACTTAGTGAAAGAGCCTCTTTAGACTTACTTGGATATGGTATTTCACTCTTGTACATACATACAAAGAAAATATACATGAAATAAATTGGCTAAAGCCTTCCTGTCACTACTTTACATTGAGTCTGTCTTTTGAGTCACCCTTTAACTCAGTTATCTGTGTCCATATTTTTCCATATGGGATGAAGCTCTGTACTCTCAATAGAGTTGGTGCAGCATTTCTTAAAAGAGTGCTGCAGTATTTTCTCCAGGAATTTCTTTCAAGCCATTGATACCCATTCTGCAAATTTTTTTTCTGGTTTTCCCCAACAGCAGATAATTGTTTCTCACTGATACGAAATTCATTCCTTCTATTTCTGTTTCTGTGCTTTTCTGTATGCAGTAACTTCATTTTAGTATCTTTCTGAAGACACTTCATATGGTAAATACAACATGGTGGTACAACAGTGTACTTTGTCACTCAGTTGAAGTTATATAGAACATGTGTGTGTAGGCATGACAGTCGTCAGCAATTGTAAGACAGATCCTGATTTTAAAGATGTTAAAATTTAAAAATGTGCATCTTAGAATCAATGAAAGAAGCAGTGAGTGAGAGTCAGAACTCTTAACTGGTATCAGATGGAAGGGATTTCCAATAAAATGTCTTTTTTTTTTAGTTTAATATTAAGTAATAATTATTGTTTGTGTTGATTTTTCAACCTTTTGGTGAAGTGTCTTTATTTTTTACTTTTAACAATTTCAAGAGTCTGAGGAAAAACTGCCCCTCCCCCAACCCTAAAGAACTTAGAAGGGAGTAGATAAAAAGTTTTTTATATAGTTGAGTTTTATGAGTGTGATTCTCTTCTGTGAGGTGACCTATTCTCTTACATAATATGATTGAAAGTAATGAAATATTTATGTATATTATACTTGAGGAGGAGGGGCAATTGAAGTATAGTGTGGTTTTTGTAAGGTTTTACTATGTTTCGTTTCTTTTTTTTTCAGTTTCTTTATTGTTGAGAATATTACAGATGTCCCCTTTTTATCCCCACTGATCCCCTCCACCCCACATCCATCCCACCCCCAGGCTTTCCCCATACCAATGTCTGTGTCTGTGGGTTATGCTTATAAATGTATAAGTTCTTTGATTAATCCCTCCCTACCTTCCCTCTGGATCCCTCAGTCTGTTCCATGCTTCTGTGTCTCTGGATCCACTTTGTTCATCAGTTTATTTTGTTTATTATATTCCACATAAAAGTGAGATCATGTGGTACTTGTCTTTCTCTGACTGGCTTATTTCACTTAGCATAATACTTTCTAGTTCCCTCCATGCTGTGCCAAAAGCTAAAAGGTCCTTCCTCTTTACAGCTGCATAGTATTCCATGGTGTAAATGTGCCACAGCTTTTTTTATCCACTCATCTACTGATGGGCACTTGGGCTGTTTCCAGATCTTAGCTATTGTAAATTGTGCTGCTATGAACATAGAGGTGCATAAGTTCTTTGTGATTGGTGTTTCAGATTCCTTAGGATATATTCCTAGAAGTGGGATCACTGGGTCAAATGGCAGGTCAATTTTTAATCTTTTGAGGAAACTTCATACTGCTTTCCATAGTGGCTGCACCAGTCTGGCATTCCCACCAGCAGTGTTACTATGTTTCTTTATATATGTATTCCTAATACTTAGTTATTTCAGGTTATTTACTTTATGAAAATTTGAGTTGGTCTGGAAACTATTCTGGGTATCAGAATTTCAATGTTCTTTTAAAAATAGTCCCACTGTTCACAGCATGATTTAATTCCCTTTCCTAGGCCTCAGGATCATTCATCCCAGCAAACAAATACCAGCGGAAGCAATGTTACCACATCTACAGCTCCTAATAGTAACTCCACATCTGGTTCTGCCACTAGCAACCCTTTTGGTTTAGGTAAGTGTCTTTAGTCATTTTTATAGGGATTGGGCAAAAATTCCCTTTTTCTAGGGTGGTTTTTATAAAATGACATAATTAACCATTAAGTCACTTTAACACAACAAAAACAAAAACTTCTGTAGCTTCTGTAATTGTTGTAGGTATTAAGGAAGTAGTTGGAAAAATACAGATATACTTGGTTAGCTTACATTTACATTTAGTTAAATAGTCAATAAGTGATACTTTTTAAATTTTATTTTATTATTATTTTTTTAAATATATCTTTATTGATTTCAGAGAGAGGAAAGGAGAGGGAGAGAGAGAGATAGAAACATCAATGATGAGAGAGTCATTGATCAAGCCCGCAACCCGGGCATGTGCCCTGACCGGGAATCGAACCCCGATCTCCTGGATCCTAGGTCGATGCTTAACCGCTGAGCCATGCCTGGACGGGCTAAGTGACACTTTTAAAAAAATTTAAAGTTTTTATTTATTGACTGATTTTAGAGAGAGGAAGGGAGAGAGAGAAACATTGATTTGTTGTTCCACTTAATTATGCATTCATTGGTTGATTCTTATATGTGCCCTGACTGGGGATCGAACCAAAACCTTGGAGTATCAGGATGATGCTCTAACCACCTGAGCTACCCTGCCAGGGCATCATGACACTTCTTTTTAATAATGAAAGAGGTAGTGTATATATACCTGATCTGATCGCCACATAATTGAATCTAAGGAAGAGAAGCTAATTGTTGATAGTAATTGTTGATAAGCTAATTGTTGATTTTCTCATTTGTAAAACAAAGAGATCAGAATGCTTTAGTGATTTTCTTTCTTTCTTTTTTTTTTCTTTCCAATCCTCACCAGAGGATATTTTTTTCCATTGCTTTTCGGAGGGGGGTTAGAAAGAGAGAGAAAAACATGTCAATTGGTTGCCTCCCACATGTGCCCAAACAGGGCCAGGGATTGAGCCTGCAACTGAGGTACGTGCCCTTGGCTGAAATTGAACCCAGAACTCTTCAATCTGAAGGCTCTAACCACTGAGCAAAACTGGCTAGGGCGCTTTAGTGATTTTCTGTCTGAACACACAAAAAAGGACAGGGCCTGGGAGCAAGCTCAGTGGTTATGGATCTCCTGTATCAGCCCAAACCACTTATATCAGTTTTATATACTGAGGTTCAATGGGAAGGTTTTGTTGGGGGAAAACATACTCTGAAACTAACAAAAGTTAAACTAAGTAGATATATGGCTTAATGCTTCTTTCAGTTCTTAGGTTTTATGATGTGTACAGGGGAGGGAAGTTGGGGGATTGGGTGAAAAAGGTGAAGGGATTGAGAAGTATAGAATGATAGTTACAAAATAGTTAAGGGGATGTAAAGTACAGCATAGGAAATATAGTCAATAATATTGTAATAACTATCTATGGTGCCAGGTGGGTACTGGAAATATCAGGGGGAGCACTTTGTAAAGTATATGATTGTCTGACCACTGTGTTATACACCTAAAACTAATTCAAAATAATATTGAATGTAAACTGTAATTGAAAAAAATAATTTTTTTAAACGTGCAATTTTCATACATCAAGGATCATACCTTTTATCCCTTCCAGAAAAAGTTTTTTAATGATTTAGTTGTGTGCTAAGTACGTTGGAAACATTTAGGGCATGGCATGAATTCACATTTGCTTTGTAAAAAATGCTGCTTTTCTAAAACGGTCTTAGGCTTCATGTGTCTCTCTGGCTTCAGACAGATGAGTTTTTTTGTTTTTTAAAATATATCTTTATGGATTTCAGAGAGAGGAAGGGGGAGAGAAAGAGAGAAACAGCAATGATGAGAGAGAGTCATTGATCGACTGCCTTCTGCACACCCCCTACTAGGAATTGAGCCCGAAACCCAGGCATGTACCCTGACTGGGAATCAAACCGAGATCTCCTGGATCATAGGTTGATGCTCAACCGCTAAACCACGCGGGCAGGGCAAGGCAGATGAGTTTTATATGGCAAAATTATTAACACGAACAATCCAGAGAGATTAGGTTGAAATTATTTAGTGTGCAGACCCATGAAAGCTATTGTTGAGGTGTAAATCTCTTCCCACTTCCCTCATTTTATAGGCAAAGAAATGAAAGCCTAGAGAGGCTTTTAGTTAATTTGTCTGATGCCATACATCTCCCTAATCCCTTTATTTTTAATTTTATTCCCACCCCCTTCTCTCAGTTACTCCATTTACTCTGTATATTCAGATTTTCTTTTCGCTGCCTCTTCTCATCTTTAGGCCTATCCCATGTGTAAAAGCCACATAATCTTACTCCCACCCATTATCGTGCTTCCTTTCTCAGCTGCCTTTGAAAAAGGCATTTTCTCTTTTCTGTCAGTGTTTTCCTTTCACTAAGTTTGCTGTGCCCTATTTTGTGGCCCTATCACTTTACTGAAAATTCCCTTGATAGGTCACCTCTGACCTCTTTGCTTTTCTTTTGCTCTATTTATTTTCCTTGAGTGACATTATTCCAACTGTATATCCTGGTGACTCTCAAATCTGTACCTTAACCTGCATCATATCTAACTCCATGCCTTGTATTTAACTCTCTTGGCTATTATCTAATGTTCTCTAAGCACTTTAGCTCTTGTATATGTCTCCTCACAAAGCAAAGGAAAACAATACAAATGCAAACACTCATCTTGCCCCTTAAACCACTACCTCTCTCCCACCAAATCTCTTTGAGCCATAGCCTCTCCTCTCTCCCATTGCATGCATTTATTGCTACCTCCTTGATGTAGATTCTCAACTTTTTAAACCTGTAATGTTTGCTCTGGGTCATTTCCACATTATCATGAGAATAAGAACATCTTAAGTGATTATTCTGCTTTATCCCTTGTCTATCTCTCCGGTCTCATTTATTTTCTTTTTAAAAAAAAAAATGTTTTCATTGATTTCAGAAAGAGGAAAGGGGAGAGGGATAGAAACATCAATGATGAGAGAGTGTTGTTGATCAGCTGCCTCCTGCATGCCTCCTACTGGGGATGGAGCCCACAACCCAAGTATGTGCCCTGACCGGGAATCGAACCGTGACCTCTTGGTTCATAGGTTGTCGATCAACCACTGAGCCATGCTGGCTCCATCCTTATTTCTTACACATCTCAACAGTTACATTAGTCAGGATAGGCTACCCTGTGGTAATAGATAACCCCAAGCTCGGTGGCTTATTACCACAAAGCTTAATTTCGTCCTGCAGAGCTTTCTCTCATGTTTTTCACTGGCCAGTGAGGCCCCATCTACAGTCTTCAGGGATTCAAGCTAACATAATTCTGCCATCTTGTAGCTGTACTACTTGGAACATTGCAGAAGACACAGTTAAAGAGTCTTAAGCTGGACAGTCTGTGCTTTCGCCAGAAGTGACACCCATCATTTCTTGCCGTCCTTTGGCCATAACTAGTCACTTGGGCCTGCCAACTGCAAAAGAAATACAAGGCTACACGATGAATGTTTAGTGAGCACTGTTCTCTGTCACTCCAGTCGTACTGAATTTTTTGCTGTTTCAAGGATGCATCAATAATTATATTTATCTCTATACTTTTTGTATATAATGTTTGTTTTGCCTAGTATTAAATCTTCTCCCAGCGCTCTCCACTTCTTCTTGCCAACTTACTCGTTCTCCACACTTATTAAGTGTCCTCTTGTGGGAAAGCAGCGATCCCACTCAGGCAGGTAATACCATAACACCCTGTGACTCTGTTGAAGTACTTCTCTGCAATCGTTTTTCTTATCTGATTAGATTGAGTTCTCACGGTAGTTCTTGTGTCTTTCTTATCAAACCTTATTCCCAGCATGTAGCACAGTCCCTGCCATATGTCGGAAGTGCTTAGAAAGGAAGGAATGAATGCATTTGGTTGGTTATGTAATTTTACAAAGTTAATGTGTGGTGATAAGCACTTACCATCCTCTTGGTCTATTTTTTTCTCCATGATTTCATTTTATTGTATGTCCTGGTTTTTTCTCTCCTTGATTGGCAGCAGCTCTGCTCTATCCAGAGTTTATAGATGAATTGCTAAATTTAAACTAGTCTTCTGCAAAGAGATTGTTAGAAGTACAACCCAGTGCATATTTATCATTTCTTTCTTGCTTTAGCTGGCATATTCTGGGGTGTTCTTTTGACACCAGCCAATTTTCCAACTCCACATGGGTGTCCAATACTTCAATTCTGATACTATCTACCAGGAGTTAATGTCACATTCTGCAAGTTAAAGGGTCGAGTCCCAAGACTGCTCCTACTTAAGATAATAGTCCAAATTCCAGACCACCTCCACTTCTGACAAGCAGGCTATAAATTCCCTCCTCAGGTTTGATAATTTGCTAGAACAGCTCACAGAACTCAGGAAGACACTTTACTTATGTTGACCAGTTTATCATGAAGAATACTACTCAGAATTAGACAAATGGAAAAGAAGCATAGGGCAAGGTATGGGTTTGGGGGAGAATGCAGAGCTTCCATGCCCTCTTTGGACATGTCACTCTAATAGTATCTGGATGTCTTCACCTACCTGGAGGCTCTCTAAATCTCATTGCTCAAGAGTTTTTACAGAGCTTAAACTCTAGCCTCATCTCCTTCCGTAGAGGGTGGTGGAGATAGGAATTTTTCAGCTTTGTTATAATCTTAAGGAACCAATGTCGTATATATGGTCCGTTGTTGACCAAAATGTCAGTTATGTGGCATGTGACTATATTTTTGTATTTGAAATATATATTTGATGGCTTTATTACTTAAACCTAAATATCAGAGTGAATACATTTTTGGCTAATTTCCATTTTAGAAATTAAACATGTGTTTATGAAGTTAATAGAAATTCTGTTTTTGCTTTTAAATGGTTTTCTGTAATGGACTATTTTATTGATTCACTTAATATTTTTGCATCTTCATTTTGTAGCGTAGTCTTGTTAATGGTAAAGTTTCTGACTTTTATTTATATGTCTTTTCCCCTTTATTATCCTAGGTGGCCTTGGAGGACTTGCAGGTTTGAGTAGCTTGGGTTTGAATTCTACCAACTTCTCTGAACTACAAAGCCAGATGCAGCGGCAACTTATGAACAATCCTGAAATGATGGTCCAGATCATGGAGAATCCCTTTGTCCAGAGCATGCTTTCAAATCCTGACCTGATGAGGCAGTTAATTATGGCCAATCCACAAATGCAGCAGTTGATTCAGAGAAATCCAGAAATTAGTCATATGCTGAATAATCCAGATATTATGAGACAAGTATGTGGAATGTTCTTTCAGTCCATTTAGCTAGAATATATTTACTTTATTATACAATTTTTTATGCCTAAAAAGCTTGTCCTATATGTATGGCTAAGCTAAAAAAGGAAATCCTAATCTTTGTTCAGTAAAACTCAACAAAGCACTAATTTGAACTGTTTGAATTTTCTACTATATTTCAAAGATCTTTGTAAATAGTTACCCTGCAGATTTAAGAAACAAAAAGAGTTCAGTTCAAGAGATGGGCATTCACTTATTGTAACAAGGTGCTTCTTTCTTTAATTATTTGAATATTAGCTTGCTTTATGAGGTGAAATCCAATAGGAATTATTTTTAAAATAATTTTCTGATTTAAATATTGAAGATTGATAATTCATAGAATTAGAAAACTTTATAAAATTAGCTGTAGCAGTTAATAACTAAAGTAACTCATGTATGTTATAGTGCCTTTTTTTTTTAATGGAAATCTCCTTAGACATTGGAACTTGCCAGGAATCCAGCAATGATGCAGGAAATGATGAGAAACCAGGACCGAGCCTTGAGTAACCTGGAAAGCATTCCGGGGGGATACAATGCTTTACGGCGCATGTACACGGATATTCAGGAACCGATGCTGAATGCTGCACAAGAACAGGTGAAACACTGGCTCCGAGGCTCCGGCTAAGGGGTAGCTTCTGTTTTAACACTAATATGTGTGTGATTGAGAGCTACTTTTATATGGGGAATGTGATTTTCATTAAAAAGTTTCATATCTGGCCCTGGCTAAGTAGCTTAGTTGGTTAGAGAGGCGTTCTGATACGCCAAGGTTGTGGGTTCAGTCCCCAGTCAGGGCACATACAAGAATAAACCAGTGAATGCATAAATAAGTGGAACAACAAATTGATGTTTCTCTTTTCCTTCCTCTCCCTCTCTAAAACTCAGAAATTCAAAAAACTTTAATATCTCTTACTTAAAAGCTTATTTTTTACGATTTTTGTGTTTTCTGTTACAGTTCGGTGGTAATCCATTTGCTTCCTTAGTGAGCAATACATCCTCAGGTGAAGGTAGTCAACCTTCCCGTACAGAAAATAGAGATCCATTACCCAATCCATGGGCTCCACAGGCTTCCCAGAGTTCATCAGCTTCTAGTGGCACCACCAACGCTGTGGGGGGCACTGGTGGTAATACTGCGAGCAGCACTCCTGGGCAGAGTTCTGCACCAAGTTTGGGGCCTGGAGTAGGAGGTATGTTTATAACAACTCAGTTCTTTGTTGTCCTCAGTTATTTGAATAACAAAAACTTTTCTTAATGCTGTTATTCTTTGTGCTTTTGTGTGTGTGTGACAAGTAGCTTTTTATGAACTACCTTTTCATGTTGTAAAGTTGTTTGTTTTTTAAAGAAAGCTTTAAATATGTAATGATTAGTTGTGTGCATTATAGTAGTGACAATTACTGGGGATTTTCAGAGGCAGTTTTGTGTGTTAGTATTCTCATAAGATGGTTTGGGAGAAGTAGGTGGTCAGTTGTCTCATTTCAGTATTAGGAAAACCAAAGTGCATAAGGAATACAGTTACCTGTGTACTTTAGTCTGGTTGTGTATTCTAGATCAGTAGATTCTCAAACTCTAGTCCTGAGACCAGCATTAAACAAACTGCATCAGAGCACCTGCCAGGTTTGTTAAAAATGAGATTCCCAGACCCTAACCTCATGGATCAGAATCTTCCACAGTGGGGTTAAGATGAGTGTTTGTATAAAGCTGCTGGAGAGTCTAGTGTGTGAGGAGGTTAGAAATTTACTTTTGGTTATTTTTTTTAGACTAGACTCAATAAATGGATGTTCTTTTCTCAACTATTCTGATATTTACATCATAAGATTAGGTCTACTAACATCAGTAGCCAGAGTGATGACTTTAGTCCTAGTACTTGGCATATAAATGAGAAGAAATGAAAGCATGAGGCCACTTCCTTAAGATGAGAGGGGGACTGGGTATATTTTAAAAGATGCCTGTGTCTTGGCAGAGAAAGTGCAAAGGTGAGATGCTGGATAAAGAATTTAAAAAACTCATTACTGAGGGAAGAAATCAGAATAGGGAGACTAATTGGTTGTCACAGTGGTACATATTCTTTTGTAGAATACAGTGGGTAACATATTTCTGGATATAACAACTTTTATAAAAATTAAATAACAATTTTTAAAAATTGAGGTATAATTGACATAACATGTTTCCAGTGTACAATATAATGATTTGGTATCTGTGTATTACAAAATGATCATCACAGTAAATTTAGTTAATATCTGAAGAAATAGTATTTTTAAGTCAAGAAAAAAATCCTGTTCTGTATTTTACTTACTGCCTATCTGATTTTTAACAGTCTTTTGAGAGAAATGCTTTATTCACATTTTAAAGGTCTTACAGGAACAATGATTTAATCAGATTTCCTGACAAATGAATTGCTTTTTCTACTATAACATGGTTTTCTACCGTAACAACTTTTGTCTAGCCAACAAATAATCAGTTTAACAGCTTTTTACGATACTGTATTTAAAGCAGGGGTACAAATTTTTCTTTAGGACCTCTTTGCAGGTCAAGAGGCAAAATCAAGAATACTACATTATGAGAGAAAACAAATTTTTGCAAGATTTTTTAATGATGGAATTCAAAATATAATAATTGGGTATAATATATTTTCATACATATTTACAAGTGAAAGTGGAATTTTTTTCTAGGGATGACATTTTGCTTACTTGGCATTCACATAGTTCCCTCTTGGCAAGATCATTTGCAAATGTTCATCTGTTAGTACTGATACATAATTTTGACCATATCCAGTTTTTGCTTAAATTGACTATAGAACTTAACCTTTTCATTAGATATGATTTTACTGTGAATGCTACCAGAATGTTTAAATCCATAAACTTTCCTTTATTTGGTATATGTTGGGCCATGTAGTTAAGGAGATCTTAGTTTTAAAATTCTTTATTAATTCAATTGATAAGTAATATGTGTACTCATCAGTAATTGCTAAAGTTATGCGCTGTGTATACTATAGTTTTAAAACTTTCACTTTTGCTTACATATCTTTTTCTTGATACAATGTTTTTTTTAAAAAACAAACTTTCAGCTAGTATGTTCAACACCCCAGGAATGCAGAGCTTGTTGCAACAAATAACTGAAAACCCACAACTTATGCAAAACATGTTGTCTGCCCCATATATGAGAAGCATGATGCAGTCACTAAGCCAGAACCCTGACCTTGCTGCACAGGTGAGTTTGTAATTGTATTGAAAAGGACTGTGCAATGTGAATTGAAATAGCCTAATCAAATAATTGTGATTTTTGGCGTATTTGTGTTGTGTGCTACCTTAACACACTAGAAAAAGGAGGTAAACTGCATCTCCACCTGTTTGGACAGTTTCTTTGCAGCTTTGTCTCTCCCATTCACTGGCTAGAAGTGCAGGTTTACTTTGTATGTACATATGTTGATTTAGGAAATGAATACAAAAGTTTTGGATTGCTTCCTTTTTTGAAGATATATTCTTTTGTGAAATGTACGTCTTGAAAGTAATTAAGAACAGTGTCAGTACACTTGAAATACTTTTATGGATTAGATCACACAGTTTCCAAATGTAAGAGTCATTTTCAAATGGCTGTTATAAAATAGCCTGAAATTGTTTACTAAAGGCAGAGAGATTTGTGGGAATGGTGTTCTCATTCTTTCCATTATGGATCCCTCACCACCAAGTTTGTATAGTGGTCCTTTATTTATTCTTTCCTAACTTGTTACTAAAGAGACCATAACAAAAAAATTCATGGATATCCACCTTAGCTGAATATTCAGGATCACTTTGGGAACTTCCCATCCAGAGAGATTCTGGTATAACTGCATTGAGTCTTTTTTTCCCTTTAACCCCCAAGTTCCCTAGATGATTCTGATGTACCCCTAGGTTAAGAACCACTGGTCCTGTAAAACCTTGGAGAATATGCAACAAGCCTCAATCACCTGTAGTTTACATTTCCTATTTTTTTTAAATGCCTTCTGTAGAGTGTTAGGAATTTAAAATAGTTTCCTTTATAGTTTGTTTCAATTTCTAAAACTTTGAAAGCTTTTAAAGATAATCACTTTCATCATTATGTTGAATGCAATGGTTTTTATTTCCTAAAGTCTACATTCTTAATTGATTCAAGGATATAGCAGGTATCTCGGAGCTGTATTCCTTAGCAGTAACTTCTGCCCTCTTAAAAAATTTGTGGAATTGAAAATAGAGCCTGGCCAGGCGTGGCTCAGCAGTTAAGCATCGACCTAGAATCCAGGTGATCGAGGTTCAATTCCTGGTCAGGGCACATGCCCGGGTTGCGGGCTCGATCCCCAGTCGGGGATGTGCGGGAGGCGGCTGATCGGTGACTCTCATCATTGATGTTTCAGCTGTCTCTTTCCCTCTCCCTTCCTCTCTGTGAAATCAATAAAAGATATATTTTTAAAAAAGAAAATAGAGAACATGTTTTTGGGTGAATTTTTATATACTCTTAATTTTGTATATTGTAGGTACATTTACTAAAAGATTGTTTTATTCATAATCAAATTGTCAGACTGGATATATTAGTATTAAATGCCACACTTTACTGTGATTATTGCACTTTAAAAAATATGGAATTATATATGTAGAGTGATCTTGTTTTTATGTTTTTAAATGTATATTTGACTAAAAATTAACATTGAATGTGCATTTTGCTTTAAAACTTTAACAAGCACATTCCAGCAATTTTTACTAACAATTCTACATTTATGAAGTGACTTGAGCACTTTGCTCTATTGTATTTTTACTTTAAAGTAAAATGTTGACAAAGAAAGCTAGGTATGAATGTCTGTTATTATAGATATTTTAGAAACATTTACAATGTACTGTGATTATTTAGCAGATTAAAGTTTGTAGTTCTTCTTATTTTGATGTTTAGATATTTCAAAAAAGTCTGAGTGTAAGAACTGTATTATTATATAAACAGGTAAGTTAGGAGACATGTCCTAATCAATTTTCTGAGGAAGAGTAAGTTTAAGGTGATACACTTTTTCAAATAACACGAATTCTGGAAGATAACTGTGACAACTTCATTAATATGTTTATAATAAAAAAGCATTTGGAGCCAATAAAGAAGCAGGTTTGTTGATCTCAAGCAGGTATTACTTTATTTACTGTGAATTTATTGGTCACTTTGAAATAAATACTATTTATCCATAAAACATGGACTTTTTCCTGCTCTAGGTACCTATTTAAAAAATTAACTAATCTACTTTGTAGCAATAGATTACTAATGGAGGGAGAGAGGAATTCTCTCCACTTCCAACATTTACATATAATTACTTCAAATATGGTTGACTACGTGAGGGCAAGGATCAGTTCCCCCAACTTTGGGCCAGTAAATAGACTGCCAGTAAGTCATTGTTCATGCTTCCCTTTGGAGGAAAATGGATAAAAATTTGTCTTTTTCAAAGCTGTGAGAATGTATTAGTTTCTGGTTATACTGATTGTGTATTGTAATTTTATTTTCAGGTATCTAGCATCATGTAATATTCACCTTGACTTTTTAATTCTAATACCTATTGAAGGTTAGGGGACATGATACTTTTCTCATCTCTGGTGATAGTGAAGTGAAATCCAGAGGCTAATCTTGGTGTTCTCAAATGGATTTGCATCTTTCAGGTCTTAAAGTATCTTAATACTTGCCCCAGAAATCTGTTGGTGCTAGTCCTGGGCTGATTTTCACCTAGTAGCTCCGTTTCTCTGGCAAGGTGGTTGCTGTTCTGTGCTGTTATTTTTCTGGACCTAATGTTAGCTGTCTTGTAGTAGGCAGGTAGATATAGTGGTTCCAGATTTGGACTTTCTGTGTGCTTGCCACTTGTGTGTAGAGGTGTCTAAGCAAGCTGAGTATAGTTTCATGTATTGTTTATTTCATCAGTGTAGCAGAATACGTATCTCCATGAATGCCAGTTATTCCCATTTTTCTTTCTTTCAAGGGCAGGTACTCACCCTTGCTCAAAGAAAAGCCTACAAAAATGATTGCTCTTATTTTTTAGGATATTGCATGTCATTATCATAATCACCATTCTCATTGAGAGAGAAGATGCCTTTTTATTTTTTCTTTGGAGATCACTCTTGTGGACAGTATCTTCCCTTTTTTATTCATGTTCTACCTTTCTCCTTTTTAAGTGCCAGGTTAGGCACTGGAGGAAGATAGACTATTAAACAAGGTACATTACTTGTTTCAGATATTTCCAGTTAAAATTGTTTGAACACTTGCCCCATAGATGATGCTGAATAATCCCCTATTTGCTGGAAATCCTCAGCTTCAAGAACAAATGAGACAACAGCTCCCAACTTTCCTCCAACAAGTGAGTAAGAAAAAGATGCTAGCTATCTTCGGTAATGATTTGCTTGAAAAAGTTTGATGATAAACATTTTTCTTTGCCCTTTGGCTGATAGCAAAACGAAGAATAGAGTCTGATAATGCTGTCATTTCACAGGGAATTCAGCTTTGTCTTACCTGAGCCCCGTTTCACTGCTGATACTTTGCTTTTGCTTATATTTCTTAATTTCTGAGGAAAGGACCACTTTGGTTTTGCTTTTGAGGACTTAGGATTTTGAATGCTTTGTTAATACATACGCCATTTCCTTTCATTTTACTAACTTTGAAGTGCTTCATTGTGTCATGTTATGCATTATTATTTAACTATTCTTGAGTAATTGGAAAGAGCTACCCTATCCTATCTTATAGGTTTGGTTTCTTTGTAATGTTTTGATTTCTCCAAATTAATAGAATGCCTGTTTTTCAAGGGGTAGATCTCATTTCCACAAACTCGGAATTAGCAAGATTAAAATTGTCAGTGTTGTCATATAAGGAAGATTTTATTATTAAAAAGTACCGAGATTGCCATGGTATTTTATTATTTACAAAGATAGAAAAGAAGTTAGTGTTGGTGTTATGAAGTTAGTCTTGGTATTTATAAGGCTTTAAATATTATGTAGATAATTCTCAGGCCTGTAAGCCATTACCCAAGATTCTTTAGTGCTCTTGATCTATTGTAATGATTCAAGCCTATCTATATTGGTCAGTCAGGTGGTGTATATTTGGAAGTAGTGAAGCTGAACTCAGGACATATGTATCAACTTCAAATTTGGAACTTGTTTTAGAGTATAGTTTACTGCTAAAATTGTTACATCAGCAACAGATAACACTTGGTCAGGAGAAATATGTGGCTTTCACCGTATTACCATGTTACATTAACTGTGCCTTGTGGAATTGTCTCTTTGAAATAATATTTTTATCTTCTGTTGGAGAAAGGGAACAGTTGTGGCTTCCAGGGAGCTCCTAATTGTCTTTTATTATGAAAAAATGGCTTTTGTGATGGATTTGGGAGATCTAGTAACAACGTGCACCCTAGGTTTGCTGTTAAAGAGGAGGTGCTTGTGTTTATTTTGGGAAAGAAATATGGATTATCAGTGTCTAGCAGTATGGTTTTTTATTTTCTCCAGAAACATAGGAAAGAAAACATTTAAGTTTTACCTTCACTGATTGTAATCCCTCAATAATCACTGGTTTTCTTTCTTCCTTAGATGCAGAATCCTGATACATTATCGGCAATGTCAAACCCTAGAGCAATGCAGGCCTTGTTGCAGATTCAGCAGGGTTTGCAGACATTAGCAACAGAAGCACCCGGCCTCATCCCAGGGTAGGCTTATTTGAGGGAGATATGAAAGTGCACAATACTTACTTTCTCTCTTGGAGAACTTTCAATTTACTATCAGTTTGCCTTTTTTTTTGAGATTGTTTTGTTTTTAAAATACTTTTATTGCTTTTTGTTTTTTTGAAAAGAAGGGAGAGGGAGAGAAACCATGTGAGAAACATCAATTGGCTGCCTCCTGCATGCCCCCTACTGGGGATCTAGCCCAAAATCCAGGCATGTGTCCTGTATCCTGACCGGAAATGGAACCTGCGACCCTTTGGTGCATGGGACGATGCTCAACCAACTGAGCCACACTGCCAGGGCTGTTGAAGTTGTTTTTCAGACAACTTTCAAAGTTAAAAGAAGCTCTCTTTTGGCTAATATTATGTTAAAATGTGACTGATTTATTACCAGCTGGCCTGGTCTGACCTCTTGTTTTGCAGGAATTTAGGTTTATTATCTATTTGTCCTTTCCCTAGGTTTACTCCTGGCCTTGGGGCATTAGGAAGCACTGGAGGCTCTTCAGGAACCAATGGCTCTAGCTCTGCTCCTAGTGAAAACCCAAGTCCCACAGCAGGAACCACGGAGCCTGGACACCAGCAGTTTATCCAACAAATGCTGCAGGCTCTTGCTGCAGTAAATCCTCAGGTACTGATTCTTTTCTGCTCACACTTTGCATTCCTTAATGTTAGAAATCCCCTCCCCCTCTCGAAAGAAAAAGAAAACAAGTGGCAGTCCTTTAGGGTTTAGACTGTAATCAGAGTACATACAATCTTAAGAGTATTGATTCTAAAGTAGGCATTACAAAACTTATTAACTTTGGTACTATTAGACACTAAAAGAAATGTTTCAGTTGTAGAGAAGAAATGCTAAAACTTTGCTGTGTTTTTTAGAAGGTGCTTTTAAAAATGCATTCTTATTTGGAGTTTTATTTGAAAATTATTTAAAAATATGTTAATTTTATAGAAGTTTGTCAGGGAGGAATAAGGAACTCGGTTATCCCAAATAATTCCTCAACCAACCATATTCTATCTAGTCTTTGTATTTTGACTTAAAAAATAAAAATCCTAACTACCTCACTCTACCCACTACTACGTCCTGTGGCAACTTGTGCTACATAAATGCACCTCACAAATATGTCTAAAAAATGTGGGTTCATAATTATGTTTTTGCATCTGGAGATATTTTTTGGCTTTACAAAGATGATTGCAGTTCAAACCTTTTATAGTAGGTTTTCGCCAAACTTCTGCATGGCAAAAATATAGCATGGTTTCTGATTTTTAAGTCTTACTAAAGACAGTAAACAGGGCAGGGTTTTATCTTATACAAGTATTTGTGTCCCCAATACCTAGCATAACTTCTGATTCAGTAAATATTCATGGACTTAATAAAAAAAAAAAAGATTTTAGGTATTGGACAGAGTTGTTGTATAAGTTGATAATCTGTAGGCCTCCTCATTATCAGATTGGCCAGGGTTGATTGATCATTTATGTATTTTTGTCTTGCCTCATTTCTGAAGAAAGGTATGATGCAGCTGAATTGTCAGAAGTATAGTCCGGGCCTGAAACTGGAACTCTTTTCTGAAGACTTTGACCAGTGAAGAAATTGAACCACATTTTAAGGCTCATTAGAACTTCAGAATTTTATACATGAGAACATTGGCTTTTATAATTACCCAGTTGGTCAATAGCTACAAAATAAATCATCTAATTCTAAACTATTTACATATACAGATTTCCTGCTTGTTCATGAACTTCTTAAATACATGTAAAATAATGGTTGAGGTTTTTTAAGATATTTTTTTAAGTATGTGATCTATTTGACATGATTGTTTAGGTATAAATTTAGACTACTTAAAATAACAAAAAAGTGCTAGTGGACTTTCAGATATGTTGAAAATGTTTCAAGAGAGAGAGGCCAGAGGTCATTGCTTTTGTGGCTCAAGTTTTGGTTTTTTTTTTTCTTTAACAGCTACAGAATCCAGAAGTCAGATTTCAACAACAACTGGAACAACTCAGTGCAATGGGATTTTTGAACCGTGAAGCAAACTTGCAGGCGCTGATAGCAACAGGAGGTGATATCAATGCAGCTATTGAAAGGTTACTGGGCTCCCAGCCATCATAGCAGCATTTCTGTATCTTGAAAAAATGTAATTTATTTTTGATAACGGCTCTTAAATCTTTAAAATACCTGCTTTATTTCATTTTGACTTTTGAATTCTGTGCTGTTATAAACCCAATATGATGCATTTTACAGTGGAGTGCAGTAAGATAATGTGGGTTTCTGTTCTTTTCCTTCTTGTTGAACAATGGGAATCAATGCTTTTCATTTAAAGCTACTGCATGCATCAAACACTTCTGCATTTATTGTAATTTTTTTAAAAACATCACCTTTTATAGTTGAGTAAACAGATTTTTGTCCTGCACCTGTCCAGTTTATTTGCTTTTAAACATTAGCCGATGGTAGTAATTTATGTAGAATAAAAGCATTTAAAGGAAGCAAATAATTTGCGCTCTATAATTTGTGGTTACAATATTGCTTATTGTGACTTTGGCATGTATTTTTGCAAACAAAATGCTGTAAGATTTATACTACTGACAGTTTTACTTTATTTGTATACAATATATCATGCACATTTGGGACTGCATTTCTAGAAACATACTGCAGTAGATTATCTGAGCAAAACACTTGTAACTAAAGAAACTAAAGATAAGGAAATACTTTAAAGTTAAGTATTTCCTAATTGTGTAGAATCTTACAGCATCTTTGATAAACATCTTTCAGCAAAAGTGCCAGTTAGGTTTGTTGAATATATAGTAGAAAAGCTCATTCTGGTTATCTCTTTAGGGACATTTAATTGTACAGACAACATAATGTAACATCGTCTCAGCGTTCACTGATTGATTGTACGTTACCCTACTTTTTGTGCAAAACGAAGGAGCACTGTAATGTAACCCAAAAGTGCATTTGCCTAGGACTTTTCAGCTTCTCCCATAGGTAGTTTAACAGGCATTACAGGTTGTAATTGAAATGTTTCTTTCACTGAAAGTGTCTTGATGTTTTAGTTATTTTTAATCGCCATATAAAAATAGAACTAACTTTTGGGTTTATTAGATTTCTCATGCACAGGCAATACATGAATTTAAAATGATTTGTGAGCTACTTGTTTCTGAAGTGTTTCGGTAGTTTATTAAGAAATAGTTAAATATTGTGCTTTCCAGAACCTCAGAGAAGGGGAGCAGGGGGGAGGGGGCGGGGATCTATCCTGGACTGGGCCAGCCTAAATAATACTGGCAACCAAGGTTCTGTTAGGATTTCTGTGCATATAATGTAGTAAACAAGTATCATTCAGGGGTGAAAAACAAGAGCCGTTTTAACAATGTTGAGTACATTTGGCTGTTCTACAGCCTTTTTCTTTCCTCCTCAGAGAAGTTCTTTTTTGCCTAACTCAAATTGTTGGTGTGGTACATTCCTTTAGGACCAATTAAAACATAACTTCGGGTCAGTAATATATTTGGCTGACTCTGGTTCAGTATTCTCTTAGGTCATTATAGTCTCTCATGTACAGGAAATTAAAATGTTGAAGTTACCTAAAATGAGTTCAGACCAATAAAATCAAGGGAAATACAAGTTGAATTCCATTACTTCTGTAAGTTGCTTGCTATTAAAATGGGTCAAGAGGTCAGGTTGCCCACCAGCCGTGTACTGTTCTGACACTTTCCCCAGGAGGAAAACATGTATGAAGGTCAAGATGAAGGCATGGCTAGAGGAAGTTGTTGAGGATGATATTCGTGTGTCTTTGTTCTCTCTGCCTTATGCCTCCGTCTGGTTTAAAAACTTGTACTGGCCAATGGTGTGGTATACAGTGTGGGATAGTGTCATAACTAATTTGACAGTTTATTAATCACAAAATAACAATAAATCTCTAGCTTTTACACTTGGCTTGTCTTGCTTCTTTTGTAGAAAGAAAAAGATGTCTTTTCTTTCTTTGACCATGTCTTTTAAAGACCTGATTTATCATGCTTTAGATTATTCTTTATTAATTTTTAAAGTTTTCCTAGTTAAAATATGTGCACACACTGTACTGGGACAATAGGTGACCTGGGCTCCGCTTTTTTTTTTTTTTTTTTGGTACCTGACTAGTTGATTGAGAGAAAGCATCATGATTTCTTTATTATAAAAGTGGTGATGAAGCCTGTGTGGCACGCTGGCCTGGGTAATCTCCTCAGTACCTTTCAGCTGCTGCAGTGGTATGATTTTGTTGTTTGTTTCTAAGACGTTTATCTTAGATCTGAAGATCTTTTAAGGAGTTCAGAATACTTAAAATTCTCAAGAGCATTAAAAAGACACTTAAAATACTATAGGCTTAGGTTGTTCTCATACTGGATTATTACACATTGAATAAAGAATGGGGTGGTGAAAATAATATTTCAGGATTTTATTTCCCAAGTGGAATATTTGTGATATCTTCAGCTAGCCTCTGTGTATTCCGAATTGGAGTTTGACTTGGCTTGAGTATAGTAACGAAAGGGGCCTTTTGTTTGGGGAGACAGTATTACTTTGTTAACGTAATAGGCAAATTCCAGCAAAATAGGACAGATAAAAATGTCACTAACATTTATGATAAAAGTGAAGCTAGGCTACGTGTCTGTGTGCTTGACCAAAACAAAAAGGTTATGTGATTAAGGCAGGGAAATACTGCATACTGTACTGTACTTTCTCTCTTAGAAGTTAATATTAAATTAAACATGTTAAAGTCAACAAGAAGTCTTGCATTAAAGAAACCTGTTTACAGTTGTTTAGTCCAGCCTTTTTCTATCTTTTCCCACCCTTTCACTTAACTGTTCTTCAAGGTGATGCTATTTGCAACGAACACACGTTGGGAAAACTATACTTAGCACGTCTCTGCTTCCCTGGTTTTGCACATGGGTGTTCCCTTCTCTGGGGTTTCATCTGTCTTCAGCTTGCAAAAGCCTACGTTCCTGCTGGGCTCAGTCCTGAAGTCTTCCTAGACTCTCCTAACCAGTGACTGATTTACTTGGAGCTACTTAGCCTTTACTCAGTTGCTGCGTTTTGCCCTTCATTCACCTTACAGTTTTGGGCTTTTTTGTTTTCTGATGAAATTTTCTTGTGTTATTTAAATAACATTGTCTTTCCTCGACTTCTTTGTATCTTTCCTCTCATCAACCGTAAGCAACCATTGCCTCAGAAAGTCAATATTTATTGACCATCTGTTGAGTACTGGGTACTTTTCTAGTTGCTGAAAGTCTAGCAGGTAATAAAGTTCTTTCCATGTGGGGTTTACATAGTAGGATGTAGGGAGACAGACAATAAAACATGTGCTCTGTTAGATAGTGACAAGTGCTGTGGTGAAAAACGATGAGTGAGGAGGCTGGCTCCGGAAGGTGTTCTTATATGTAGTCAGACGAGGCCTCAGTGAGAAGGGGACATTTCTATAGAGAGTTGAAGACTGGGAGACTCTCTCGGAGGGTGGATAATTTTCCAGGGATGAAGCACAACTAATGAGAAGGCCCTGCGATGTGGGTGTCCTGGGAACACAGGAGGTTTGGTATGACTGGGGAGACAGTGGTTTACAGAATATAATAGGAGAGTGGGTTAGGGGTTTGATGTGGAGGACTTAACACTCCATTCTTTGGGTGCCATCCTCAGAGTTTCTGATTTTCTAGTTCTGGGGTTGGAGGAGAATTTCCATTTCTAACAAGGTTCCCCGTGAGACCTACTGGACGAGGGCGACCAGGGTGGAAGCAGAGAGACTGTTGGGAGGTAACAATCTTGGTGAGAGATATACGGACTTAGACTTTGATCCCCAAATAAGCAAGCACCTCTGTTACATGAACTACAGTGTGAGGGAGAAGGTTTCTCGGTCTTTTCCAGTCACCATTTTTCAGCTTAGAGCTGCTTTTCCTTGTCAGAAGGAGTGGCACCTTCCCAGCCCATCTGAACTTTCTATGGTCAGTCGAAACAGCACCCTCCTCCCAACATCTTTGCTTTGCTTTAGTGAGATTAAATAGAATGATCTTGAGAGTTCTTCCAGAGCTGGGACAGTGTGACGAATCACATCCTAGATGATAATTTCAATTCATACATGTTACACGTGTATTTCAGACTCCTTAATTAGGTAACCTGTCCCAGATCCACAACCCAGTCTGTCTTAACCTCTCTGCTTAGAACAGAGCTAGGTGCCTAGAGGAGCTCCCAGTATAATTTCCCTCAAAAGACCAAAGCTGTATGTGGGACCTAATTCTTTAATGGGATATAAAAAGTAGCTGCTGTGTATTCAAGCTAGATTTTTAAAAAAAATCTATGTTAGGCATGTTCTCCACTCCTTATCCTTCCCAGAAAATGAACGGACTTTCCCCTGTGTTGTGGGTTTCTAATGCTTTATAACAAACTACCCCACAGCTTGGTGGCTTAGAACAGAATCAATCATTTATTTTATTCACAAATGAGCAATGCTGGCTGGGCTTCGTGTGAGTACCACTGGAGCAACTTGCCTGGGTCTGGAGAATTTTCTTTGCAACGGCGGGCTTATTGACCTGGCTGTGTAATTGCTGCATGCTTTCATCTGGGAGTGCAGTTGGGGGTCTCAGTTCCTCTCCATATGGGCCTTTCCTCAGGGCTACTTTTGCTTTCTTACAACATGGTAGATAAGTTTCAAGACCAAGTATTTTAAGAAAAACTAAAGCTGTCAGTTTTTTTAAGGTCTGGTCCCAAAATTGGCCCCGTGTCATTTAGCTTGCCCAGAGTTAAGTGTCATAGGCCCTGCTACTTGATGGGTAGAATGTCAGAGAATTTATGACTGTTTAAATCTGCAACACACTGTGATCCCAGAAGGGGAAAAGTGTTGGAGCAGCACATTTTTCTTCTCCAGTGTACACTTTCTTCCTGAGGCAGTCTGACTGAACTGCTTGTTGAATATTGTAGAAGGGACTAGGTACTTAACTGAGCCCCTTTTATTTGGGTAGTGTGCATTCTAGCCTGCTCTCCTAAGGTTAGTGAGATAGTTTGGGGGTTCTTTTTTTTGCTTAAAATTGTGCTAATATAGATGTAACAGAACTTATTGTAACCATTTTAAAGTACATCACAATGTTGTGCCACCACCAAAATCCTCCAGAACTTGTTTATCACCCAGAAAGGAAACCAGTCACTCACCATTACCCCCTTACCCTTCACTGGCTTCCTTCACCTAGCATGTTTTCAGGTTCATCCATGTTGTAGCATGTGTCAGTACTTTATTCCCTTTTATGGCCGAACAGTATTCCAATGTATGGATGTGCTGCATTTTATTCATCTGTTGATAGACACATCATTTGGATATTGTGAATGCTGCTGCTAGAACACCTGATTTGAGCTCGTCACGGGTTGGGGAGGGGTGGAAGGAGACCCTGGCAGGGATTAAGAAGGAAGACTTTGAGATTCACATACTTAGGGAGGGGTTCATAAGCTCCCCCACAGAATAACAGGAGTGGGACTTCTTGTCCTATGGCCACACTCCCTCAGAGTCCAGGGGATGACAAATATAACAAGCTGTTTGTTGAGTAGTCAGTCAGATTTCGGCCCCAGCACTTTGCATGCATTTTTTTCCGTTCTCACATCTTATGCAATGATGGAGAAGCAGTTCAGAGAGGCTGGGCACGAGTGTGGTATGGGCTGGGCGGGGAGCAGCACTCCACCCTTGACCCAGCAACACGTCCCTTGGCCGCGGAGGGATTCTCAGGACGGAGAGCAGTTTGTGCTTGCTGTATCCCTCTGGGCCGCCAGAGGGCAGTACTTGCTCACACGTTCGCCTCCCTGCAGCCAAGCTTGGGACCATTAGAGCGGTAGTAGTGTTCAACTCCACCAGACTCAATGCCTTTTTTAAAAACTACTTTCTAATGTCTCCTTTAATAAATCTTACCTAGGGAGGTAATAAACATGATGCCTTAACTCTAAAGAACAAAAAAGGGAAAGCAACTTGTAATAAACGAAGGGGCTTCAATATGTAATGTCTATACTAGACAAACATGATGGAGTAGAGTGCTTGTCCCATAGGTGGATCGCTGCAAATGAAGAATTACAAATGCAGGTGGATGTAGGTGTGTCATATTCTTAACAAATGCAGTGTGACTTCTGAAATAACTCTTGGCAGTTAAAATAAAATGGGATACAACTGTTCCTTTATTGTATTCTTGGAAACATCAGTGAACATTAAAACTGCAAAAAATATTTTCATTTATGTATAAAACGGGGTTAGATTGTGTGCTCTTAAATTGCGTGCTCTTACAATTATAAACAGGTTTTCTCACTTGGTTCTACGTGAATGTCTAGTGAGATACTTGAAAAACAATTTTTTTGTGAAGAGCTGTCTCCACTGAGAACTCGAGCCTGTACCAGAGGACATGAGATGCCCTATCTTCCCACAGCCAAGTTAAGCCACCCTAGAGCCAGGGCTTTGTGTTACAGGTCCTCAGACCCTCCAGAGTGTCTATCACGGTACCCATTGTGGACTCACCAGGGACAGTGGACTGATTGAGTCCTTCCTCTCTGGCTGGGGGTGACTCTCATCTAGCCCGGGGTATGTCAACTGGACCCAGAATATGAAGGTTGATGTAAAGTGAATCCAGGCAGGAGGTGCCCCAAGGACTCTGCCAGAGAAGAAAATCCAGGACTTCACATTTCTTAGACAAGGTCTATCCACCCAGAAGGGCCCTTCCAATACCTGGCACCCAGTTCCTGGGAAAAAGACTGCATGCCCTTGTGAAAGAAAACGGGTAACTGGTCTCAAAACTCTGGCCAGAGCCAACCAGTAGCCCTGTAGAGTGGCTGAGTCCTGTGGCTCTGGTTAGGATAGGGGGGTAAGGAAGCATCTTCCTGGATGCCAAGGATAGCCCAGTTTGTCGGAATACCGGTAATGATTTCAGTGCTGATTATACGATATCCTCTGATCATTTAACGGGGTCATATAAATTTCAATTTCAGTGGAAGCTTTCAGAGTTCCCTCTCTTCTCCAATGTGCCAGAACATGAAGACAAGAGTACCACAAATTCTAAAACCACATGCAAACAAGCACATCTCAACATTGTGGTTTGTTCACCTTAATTAGAATTCAGAATACAGTACCAACAAGGATGCTGGACTTGGTCGGGGATAGGATTGAAATTTATGCCTAATTCTGTCTGGACCACGGATAGGAAACGACTTACATTTCATTTTAGAGCTTCTCTAATTATAGCAATGATCTCTGAAAGACTTTTGTCCACACTGATTTGGATAAAATTTTCTGGAGCTGATGGAGGTTCCAGAGTATCGAACTGGGACTGCAATAACTCGGGGGGCATAAAATGCCCTTTTCTTTTGCGTAAGCGTTCAGAGATGACCTCAAATGACCCGCTCAGATAGACCACAAGGAGCTTCACCTCCGCTGGCTTTCCTTCCTTCCCTGGCTCATCACACTTGGGAGGTGCACCATCCTTTCCTCGGATTAAGATGTCTCTGTACACTTTCTTCAGAGCTGAGCAGGCTAGGACCACATGCTGTCCCGAGGCTACATCTCTAAAGAAAAAAAGGGGTGGAGGAGTAAGTGTGAAGAATGAAAACATTAAAATACCTGGAGCCCATCCTAGGTCGAGTCCAGTACCACTTCCCTGCCAGTGGGAGGTGTTACAAAACGGGGGTCAGGGTTCAGGCAGTCCTGGCGTTGAGGTCAAGTTCGTCCACTAGTGAACCGAACCATCTTAGGGAAGGAACGTTCCTCCCTGGCCATCAGTGCATCATCGGTTAGGTGGGGCTACTCAGAGGACGTGCCCCTGGAACTGGGAAGAAAAAGTTTACCAAGGTGCTGGGTCCAGGAAGTTCTGGGTAAGTGTGGGCTCGGCCCCTGTGGGTGTAGGGTAATGCTCAGGCCCAGCCTGCTGTCATTTTTTGAGCACTTTTACATTGACACGGTCCTAAGTACTACTTGTGTTTCATCTTGCTAATTCTTGACAAAAATCTGTGACTAGGAACTATTTAACACCTTTTTCAAATGAAGGAACAGGCTCATTGAAGCCAGTGGCTAAGATCCCCAGCTAGTAATTGTGGAGCTGTCTAGGTTTGTGTCCAGAACCCAACTGAGCTGTATGTCTGTGCCTGATTAAAATCATTGTTGGTTATTTGATAGCGACACATTCCATTTCTGGGATCCTTTACCATCAGTCAGTTCTGATTTCAAGAGAGTATTTTTTCCCTGTACTTTCTGATGGGTCTTCTTAACTCACTGGCTTATGCCAAGGCCTGATGCACTTACCTTACTAAAATGTCATGCAAGTTGCAAAGCCATGGGATCCTGTCCTGAAATGAGAGCAGACACAAAGTGACTTTTCAGGTATTGTTTGGACAGAAACATCGTTAATCTTTTTCGTCAATGTTAAGGTCCAGAGAGATCTTAGTGGTTTTGAGAAGTAGCCCCCATACACAAGTCACTGGGCAGTTAAGCACACAAACATTTTCCTGGTTCAGGAACCAGGGGCTCTTTTCACAATAATACAAATTGCCCTAAAATATCAGTCTGTACCCCCCCCCCCATCTAATCTCCCTGTTGTACGTATGTTTTCCCTGGTTCTAATATGATTTTAAATCTTCTTTGATTGCACTGCATGATTCTGTAGGTGCCTCTGATCTCAGATGCTGGGAGGAATTCACAGAAACTCTTACGTCAGCTACCCTTTGGTCCTATTTTTCAAACCCTCCTGAAATATAACTCCCGTCAGGTAAAAGCATTGTGAGAAATTCATATTTTTCCAAAGACAAAACAGAGGAGGTTTACATAGGATACCCTACAGTGTTTCACAAAGAAATCTTCCTGAGACAAGACTTCTCTTCCTTCCTGGGGTAAATACTGATTGGCCATAATGCATTTAAAAAACATGTTTTATTACAAAAATTTTAAATGTCAAAAGCAGACAAAATAGTATAAAACAAACTTCTATGTACTCGTAACACAGACTCAATTTTCAACTCAATTTTGTTCTATATTATGTCCCAACTATATTCCCACCTGTGTTCCCATCCTTTATGATTTTGATGTGTGTTCTACAAACATGATACATTTTTTTTTTTTTAATATATCTTTATTGATTTCAGAGAGAGGAAAGGCAAGGGAGAGCAGAGATAGAAACATCAATGATGGGAGTCACTGATCAGCTAGCCCGCAACCCGGGCATGTGCCCTGGACCGGGAATCGAACCTCGATCGCCTGGATCCTAGGTCGATGCTCAACTGCTGAGCCAAGCCTGGCCAGGCTTTTAAAAGTCCTTGCTTTTACATATTTGATTACTATCATTTTACTTAGGACTTTTGCGTTTATATAATGGAGGCTGACCAGCATTTGTTTTCTTGTACAGTCCATATTAAATTCTGGTGTCTAGGTTATACCAGCCTCATAAAATGAGTAGCTTTCCCTCATACTCTATTTTTGTATATTGTACACCATATATTATTGTTATGGAGTGAATGTTTATCTCCCCACAAATTAACATGTTGAAACAGATTTTGAAATTGCAATCTGCTCCATTGTGACTGGGGGCTGCCCAGGCCCCGTGGGGACTCACTGGAACTCAGAAGTACTTTATTATCAGCATCATGCTAATAACATCTTTGTAGCCCGGTGCTGTCCAACAGGGCCTTCTGCCGTGATGGAAACGTCCCGTCTGCACCGTCTGGATTGGTAGCCACCAGCCACATGTAGTTGACGAACACCTGACATGTGGCACCGCAACCCAGGAACTGGAGAGTGCATTTCATTTCATTGAAACAGCCTAAGGAGCCCTGGTATGCTCAGCTCAGGTTCTTTCTCTTCACACCTCAGCCCTCTAAGCACAAAACCCTCCCCAGACCCTCCCCAGACTTCCTCTGCCTAGGACTCTGCACTTGACCCTCATCACAGTCCCGGGGCAGGGCCGGCTGCCGGGTGACTGCCAGCCCTGCCATGACCCACATCTTCCCTCAGACGTGCTGCGCTGTCAGGGATGGGAAGCACCTGCCGTTCTGCCCCTTTCCCTGTTCTGCCTGTCTCTGAGGTGGGGGTAACTTGCACAGTTTCTCCAGAATATATTTAGGAACTTGTTACGGTTCTCCCAGCATCTGATAACCTGGTCTTCGTACAAGAAACTCTTCTGAACCCTACTGCCCCCACCCCAGCCATTGTGTCCGCGGACAAGCCTCACTTTGGAACAGGAAGAACGTTTAAATGCCATGTCAGAATCCGTCCGTGTGGTTGCTTTACTTTGTTCTTTAACTTAACTCTTGTCTGCGACTCACCAAGGAGAAGCAACGCTGGCACAGGCACTTTGCACACTATGACAGTGGTTTCCATTCCATATACGTGTCTGTGTAGATATGAGCAACAATGACAGACGAAAAGTGGTATTTCCTGAAGGCTTTGGGTGCTTCTCTGTTCTTATTTTTTTTGTTATCTCACTTAATCCCAAGAATCCAATGAAATGGCACCATCCTTACTTCAGGGGAGGAAAATGCACAGAGACTAACCCACTTGCCAAAGGTCACTCAGTGGTAGAGCCTGGTTATCTACATTATGTCTTATCTCTAGTGTAATATCAGTATTATGTTTAAATTACTCTTTCATGGTTCACTTCTCCTGTCTTCTAAAGTCAAATGCTGCAAACTTAATTTTGATGGTTCACAGCTTCAGTCTTTCAAACTCAAGCTGCACTCCCTGAAACAGAGAAGTGCACTCTTAGAATACTCTAGAATTAGACCTACTAATGGTTTAGTGACTCAAGTCCTTCAAGGCAGGACAAAGGGAAGAGAGATTGAGGGTATGACTTTGCATGAACCAAGTTCACACAGTAAGCGAAAACAGTGCTGATGTTTGGCCAGTTCCATTCTGTACTGTCCTTTGGATCTTGCCCTGTGGACCCAGACCTTGACCCTGCCATCACATTGTCTCCTGGGCTACAGCTAGTTAAGTCAAGGAATCCACAGTTTGTAAATCTGGTTTGAGAGAGACCCCTAGGAAATGGCCTCAGGATGGTGCATATAGGAATGAAATGCTATTCATTCATTCCTCTCATTCATTCATTTACTCATAAATATGCCACAAATATTCTCTGACACTTACTGTGTGTCAGACCCTGGGGATATACAATGGAACAGAAGTTGCCAGTCTCTGCCCTTTTGGAGGTAAAATCTAGTTGCAGAGATAAATATTAATCAAATTCTCATGCCAAGTTGCAACTGGGATGTGGACAGTAAGTGATATGTTGCCATGAGAGTTTATTATATGAGGTTTTACTTAAGTAGGTCAGGGAGGGCTTCCTTGAAGAAGTGGCATAGGAGCTAAGATGGGAAGGCTAAGCAGGGTTAACTTGATGTCAAGGGGAAGGAAGCACATTCCAGGCAGTGGGACGAGCAGATGCAAAGGCCCTGGGAAGGATCACGACAGGAGGAACTGAAAGGGGCCACGGAGGCGGTGCATGGCAACTGAAGAGAGCAGAGTGGGTCACGGTCATTCTGGCCTAACGACGCACATTGAGGAGTTTGGTCTTGACCCTCAGTTTGGCTGGAAATTCCAAAAGGCCAGATTTGAATTTGCAAAGATCACTGGCTTGGGGTGGATGCCAGAGTCCAGTGATGGTGGCAGGCTAAGAGGACCTGGAAAGGGAAGATGAACTTCCCCACGTAGGAGGCCCTCTCAGGGATTACATTCTGCACATTAAAATTCTGCAGCAAAGTGTTCTGCAGAAGGTGGGGCAGAGATTGGGTGCATCGTTCCTGATGCCGAGTTGAGAGAAGTTCAGGGCCAAAGCTAACATTGGCCAAGGCTCCACTGAGTGTCTGGCTTGTGGAGCACTGTCAGTGAGTTAAGTCATGACTCAGGAACTGAACTATGCCAAGCGCTGCAGAGATCTCAACCTGTGTCACCCAGCTGGAATATTTGTTGCAAACAGCGAACATTACCTGGTCATTCAGTGGAATCCCTTTTCCCATCTTCACTCGATTTTCCTCTGGGTGATAGTCATCTGCATCATAGAATTTCCACCCTAGCTTTAAGAACAAAGTGAAAGGCGTGTGTGGCAGGCAGTGCGGCCCACCCTGCCACCCTCTTCACAGTAGCAGCCGGGGGCCACCCCCAGTGCAGGAGGGAGGTCTGGAGTGCCACTTCAAGATCCCCGCTCCCGGGGCTGCTGCAGCTCCTTTTCTCACTGCTATTTGTAATCACCAAGGGGGAAGACAAATTTGCTCCATTGGTTTTCACAAGCCCTGTGGAGGTGCTGTGGTGAGTTTTACAAACCACTACAGGCCAGAAGAAAGGGTGGAAAGGGAGAGAAGCAAGGAGACAACACAGTGGGGCTTGTAAGTGGGAGGCATTAGAACAGGTTACCTCGGATGCCAGCCTGGCGCCCACGGTGGATCTGTGGAAAGGACACAGGTGTTCAAACGACTGCTCTCTCCCAACCTACGCTGTGCCTCCTTCCATCCAAGGGCGGTTGCTCCGCCAGCATTACAACACCAATAACCATGATATTGAAGCAGTGAGAGTGATGCTCTTGACGCTGGAGTCTAGGGCCTGACTTTAGTTTTCTCCAGGAATTTAAATGAATTACCCAGTTACCACTAACTCCCCCCACCCCGCCCAAAAGCAATACATAAGATCTCATTAATCTACAGGTTTTTTTGACCCTGTTTATTTTTTGAGAAAAATACTGAATAAATCACATGACCAGTTAGATCTTGAAATCATCCTGGATTCCTCCCTCCCTCTCACCCTCCATCCAGTCCATCAACACATCTTTTTCACTCGACCTTCAAAATACCCCAGCACATGACCACACCACCCATCCACGATGGCCTCCTTGCCGGTCCACGAAGACCCAGCCTCAGGGTCTCTGCACTTGCCATTCCCTCTGCCTATAATGCCCTTTCTCCAGCTATCCATGTGGCTTATTCCCTCACTTCTTGTGGGTCTTGGTCAAATACCACTTCCTCTGAGGAGCCTTCCTTGACCATGCTGCCTGGCACCGTGGTCCACTCGCCCTCCTGTATTTTCCTGCAGAGCACCTACCACTGCCGGGCCCGCTAGACATGTTCACCACTTGCTGCCTGTCTCCCACGCGGCAGCTAGCGAGTCTCAGCCTCTCTGCTTTATTTCCGTTAAGAGTCCCCAAATTATTTTAATTCCTCAAGTTTTGAGGCTGAAAATGCCACAATACTTCTGGAAAGCTAACCCTACCTACCTGGAGCAAGCAAGGGTCTATAATATAATATACACCTGAGCAGAGGGGCCGTTCCTGGCAGTTAGATTCTGGTCGAACCGAGAAGCCCGGGGCTTCGCGGGGCCGGCGCCCCCTTCCTCCCGGCCCCCAGGACCCGCCCACGTCAACACCCACTCCTTCCAGCTCCAGCTGCTCACTGAGCAAAGGCGGGAGACGGGGTTCAATTCACGTCCCGAAATGCAACCCGCCAGCCCGGGCCTCGCAGGGGCAGCTGCCGCTCGGCCCCGGCCCGACGACGGGCCCCAGGGCCGGGGACCAGGTGCGCGGCGCTCCCGGCCCTGCGCCCCGCGCCCCGCGCCCGCCCCCCGCACGGCACCGGGACCGCCGGCCGCTGCAGCGCCCGCAGGCGCCTCGACGCGGGCCCTCGCTGGAGCCGCTCCGTCCACGCGAGGAGGCTCCGCACCTCGGGCGCGGGGCCCCGGGAGCCGGCGCCCAGGGCCTCCGGTTACTGCCAAGCCGAGCGGGTTCCCGGGTCCTCCGGTCGCCGCGGGCACGCAGGCGAGTTTGGCCGCCGCCGCCCCGCACCCCGCGCCCTCCCGGACCTACTTTCCCGCGCCGCTCACGCCCATGACCAGCAGCGCCGCGGACGCCGCCATGGCCGAGTCCGGCCCCTCCCGCCGCCTCCCGGGCGCGGGGGGCGGAGCAGCGCGCGGTCCGCCCCGCCCCGCAGCCCGTCCGCCCGCCCCGCCGCGCCCCGCCCCGCAGCCCGTCCGCCGGCCCCGCCGCGCCCCGCCCCGCAGCCCGTCCGCCCGCCCCGCCGCGCCCCGCCCCGCAGCCCGTCCGCCCGCCCCGCCGCGCCCCGCCCCGCAGCCCGTCCGCCGGCCCCGCCCCGCCGCGCCCCGCAGCCCGTCCGCCCGCCCCGCCGCGCCCCGCCCCGCAGCCCGTCCGCCCGCCCCGCCGCGCCCCGCCCCGCAGCCCGTCCGCCCGCCCCGCCGCGCCCCGCCGCGCTCCGCCCCGCAGCCCGTCCGCCCGCCCCGCCGCGCCCCGCCGCGCCCCGCCGCGCCCCGCCGCGCCCCGCCGCGCCCCGCCCCGCAGCCCGTCCGCCCGCCCCGCCCCGCAGCCCGTCCGCCCGCCCCGCCCCGCAGCCCGTCCGCCCGCCCCGCCCCGCAGCCCGTCCGCCCGCCCCGCCGCGCCGCACCCCGCGCCCCGCCGCGCCCCGCCGCGCCCCGCCGCGCCCCGCCCCGCAGCCCGTCCGCCCGCCCCGCCGCGCCGCACCCCGCGCCCCCGCCCGCGGGGCGGCCTCCCCGAGCGCCTCCCGCCGTCCCGCTCCCTCGGCGCCGCGCGCTGCTGGGAGCCGTGCCCGCGGAGGCCGGGCTCTCCTGCGCCCCCAACCCCGAGTGGAAATAGCTCTGATTATTCCCAGGGTTGTTGTAGCCCTGGCTGGGGAGCAAGGTAAGGCTGCGGGTGCGATCCCCGCGGGGCGCACGCAGGACTCACCCTGTACGATGGCGGGGACGGGTGGAGCCACACATGGATGCCCGCCCGCCCCCCGCCCGCTCCCTCCCTCCCTTCCCTCCCTCCCTCCCTCTTTCCCCTCTCTCTCAAAATAAGTAAATAAATAAATTTAAATGTTATTGTAGAAAGAAGCAGCAGATGATAAATTCACACTTTCCCACACCATGTGGCTCTAAGCATCCATTCTCCGAATGAACCCCTCCCGTAAAGGTAGGTGGGTATGAATATTTTCTAAAATTGGGATCGTGCTGTACCCTGGCGATTGGTGACAGTAATAGGTGGTGGGCCTCTTTTGGTGTCAAATCCAGATCAGACCGCAGCGGTACAGGTCGGGCTGTGGGCCTCTGCTAGCTAACCCGCTCCCTTCTCTGGTAAATTACTTAAGGGGAAGGAGCACCTCTTTGAAGGCCCATTTGCTTTAAAACAATGTGTTAATTATGTGTCACTTCAAGTATTTGATTACAAGGCCTAACCCGCTTACGGGAACACCTGAGGCCCTTGGTGTGCAGGGGTGAGTCGGGACTCTGGCCCAAAGTCTCCCGATTCGTCTAGAGTGGAACACATCGCACCACCTGTTCCTGAGGGGCACGTTCCTGCTCTCGTCCTATATAGCAGTGACGGTCCACAGAAACACAGAAACTCTCTTCGCTCACTGTGTGCACAACTATATTATGCAGTGCGGTTCCTGCATTTCCTCAGTCTTCGGGTTGAGAGCCATCCCATCAAGAGGTGGCATGGTTGGCCTGTATCACGGTTGCCCACAGGATAGGGACCTAGTTCAGGTGGGATCGCAGCCATACCTGATGATGCACCCATCGCCCTGGACTCTGCCGCACCACCCTGCACGTGCTAGCAACTCTGTGTCGAGGCCCCAGAGACAGTTCACACAGAAGAGCTGCCGATTCGAGGCAGCGGCTGGCCTGAGCTTCCTGCATGCAAATTACTCCCCATTAGAGACATCCTCACATGTAGCAAATATAGCCACTTACAACTGGTTCCATTGTATGCTAATTAATATTTTGTCTACAAAGTTTGGTGGTATAGCCCAGCCGTTAATGGTCCAGGTTCACAAGATAGCCAGAGAAGCACAGATAACTTCCCCCGTGGCCGGGGACACATTTCCGCAAAGAAATGTGTTGACTCAGCTCTTATGCTAATACCTGAAGTTACAAATGAGATACCGAAATTTCGTGAGGCATGGAGATGCTGGGAGCAAGAAGTTGGACCCAACTGGCTTCCATATGCCAAAGCTATACGTCATCCAGTGGCTGCCAAGGTGACCCTCTCTGCCTTCCCAAAACTTGCAGGAGCTGCCTTATACTATGCATCAGAGATGAGTGCCGCTGTGAAGAATTACTGGCGAGGACATTTGATCCTGGGTGTAATACCTGAAACAAGGCTCCCAGATGCGCTTCGCTGGAAGCTTAAGGAAACAGGGCATTCTTGCTGGTGTGGCTCAATGGTTAGAGCATCAGCCGTGGACCAAAGGGCCTTGGGTTCGAGTCCTGGTCAGGGGCACATACCTGGGGTGCAGGTTTGATCCCTGGCCTCAGTTGGGGGGAATGCGGGAGGCAACCAATCGATGTATCTCTCTCAGATAGATGTTCCTCTCCCTCTCCCTCTCCTTCCCCCTCCCCCTCCCGGCCCTCCTCCCCTCCCCCTCCCCCTCCCCTCCCCCTCCCTCTCCCTCTCTTCCTTCCCCTCTCTCCTTCCCACTCTCTCTAAAAATCAGTGGGGAAAAAATCCTCTGGTGAAGATTAACAGAAAACAGGGCCGTCAACATTTACTGATGAGCAGTGAGCATTCCCAAGGTCAGGACATCGTAAATGCTACGCTTGGATCACGCAAGAGACACAGAAATGCGTCTCCTACTTAAATGACAGAGGATGATTAAAAAATAACTGAAAAGGAGCAATGGGAAGGCCAATGAGTATTTCTTGAGCATCTACCAGCTGCAAGACTCCAAAGATGAGTCTTACCCTCCAGGTGCTCCCAGGCAGGTAGGAGGAAGACGATAGAAGCAAACACTGTAACTTGTGCTCTGCTTTACCAGCTCTGGCAAAAAAAATTAGTTGTCATTTCTTTCAATGTTCAAATCAGAATGATTAGCAGAAAGTCTGGCTCTCATCCCCAGATTTCCCCTCCTAAGATATGTCCAAGGGCCTTCAATTTGCTGTACCAGTCTAGGTGATGGGTCATCTGCAAAGGGTTTAACGAAAGGAGCTGTTTAAGAGATGCAGCTGGGGTCAGTTAAAGCAACAGGGCAGTGTGTGAGTCCCAGTAATTGAGGGGAAGTGGGCAGGGGTGATGGGAGGGAGTCTTTATGGTGTGTGTGTGTGTGTGTATGTGTGTATGAGAGAGGGAGAGAGAGAGAAAAAGAAAGAAAACCATGTATGGAGAGAGGTGGCTTAGGAAGAGAGACAGACATCCTTTGTTGATTAGCAGGGACGAAAGCAGAATAGATGACCTCCCCTCTCCTTCTCTTGCCTCTGATCTGCTAGCAGCCAAACCCAATTGGAGGGCAGAGACCTGGGCAGCCTGTTGAGCTGGGCCACACATGCCAGTGTCCTGGACACAGCGGGGAAGAGAAGGGTGGAGAGTGTATCTGACAGGAAAGACATCCAGCATCTCTGCTCTCAATTGTCACTGACAGCGATTTTCAACCGGTGTGCCACAGGAATTTTTAAAACGTGCAATACCTATTTCATCAGGGGCACTGACCTCTCTTCCCTTAGACTGTTAAATAAAAAAATGACAACAGCTAACACAACAATAGCCGTCTGGTGTGAATGAGTCAACATTATACCTATTTTTTTGGTCATGTTGGCAAAAAATATATTTTTTGGTGTGCTGCAGAATTTTAGTAATTAGTTTATGTGTGCCATTTGATGAAAAAGGTTGAAAATCGCTGGTCAGTGAGAGACTCCTCCTGTGCTTCTAGGACAGCAGAGCTCAGGGGTGCCGCTAAGAACTGAATTTTACTTTTTTTTTTTTGCTTCCAGAGAGTGCCACCTGCTGGGTCACTGTCTCAGGGCTTCTCCGGTCCTGGTCTCCGGCAGGCGCTGCTATACCAGCCGAGGCACAGGGTGCTCTGGAAACCTGGGGACCCTCCGTGAGGCGCTGCTCCGGGCCTGTGTGGCTACGGTGCCGGCTCGGCGACAGGCAGCAGGCGCGAGGGCCAGCAGCCCTCCAGGTAGGGAAGCCCCCGCGCGAGCAGCCGGCAGTGAGAGGGGGTCTCCCGAGGAACCCAGAGAGCCTCTAGCTTCCAGCACTCTCCTGGTTTTGTTTGTAACCATCTCAAACTTTCGCACCTTTTTGGAGTCTCAGGTTAAATCGTCCTTCACCCACAACCCCCTTCACTCTTTACAGGTGACTTATGTCAAGTTTCCATTGGCAGGGACAGAAGACACCTCAGCTCCCTCCCTTTCTTTTAAGATGGTGCTGCTGAAAGTTTTGGGTCTTAGGACTTTTTTCACTCTTAAAAATGATCGACGATATCCATTGGTATTTACTGTATTCAAAATTACAACTGAGAAACAAAAACATTTATTAATTTGTTTAGAAATACAAATAATAAACCCATTGCATACTAATATAAGTAACACATTTTAGAAAAAAAATCTGTGTTTTCTAAAAAATTTTTCATGAGAAGAGTGGTATTATTTTACATTTTTGCAAACTTCTTTCATGTCTGGCTTAGTAGAAGATGGAAAATTCTTACACCTGCTTCTGTGTTCGATCAGTATGTTTTGCTTGAATATATGAAGGACATGCGGCCTCACGTGGACGTGCTGGAACTGGGGCATGGGAGCGGGATGATTACAAAAGCCTTTTAAGAGAGTTGCCATATTCTTCTTTGATATTATATCAAACTTGAGAAGTGGTCGTTTCTTAAGGTCTAGTTCCAACGTGGAATCTGAAACCATACCAGTGAACTCTTCGTACTCTTATATTAAAATCTCTTCATCTGTCTCACACTTTGAATGGGCCTTTTACCCACGATTTTGTAACATCAAGCACTGATCATTTGGAAAATATTGGTTCACTAATGCAACTCATTCAGCTGTTGACACAGTTCATTATTTCATTATGCTCTTTTTTAAAATTGATTTTAGAGCAAGAGGAAGGAGGAGGGTATAGAGAGAAATATCAGTGTGAGAGAAAACATTGATCCGTGGCCTCCCATAGGCATCCCGACCGCGGATTGAAATCGCAACCTGGGTATGTGCCCTGACCGGGAACCTGACCTGCAGCCTTTTGCTGTATGGGACGATGCTCCATCCAGCTGAGCCACCTGGCCGGCTCTATACAATATATTTTTGAAATCGCCTTTGTAATATCACTGTCGATCTCATCAGAAAGTCTTTAAGTCTTGGGAAGCAGTGAAGCACTCAAGGGACCTCAGGGTTGTGGGCCTCAAAGTTGTTTTGAGTTGTTTGTGAACTGCTGACGGAGGCCTTAGCTCTGTTCTCATTATCTTTTCTAATCAAGGCCGAGTTAAAGAATATGGGGTTTGTAACCCCGCCCCCCGCAATTTACTTCGTTAAAGGTCTGCCTGCTCCACTTCACTCTTCATGTCTGTATCTCAGCATCTGGTGCTGTGCCTGGCGTAGAGGCTCAGTACTGCTCAAAATACACCCGTGAAATGAATGACCCGGAGGGGAAAAAGGAGGACCGAGGAAAGGAAGCAAGAGGGAGAGGAAGGAGGCGGCCCACCTCGGGTACCTTGCTGGCATGGACTGGCATGGACTGGCATGGACTTGAGGTAAAGCCTGACCCCTAGTGGAACTGGGTGCTGGATGAGCTGGACCGAGCAAGCTGCAAGCAGAAGGCAGTTTTCTTATTTCTCACCTTAACCCTCTCAAGCCCATCCTGTCAGCTTGTTTTTCTCTGCCCCTGTATGAAATTCTGAGCATGCCCAGTAGTGTTCCCATTCTTCAAAGAATTAGTGTGGTAAAAGGTCTGATTCCTGGCTTTGCAAGTCCACAAAATTGACTTCTTTCAGCCTATCCACAATTGATTAGGCCCTGAGAAATTATTCCAGAGCGAATTCACAATAGCTTGCAAATGTGAAGGTATTTTGTTATCTATAAATTTCTGTTACAAAGTATTAGTTTCTTTTTATTTGGATATTATTGGCATATAATTGTGTAGGTTTAAGGTTTGCAACATGTTGATTTGGTACATTTACATATACCACGGAAGTGTTAGCTAACACCTCTATCACGTCTTATAATTTCATTTATTTGGGGTGAAAGCAATTAAGATCTAGTTGCTTAGCAACTGTGAAGTTTATAATCCAGTGTTGTTGTCTGCAGTCACTATGCTGTGTATTAGATCTCCAGGATTTCTTTATCTGCTAGTTGCAAGTTTATACCCTTTAACGACATCTCCCAATTCCCTGGCATGTTAGTTTCTTTTAATATGAGCCTGATGTATACATAAATCCCAGAGCTAACTCATGCATTTGTGATTTACAATTTAGCTCATCCCATTTAGGTTACAAAACCCAGAGAAAACAAATGATTAATCAGAAGATTGCTTGGTAGGTGTGGATTCAGAGTGAAAAAGGATTGAATGGGCTGGGCGGATACTTACCACAAGCCAGGAAGAGCCTGATGAGCCATAGTCATTACTCCGCATTGCTGACTATTTCCTGTCCCAGGAACCCTTGGAGACCTGCAGGAGATCTGTGCATTTGCAGCTCCTCTGAGCACTGCCCCACCTCAAGCCTTCTCCATGTGTTATTGGTCGTTTCTCTTTCTCTTACTGTGTTGTAAAGGCTTCTTTGTGTATTCGTTTGTAATATATTTTTTCCAATTTGTCTTTTATTACTTTATAGTATTTTCTTTTTGCCCTGGAGAAGTTTAAGATTTTTATCTAACATAATTTCTGAAATACTTTTTTCCAAGTGCAACTAGTACACATGGCACTTTTTATGTAATACACTAAAATATTTTGATATTTATTTTTGTCCTGTCAACTAGGAATCATTTTACCAGTAGAAAAAATGTTTTATACCTATTAGAAAAATACATAATTAAAAGAGTTAGTAATTTCTTTTGTTATCGGTTTATTGGTTTAATCATTTGCTGGTAATGCTCATTTACAAGATTGGCATGTATCAGAAAAGGTAAGAAAATGAACGGGAGAAAAACATAGTTTTGAGAAAATTTTGTTCATAAACTTACTTAAATTCTGTGGATGGGTAAAATGCGAATTGCCAAGGCACGATTTTAGTTGGTCCATCTCATGGAAAAATGAGTGTTCCTTGTGAATGTGATTGGCAAACCCCTATGTCATATTTCTCAACTTTCCCCTCACCCCCCTGTAGGTCCTCTAATAGGTAATCAAGAAACATGTGGGCCCAAATTTCACTTAGTTAAAAAATGTATTTGCCATAAATGTTTAAATAATAAAAGTAAAGCTGGATCTTCAAAAATTGATGATAAAAATGATAATGGTTTACTATTGATGGGAAGGATGATATTGTTTGATATCTTTCATGAGGCATGTATACGAAATGTTTGAGAAATGTTTGAATGAGCTTACGTTTCACATTAGCACCTTGCTGGTTTATTTCCTGAGATTGACTCCCATGAATTCAGAGAACACGAGTTCACAATGCTAAGACATTAGGATGACAGCAAGTGCAGGGGGCTCTGTCAGAGGGTATCGGACGGCACAGAAACAATGGCAGCTCCTTGGTGCCACATTCAGCGGCTAACGCAGCCAGTGTGGCGCATATGTTGCCGCAGAGAAGGATTCCAGTTTGGCTTCATTCAGCCTTGGAAAGTCATCCTTCATATCCTGTTACAGGCATTTGCAGATGGTGTAAAAATATGCCCCACAACATGCCACTGATTTTATTCTTGAACAAATGAAGACCCAGCAACTATTAGGAAAGAACCAAACTCCAGTCAGTTGTTTGCACGTGGTCCATTATTTTAAAATAACTTGATATCCTTTTTTTTTTCCACATTAAAACTTGAGAAATTTTGACCCTGAAGGATTAGGTAAAACAATTCACTTTAGAAGCAAGCCAACTGATATAATAAAAACCATCCTTACTTGGCATTGTCATAAAGCAATTCTTTTATTTAAAAAGTATTATGCCTGAGATAATTCATAAATAGTATAACAAAACAAAATAATCAGTTTTGTTGTCTGTTGAAATGGAAGGACTCCCTCATCCTGTGCTGAAAGAAAAACACAACTGAATTCTCTAAATCATGCATCTTTGTAAAAAAGAATCATAGTGTCTGTTCTCTTGCAGTAAATTTCAGATTTTGCTGGAGCTCCCGTGAATGCATCTGGTGCTGTCTCAACCTTGGGCACACCACTTAAATGCCGGAGGCTTAGTTCCTTCTAAATAATGGGAGAATACTCTTCTACCTACCTCGTGGTGTTTGAAATGAAGCTGAAAGCATTTGTAAACTGCAAAATGCTATGGAAATGATGGTGGCATATATTAGTTGATACCAATTTAGAAGGAAATTGTTCAGTGTTAAAGTCTATTCTTAACTACTGTATCAGCTATTATTATATTACAGGAATAGGAACATGCTAGTGAGGCGAAAATACTCCAAGATGAATTAAACAACAAAATCTTTGAAGCGTATGTATAATTTTTAAAAATTATAATGACTATTAAAAATGTTAGTAGGATATCTGTGATTTAATATTAAAATTGTTATTTAATATTACATTTCAAATTTCTGACATATATACAAACAAAATTATTTGATCACATTTGCCTTTGAAACGGCCATGCTATCAAAAGACTACTTGATAGACTTTGGAGACCACCTATGTGTGTGGATGGTGCTTGGAGGAACACAGCCCCGCGTCACTGGGATGGAACCTGTCACTCCCCTGGCGTGAAGTGGGAAGGCCTCTTAACTGCCACAGTCATAGACCTGGGCGGTGGGGCTCCTCCCAGCCTGCTGGTCTACCACCCAGCAATTCCGGGGCTTCTGGTAGCCCTGGTTTATCCTCTTGCCTCCAAACAGGGTTGGAAACCTGGAGTCAGAGGTTATATTATTAATGACCATTTAATGGGTGGAAAAAATTAGATGAAAGTCTAAGGTTTTCCCGAGGTTCCCAGAGGAAGTGTAATTACCACCTACATTTAACTCAGTTCTTATACTTGGATGTGGGGTGGGGTGTGGCAGGTGGAAGGAATGTTTTTTCACTTTGTAAATTGCTGGAAAAACTCACTTTATTTTATACATTCTTACTAGTTTTGTTCCTTGATGTAACTCTGGCTTTTATCATTAAAACCAAAAAACTTCAAAAGCCCCTGAATGTGGCCTTTCAGTTGGGAATGAAAGGGGGAGCGCAGCAACCACGACTGAATAAAAGTGAATGAAACACGAATCATCTGAAAGACTGGGAGGCCTCGGACGATCCAGGAAAGTGGTGACTCACTAACCTATATTCCTCTCTGCGCACACCACTGACCTGCTTTAGTTACGCTCTGTGCTGAGTAACCTGGATCCTTAATGTAAAACTCGTCAGTGAAAGTCGTGCGTCTTTAGTTGTGTGTGGGAGGTGCATTGTCATAGGCTTGAAGGAGCAAGGGGGCAGACGTGGAGAGAAGCAGAGAGAAAAAAGCGCCCTCATAAACGCGGTTCTGATCAACACAAGGAGAGCAGTTACAGTTTTTTTGGCAATCCCACTCGGGAAACGGGACATCTGAGAATTATTATCATGCAAGTGAGGGGTTCGTTGTTCAAATCCTGGATATTTTTTGACATCCAGGCCAGGTGATTCAATTCTTCTTACCCTCACTGCTATTGTTGGAGACAAAATATCTCTCCCAAATGGCAGGGTTGGGGCGCCATAGACTCCAAATGAAATCACCAGCTTCTTTCGACTTGAGACCAGGAAGCACACTGAGCAAACCTGTGAAAAGATAAGCTTGTGCTTTTTAAAAATGTGGTAAAATGCACATCACATACAATTTACCACCTTAACCAGTTCTCAGCGCACAGTTCCGTTGCAGTGGGTACATTCACGTTGTGGGCCAGCCAATCTTCAGACCTGTTCTCATCTCGCAAAACTGAAACTCTGTACCCACGAAACAACGCCCCACTCCCACGGCCCCCCAGTGTCCTGTCCTCACCGTCCTACTTTCTGTTCCTAGGAATTCGACCACTTTAGGTGCTTCATACAAGTGGGGTCATATAGTATTTGTCCTTTTGTGACTGGCTTATTTCACTTAGGACACTGCTCTCAAGGCTCATCGATGTTGTTGTGCCATGTGGCAGGATTTCCTTCCCCTGCAGGGCTGAATAAAGTTCCGTTGCATGTGCACACCATGTAATGTTTATCCACGAATCTGTCTACGGGCGTTGGGTTGCTTCCACCTCTTGGCTACTGTGAATAATGCTGCTTTGGACATGAGTGTGCAGGTATCTCCTTAAAAAACTTTAAAGATTTTATTTTTCAATATACAGCTTACGTTCAATATTATGCTGTATTAGTTTTAGGTGTACAGCATAGTGGTTATTGCAATATTATTGAACCTATTCCCTGTGCTGAACTTTACATCCCAGTGACTGTTTTGTAACTACTGATTAGTACTTAATCCTTTCATCTTCTTCACTCGGCTCCCCCAGCCCCTCTGCCCTCTAGCAACCATCAGGCTTTTCTCTGTATCTATGAGACTGTTTCCATTTTGTTGGTTTGTTTATTATTTATTTTTAATCCTCACCTGAGGATATTTTTTCCATTGCTTTTTCAGAGAGAATGGAAGGGGGAGAGAGAAACATCGCTGTGTGAGAGACACATCGGTTGGTTGCCTCCTGCACTTGCCCTGACTGGGGTGGGAGATTAGCCTGCAACCGAGGTACGGGCCCTTGGCGGGAATCGAACCTGGGGCCCTTCAGTCTGCAGGCCGACACTCTAACCACAGAGCCAAACTGGCCAGGGCTATTTTGTTCTTTAGATTTCACATGTACGTGAAATCAAATGGTACTTGTCTTTCTCTGTCTGACTTATTTCACGTAGCATAATGCCCTCTAGGTCCATCCATGCTGTAGTAAATGGTAAGATTTCATTCTTTTTTATGGCTGAATAATATTCCATCGTATATATGTATCACCAGTTTTTATCCACTTGTCTGTTGATGGGCACTTGGGGTGCTTCCATATCTTGGCTATTGTAGATAATGCTGCAGTGAACATAGGGGTGCATATATTCTTCTGAATTAGTGTTTTGGGTTTCTTCAGAGATATACCCAGAAGTGGGATCGCTGGGTCGTAAGGCAGCTCCATTTTTAATTTCATGGGGAACCGCCACAGTTTCCCACGGTGGTGGCACTGGCTGCATTCCCGCCAGCAGCACGAGGGTCCCTTTCCTCCACACCCTCGCCAGCACTTGTCGTTTGTTGGGTTATTGATGACAGCCCTTCTGACATGTGTGAAGTGATATCTCATTGCAGTTTTAACTTGCACATCTCTTTTGAAACCCACCTTTTAATTATTTTGGATAGATGCCCAGAGGTTGGATTGCCAATCATATAGTAGTTCTATTTTTAACTTTTTAGGATCCTCCATACTTTTTCCATAGCAGTCGCACCATTTTACAATCTCACCAGCAGTGTACAAGTGCTCCCTTTTCTCCACATCCTCGCCAACATTTATTCCCTCCCTCCCTCCCTCCCTCCCTCCCTCCCTCCCTCCCTCCCTCCCTTTTTTCTGTACTAGCCATCCTAATGTGTATGGGGCCGTATCTCATTGTGGTTTTGATGCGCATTTCCCTAATGGTGAGTGATGTTAAGCATCTTTTTATTTATTTTTTATTTTTTTAAATATATCTTTATTGATTTCAGAGAGAGGAAGGGAGAGGGAGAGAGAGATAGAAACATCAATGATGAGAGAGTCATTGATCAGCTGCAGCCTGCAACCTGGGCATGTGCCTTGACAGGGAATCAAACCCTGATCGCCTGGATCCTAGGCTGATGCGCAACTGCTGAGCCACGCCCGGCTGGGCTAAGCATCTTTTTAATCTGCTTGTTGGCTGTTGTACATCATCTTTGGAGTAATGTCTACTCAGCCTTTACTTTTTTGCACAATTGTTTATTTAAAAAATTTATACCTAAATTCTTTTTAAAAAGAGATTTGACATGGCTTACAATAAGGAACATGTTTAAACAATAAGGTTGGTGAAATAGAAAAACCAATATCACTAAAATGAAGACTAAAAGAGACTGGCAAAGGGTTAATGTATTTGATGGGCCTGGGCCTCCCGTTCTTGAAGTTCCCGGTAGAAGGAAGGGGGTTGTAAAGATTTTTGCCATCAGCAAGGATGAATTATAGCAATTATTAAAAGAAAGTTCTAGGAAAACTTAATAGACCTTTTATTCCCCCTAAGCAAGAAACACTGATGTGATAATGGACTACTGTAGACTCTTTGACAGCAGCTTAATGTATGGAGAAGAGATGATACAGTTATTTCTGGGAACGATTGTGGCAAAAGCAGTAGACGTATCATTAGCGTGCACTCCGTGGGGAAGCGCATGGGGATGTTATCATTCATTTACTAAACCCTTGTTGCGTCCTTGCTATACTTAGGCGCTTTCCGAGTGCTGCCTGCAGTGGTGAGCAAAGCTGACACGGTGACAGTCTAGTGTCCCTTATGGTGACCACGAGCCACATGTGGCTCTTTGAATACTTAAATTTGTCGCATCCAAATTGAGATGTGCTGTTTAAGTGTGAAGTGTACAACAGCTTTTGAAGATTTAGTACAAAAAAAAAAGAATGCAAAGCATTCCATTAATATCTTCCATATTGGTTACATGTTAAAATTGTATTTTCAATATAGTGAGTTAAAAAAGTATTAAAAGTAATTTCACCTGTGGCTACTAGCTATATTTAAATTACACACATGGCTCACATTCTATTTCTATTAGATCATGCTGGCATTAGATACATCATTATAAAAAACACACCTGTATTAATAAATAACTAGAAATTGGGGTAAAGAGAGGTAAACTAAACACGTTTGGGGATTCAGAGTTTAAGATCTCCTAGGGAATGTGATGCCTGAGGGGGTGTTCCCGCCGGCAGTGTGCAGGGGGCAGGGGTTAGGGCTGGGTGTTCTGGGAGGCTGCTGATTCTGACCAGGGTGGTGGCAGGGCAGGTGTTGGGAAGTGAATGGACTTAAGAAGCATTTTGGTGGCAGGTGGATAGAAGGTGGAGATCCGCTGGATGTGGAGACAGTAAGGGAAAGAGAGGAGTTAAAAATGACTCCCAGGTTTCCGGTTTAAGAAACCAGGTGGCTGGAGATGTGAGACATGGGAGAGGGCAGGAGGACTGTCATGGGGAAAGTCAGGGGCTCCGTTTTGAACAGGACCTGTGGAGTCTCCAAAGTCAGGTGGAGGAGAGTTATCATCAGAGGAGACCGAGGAGGCCTGGCCAGAGACGCAGGAGGCAAAGAGAGCTCAAGGGAGCCACTAACCTTCTAATGCTCTGGAGGGCAACAAGGATATTGAAGTGTGCCCAGTGGACTTGGTAACACATTTAAATTAGTCTTTGAGTAAAATGATAAAAATGTATTTTCCCTTTGGGAACTATATAATAGAAATGTACCCAGTATGAAGGGAAAATTGGGGGGTGGGGGGGAGTAAAAAAAAGCTTTGCTTTCTAAAATTGCTGATAGTACTGCTAGAAAGGACCTCTGCTGCTCCCTCTGGTGGCAGGGATGGGACATGGCAGGTTCAATGTTCCGGGAACCAAGTGTGAACAGGGTGGGGGTGATACAGGGATTAGGTCTTAACATTGGAGTTTTCCAAAGTGAAATTTAGCCAGCTTGGTCTTTTTTGGAGAGGAATAATCTGAGCAAAGTCATTGTTTACAAGGACAAGTTTGTGTACAGAGAGGCAGTAAAAATAGGAAAGTATAGTTTTACTAAAATGAATTCTTGACAAAGGATATTTGAAAGTTACAGAATATTTCAGATGGAAAATAATTACTCTTGGCTCTGGAAATGATTCCTATTTAGTCATGGCCAGCGAGGATTCTAAATATCTCCTGAAAAGGACTTAGCGTTTACTGGAATAATTTCAAATTTTAAAATACATTGCTTTATTATGAGTGAGGTGTGTCCCGCATTCAAAACTTCTGTGGGCAAAGAGGCTACAGGCGTATCTACTTCAACTGCACTTTCTCTTACCATTTGAGATGGATTTCTGATCTGTTTGAGAAGTCTTCTCAGTTGCTTCAGTAATTGTATCTCATCTCAATTCTAGGTCACAAAAGAAACAAGTTTGAGAACTGACTCACTGACACTATAAAACAATGTTTGGAACCTCTCCACATGCTCCCAAGTCCAGGGCCTTGAAATTAAGATAGAACGTCTCACCCAGATTTCATTCTGCTGTGTAATTCACAGTAAGCTTGTTATTAAGGACATACAACGTAGGTTTCATTGGGTTTTTGTTTGTTTAGGTTATCAGATTCCACTCAGGAGGCTTTTATACCTCATCCAGGATTGTAAGTAGAGCATGCTGTCATATGTGAAAGTTGGTGATCTGGGGGTGTTTCAGTATTAGAGAGTTAATATCTTTTCTTATCCTAAAATTTTAAAATACAAAGACAACTCTTTATTAGCATATGCAAGCTTAAACAAATGCTCAGTTCCCCAATAAAGCAAGTTCAAGAGAAAATAAACTCTGTGATATCACTTTAACTGAACTGGAAGTTTTCATCACCCCAAAATGAAATCTCCTACCATTAGCATTCCTCCTACTTCTCCCCAACCACCCCCATCCATTCTGGACCTTTCAGATAAATGGATTCATATAATATGTGGTCTTCTGTGACTGGTTTCTTTCACTTAGCATAATATTTCAAGGTTACTCCTTGGTATAGCATGTGTCAGAACTTCATTACTTTTTATTGCCAAATAATATTCTATTCATGTGAATATACCATATTTTATTTATCAGTTCACCAGTTAATAAGCATTTGGACTGTTTACACTTTTTGAACATTTTGAATAATGTTTTTGTGAATATTTGTGTACAAGTTTTTGTGTGGATATATGTCTTCATTTTTGTTGGGTATACACCTAGGAGTGGCATTGCTGAATGATATGGTAACTCTAAGTTTGATCTTATGAGAAACTGCCAGACTGTTCTCCAAAGTGGTCATATCGTTTTATATTCCCACTGGCAGTGTATGAGGGTTCCAGTTACTCCACAACCTCACCAGCGCTTGTTACTGTCCGTCTGATTATGGCCATCCTAGTGGGTGTGAGGTAGTACGTCACTGTGGTTTTGACTTACATCTCCCTAATGATTAGTGATGTTGAGCACTTTTTAATGTGCTTATTGGCCAGTTGTATATCTTTGGAGAACTATTTTTCAGATCCTTTGCCAATTTTCAAATTGGGTTATTTGTCTTTTATTATAGAGCTGTAAGAGTTCCTTATACATTCTGTATATAATTCTTTTATCAATTATATAATTTCCAAATATTTCCTCATATTCTATGGGTTATGTTTTCACTTTTTTTTTAATGGTGTCCATTGACGTATACAAATTTTAAATTTTGGTCATGCCTAATTTGTCTATTTTCCCCATTGCTGCTTACGCTTTATCTTAAGCGTCTAATCCAAAGTCACAAAGATTTGCACTTCTGTTTCCTTCTAAGAGGTTTATAGTTTTAGCTTTTGCATTTAGGTGTATGATCCATTTGGAGTTTCTGTGTATGGGTCCAATTTCATTCTTTTTAATGTGGATATTCAGTCATCCCTGCACAACTGCACAATTTGTTGAAAAGGCTATTCTTTCCCTCATTGAATTGTCTTGACATCCATGTTGAAAACCAGTGGAACATAAATGCAGAGGTTGATGTGTGGACTCTGATTCTAGTCCATGGACCTATGTCTCCTTTTGCCATGACCATGGTCTTCATTATGGTTGCTCTGTAGTAAGTTTTCAAATTTGAATTTGTGAGTCTTCTACCTTTGTTCTTTTTCAAGATGTTTTTGGCTATTCTGGGTTTTTGATATTTCCGTGTAAATTTCAGGATAAGTGTTTACATTTCTGAAAAGGAAAAAAAAAGGTAGTTGGGGTCTTGATGGGGTTGCCCCAAATCTGTAGATTAATCTGAACAATGTTGCCAACATAACAGTGCTCTTCCTGTTCATTGACATGGGATGGGGCGCCTCTCTATTCACTTAGGTCCCTAATTGCTTTCAACAATGTTTTGTACTTTTCAAAGTTTGCACACCTTTAAAAATTTATTCCTAAGTGTTTTTTGGATACTATTGTAAGTGGAATTATGTCATTAAAATTTCAGATTGTTCATTGCTAGTATATAGAAATACAATTGACTTTTGTATCTTGCTCTTGGGTCCTACTACCTTTCTGAACATATTTGTTAGTTCGAATAGGCTTTTAATGGATTCATCAGAATTTTCTGTATATAAAATCATGTCAAAATATGGATAGTTTTATTCCCTCCTTTCTAATATGGATACCTTTTATTTCTTTTTCTTCCCCAATTGCCTTGACTGGATATAATCATCTGCACAATTTGAGCAGACGTGGTGAGAATGGACATCATCATTGTCTCGTTCTTGATTCATGGGGGGGGGGAGAACATACAGTCTTTTACCATCAAGTATGATGTTAGTTGTGAGCTTTTTGGTGGATACCTTTCATCAGGTAGAGCAAGTTCCCTTTTATCCCTAGTTTGCTGAGTGTTTTTATTATGACAAGGTGTTAGAGTCTGTCAAATGCTTTTTCTAGGCCAATTGAGATTTTCATATGGTATTGTCCTTTCTTCTATTGATATGGTGTATTATGTTAATTGACTTTTGGCTGTTAAACCAACCTTTCATTCCTGGGATAAATCCTACTTGGTCATGGTGATTAATCCTTTATAGGTTCTTGGATTTGGTTGGCTAATATTTTCTGGATTTTTGTAAATTTGTAAGCGATATTGGGCTTTAATTTTCTTGTAATGTCTTGGCTTTGGAAGCAGGTCACACAGAATGAATTGGCAAGTGTTTCCTCCTGTTCTATTTTTCTTGGAAAAGTTTGTGAAGAACTGGCACTTTCCTCCTTAAACACTTGGAAGAATTCATGTCTGAAGCCTGTGGGACTAGATTTTTCTCTGTGGAAAGTTTTAAAATTATTAATTCAGTCTTCTTCCTCGTTATAGGTTTATTTAGACTTTCTATTTTTTCTTGAGTCATTTTTGATAGTTTGTGTCTTTCTAGGAATTTATCTCATCTAAGTCATTAGAATGTGTTGGCACAGTTTTGTTTGTTTGTTGAACAAATGTGTTCTCACCCTTTATCTGGAAACTGTCCACCCCCGTTCTCTGTGGCTAAGGCGGCTGAGTTCCCTAGCCACATTTGAAGGTGTGAGACAGGCTGTCTTGCTACCCTTGGTTGGTTCATCTGACCAACTGGGAGTTGAAAACGACCTATTATCTCTCCAGTCACATAGCCTAGTAACACGTAAATGCAGAAGCTCTTGGCAGCCACATTTGCCATCCTGTTGCCTGAAAATCAGAGAAAACCATTCTGCAGTGAGAGGCACCTGTGAAGCTGCCTGGTGGAGTAAACATGGGAGACAGAGGCTTGATTAGGATTGAACTCCTGGTTTTAGTTCATATTATTTAAATTGGATTGTATCCCTGCCAATGATTCCTGAATTTCACAGTCTTTTTAAAAAAATTTTTTTTTACATCATTTGAGAAGACATCTTTTAAATACAGTACAACTAGGAGAGTCTTGACAAGCTTGGTCCTGGGGCACGGACATTGTAACTGGAGGCAGATAAGGCTGCATCCTGTGTTTTCAAGGTGGAGTCACAGTCAGTAGTGAGCTCGTCTCAGGTCAGGGAGCCCCGTGGCCACATGGGAGGCTCCTAGGGGAAGATCTGAGGTGGATGGGCCCACCCCTGAAGTTGGCTACCTTAACCTTCACCCCTGGGGAAGCAACGTTCTCTGGCTCTTGCTCTTCCTCAGTCTGTCCTGGAACTGTAGCATGTTTTCAGTAATCCACAGTGACACTGAAATCAATAGAACATCTCTACCTGTAGGTACTTTGTGTTCACTTGCAATGACCTGGCTGGGGGTGTATAGTGGATACTTGAAGGGACAGGAGTGGGCTGCCTGGGTGATGGGCAATGGTCTCTGCCCTTTGCTTTCATTTCAAGAACAGCATCAGCAGCCTCTGGAATACTTCTGCAGAATAATGGAATAAGGAAAGCAACTGGAACTTTCGTGTACATGATAAAATCTCATTAATATGATTCTTCCCAGGAGATGGGCTCTCTGGATTAAGGGTTCACACAGCGTTTACGTGGGGAAAATTAAGTTAAATATCCCTGGCATCAACACCCTGACTACCAGCCAGCCCCAGCTGGGCAGCCAAAAGCCTGGAGACCGTGTTCTCAGCATCTGCTGCCTCCGCTTCCTGAGGTGGCCATTGTCCAGCTTTGACTCAGTGCCACCAAGTTGGCCAGCCTGTCCCACCTTAAGGCCTCTTGGTGTTAAAAAGCAAATAATTCATCTCTGCATGTTTCCTGGGCTTCACCTAGTACAGGATCGTCACAGTGTGAGGACAGCCCCTCCACCCTGCTCTCCCTCACTCATTGTAAATCCAAGAGAAGTCGCGTGGGCTCTTAGACACCCAAGGGTGAGAGTGGGGTGAAGGGAAAGCCCCCAAAACGATACTGGGAAGTGTGGGGGTGGGGACTGAGAGGAAGTGTGGAAGGTCCTGAGCTGGGACGGTGGTTAACACAGCCCTGTCACCGGCAAGAGGCCCTGGCTGATGCTAGCGGGGCTCTGGCGTTTAATACACGATGTGATCTCGGGCAAATGCACTTCTTTGGTTCTCACTTTCCACATTGCATTCATCCATTCATTTGCTCTCTCATTCACTTGTTTATTCCATTTAACGATTATTTCCTTAATCTTCACCTCTTATCTAATAAACATTGTTTCAAGCACCATTCATAGGTGAACCCTCTGTTGGACCCTGGCTTTACAAACACATCTGGACTGTGTCCTCAAGGAACTTCCAGCCCAGAGCTCCAAAGTGAGGGGGTCTATGAGATTGGTCTCCAAGTTTCTGCCAATTCTGACATTCTGTAATTCTATCATTGTTGCAAGTTTTATATAATCACCTGCCCCCAAAGGTAAAGCCCTTCTTTCATAGAGCCTGTGGCTCAGCGACAGCCCCTTCTTGCCCTCAGGGGTTGGTTTCAATATCTGGAAATGGCTAAAGGTCCTTTGGAGTGGAGCGTGATGGGAAAGGCAGCGAAGGTGTAGAAAAGAACCGTGTTCCAGGTGGCCTGGCTGCAGTCTTCTGCTCCTGTGTTTATTTCTGGTTGAAGTCACCTTGAGCACAGCTTTCCAGTGCCCTGTGGTGGTCAGCTCAGGGATGTGGTTTTTGTTAAGCTTTCAGATCATCTCCTGAGCACAGCTTGCTGACGCCACAGCCAGAGCCTCCCAGCTGCTGTGGGCAGCCTCCATCAGCGAGGTCGCCACGGTGGCCTGCTCTGTTGCCAGCTTCCGTGTCTCTGCCTTTGACAGTTAGTGCCATTTCATCTTCCCTCTCCCCCAGCTTCCTTCAAATATTGACAGCAAATTCAAGGAGTAAAGGAGGACACATCTAAGAACCCACTCTTTTTTTTTTTTTTAAATATATCTTTATTGATTTCAGAGACAGGAAGGGGACGGGAGAGAGAGAGAGAGAAACATCAATGATGAGAGAGTCATTGATCAGGTGCATCCCGCATGCCCCCAACTGGGGATCGAGCCCCCAACCCGGGCATGTGCCTTGACCAGGAATCAAACCTCGATCTCCTGGATCCTAGGTCAATGCTCAGCTGCTGAGCCACGCCCAGCCGGGCACAGCCCACTCATTTAAGTGCTAATGACACGCACTCTCATCTCAATCTGGAGGTGCCCTTCTATATTCTGGGTGAGGCCGCTGCTGAATGGAAGAGGCTGCTGTCACTCCGTTAGTACTTCGAGTTATCCGGTCGGATTGCTCTGTGAGTGTGTCCGTGCATGTCTCACACCTCCTCCAGGCCAGGAGTGCTTGATCCCATCCACTCACTTACTCCTTTATTTTCCAAATAAACAAGTTACCCAGCACCAAGCAGCGCAGCTAGGTAGGAGTGGTGCCTAGATGTGATCCTTGTCTTGTGAAGATTGCGATACTGGAGAAGGGATGGGCACCTATATGATCAATGGTCATACAACATAGAAAGTGCAGATAGGGAAATATGTAAGAGAGAGAGAGTGAAAGCACAGAGGAAAAGAAGGCAGATTGGGCTCTTCTTTGTGGTGGACTATGTTCTTGTTTGCAAATACACACAGTTTTCTCAAGGATTATGCTTTCTTCTCTATTTTTTTAAAAATATGGTTTTATTGATTTTAGAGAGAGAGGAAAGGAGAGGTAGAGAGATAGAAACATCAATGATGAGAGAGTCATTCATCAGCTGCCTCCTGCATGCCCCTGACTGGGGATCAGGCCTGCAACCCAGGCATGTGCCCTGACCGGGAATCAAACAGCAATCTCCTGGATCCTAGGTCGATGCTCAACCGCTGAGCCACGTCGGCCAGGCATGCTTCCTTCTCTATTAATGTCAGACTTGGCCATGGGACTTCTGTGGGTCAGTAAAATGAGGTGTATCATTTTGAATTGGAAGCCTTAAAAGCCAGCATATGGTCTGCTATATTCTCTCTTTGCCCTTTGCCATGATGACCAGCAACTATTACTCAAAGTCATCTGTTACCTTGGGTCCTGGAGTGGAGATCACATGATGGTCATGCAGAATAATAAATAAATAAATTGTTGTTTAAGGCCATTGAAATTTAAGGGTCATTTGTTACTGCAGCATAACCTAGTGAATTCTGACTGATACACTTTTATTTGTCTTTGTACCCCAGTGTCTAGCAGTGCATAGTAGCTACTACATAAATGTTTGCTGAATGAGGGAAGAGCTGAAGGGATAAGATAGACTTGAATGATGATGAGGAGAGATTCCATGGGGTTTGGAAGGCCTCATGTGAAGAAGTCCAGCAGGAGCTTGGTCATGATGAGTGTTATAAACTTTTCCAGATGAACTTGACAGGAGAGGCTCACAGTGCATTTGTCTCCCTTTATGTCTTCTGTTTGCTTGCTATGTCACAAGCAAGCATTGGAAGCTGACTCTACTGATTAGCCAGAAAAGAAGTGATATTAAAAGGATATTAGGCAGCTCACAAAAAGCACTGGGGAGGAGAGAGTGGATCAGAGAAGCAGATTTGGGCTAAGTTTCCAGCAATAACATTACAAAACTTCTCAGAGAAAGGTGTTTCCCAACTCCATGAGTAAGGGTAGAAATGTATGGCTGTAACAAAGATGTTCAAAATCCAGTGGTTTAAAGAATATTGAAATCTTTTTTTGTCTAACAGTTTCAAGGTGAACAGTCTAGGTCTTTACAATTTGATGATTTTTGATAATTTAGTACATAACTCCTTTTAGATGTCAAATTTTATACTTGAAAAAGCTACTTTCAAATTCTGTGGAAATATCTTGTGATAACAGTGATAGATTTTAAACAATAGATTGTAAACAATAGATTGAACCACATAAAATTTCAAGTTCTAGGTCATTTTTGATGTGCAAAAGTGGCAATTTCATATGGTTCAACCTAATCCAGGCAAACTTTGCCTAATAAAGTATTTCAAAATAAAGTTGAAGCTTTTGATTTCAGCATGTATGGATGTCAACATACTAATCTTAATTCACTAATAATTGGCTAAAATCACATGTGAACCATTTAACTTTATCAGAGCTGGCATTTTGCTTTGAACCCATAATATTTACTAACACACACACACATAGACACACAGACACACATTTTTAAATTTAAAAATTTGCAGCTTTCAATTTAACTTCAGGTAAACAAAAGTGTTAGTAAGTAAGCTATTTCATTAAATCTAGGAATATTCTTTGACAAATCTGCAAGGTGAGATTCATTTGTAAAAAAAATCCTCATTTCAACTTGCACATTCATGGCAACTCTGACTTTGAATGAACACACTTTGGTATGAAAAACAGTGGTACTCTAATTGCAGGCTTCACTGAGAGCTGAAACCAGATGGACTCTAAGAGCTTGTATTTTGCTCTATTTCCCCATTTTGGTTTCATCCTTCAATGTGCAATTTAGAACTACAGACAAACATTTATACATGAGAGCTTCTCCTTGAATAAAACAGCATGTGTTATTTGAATCTCAAGATTTTAGTTAAAATTCATACCATATAAAGCCTATCCATCTTCCTGACAGGGCAGCAAAATCTTGAGGGCACAGACACTTGCAATGTTCCCATGGCATTTCATTAAAAAAAAATCTTTATTTATTCCCTCAAACAATTCATTGGCAGTACTTTGATTTGCCACTTTGCTTGTGGAACAAATTGTGTTCCTCCAAGCTTTCTCTTTGGGCCTTCTAATTAGCTCCATTAACTGACAGTTGCTCATATCTGTAGTTACATCAGTCAACTGAGAAATTTCTGAATTAGAGTGTTTCTCAATTATATGAAATATCATCTGTATGTCTGCTAATAGTATCATCTGATGGGAGACTCTTTTCTGTTTCCTCTACTTTTGGTGTTCCCAGTTAGGCTGTGGATAATTTTCATGCAGATAGATAAAAAGAGCAATTTCTGCATTTGTGTGAAGCATTTTTAACTTTAGTTATTAATTTCATGACTTTGTAACCAGAGAATGCTACCAATCTCATAAAAGAATGTAATTTCTCATTTTATGTGTCTAATGCATAGAAATCATAATATCTTTTGCTGTTTAATATGGAGGACTTGGGCTCAGGCGGTGGTGTAGTTTGCAGGGGCCGTTGCTTCATTTGCTAACTGCAAATATAACATCTAAGCTGAGGAAGAGAAGGCTTACCAGGCCCACATATCCAAATTCAGTCATTCCTTATAAATTCCTAATTAGTGACTCAAAATCATTTTCTACTGCTGTGACTCTTTTATGAATCTAATAGCTTTATAATTTAATTAAAAAATTTTCCATAAATGTGTAAAAAATAAATATTTAAATGTAAAAGAGTCAGTGGAACTTGAGGCCTTTTTATGGCTTCAGAAAATCTTTTGGTCAGTACATTTCTAGGTCATCTTCATTCTTTAAAATGTTTTGAAACAAATCACAGCCGAGGATTCTGGGAAGATGGTGGTTTAGGAAGTACCAGGAATCTGTCTCACCATGTAAACAATGATTGCATTGGCAGAATCTGTCTGATGTAACTATTTTGGAATTCTATTGAAGGCTTGCAACTTCCAAGGAAGCTTGACAATAAATTGTAAATTCTGGTTAATTTTGGTCAATTTCAGGTCTTAGCTCATAGCAACAGCTACTCATCTCCATTCCCAGCCCTGTGGCAGAAGCCCTGTACCCATTCCAGGGGAAGCCTGTACACAGTTTGCAGGAACCAGGATAGGCAATAAGGACCCTGTCGTTCAAGTGTCAGGGGTCTATTCTCTGATTGCTGATTGATGTCTCTGATCAGGGAAGTACAGACAAAGAGAAGGGTGGTCATTGTTGTTTTACCTTGCTTCATTCTTGTAAGTTCCTTGTTCTTCAGCCTAAGTGACTTCCAGGAGATTTAAAGGGTCAACGCCATTTCCCCCCACATTAGAACATTAAAAAACAACTGCACATACAGGAAAAATTAGAAGGTGACCGTGTATGCCCAGACACTGGGCATGTGCAGGCTCAGAAAAGACTGGAGGATATCTTAAAGATAAGACCAGGCTGGTCCTTTGAAGAAAACAGAATTATCAATAAAGAAATAGAAAACTTTAAAAAAATCTGGAATTTATAAGTATGGTAACCAAAAAAAAAAAAAAAAAAAAAAATCACTAGAGGGATTCAAAGGCAGATTTGAGCAAACAGAAGAAAGCCTCAGTGAACTTGAAGATAGGACAATGGGAATTACTGAGTTTGAAGGAGAGAAAGTAAAAAGATTGAAGAAAAGGGAACAGAGCCTAAGGGACCTATAGAACAACATTAAGTGAACTAACAAATACATCATGGGAGTCCCAGAAGGAGAAGAAAAGGAGAAAGGGACAGAGAGAATATTTGCAGAATCAATTACTGAAAAATTCCCAAATTTGATGAAAGACATGAATATAAACAACCAAGAGCTCAAGTAAGATGAACTCAAAAAGACTCGTACCAAGGCACATTTTAGTCAAGCTTTTGAAAGCTCAAGACAGAGAATCTTGAAAGCATCAAGAGAGAAGCAGCTCATTACATATGAGGGATCAACAATAAGATAATCATCAGATATCTAATCAGAAACTTTGGATGCCAGAGGACAGTGGGCTTGGAGGTGACACCAAAACCACAGTTAACCAAGGAAAAAATAGACAAATTAGACTTCATAAAAATTTAAAATTTTGTGCATCAAAAGACTATCAACAGAGTAAAAAGGCAACCTACACAATGACAGAAAATATTTGCAAGTCATGTGTTAAGGGATTAATACCTAGAATAAGTAGAGAGCCACTAATTTCAACAACACAAAACAAAAAAACCCAGTTCAAAATGGGCCAATAACTTGCACAGACATTTCTTCAAAGAAGATATACAAATGGCACACGAAAAAATGCAAATAAGCACATGAAAAGATGCTCAATAACACTAATCATTAGGGAAGTGTAAGTCAAAACAACGAGATACCACCTCACACCATTAGGATGATTACTGTTAAAAACACACAGACAGAAAACAAGTGTTGGAGAAGATGCACACTGATGGTGGGAATGTAAAATGGTGCAGCTGCTGTGGAAAACAGTATGGTGGTTCCTCAAAAAATTAAAAATGAAATTACCACTTCTGGATATTTACCCAAAAGAACTGAAAGCAGGGTCTCAAGGAAATATTTGTACATCCATGTTCATAGCAGTATTATCCACAATAGCTAAAACATGGAAGCAATTCAAGTGTCTGTCAATGGATGAATGGTAAGAATGATGTAGTATACAAACCATGGAATATAGTCAGCCTTGAAAAGGAAGAAATTCTGCAATATGCTATAATATGAATGTACTTTGAGGACATTATGCTAAGTGAAAGAAGCCAATCACAAAGAGACGTATACTGTATTATTCCACTTATATGAGATACATTGAATGGTCAGAATCATAGAGACAGAAAGTAGAATGGTGGTTACCAGGGACGATGTGGAGAGGGGAATAGGGAGTTTTGTTCAATGTGTATGCAGTTTTAGTTTTACAAAATGAAAAGAGTTCTGGAGATGGATGGTGGTGATGTTTGCACAACATTCTGAATGTGTGTAACCACTAACTGTATCCTGAAAAATGGCTAAGATGGTAGACTTTATGCTATGTATTTTACAACAATAAGAAATTAAATAACAAAACATTCAAAGGAATGAAGTATGCAGTAAACAAAGTGAAAATTAAAACTGATTTTCACTTAAAAAAATAAAAATTCTGAAAAAGTACACAAAATATAAATATTACTACCCTCACGTACCATTAAGTATATTGAAAATTGATTCCCTGAAATTGTAAAGGCACATCTGATAAATAAAATTAATTAAATTATATTTATTATTTTCCCCTTAGAAATACAAAGAAATTCCAGCAGTAACCTGAATTTGGCAAATTGAAAATTTCAAAAGCAAATAAAAAACTAAAAAACAAGAAACCACAATAAAAAGAATGGAAAATCAATAATTTAATAGCAGTTAATATCAACAAATGAAAAACCTAATGTATTTTTACATTAGTAGAAAAAATTGTGAATTATGAAAATTAATTGAAAAAGAAAACTAAATATTTAAAATTCATCTGTAAGAAAGTCATCTCATTGACAAAAAGCAAATTATGATGATTAAATTAACCATCAGATGAATTGCTATGGTTCAGTCAAAGGCATGGGCAGATGCTATGTGGTATTGCCACTGTTGAGTGCTCTCTGACAAGTCAGTGATGCATAGTTATACGGCACAAAATAATGTTTACTAGGTGCTGGACTTTCATAGAGGGAGCCATATAAATAGTGTCCAAAATATTTTCAGTGGTCATTTTTTGTGTGTGTGGTTTAAACAACAGATATTTAGTTTTTCATTGTTCTGGAGGCAAGATTAGGTGCTGGCCAATTTGGTTTTGGGTGAGAGCTTTCTCTGTGGCTTGCAGATGACTGCCTTTTCCCTGTGTTCTCGCATGATGGAGATCGATCAATTTTTAAATACACTTAATTTTTTAAGAGCATTTTTAGGTTTACAGAAAATTGTACAGAAAGTATAAAGAGTTCTTATATATCATCCCTCCCCATCCCTGGCACCCAGTTTCCCCTATTATTACCTTTGCCTTTTTCAGATAGATGTTATAGAGTTGGAACTGTACAGTGTGTAGACTGGCTTCTTTTATTTAGCAATATGCATTTAAGATTCCTTCATGTCTTTTCGTGGCTTGACGGCTCATTTTTTTTTTAATTGCTGAACAATATTCCATTGCATGGATATAACACAGTTTGGTTATCCATTCACTTATTGAAGTACATTTGGATATTTTCAATTTTTGGCAATTATGAATAAAGCTGCTATAAACATTTGTGTGCAGGTTTTTGTGTGGACATAGTTTTCAACTCATTTGGGTTAATATCTATGAGCACAATTACTGGATTGTATGGTAAGGCCATGTTTAGCTTTGTAAGAAACTACCAAACTATCTTCCAAAGTGTCTGTACCATTTTACATTCCCACTGGCAATGAATCAGAGGGAGTTCCTGTTGCTCCACATCATCATCAGCATTTGGTGGTGTCAGTGTTTTGGATTTTAGCTGTCTAATATGTGTGCAGAAGTATCTCTATATAGTTAATTCTGAAATTCCCTAAAGATACATGAGTTGAGAATCTTCTCATATGCTTACTTGTCATCTCTATATCTTCTTTTGCTCAAGTGTCTGCTAAGAGAGTAGGTCTTAAAAGTTCTCAGCATAAGAAAAAAAAATTCTGTAACTATGTGAGATGACAGGTATTAACTAAACTTATTGTGGTGAGCATTTCACAATATTTATAAATATCAAATCATTATGCTGTACAAATGAAACCAATATAATGCTGTATGTCACTTATACCTAAAAAAAACTTAAATTAAAAAATAATAAATAAGTAAAATATTGTTTTCCTAACAAAAGGAAGGAAGGAAGGAAGGAAGGAAGGAAGGAAGGAAGGAAGGAAGGAAAGAAGGAGGGAGAGAGGACTATCAAGCCACAAAAAAATATGTAGGCATCTTAAATGCATAATGCTGAGTGAAAGAAGCCTGTCTAAAAAGGCTACAGAATGGGACAGCAGTAGAAAGATCAGTGGTTGCAAAAGGCTTGGGGAGAGGAAGGGGGGGATGAATAAGTAGAAAATGGGATTTTTAGGGCTGTGGAACTATTCTGTATGATACTGTAATGGTGGCTCTGTGACACTGTACATTTGTCAAAATCCATAAAACCACACCACACAGAATGAACCCTAGTATAAACTTAAAACTTTGGTAATAATGTATCAGTATTGGTTCATCAATTATAACACATGTACTACACTAATGCAAAATGTTAATAATAGGGACAGTGGGGGTGAAGAGGGGAGATGGGAACTCTGTACTTTCTGCACAATTTTTCTGTATACATAAAACTACTTTAAATAATGAAGTATATTTACTTTATTTAATCCTAAATGTTCATTTCCTAGCATTCCCAGAGCTGTCAGCACGTGTATAATGCATGCACATGTGCGTACGCACACACACACACAATGTCAATATGGGCTGTGACTTTGTAATTTGGCAACTTGTTGACAAAATTTCGAGTTTGGCTTTCAGTTATTTTAGTTTTGCAGTTCAATTAATAAAAAATTATTTTAGCTCTGTTGTGGAAAGAATACAGATTTTTTATTTTATTAAAAAAAATATATATCTTGCTCAGCTGGGTGTGGCTCAGCAGTTGAGCTTCCACCTAGGATCCAGGCGATCAGGGTTTGATTCCCGGTCAGGGCATATGCCCGGGTTGTGGGCATGAGGCGTCAATCAGTGACTGTCTCATCACTGATGTTTCTAGATCTCCTTCTCCTTTCCTCTCTCTGAAATCAATAAAGATATATTTAAAAACATATATATATCTTTATTGATTTCAGAGAGAGGAAGGGAGAGGGGGAGAGAGAGAGAGAAACATCAATGATGAGAGAGTCATTGATCTCCTGACTCTTGCATGCTCCACACTGAGGATTGAGCCCGCAGCCTGGCAATGTGCCCTGATGGGGAACTGAACCGGGATCTCCTGGATCCTAGGTGAATGCTCAACCTCTGAGCCATGCTGGCCGGGCTACAGATTTTTTAAATTTAAAACTTAAAAAAAATTTAAATTACAGTTGACATTCAATTATTATATTAGTTTCAGGTGTACAGGATAGTGGTTAGACATTTATATAACTTATGAGGTAGTCCCCTTGATAATTCTAATACCCACCTGACACCACACGTAATTACAATATTATTGACTATATTACCTAAGCTGTATTTTACATCCACATGACTATTTTGTAACTGTCAATCTGTACGTCTTAATTCCTTTACCATTTTCACCCATCCCCCTAACGCCCCTCCCATCTGGCAACCATCATTTTGCTCTCTGTATCTATGAATTCGTTTCTGTTTTGCTTGTTTGTTTATTTCCGTTTTTAGATTTCACATATAAGTGAAATCATACGATAAAGAATGCAGATTTCTAAGGCTAGAGCTGAGAATTTAGGACTCTGAGTGTGCCATTGCTTTTCTTTGAGTGGTCCAGTTTTACACTCATCTCTTGAGTTCATTCTTTGAATTCCTCTTGCTCTTCATATATATATTTTGATCCTGGCCACATGGTTTCCCAAAGCCCTGTCTTTGATGGGTACCTCAATCCAGGTGACAACATGTGGTAATTTACCTAGCTGTCTTTTCATGTAAGCCAAGGGCTTCAGAGCCTTTATCTTTTTTTAAATTTAATTTAAAATATATCTTTATTGATTTCAGAGAGAGGAAAGGAGAGGAAGAGAGAGAGAGATAGAAACATCAATGATGAGAGAGTCATTGATCGGCTGCAGCCCGCAACCTGGGCACGTGCCCTGACGGGGAATCGAACCCTGATCGCCTGGATCCTAGGTCAATGCTCAACTTCTGAGCCATGCCTGGCCGGGCTCTGTATCTTTATACCAGCTGAATCTCAGCCTTCATTCCAAACGGGGCCCGGAAACCAATCCCAGATTCCTCTCATTTCCTCACTATGGGTGATCTTTCTTTTCCTACTGGCCTTGCTGGTCTCATTCTGCAGCCTTGAAATTTGAGATAACAATTTTGGGGTTTTGAGCATGACTTTTTTGGAGTCACTATAATAAAGGTGGACAAGTAGCTAGCCTTGAAAGAAAAGCTTGGACTGTGTTAGGTGTTGACTTTTCTTTGATCTCTAGGCTATTGTAGATCTGCTCTTTGGGTTGGGAGAGATCATTCAACCCATTTCAGTTTCCAAACTGGAGTGGGACAATCGCATCGCTGCCACTTCATCTGTGCATGTGGAGATTTACAGATTATGGACTGCGACCTGGCCCCCTCCACTGATGTCTTATCCCAGCTTCTCAGCCATCTGTGAGGTGGGCAAAACAGACGCAGATGTGCTCACCTCTGAAGGAAAGAAATGAAGACTTTCCCAGGATCCCCAGGTTGGCCAGTAGCTGGGTCCAGAATCAAATTCACATCTTCCCAGACCCTCCGTGCCGGCCTCCCTGTTAGGAACTGCCGTGATATCCACAGGCCCAGTGCAAGGGTACACACGGATGCCCACTTACCTATCTGAAAGCAACAGGCAGTCTATCAAGTGTTAAATAAAATATATGCTGTCTTGACAAACTGTCACAGTTTGGAGTCTCCAGGAGCAGATACTGACAGAGTTTGGCCTGAAGGGTATTTGTTAGTGATCAACAGAGAGGAAGCAGGAGCAGGCAGAGGGAGAAGTCCAGCTGCATTGCAGGCCCCACCAAGCCTCCGCCAACCCCACAGGGTGGCCTAGAGCATGCATGGCCCATCAGAGGGTCCCCACCTTAGGTGGAAGGGCTGGGCCACGCCTCTCCTAGCCCTAGGATAGGGGAGCCTTTGGCTGAGGGGTTCTGCGTAGCTGCAGCAAGAGCTGACAGCTGAGCAACAAGTCCTTCCTCTCACTCCTCAAAAACGACCTGTTCAGCTCAGGAAAGGGCAGCAGGGCCAGGGGCCCTCCTCTTCCCACTCCCGGAGTGCTGGTCTCCTCATCCAACCTCCCTCCACTGCAGACACACCCCTTGGCTCTGTGGGCACATCACACAGGGCTCGAACCACCCTGGAGAAGACAGAGGGGCAGGAGAGCCCCAACACCTTGGAATTCCAGGGTCCCCAGTACCCAGGGATCGGTCTAAAGCGGGATGGGGCACTGGGAGCGGCCGAAGGTCCCTAAAGGGGAAGGCACAGGATAGAGGATACCTTGCTCCAGTCTGGGGTACTCCTACTGAAGATCTTACCGAAATGGTGGGAGGCATCAACATGAGACATTGCTAAAGGAAGGCTCTGAATTTCTTAGAGGAGATTGACTCCAGTTAATATTAAATAAAATAAAGGCTTAAAAATACCATCTCATGAGCACCAGAGATGGTAACTGTATTCGTGGTGTAGCTGGGCCAGCGCTTCATGTCACTCTCGGGGATTCGTCCTTGGTCCATCAGTCCTTTCCAGGGGTGGAATCCACCCTGCGGGCGTAGGTCAGGGTCACCCTCCGCCCCCAGTGCGCAGCCAGGTCCCTGGGGCCGAGCAGAGCCGGGCGCTGTGGGCGCGTGGGGGAGCCCGGGCAGGGCCGGGAGGAGAGCTGCCGGAGCCAGAGAGAGCTCAGCGGGAGCGGGAGGCGGCGGCGGGGCCCAGCCTGACGCAGCGGCTGCCCGGGCAGGCCACCGCGGGGCGCCCGGCCCAGCACCGGCAGTCCCTCCGCCGCCTTCTCCCCAGAGGCTGGGGCTGGGAGCGAGTTCCCCGCGCGCCTGCAGGGGGGTCCCCGGCTGGGAGCTCAGGCGGAGGGAGGCGCCCGAGCGCGCACCCGGCGGAGGAGGCGGGGAAAGGAGCGGGCGAGGCGCGGGAGCGGAGGGGGAGGGCGCGGAGGGGAGGAGGAGGCGCCCGCCTGCTGCGCGTCGGCGGCCCGGCCAGTGGGGCTGCAGGCGCCCGTCGCCGCCGCCGTCCCGGGGCTGAGTCGCACCCAGGCGCCCAGGACGGTGCGCGCTCGGGCGTGTCGGTTCGCGAGGGCCCGCGCCGCGCCGCCCCGCGCCTCCGGCTCGCGCCCCCGGGCCGCGGCGCATGTTCGCCTCCTGCCACTGTGTGCCGAGAGGCGGGGGGACCGTGAAAATGATCCACTTTCGGAGCTCCAGCATCAAATCGCTCAGCCAGGAGATGAAATGCACCATCCGGCTGCTGGACGACTCGGAGATCTCCTGCCACATCCAGGTGCGGGGAGGCGCAGGGCGAGGGAAGCGGGGCGCGTGCCGGAGGCAGGTTGGGGGGCTCTGCGGGTGGGCGTGCGCCTTCAGGGATGAAGAACCCACCCCAGGGCCATGCTAGAAAGCCAGATCTCATTTCCTCCCCCTTCTGAGGCTGGAGCCCTACCCGGAGGTGGGGGCACTGTCCCTGGCAGGTGCCAGGCAGACGTTATCTGCGCCCAAGTCCCTTCGGGCATGCAGACGCTTCGCCCAGGTCTGGCTGCGCCCAGGCTGGGGGCAGCGAAAGCTGCCTCCTGGAGGACTATAACCCCTCTGTCCCCCATCCCACCAGGAAATGGGAGTTCCGAGAACCAGGAGGGGCACCTCCACGTGGAGAAGGCATGCACTAGCCCGGGTTCACTCCTTCTTCTTTACGGCACCCGGGCACCGAAGGTGCCATCAGACCCAACCAGGCTGCCTGCCACCCCCCTGCCCCTGGCCTTGACTTATCCGCGGCGTGGAGGGGGTGCGGGGAGGAGAGGCGGAGGGTGCGAAGTTTCTCCGGAGGGAGAGAGGCTGGGCCGCCTTGAGGGATGGGGCGTGCGCCGCGTGCAACTAGAGCTATTGCAAAAGAAGTCGTGTGAAATCTGAGTGTTTCAGAGAAAGGAAAAGGGCTGTGAGGCCGGCAGAGTTGAACTGAGCCGAGTTCAGGGCTCAGGGACCCGAGCAGGACCTGCTCCCAGGGAAAAGCGCCCCTGGGAGCACTCGGGGACATTCGCTCTTGCCCAAGTTGGAGAAGGCAGCCCTGCTGGCAGCCGACCCGCTGGTAGTAAGTGCCTTAGGGTTTGCAAGAGAGCTCTTATGAGCTGCAAGGGCGGGCGTGTGCACCCAGCCGCCCTGTGTGGATGTGTAGGCAGGTGTGTGCCCTCTCCCACCATTCGCTCAGAGCACATAATTTGGAAAGGCTGTGTTAGGGCTCAGCACTTTCTGCTTCTGACTTTTAAATCTATTTACTCTGGCATTTCGTCTTCTCACCTGCCTCCCCCTCGCCCCCCCTTGAAGCTCAGGACTGAACTTTAGATACAGGGCACCCTGGCAGTTCTGGTGAGAGGTGAATGGGGGCAGCATCTCCCAGCAGCAGGAATCCCTTTCTGAGCTGTGTTCACCAGGAATGAATAAATGAACAAATGGAAGGTCTTTCCCAATTTTTTTTTTTTTTTTCCTGGTGGGAGCTTGTGACACGCAGCCAGCAACTAATTTGTAAGCTAACAGCTGGACGATTTCAAGGCAGGAATGTGGTGCCCCGTGATCTCCCAGGAGAGTACGCCCCCCCTGAATTTTCTGGAGAATCTTGAATTTCATTCTGAGCTAAACTAATAAAAAGATTAGCAGGATAGGCAGTTTTTCTGCTGCCACAGGGCTGCCCAGGAACATTTGGTATGTGCTGTCTTGTGATCCAGAGACAGTCATTTGTGCACTTTGTGTTACGGCCAAAGGGCATCTACGCATCTTTTTGTCCACAATGAATATGTAAATAATGGAGGGGCCAGCGGCAGGGAGTGGGGCTAGGAGTTCTCCTTTGCTCTGTCAGCCCTGTTCTGTCCCACTTGAAGTTGATGCCCCTGTTTTTGTTCTGGTTCTTGTCCAGAAAAATTTTCCTTAAAATAGATAAGTAGTCCTCAAAGGACATGTATTTGTTGTCTGGTGTTCTGGGGAACAAAACAGTTTGGAAAGTTAGACTTTGTATGGCCCAGCTGATGCCAAAGTAGTTAAAATGCTATGATCTAAAATGTTGATTTCAGCATTACTTAACACATTGTATGCGGGAAACGTATTTATACGTTTTTACGTTGACTGGTAGTAGAGCGCACGATAAAAACTACCCGCAAACAATGTGTTAAAAAAAAAATCAATTGTTTCACTTTGTGGCACAGCTTTTTCTGCCCCTGGTGCCCCCAAATGGTGATTATCATTTAACCAGTTAAAATGAATTAGAAGATGTTGTGTTGTTGAGTGTTATCTCAACCCTATAGGTTCAGAGAGAGTAAGATATTTGGGTCACATGACAAGTAAGTGGATTAGAACCCAGGTCATTTGACTCAAAATCCAGAGCTCCTCCTTCTCTGTAGCACTGCCTCTTGAAACTTGAGAGTTAGGATACTTCTGGCTGCAAGTAAGACAATAGCCAGGTGAAGTGGCTTAAATTACAAGGACGCGTATTATCTTACCTAAGGAGACGTCCAGAGGTAGGGCGGCTTCAGGGTTGTTCAGCGGCTCTGCGGGGATCCAGGTGCTTTCTGTCTTTCCATTCCGCCATCCTCTGTGCCAGCTCCGTCATTACAGTCGTCATGATGTGAGGTGGCTGTGGTAATTCTGGATGTCAGTCAGGCACTGCCACACCCAGCATATAAAAGGTGATATTTCCTCATGCATTATTATTTTTTTTAATCATGGAAGAACACCTTTTGTAGAGGCCCCATAAGTCTTCTCATCAGATCCCATTGGCCAGGATCGCATAATATACCCATGCCCTAGCTGCAAATAAGTCTAGGAATGCTTGCTTCTGGTGTCTTCACTTTTCACTCTCTATAATGAGAGGTGGGCTTTGCCAATATGGGAGGAATGGAGGTGTGTGTGTATATGTGTGTGTGTGTGTGTCTATCTGTGGTGGGGGGCAGGGAATGACTGTTGGCTAAGCAAGCAATAGCATCTTTCAGAATAGGTCAAATTGAGTTACAATTATTGTTACAATAAAATTATCAGGAGAGTTTAATAAGGTGTCATCTAAACCTAGCCTGTTTTAGGCAAATTTGATCATGTTTGTCTGATCAAATTTCAGAACAAGAAAAATTATTGGATAATCTTTTGTAGTTTGTGTTGTTAAATATGAGTTCAGTCCTTACTGAACTGATGGGTTCTGGGCAGCTACAAGCCATCTTGCGTAGAGCAGGCGACTCCACTCTTGCTGAAGTGGCAGAATGGCAAAGTGGTTGAGAGCTTGTGTTCTGGAGTGCTACTTGCTTGAGTTGGAACCCTGGCTAGCCAGGTGACTTTGGGCAAGTCACTTTACCTCTTTGGGCCTTAGTTTCCTCATCTGTAAAGTGAGGATAATAATGGCACAGACCTCATGGATTTGTTGTAAGGACTCAATATAGAGTCTATGTCAAATGCTTGGCTTAGTACCTGGCCCATAGTAAGAGCTGAACAAATATTGACAGTTATCTTAATATTATGTGAAGGCATATTAGAGGTAATCCCAAGTAGTGGGAAGGCTTTGATTTAGAATCTAAGGTTTTTAAGCCCAAACTCTATCAGTTTCTGATTGTTCAAGACCTTAAGTAAGTCATTGGGCCTCCTGTTTTACACCTGTCAAATGGGCATCATAATTCCTCAATTGCCATCTTTCCCTGGGTTGTTGAGATAAAACATGGTATAACTGTTAAAACATCACTCAAATGTAGAGTACTACTCTAATCAACTTAGTGTTTTTTTTTAAAAGGGAGTAGTGTAGTGCTCCCCAAATTTCTTATCTGTTGGAACAGAAATTGGGTGGTCACATGCAAACATACATATGTACTAAATATCAGGCCCCATGATAATCCTGCTAGTGAAATCCAAGCTAGATTTAGGTGACAGCCACACCTTTTCTGTTAGTAAGGACAACACTTTCTCTGTCAAACTCATCTAAATGCCTTTTAGAGTTCACTGAAAATCAAGACACAAAAGGAATAGAAGTGGGAGACAGTTTGTTAGATAATGTGGCCCAGTGCTGACGTTTTTAGACTAGAATACATGGGTCAGCTCTTTGTATTAAGTATGTTCTGAAAAATAAACTAATCTTATTTCAGTGGTCTGCTAAGATCTTATCTCTTGATGTCCTCAGAGCAAATGCAAAGTGTATTGACTGTGGGGAGAATGGAATACTGTTAGCTCCACATCATTTGGACACTATATCCGCTGGATGCTTTTAACTTCGTCTAGCAAATTCTAATTCAAGCTGGCATTAACACTAAGCATGTTTATGGGCTCATTTATCCAGAAGTCCTGAGTTAAGGACTGCATTCAAGGACTGTCCTGCCTTTTGTGATGGCACATTTCTCTCAGTAGATGTTCAATGAATGTTGGAGTGACTGGGTGAGTGCATCTAGGTGTGTCTATCTCGATAGACCAAAGTACTGATTAGACACTGATGCTGGGATGGAATGATTCCTTCTGACTCCTGCCTCAGCCAAATCAAGAGATTGTTTTTCAAACAGGATTTCCCCTGATGGCCAATCTGATGAAGTGTTGAATGTCTGTGAGAGCATATGGGGGCCTGGGGTTAGCACCTTCTTGTGTCTCTGGGCCATACTTCCCACTCTTGGTTTCCTGTCTCCTGGACTCTTGATGGCATTGCAGAAGAACTCCAGCAGCTTCTCATCACAAACAAATCACTGTGCCCTGGCCAGCGTGGCTCAGTTGGTTGGGTGTTGTCTCATGCACAGAAAGGCTGCCCGTTTGATTCCGGGTCCGGGCACATGCCTGGGTTACGGGCTCCATTCCTGGTGGGGGGTGTGCAGGAGGCAGCTGATCGCTGTCTCTCTCACATTGATGTTTCTCTCTCTCCCTCTCCTCTTCTCTCTCTCTCAAAATCAATAAAAAAAAATCTTAAAAAATTAATCATTGTATATATACTAACAGTGCCTGGATGCTCCCAGAGGCATAGGGGGCCCAGCTGTTCTCACTGGCAGAAGTGACCCTGAGGGATAGTGACCCTGGAGGACAGTGAAAAGTGCACTTGAGGTGTCACGTAAGTTCTGGAGCTGTTTGCTTTGGTGATTTTTCCCTGAAGGTGCAGGAGGCAAATGAGGGGATCACCTTAGAAAAAAATAAAGCTCATTCTAACAGGGAAGAACATTTGTATAGATCTAGGAATTATGTTTTTCTCAAAAGTAAATTAGTAAGTTCTTTGAAATAACATTAATCTTATTTGATAAACAATTAAAAAATATCTTCTGTGTGCTGAGCCCAGAGCGGAGAATGGGAGATAAAAAGAAATGAAAATCAGCTGTCAAGAGGCTCACAGTCATTTGGGGGGAGAGAGACAAGATAGCGATGCAAGGACAAAATGTCAGAGGTAGGGACAGGTATATGCAGGTGGAGGTGCGAGAGGAGGCAGCCGTGTCATACTGGGCCAGCAGTAAGTGGCTCTGCTATGGATTAATCTTGACTAATAATTAATGGAAAAGTGAAAGTCAACTCCCTGAAGTAGGGGGAAAGGCACTACGGGCAAGGTGATCCCTTGCTTGGCATGAACCAGCATGACTGCGTGTGGAAGTGAAGGAGGGCAGAATCCAGGTGAGTCCCAGGTGGTTGGGTTCGGTGACAGGGGTAACGGCGATGCCACTCCAGGAGAGATAGGACCAGCAACATAATTTCTGGGGCCTAGTGCAAAATAAACATGCGGGGCCTCTTGTTCAAAATTATTGAGAATTTCAGCATCGTGACAGCAGATCATTAAACCAAGTATGCAGCCCTTCTAAATATGGGTCATACACCCATGAAGTTGGCCCTGAGAAGATGGAATAAAGGAGAAGCAGTTTTGGGGGAGGAGATGGTGAGTTTCATTTTGGGAATATTGACTTTGAGGTGCCTGTAGGGTATCTGAGTGGAGCATTTCCAGTAGGCAGTTGGGTATGAGGAATGAAAGTCAGTAGAGCGGTCTGTCACAGAGTCATAGTTAAGAGTCTTTCGTGTTCATGCTAGTGGTGGTGGAGACCATGAGGTATGAATGAAACCACCGTGATAGGTCTCCCTTTTTTGTCTGTGTTTCTGCTTGGGTCATCCTTGTAAATTAAACCAATGGATTATGAGCTTTGGAATTCTTTTAAGGGTATTTGGTTCTTTTGCATTTGTTAGGCAGCTCTGACCTGTCTGAGCATGTCCCCACTTTCTCCAGCAACTAGGGCAACCAAATCAGAGTTATCAGTGGAAAAGCAGCTTCCTGCTCTTTTTTTTTTTTTTTTAAATATATCTTTATTGATTTCAGAGAGAGGAAAGGAGAGGGAGAGAGAGAAATAGAAACATCAATGATGAGAGAGTCATTGATCCGCTCCAGCCTGCAACCCGGGCATGTGCCCTGACTGGGAATCGAACCCCAATCGCCTGGATCCTAGGTGGATGCTCAGTCCCTGAGCCATGCCCTGCTGGTCCAGCTTCCTGCTCTTAATCCTCATTTTCTAGCTTGGACTAGCAAATGAAAAGAAGTCCTGTCTCAGCTTTAAGGTTCTGACTTACAAAGCATAGGATTTTTACTCTAGGGAAGTTACCCTTTGAGACAGTGCCGTGAACATTAGAGAATACATTTTAAAATTCTATTGAGACGGTAGAACATTGAAGTAAACATGGTGTGTGAGGAGCGGCTTTGCGAGTCATGCTGAAATCATTTATCCTTTATTTAATATTTATAATAATCAGATTATCAATATTATGAATAGTTATTATAATCAGATATCTTCTATGGAGAATTTTGTTTTCTACTCAAATTTCTGGGGGTTATTTTGAATATTAAAATAAATGCAAGTCCTGTAAAACCATTAAAAGAAATAGTCTAATATTGGTAACATAATAACCTGGATCTTAGATGTAAAATAGAGTTTTATCTGACTGTATCTATGTATTATGCTAGGACATGGGATTATTCTGTAGCAGGGGAAGGGAGTTAGTATGTTAACAGATCAGGGTTTGGTTTATGATCTCTCGCCGCAGAAGCATAATTTACTGCTTTAAGGCACTAGGCCTTGATGGTAAATGTTGGTCTTGAAAGGATTGGCTGAATCAGGGTCTTTACACACAAACTGTGAAAATTTAAATACAATATCATTTACTACTGGATCAATAATAAAATTAAGCAGCCTTAAAAAAAAAAATCAATAACTAATTAGCCTTATTAATAGAAGAGAATAAAACCTAATTAATAAATCAGCTAATAATTATTCCTTGATGTTATTTTTTGGACTGGTCTATACACATGCTATTGTCCATTATTCTGAAAATAATGCTAGTCCTTGTGATCCTTATCTGTGTAGGTGTCATCTACAGTGTAGGGTATGTGGGGTATTTAGTGGTGCTTTGTTAAGAAACATCCTTTCTCTCCACTCATGAGCCTCTTTATATCATTGAGTAGTATGATAATAGTGTGTATTAGCCAGTTGATTAAGTTAAGATCTGGAGATGTTATGTGATTTCTTAAAGTTGAATATTTAGTGAAATTAGAATGGGGTACGGTGTCTTGGGTTTTAGGTTTGCTCCTACTATACTAAATACTACCACTATTTTGGTTTTGAATCTTCCTTGGTCATCTAAATGATGTAATTCTTTCCACTGACAACTTTCTAAATATCACAAGGAAAAAACATATACTGATCACATGTCTGGATAAAGCAAGCCTGCTGATTTCTTACAGCTGTCATCTAAGGACAGGGTTTTAGATCTTTACTTTCTTTCAGTCAACATGTGGCTCAATGTCTATTCGAATGAAAACTGCAATCAACTTATCATGCACTTAGGGATATTTTGCCATTGAACATATCTAGATAATTGAAAGATCTCTCCCCTTTGTATGTTTGGCATGGTATAGACATTGCTTGTAGTTTGACATTTCAAATTAACTCCCAAGAAACTGCAAATAAAGAAACGGAGAAAGGATGATGTCAATAGAATTTTCTACCTATTCTGTAATTTACCTCTTGGTTTTGCAGTTGGCCCTGAAGATGGGAATTTTAGCAATTTCAGATCATGATATTTAGAGGACTTCTAGAAAAATATGAAAATAAAGTGTTTTTGCTGTTGTTGTTAGGCATTAGCTATATCCTAGTCTCTTTGTTTTGGAGGCTTAGGCAGAAGAATAATGAAATCTCTGGAGTCAGGGGTAGAGAAAACACTTCATCCCACCTGGAGCCCTGTCAAGGATAACCTCACCTCTCTCTCGTCCCCAAACCTCAGGGGAGATGTGTTTCTGCTGAGGAGCATCGTGGCCCGGGGGTGGGGTGGGGAGACCTCGAATGGCACATTTGGTCTCCAGGGTTTGGAGACATAATTTCTCCACCAGGTGTAGATGGCACTTTCTTGGTTCAGTGCTGATTAAGAGAAAAAAGAGGAGGAAAAGTTGGGCAGTAATTCAAGGGCAGCCGTGAAGCCTGAGTTTGCAGTGCCAGCAGCAGTGTGGAATTTGAGAGCAGCAAATTAGAAGAACAAAGCAGATTTTAATCATATGCCACAGAGAGGAAGGTGGTTTAGGTTTATCTCCAAATTGTACCTCCATTAGAGAAAGGGAGGCTTTTAGTGCTATTATTCAATATTTATTGTTAAAGATTTCTTCCTTCCTTTCCCCTAGTCTGTCTTTAGTACACCCACTAAGTGGGAAGTGCCAGCCTTTTTTCTCTGAATGTACTGAGCAGTTGTTAAATATGAAACATTTTCTTGACGTTACTGGAAATAGAGAGGGAAGGAGGGAGGGGGAGAGATTGATTGACTTGAAGATTCAGGATCTTCGCCCTTTAGGAGATTTTTGTCTGAAGGTAAAATGGAAGATTAAGAAAGTACCCCCTCCCGTCTTTGCAGCCGCCCACCCACTATCCAACCATTTATCTATCAACCCACCCACCCGCTCCTCCACTCATCCACCCACCCACCTGTCCGTCCATCCATTCATCTAACAAACATTTATCGAGGAGCTATGTTAAGGATTGGTCTGGGTCCCAGAAATACAGAGATAAATAAGAGCATGGTTCTTTCCAGTAGAGAAGACAGACACCTAAACAGACTCAGGGTGGTACTCGTAGGGTAGAAGAACTCACCAGGATATTATTGGAGCACATAGAGAAGCCAAGAGTAGAGCCAAGGTATGGCTTGGGGGAGGTGTAGCCCTCCTTGAATCTCTAGTCACTCTCCCAAAGTCACTACTCTTCAAAAGGATATTCTTTGAAATGGATCACTGATATTTTATGACTCACATTTGAGTGTGTGAATAAGAGCATCTCTAAGAACTTTGCTCTTCTTTTTGCAAATATCTCAGCAAAAATTGTGCCTTGCTGTAAAATGTGATTTCAAGAAAAGTCACACCCCCCTTCCCTGCTTCCTACCAGATTTTCACCCTCAAAGTGTCTCCATATGGAAATTCTGGAGTAGCCACTGGGGCACCTGATCCAGCCTGGGAAGGACAGGAAAGGTTTTCTGGAGGAGATGATGTCTCAGGTGCATTTTAAAGGAAAATAGGCATTGACGGGCCACTAAATTGAGGAAGTGTGTTGAGAAGGGATACCTGCGGCTTTCTCAGGGAGCGCTTGCAGTCCAAAGAAGAGAAGGGTCTCATTTAACTTGATGAATGAAAACGAAGAATGGGACCTGGCATCCAGACTTTCATTTCCATAGTTCTTTCTACTTCATGATAAGGCATTGTTTATGTGAGCTTGGTTAATGTTGCTGTGTTTTTTCTTTGTACATAGAAATTAGTGGCATATAGTCATATAAGTTCAAATTCCACTCTCCATTGCTGGTCTGTAGCAAAGAGATAGACTTTTGTATATTAACCTTGTATCCTACAACCTTGCTATACTTGTAATCGCTTATTAGTTTCAGGAGTTTTTTTTGTCGATTCTTTCTGATTTTCTACATAGATGATCATGTCATCTGTGAACAAAGGCAGTTTTATTGGTTCCTTCACAATCTGTATACCTGCTATTTCCATTCATTGTCTTCTTGCATTAGCCAGGACTTCCAAGTTGAAAAGGAGTGGGGAGAGGGGATATTTTTGCCTCGTACCTGATCTTAGGGAGAAATAACAAATCATTGGGGTATAGTTTGCATGGACCAAATGACCTGGAGTATTGTTTTATAGGGCTAGCTTAGCTAACACTTCTAGAACTAGGGGAAGACATGGCAGGTTTTTAAATTTATTTTTCGTCTTAGGCTCTCAATGCCTCCAGAAATGTTGTAACCCACTTCATGTTGCTCTAAGCACCTTTATTCTCTTCGGTGGGCTTGCTTTCTTGCAGGGTGATTGATAGTCATGTCCCAGTTTTGGGGGCATGTCCTCACTGCTTCTCCCATTGCCTCATTTTATTTCCCTCCTTTGCAACGTGAGTGCGATAAATGAAGAATCTTCCACACTCTTCCCCATCCTCTGCTCACCTTCATGTCTTACAGACTTAAAATGTCTTCAAAGAGGACCTTTCCTCTCAAGGGCCCTGTTTAAAATTCCACTCCCTCAGTGATGTGTGAAGAACAGTCAGAGATGCTGAAAGACATCTGATGTGCGAGATTCTTTCCAGGGAATTGGGACTGACTTAGATCCCAGGGGACCCCAGACAAGAGGAAAGGGGGCTTGGCCTCCAGGAGGAGAACACAAAGGGGAGGCCCGAAGATTTGCTCAGCAGTGAGGAAATGCGTGGTCACTGTGCTCATTTCTGCAGGAGGGCTTAGGAGGGTCTTCCAATTGATCAATTGATCAGCTAATAAGCATTTACTAAATAAAAAAATTCTTGTTAATCCTCCCCCAGGGATATTTTTTCCATTGATTTTTAGAGAGAGTGGAGGGAGGGAGAGTGGGTGGGGAGAGAGAGAGGCAGAGAAACATTGACGTGAGAGAGAGACATCAATTGGTTGCCTCCCACATGCACCCTGACTGAGGCCAGGGATCAAACCTGCAAACCAGGTACGTGTTCTTGACCAGGAATCGAACCCGAGACCCTTCGGTATGTGGGCTGATGCTCTATCCACTGAGCCACACCAGCCAGGGCTAAATCAGTAAAATTTTAATGCCTCATCACACCCACCATCTGAGCCTTCTGGCTAACGTGACACCCCCAATCACATTGCTGCTTGTTACTTTTTTCATAGCATTTGTGGCTGTTGATTAACTTGTTCATTCCTTTGGGTGCCCACTGGCTGGCTGTCTTCCCCGCTAGACTGACAGCTCCAGGAGGGCAGGGCTGCTGCATCCCGGTGCCTGGGGTGCTCAATACAAATATTGGTTAGCTGAAAGAGTACAGAAATGAATACATCTTGTCAAATAAAGACAATAGCCACAGTGCTTGCTACCATTTGCCGAGCATTTACTACATGCCAGCCCCTGTGCTAAGCACCTTTCATCTCATTTAATCCTCAGAAACAGCCCTACGAGGTGAGAATTAATACCCCTGATGTACACGTTAGGAAAATGGGCCACGGAGATGGATCCTGTCCCAAGTCACACAGCCAGTAAGCAGTGGGCTGAGATTTGAACCCTGGTCTGCCCAAGACCTTGAAGTTCAACAAATTAAGGTGTAATCCCAAGAGATGTCAAGCTTGAGCAGTAACTTCAGAAAGGGACCCAGCCAGAGGAGCAGGTCTGTGCCTTCCCGGTGAGTGTGGGGCGCTTGGTAGCAGACCAGGCACCTGCTCTTTAGGAATCGAGCTGGAGACACCCACACACCAGTCAGCTCAGCGCTGCAGAGCAGGTTTATCCCGATGCGGGTTCCTGGTAGATATTTTGAGCAGCTGTGAATTATTTAGGTGCTGAGGCAGAAACACTCCCTGGCATTGAATCCTAACTGAAAGTTGTGCATGAAATGAAAGCCAAGAGGCCCAGCAGTTATTTATTTATTTTTGCTGTTAATGAATGGGGGAGAAAAAATAACCCTTCAGTAACTGGCCATATGTTTCACCTTTTGTTACTATTTTCTGGCTTTCAAGTGGCCCCTTGGTGCTTGTGAGTCTGTTTATTTTTATTATGTCATATTTTACAAAATACCAGAGGGCCGTTTTCACCAGAGAGCACTCAGTGTGATCCATTCTCCTACCAGGAGAGCTTAAGCTGAGAGAGATAAGAGGCTTAATGAGCACCCTGGTCCTGGCAAGCTCCCTCCTTCCCTGGGTCCTCTCTGAGCCTCATTTCTCCCCTCCCCACTCGGCTGTTATGCTATTTGGGTATCCACTGAGACTATTATTGTGAATTTATACAGTATGGTATACAGTACAGTCTGTCGGTCACTTCCTTAGTAAGCCACTGAGCAGGGAAGGAAGAGAGCTGGAGGGATTCAGGCCATACCCAGGCTCATCCTAGGGAGTTAACCTGGCGAGGGCAGAACTTTCAGGAGGGACCATGTGCATTTTCTTAATGAGGGTCAGCGCTGTTCACTCTCTAACACCTGCTTTTTAAAAACAGCTTTATTAAGATATAATGCACATGCCATACAATTTACCCATTTCAAGTATGTCATTCAGTGCTTCTTAGTACATTTGCAGAGTTGTGCGGCCATCATCACAGAAGTTTGTACCTTCTGACCCCCTTCACTCATTTTGTTGACCCCCCACCCCCTCTCCCAGGGTCTCTGGTAGACATGGGTCTGTTCTGGCTGTGAGTTTCTTTTAGATTCCACATATAGGGTGTGGCAAAAGTAGGTTTACGGTTGTGAGTACACAAAACAATTTATTCCTGTTTTATTATTCATTAATTATTATATTATTTTCCCTACAAATAACTATAAACCTACTTTTGCCTCACCCTGTATAAGTGAAATCATACAGCATTTGTCTTTCTGTCAGACTATTTCACTTAGCATAATGTCCCCAAGGACATTTCCATGTTGTCGCAAGTGACAGAATTTCTTTCTTTCTCATTGCGTATATAAACCACACCTTTATCCATTCATCTGTTGATGGACACTTAGGTTGTTTCCATGTCTTGGCTATTGTGTGAATAGTGCTGCAGTGAACATGGGGGTGTAGATGTCTCACCAAGGTAGTGATTTAATTTCCCTTGGATAAATACCCAGAAGTGGCATTGCTGGATCAGATGACAGTTCTGTTTTTAATTTTTTGAGCACCCTCTATACTGTTTTCCACAGGGGCTGCACCAGTTTACAATCCCACCAACAGTGCATGAGGGTTCCTTTTCTCCACATCTAGTGGATTCCAGTTTTAAACGAGGTCGGGGAAGAACTCCCTGGGAAGGCGGCAGCAGAATAGGGGTTGGAAAATCGTTTTTGTAAAGGGCCAGATAGTGCATATTTTAGAATTTGCTGGCCAACTGCTCACCATCTTTTTAGTGCGAAAAGCAGCCTTAGACATTACATAAAAGAATGAGTGCGGCTGTGTCCCATAAAACTTTATTTACAGATTAGGCAACAGACTGAGATTGACCATGGGCTGCATTTTGTCAATTTTTGGATTAGAATAAAAATGTGAAGGAGGTGAGAAATCAGGCCCTGTGGATATCTGTGGGAAGAGCATTCCAAGTAGAAGTAACAGCCAGGGCAAAGGCCCTGTGGTGGGCTTATGGCTGGCTTGAGGGAAGAGCAGTAGGAGTTGAGCAAACAAGGTGAGAGGAGCAGGAGATGAGTGGAAAAGATGGTAGGGCCAGTCCTGTAGGGTGTATAGACCAATGTAGACTCAGTGCATGCCTATAAGAATATTCAAGAGAATGATCGATGAACTGCTTTTTTAACAATTGAACGATAGCACGTATACCAAAAAGTATGCAAAATTAGAAGCGTACAGCATGGCACACTTCTGTAAAGTGAAAACTCTTGGGTGACAGCACCCAGACCCAGAAACACACATGACTGGCACCTCAGAAGCCCTCCTCGTGCCTCCTCTTGAGCGCTATTCCTGGAGGGTGACCACCGTCCAGGCTCCTAACACCGCAGGTTCATTGTGCCCACTGTTGAACTTGATATAATTTTTCTTAAAAGGCATCATGTGATGTGCACTCTGTTGTCTTCTTGAGTCTGGCTCCTTGTGCTGAACGTTATGTTTCTGAGATTCATTCTTATTGCTGATTGTAGTTATAATTTTTTAATTCTCACCGATGTTTGAGAGTCAGTTCTATGAATATTATATTATTTGGTTAATTTTTCTATTGTTGATAGACGTTTAGGTTATTTCCAGTTTTGACCATTACAAACTGCGTTGCTAGTATTACCTTAAAAAAACCACACAAAAAACAACTCTTAAGTGACAGACACAGAGCCAGCTAAATATTTAGGGGCTTTCAGAGTTTTAGGAAAACAGTCGCAAATTTTTGAGAACAGGACAGGCCTGGAACAGTCACAGACTTGTCCAGGATGAGACAGTTGACTTCCTGCTGCAGCTCAAGGTCATAGCTGGTCAGCGCAGCAGCTGCCCATGGGCCTGGCCATGGAATGGAGATTCATCAGGAGTCGGTGCGGTTTGCTCACCTCGCTGGGACACTCCACCTTCCGCTTTTGACATTCCTCTGGCAGATGTTTGTTTGTCTGTCCTGGAAAGGGGCTCTTTGCGGTGGGGCCTGGGGCTTCTCACGAGCTCTCTCACAGCCATGATCTGTGGGCTCCTGGAGAACCTGCGTTGTTTGTGTCAACCCACCAGGCAGGAAAACTCCACTTCTGAGGCCCTAACACTTCCTTTCCACATCCTCAGAAGGAATGCAAACATTTAGGCAGCTCAAGGTGGAATATGCCGAGACAAGGAAGACTGTGCTTGCAAATATTCTTCACGTAGTGAAGCACGGTGAGCAGGTCACTTTTTGATGATTTTGAAGCCGACCTTTTTGGAAATATAGTTCTTGTGCTGCAAATGCAGAGCAGGTGCACTTTGCAGCTGTAGAGTCATGAGATCGGAGTCTGGTCAGTTTACTAGGAGGTCCTTGGAGGCTCTCCCATTTCTCATGGCTGTCCCAGGCCACCTGTCCTATTGCCCCTCTGCTCAGCCAGCATGCACCCCTCTCCCGTCTGTAGGTCATCCTCTTAGTAGACAGCATGGCCCACCGCTGCCCATCTGGTGGCCTCAGCACTTGGCTAATCTTAGAACACCCTGGGTCACCCACTGGAGCTTCATGGCCTCTGTGTCCTTCTTGAGCACTTTCTAATTCTAGGGGAGGGGGAAGTTCTTCCTTGTGGACTCTTTCTAAACCAAGGAGAGCAAGAACACAAGTAGGTAAACTTAGGAAATAAATAGGCTGGAAATAGCAAGAGACAAGGCAGCCTTCCAAGTCAGCAGTTCTGAGTGTTCTCACCTGTTCACAGATGTACGCTGTATTTCACAGGCTTTCCCAATAGCATGGATATTTCCAGACTGTTCCATTGCTTCTATGAGAATCATTGTAAGATACCCCTTTTGTGGCGCATCATCGTATGAAGGGTGCTCTCTTTATCTCGTGTAGAAGAAATTTTCATGACAGGTGTGGACTCCTGGCCCAGAGCAGATGTGTGGAAATTGTTTGCTGAAAGAATGAATAAGGAAAGTATGTCTCTGAACCTTCTGCAACAACTGACATCCCACTATACTGGGGACTCCTGAACCCAAGATTGCTTGTTCTTTGACTCTAGTTCACCCAATCTGACCATGGAACATTTCCTAGAAGACTTCCTGTCATGCATTCATTCATTCATTCATTCATTCACTTGATATTTCCTGCACAAGGTACCTTGAGAGGATCTTGGGGTAGAGCACCTAACACAACATTATACATTCATGGAGCTTATCCTCTAGTGGGAAGAGGGTGACAATAACCATACGCTCATACAAATACAAATTTTGACAGGTGGTGATGAATTCTATGTAGAAAAATAAAGTTGGGTAAGGGGGATTAGAGAGTGGAGTAGTGAAGGGACAAGGCAGTGTTCTTTCTAGGGTGGTCTCACATAGTACTAACCACACAGGGCCTCCATAAGCCACAGTTCCCCCTTCTGCCTCTCGTTGGAATGAATTGGGCTTTTTCTTCCTTTCTCTTTTTTTAAATTGAGATATGATTTACATATAACATTGTGTTATATTTAAGGTGTACAATGTGTTGATTTGGTACATCAGTACATTGCAATATGATTACCACTACAGAGTTAGCTAACACCTCTATCTCATCACATAATTATCATTTCTTTTCTGTGGTGAGAAAATTTAAGATCTACTCTCCTAGCAATTTTGAAAACTGTAATACAGTGTTGTTGACTATAATCACTATGCTGTGCATTAGATCTCCAGAATGTATTCATCTTCTGGTTGCAGGTTTGTATCCTTTAACACTATCTCCCCGTTTTCCCCACCCCCCAACCTGTGGTAACCACCATTCTGCTCTGTTTCTATGAGTTCAGCTTTTTAAAAAGATTCCACATATAAGTGAGATCATACAGTATTTGTCTTTCTCTGTCTGACTTATTTCATTTAGCATAATGCCCTCGGGGTCACCCACATTGTCACAAATGGCAGGATTTCCTTCTTTCTCGATGCTGAATAATATTCCATTATATAGATATCACATCTTCTTTATTCTTTCATGTGTTGATGGACACTTAGGTTGTTTCCATATCTTGGCTCCTGTGAATAATGCTGCAATAAACATGGGAGTGCAGATAGCTTTTGGACATCCTGTTTTTATTTCCTTGGATGTATACCCACCATTGGGATTGCTGGGTCATATGGATGCTGTATTGTTAATATTTTGAAGAATCTGCATGCTGTTTTTCATAGTGGCTGCACCCACTTACATCCCCACAAACAGTGCACAAGGGTTCCCTTTTCTCCACCTCCTTGTAACCCTGACCTCTCGTCATCTTGATGATGGCCATTCTAATGGGTGTGAGGTGGAGGTGCGCCTTTTCTGCCCATGATTTCAACGAAATCAACTGGGGCACTGCTTTCCTCTGACTCCTTTGGGTGTGGACTGACCTGGTTCACTTAGCTAATGGAGGTGTGGCCCTTGAGTAGTGGCCATTCCAACCCTACACCTGGTTCACAGTGCTTCATCTTCACCATTTGAATTCTGTGTCATTTATTGCTGAGTGACTAATGACCACAATGCCTTACCACAACACCTATTTATTAGCTTTATAGGCCAGAAGAAGTTGGGTTCTATAGTCAGGGAATCACAAAGCTGCAATCAAAGTGTTGGCCGGGCTAGAGTTTTGGGGGAAAATCTGTTTATAAGGTCATTCATGCTGATGGTAGAGTACAGTTATTTGGGGTTGTAGAGCTGAAGTCCCCATTTTTGTGGCTGTTGGCCGGGAGCTGCTCTAAGCTTCTAGAGGTCATCCACATTCCCTGTCATGTGGCCCCTCCATCTTCAAGTCAGCAATTGTGCATGGAATCCTTTGTACCCTTTGGCTCTCTCTCACTTCCCTTCTGCCACCAGCTAGAGAAAGTGCTCTCCTTTTAAGCGCTCATGTGATTATGTTTGGCTCACCTGGATAATCCAAGATAACCTCCCTGTTTGAAGGTCAACTGTGCCATATAAGCATAGCCTAAATATGGTGCCCTCTTTCATCATAGTGATGGATTTTGGGGACTAAGGCAGGACATCACTAGGGGCCATTGTGCCTACCCTGATGGATTCTTTCACTTCCAATATCAGCAGTATTTGCAGACCTATCTTTTCCCTTGTGACTGGTGCACCTTGGCAATTACTACAGTGTGCTTTTATTTCCAGGACCTGAGTCCCTCCTTTATTAGAGAGACATTTGGCATTTTGAAGCCAGTTGGTATCCCAGAACCTAGCACAGCAATCAGAAATTAATGCTTAGTGTTTCTGTTTGACTCCAAATGGCCAGGAACCAAGGAAATTATGGCCTATTATATCATTATATGGTCATTAAAGCTTCTCATTAAAGCTAAAATGATGAGGGCTGAGATGTTCAAGGCACTGTTTGGGTTTGATTTGGAGTCTCCTGAATCATAAATTGGGAAGTCACTTTTATGTCCCGGTACTTCTATTTTTAGCTGTCATAGCCAACTTCCTGGTCATGTACCCATGAGTCTCGCCACATCTGCTGGAACCTCCTGTGACTGGGAGTTCGTGTTACCTTATAGTGTAGTGTATTCCATTCTTGGACAGGTTTATATATTAAAAAATTCTTTCCTCTATTGGTCTATATCATCTTCCTTCTCATTTCACCCACTGTACTCATATATGACCCATAGCTACACCAAATACCTCTTTTCTCTTATAAAAGATGTTATTCAGATGTTTAGAGGCAGATATCAAGTCTCGGAATGTCTCTTCTACAACTGGACTCCAGGTTTTCCAGACAATCTGGCACGTTACCTTCACTTCTGGTGCTGGGTACACCTTTAGCAAGTGGACTCCGTCAAAGGCGGGAACCTTCTCTGTTGCACTCACCACTCTGTCCCCGGATCCTAACACATTGCCTCATACATAATTGGTAGCAGTAACTGTTTATTGACTGGGATGCAATCTCCTTTGGACCTGAAGTTGACGTGGCCTCTGCTTAGATGTTTGCATGTGTGAAAATAAATAAAGGAAATCTCATTCAAAATGGAGCCAGGAAGCCACGAAGGGAGAGCCCTCACACCGGCCCATTCCTTGCAGCTTGCAGAGCCCAGCCGGAGGAAGGGAGATTTCCTCTTGGCCAGCAACAGCCAGCTGCCCTCACCTGCAGCCAGTGAGAAGCTGCCACCACTTCAATCTCTCATTTTCCACCAATGAGCATTTGTCAAAACAACCCCTCCCCACTTCCTCCTTCCCTCTATAAAAGCACAGCTCTTCTCCTTTGTTCTTAGGACTTGTCTGTTGGTTCACCATAGCTTGCTTGTCCTGAATTGCAAATCCTCTCTGTTTCTGAATAAACTTGATTTTGCTAGTGGAAACACCTTTTTCTTCTAAAAAGGCTGACGCATATTCTCTCCAATTGACATTACCCAGGCTCGTGAGCCATCCTGCAGGTTGCTACCTAGAAGCAGTTAATGTTTTCCATCTTAATCCTTTCCAGAACAAAGCACACAAATAGATAAATTAAACAAGTTAATGGTTCAGGCACTCAGGAGAGGATGCTTCCGAAAGTAACAAATTTTATTGCTTGATTGAAATTGTACCTCATTTAGAACCGGAGTGGGAAAGAGGAGATAAATTCATTACAGAGAAAAAGGATCATGTTAGACTTGGAATTGGTTTTCCTTCTCTCTACCCAAGTGCAGGGAGTCACTTAATCAGATCCATCTCTCAACGAGGGCACTTGCTGCAGGGGTGGAAACGGAGCCTCACTGACAGTAAGAAGGGATTCTTCCCAAGAACAAATAGGAGATCTGGCTGCCTTGCTGCTGTTACACAGCAATCACTTTATTACCTGGGGCAGCAAAGGTGGATTTTCATGGTGGGTATGCGCTGCAACATTCTAACATTACTGCTTGCTTAAAAATGCAGTTTTGTATAATGTAATTGTTGGCACATGTATATCATTTTCCTACAGAAAAAATGTAGGTAATGATATCTGTAAGAAATTGCCACTGACTTGGTAGCTCAGCTGTAGACCCGGAATGCATTGTAACGCTCCCATGAAAGAACATTCCACATTTATAAAAATTTCAGGATGCAGTTCTGCTCTCTGAAAAATTAATGTGGTACCTTATATGTAAAATGAGGGGTCTTCATCTTCACCACATTTATCTTTCCTCCTTTCAACAGATATTTGCTGATTCCTGTGATATGGAAAGAGGTGCAGTTTTTAAGCAGAATCTCCAAGGTATCTACAGAAAAGCAATTATAGGAAAATCAATCATTTATTGTCTTTTACTATTGCTTGATAAACATCAGCATAGACTAGATGAGTTTGTTTTTGATCATTTTGATCTGGATATAATATATTCACACATACTTTGTGAGTTAATTTTAAAAGTAGACCCAATCATTCTTGGTAGGGAATTTCCATTGTTTAATTCTTTCTTTCTTTGTTATCTCTCCCAATAGTGAGCCTAATAATTAACTGACATGATTATAAAGCATTGGACTGTAAGTTACAGAGTGCTGAAGAGACGCTAACCCGTATTCTCCACACGTCTCCTCTCCTCCAAATTTATATTTTGCTGCCTCTAGATATTTGCATCTTGTTAGAATCCAAAGATATATTAATTCTGCAACCTTTTTAGCCACTTGCATTGACTAGTTAATTAACTCAGTCATTCAGCAAACATGCAGCGGGTCTCCTGTGTTTAGGGCACAGCAGTGGAGATGGAGAGAAGGGAAAGCTCTGAGACGGAGGAGACTTACCTTTTTAACAGAACAATGTTTTTAAGTAAACACATGCCTCACTTCACATAATTACCTTTTTTCTCTCTAAGAGCATTTAAGATTTACTCTCTTAACAACTTTCAAGTATATAATGCAATATGGTTAACTGGAGTCACCATGCTACATATCGAATCTCCAGAATTTATTCATCTTTTTTTTTTTTTTTTAAATATATCTTTATTGATTTCAGAGAGAGGAAGGGAGAGGGAGAGGGAGAGATAGAAACATCAATGATGAAAGAGTCATTGATTGGCTGCAGCCCGCAACTCGGGCATGTGCCCTGACCAGGAATCGAACCCTGATCTCTTGGATCCTAGGTTGACGCTCAACTGCTGAGCTGCGCCGGCCGGGCCAGAATTTATTCATCTTGTAATTGGAAGTTTGTACCTTTGGTCAACATCTGCCCCTCTCTCTCTCTCTCTCTCTTTCTCTTTTAAAATATATCTTTATTGATTTCAGAGAGAAGAAGGGAGAGGGAGAGAGAGAGAGAAACATCAATGATGAGAGAGTCATTGATCGGCTGCCTCCTGCACGCCCCTGACTGGGGATCAAGCCCCGCAGCCTGGGCATGTGCCCTGACCGGGCATCAACCTCAGTCTCCTGGATCCTAGGTCGATGCTCAACCCCTGAGCCACGCCCGGCTGGGCTGGTCAATGTCTCTTCATTCCCTCCACCCCCGTGCCCCAGACCCTGGCAACTGCCAATCTACTTTTTGTTTTTATCATTGAATAATAAATATCTTATTGTCTGGATAAGCCACAGTTTGTTTATCCATTAACCTACTGGCAAACATCTTTGTTGCTTCCAAGTTTTGGCATTTATGAATAAAGCTTCTATAAACATTTGTATGCAGATTTTCAATGTAGATATAAGTTTTAAATTCACTTGAGTAACTTAGCATATGAGTAACTAAGGAGCACAATTGCTGGATCATATGGTAAGGTTTAGGGTTGTAGAAACTGCCAAACTGTCTTCCAAAGTGACTGTAACATTTTTTATCTTTCCACCATCAATGAATGAGAGTTCTGTTCCTCCACATCCTTGCCAACACTTGGTGATGTCAGCATTTGGATCTTAGCTATCCACTAGGTGTGTAGTGGTATCTCTGTAGGATAATTTTTAGCAAACAGCCTGAGTTGGTGAGCCTCACAAACGCCCTGTGTAGGCAGGCAGGAGCGGGAGCTGTGACATACTACTGCATCCTACGTGTGCTAGAAAATAATTTTCTTCGTCATCATTTTGGTCATGAATGTAGCTGTTTTCAGTCCAGTGTCAAAATGGTGAGAGCTCTTTGAGGCTCTCTCATTCGCTCCCTTGTTCAAAGTGGGTTTTTGCCTATAGCATATTCTTCACAGTCCCTCAGTTTTAAATAACTGGCCCTGCTGGGGCTTTCATCCTTTTGTTGGTGCAGTGAGTTTGCAGCTGACTTGCCCTCAGGGGAAAGACATCTCGCTGCATGGTGTCTTCTGGTGTCATTGTGGACGGTACCTAACACTGAGATTTGTTTACATAGATAACCCCACAGCATCTTCTGCTGAGTTGGCTTTGGTGCCCAGATGGAGGTCAGGGTCAGTAACAGCCATGATCATCAACTTGCCCACCTCGGCCTGTTTCAGGAAGATTTTTGCATCTTGGTGATAAAAACCAAAGACCCAGTAAATCCTCAAGGATATTTCCACTTAATGTTGTTACCACACATGCTTCACATATTATACCCCATCTCAAAATTCTGTTTGATGCATATACAGTTTTATATTATTTTAAAATTTTTATTTTTTACCTCGTTAGCATTTTATTTTTATAACGCTTTATTACATTTATTGGGGTGGAATGTACATTTTTATATTAAACATGAAATTATATAGTTCACAAATACGTACAAACCATAACAAACACCATGAGCTGCCATCCAGCTTGAGAGGAAGCATGTTGACAAATAGGTCAGAAAGTATCCCAGATATGCAGGCCTCCCATGGACGCCTGTCCCCTCCCATTTCTTTCCCCCTCCCAGCGTCACCTGCCCTCCTGAATTGGTGGTACAGATGCGTGTTAATTCACTCTGACGGGAGAACTTTTCCAGGCAACACTATCCCGTGAAGTAAGGGAGAGCTCAAAATACCACTTCCTGACTGCAGGTAATGTAATCGCTTTCCTCCCAGGGGTCGGGGTCAGGAGGCCTCCAAGGTGGATTTCTTGGCCGACCTTCCTTTTTTCCATTGCGCTGGCCCCACAGGGATTTGTGTGGAGGACAATGGTCTACTAGAGCTTCTGGAGTTGCTGAGATGGCAGAATCTTCCAGACAAGTGACCCCTGACGCTTATCACAGACTGGAGGGCTGTTGGTGGGACCCTCTGCCGTGAGTGGTGTCCCCCACCGAGATGGATGTGCGGTGGGGGTAGTCACTGGCTGGCATGTCCCCAGGCACCATCCCTCAGGCAGGGCTAGAGTGCCAGCTGGACAAGACTCCTCAGGACACATGTCCCCCTAGGACGCTGACACAGAACATTAAGAGTCAGGGCGTCAGGAAACCCACAAAAATCATCTTTATATTGTCTCCAATTACATTTACGGTATTTTACTGATCAAGGCTCAGTTTGTTATTGCAACCCTCCTCTCTTATCCCAGGCGGAACCGTGGACTAATCACCAAGTTTCCTTTGATCTCCAGTTCCTGTGCTCAATGCTGTAATCCAGGTAGCCAAGAGGATGCACATTGGTTGCAAATGGATTTCCTGAAATATTCTAGGTATTCTGCTAAAAAAGGGATTTCATGGGAGGTTCAGGCTTAAATAAATCCCCCCTCCTTTTTTTTTTTTGGAATGGAAGGACTTCACAGAGCATTCATTATGCTGCTTATTGTGATTCTACAGGAGTGAAATATATGTGTGGTGGTTATCAAAGCCACTTGATGTGGAATTTTAAAAAACAGAGCATCTCATGAAAGGATGGGCTCAGGACACACTTTGGGATCCACTGGGATCCACTGTTGCACTTTCATGCACCGTTCACTTTGTTAGGCTTGCTTCCTAGATGGCTGCTCCTGGCAACCACAAGGAACTGTGTGTGTCTCTGTGTGTGGCTATGTGTGTGGGGGGGGGGGAGAGGGAGGGAATAACAGAGAATAGCAAACTGATTCTTTCACAAACTGGTTCATCAGTCTATCAGTTTGCAAATTATAGAAAGCTCATTAAAGGTGTTTTTTTTTCTAGGAAGAATTTTGTTTTTTTAGTATCCATGTCTCCAACATTCTCCAGATCTCTTTTGTGCCGAATAGATTAGCATTTAATTCCATTAGAGAATGTAGAACTGCAAAAGGAAGTTAGAAAAGGGCCTGTTTGTTTTTCCATTGCAGCCTTTCCCAGCGTGGCCATCTCTGGATGGACTCTCCTGCTGATGGTCCAGTGCTTGTGACAGATTTGCAGTGGCTTCTGCTTCTGGGATGAGCAGACTGCAGGGAAGTTCCTGTACTGACTGTGGGGACAGGCACCACGGGCAGATAAAAAGCAAGGTGATGGAAAACAAAAAGAGGGTGGGCACTGAACAAAATTTGGAGTTTGGGGAATGGAAGAATCAGGGCAGGAAATATAAATCACTTTTATTAGGATTGCAACAGAGTTTGGCTGCCCTCTTGTCTTTGAAATCTCAGTGACCTGGCTGACTTGGGGGTCCGACCTGGGGAGGCTGAGTGTGAGATATGAGCCCCCTCATTTTTCTGTTTACTGTCTTTGGTTGTTTCATTTACTGAGATTTTGATAAGCATATTATCTACCTAAAATATAGCTGCAAGGAGCTATCTTTTAAATAGCATTTATCTTTAAAATTTTAATAGCATTATTATTTTAAACAGCAGCTATTAAAAATCATTTTTCCGCATCTATTCAAAGCTGAATTGAAATGAGTAATTGAAAAAGTGGTGAGTTCAGTATGGTTGTATATAAGACCAGTGACACAATGTCCAAGAAAAAGGGAAATGGCATCTTCGATTGGGAGGCCAGCCTTATATTAGTTTATTTTTCTAAATGCCCATTTCTCAAATGGCCCTAAAATATGGTGCCAACATCTCATAGTACAGTGATCGGGATCCTTTTTCCCCCCTCTACCTCTGCTTAGCTAATATGAGATCTGCGGCTTCTGCTATGGGTCACGGCAGGGCTACTTGAGAGGACGGTGGAGATGGCCAGAGACCTGAGCAGAATTTCTTCCTGTCATTGAAAAAATACCAACACATGTCCAAGGGGCTGAGCTCCGGCTGAGGGGAACATGGGGGCATTCTGATGCCTTGATAATCTGTTCCGTCTCTCGTGGCCTCCTTCCTTTCTTTCCCCAGTTTTCTTATAGTGTCCTCATTATGCAAGACACACAATGTCTAAAGTCATTCCCCGTTCATGTTCCTTAATGAATTCGTCAACATTTAGTGGGCGTGATGTGGATGGTCCGGTGTTATGCTTGGGGCATGGGACGGAGATTTGTTGAGTGAGGCAAGATGCCTGCCCTTCCAAAGCCTCACCACCGTGTGGGTAGACCTCTGTGATTAGCCAGAGAGGTCTTGGTGGAGAAAGTGAGTTTTGAGTGTGAATTTAAGTGAAGGGAATGATTAAAATGTCAGGGAAGCAAAAGTATTGAGTCTGATTTTTGATAAAAAGTATTGAGTCTGATTTTTGCGTATGGCTTCATTGACCATTTACCATCTTTCGTAATCCCATGTGTCCTAATCCATAGTTTTAAGCAGCCGAGTATTTCCTTTCACTGTTGGTCAGTTTCCATTTGGGTTTCAGTGGTGTCTGTGACTAAGTTTGTATTTGAGGATTGGCTAAGTCGGTGGCGCTGTGTGAAATGAATGTGAGCTCAGGACTAAATGCAGAGTGAGGTGTTTTCAGGGGACTCATAACAAAATACTTTTATATCTTTCCTTTTATGCATTAGTGTGCTTCCCCTGAGCCTGAGTTGAAGGGGAACGTGTCACTGAGATGTTTTGTACATCCTTGACGCTGATTATTTAGTGTGTAAACGACATACCCGTCCTAAAATTGTAGAAAAACCTCAGTGGTTAAGCGTGCTTCTTTCAAAAGGAGACAAAAGCAGTGTATATTTTGACATAGCCAGAGGTGATACTAGTGACGCTAATAGGAAACATTGTCAGTGTTAACAGCTTGGGGCCTGTTTCTATTCTGGCTGTAATAAAATATTGGTAAAAACTGAACCTCTGTTGTTCCTGATTGGAATTTGAATGAAAATCATTTTGACTTCACCTTATATTGTTGCGATGGGCAATTAACTCATGTTAAGCTTCTGGTAAAGATGTTTTGGTGAAATTTTTATCATTTTTGGGGTGTTGGATCATTCACCCTACCCCTCTCTGTAAAACTGGACCAGCCCGGGCGGGCGTGGCTCAGCGGTTGAGCGTCGACCTAGGATCCAGGCGATCGGGGTTCGATTCCCGGTCAGGGCACGTGCCCGGGTTGCGGGCTCGATTTCCAATGACTCTCTCACCATTGGTGTTTCTGTCTCTCTCTCCCTCTCCTTTCCTCTCTCTGAATCAATAAAGATATATTAAAAACAAACAAACAAAAAAACTGGACCAATACATGCCCCAGAGTCCCTCTGATGTGCAGGCAGCCCTGGGAATTCTTGTCATACTCTCTCCTCCGCACTAGTCCATATTTTCATTGTTGTACCTTCCAGAGTAATATTTGGTTAAATCTCTTCCCCACTCGATTGACCAAGGGCACTCCTAGGACATCTGCATTCCCTAGTCTTCAACCAGGGCTGCCACAGACGGAGTGCTCAGTAAATATTAAAAAATGCATTAAACGTGTTCCCTGAGAGCCTAACCACCAATGTGGTGTTGGAAGTTTGCCAACCTCAGTGGCATCCTGGAGGCCTGTTATTCTATCCCACCTATGTCTTCCGAAGCCTTTTAGCAGGTTTCTAAAAGGCCTATTATTCTATCCCACCTATGTCTTCCGAAGCCTTTTAGAAGGTTTCTAACATGAGAAGTGGTTCATAGTAAAATTCAGTTTCCTGCAAGTAGAGAGACATATCTACAGATCACGTTTAGCTCTCCTATGCCACTGAGAGGCTTTTGGGGGCGAGGAGTGGAGGTTGGTGGTGAAGTGTTGGTTTTTAGGGATGAGAAAAATGAGAAGTGCTTTTTTTTTTTTAATTATTGTTGAAAGTATTACAGATGTCCCCTTTTCCCCTCCATTGATCCCCTCCACCTGGCATCCCCTCCCCAGGTCTTCTCCATACTGTCTGTGTCCATAGGTCATGGCTAATGGTATGTTCCCCACAGGATTGTGACCCCTGGCATACATTTTGCTTCCTGTTGATGATAACTTGGGTGACACCATTAATATTCTCTTCCTTGCTCTACTGAAAACAAACAGCATGTCAACTGAGAGGAATGGCAGGGGTGAGAGAGGAAATAACGCTGTTTGCCATGCAAGCGGTGTTGCAAGGGCCTCTGCTAACCAAATGCTTAGACAAGACATGTTACAGTGGCTCTTGGGAGAATATTTAACATCCGTCTATGGAATCATGATATCATTGTTAATGAGAGTTTCTTCAGGTTTTCGTGTTTTAAAACCAGGCATAGAGCTGTATATTTAGACATTGCTATCAAAAGACTTAGTGGTGTGTGTGTGTGTGTGAATGAATTGAAACATTAACTAATATTCCATTAAACAAAGGCACAGGATGAGCCCCCGTTATATTACAGGTTTAATGGCTTTGACATAGATTCATGGGTCAGTGGAACCAGGTGGTCTCCCTGGAAGAATACATAAGCTGAATGGAAGGCAGGGGAAGGGTTTGGCCACTTGAATGGCAGGCACTCTGGACTGAGTACCACATTTGGGAAAGTACTTTTTTCTCTGCTGCCTTTCTGGCCACTGAATGTAGCTTCTAAGGGGCTCTGGAGATCCTGATGGTCAAGACCTTAGGCTATTGTAAAGTGTACAGCCTAAAAGAGATGCTTAGTGGTGGTCAACCTTGGTAAGTTCTCAGCTTTGTGAATAGGAAAAGTAGGTTTTTTAGCCCCATTGGCCTCAAATTCTAAAACTGTGCCTCTGGATATAATTTAATGAATATATACATAGGATATCACTCACTGTTGATCAACATAGATATATACTTGTGCAAGGATGTAGTAATTTTTTTGCTGTAGAATTATACACAAATATATTAGCATATACATTATATTATATATTATATTAGATATAATACTATATATTATATACACTGTATATTATATAATACAATATACATTAATATATTGGAATCTGGTAAAGGGTTTTTTTCCCCCTTAAAAGATTTTTGAAGGTATTTAAGAATCATTGGCCTGTAAGAGAATTTTGTACTGTCTTGGTTAAATTCACTTAATTTTTACAGATAAGCAATCTGTGTGTGTGTGTGTGTGTGTGTGTGTGAATCACATGGTATATTAATGCCTGGATGGGAGCTGGAATTAGATCTTCTAAACGCCTGTCCTAATTTTTTTTTTTTAAATTCTTACCTGAGGATATTTTTTTCCTTTGCTTTTCAGAGAGAATGGAAGGGGTGGGGGAGAGAAACATCAGTGTGCGAGAGACACATGGGTTAGTTGCCTCACACCCCAACTGGGGCCTGAGATCCAGCCTGCAACTAAGCCATGTGCCCGTGACCAGAATCGAACCTGAGGTCCTTCAGTCTGTGGGCAGTTGCTCTGACCACCAAGAGAAGCCGGCTGGGGCTGGCTTAACATTTTTAATATGACTTCACACTAACTTGTTCTTTGTTTGCCCTGCTCTGGTTGACCGGAGTCAAGCCTGGGGAGTGGGAATCCCCAAAGCACACCCTTAGTGATTCAAGGTAGTATTTCCCATCTGCCTCTGAAATGGGGGATCAGGTTGCATTGTGCCCCAAGGGGTTTGGCAGGAAAGCCAACTCTAATGTGAGACACAACATGTCTCTTCTTCAGAATTTAATAACCTGAAGAACTTAAATATTTTTAAATTATTTTGAGGGTTTTTAAAAAAAAATTGCTTAATATAATTAAGTGTTATGCAGCAGTAAAGAACAGCATGCTGTTTACATATCTCCCATCTCCTGAAGATCAAAAAGGAACTGGAGAACTAGTCACATGCTTGCTAAATTATTTACAAATTACCCTGTAGTCTAATGAGATGTATGTTACTGTGAAGGCAAACCAGCTGATTCTCCACATCAGATCACTGAAGGGCATTTTCATGTCAGAAATATAAATTATAAGTTCAGGTAGTTCTGCACACCAGGGAGCAAACAGCATAACTCAGGTTCGTTGTCTCTGTACCATCTCCCCCAGCCCCTCTGTGTAGAATTTTGATTTAGCTTCATCTGTCTGGTTTTGTCTCAATGAGGATTTATTAGTGGATGCCCAGACAGAGCTAGTCATCGATATTTGTTTCTCTGGCTGAGGCCCTAGGGGCAGAATTACAGCAGTCCTCCAGTTCATATGGAAGCTAATTCATTGACTTATGCTATTTATATCCATGGCAGCGGACTTTATTTTATTTTTGATTATCTGTGTCTCTAGACTGATATGCCCACAAGATAGAGCTTTCCTTTATATTGTTTCTTTTTACAACTGCTTTGATTTTACTAGGGTGCAAATAATATTTTCCAACCCTCAATCATTTCTCTTTAATAGTTTAAAGACTTTTGCTTATTTAATCATTGATATTTCATACCCCTTCAAAAATTGATAACCCGGCTGGGCGTGGCTCAGCGGCTGAGCATCGACCTAGGATCCAGGAAATCTCGGTTCGATTCCCAGGTTGTGGGCTTGATCCCGTCGGGGGCGTGCAGGAGGCAGCGGACCAATGACTCTCTCATCATTGATGTTTCTATCCCTCTCTCTCCCTCTCCCTTCCTCTCCCTGAAATCAATAAAGGTATATTTTTAAAAAAATTGATAACATATATGTAAAATACCCATGTCTGTACCTGACTTGTCTGTCCTTTGCCACATCTGCTCATGACGGATGGGGAGATTTTATGACTTGGAAAAGTTCCAGTACGTATGTTCTATTCTACATTGGCGAGGAATGTTATTTTGAAACATGCCCATATATGTGCCCCAGGCTCCCATGAGATCCCTTCCCATAGCTAGTGTGGAAACAGGTAATGAGCACTTGATCTAAGTAAACTCTTTAAAAAAAGAGATTGATAAAGGATTGCAGGGGAAAGTTTTGCACTGATTGTTTAGGAGATCTTTTAATATATTCTCTTAAGGATATATTGTCCTTAAGCCCTGAACTTTTCATCAAAAATGTTCTTTTCCAGTGAGGTCAGAGTAAATTCTCTGGAGTGAGTCTGAGGGTCTACTATGTGCCCTTAGAGTCAGAAGCTTTTTCTGAAACGCAGAAAAAGGATGTGTGCAGGCTCAGTACATGCGCTTGCATTCTTTAGACCTAACAACTTTTTAAATTCACATTGTGCCACAGTTTAAATTCACATTGTGCCACAGTTTACATTTGTATCAGGCGAGGTTTTAGTTGCAGACATTAGACTCCCCAGTAGCTAGTTTAAACACAAAAGGGTTTATTAAGTGCTGGAGATAGCTCACAGACTCATTGGCAGGGTTGAAAACAAACTGGGCTGAGCTCCCAGGAATGACTCCAAAACCGTGCTGTGGAACCAGACGGCTAAAGGCGCTGCTCTTTCTGCCCGAGCAGGGAGCGGCCTGCCGCGCCAGGAAGCCCTGCAGCACCTGGTCCAGAGTCATACCTTCTCCTCCATCTTCTAAACTTTTGCAAACACAGCTTGTGGCTCTCAGGGGAAGGTGTGGCCGGAGTGTTCATTCTTGGGTAATTCACTCAAATTGGTCTGCTGGTGGCCTCTGCTTTTTCCTCCCTGTGTGTGCACGTGCCCTTCCCCTAACTGTCACACCTCTGTGTTTTCCCTTCTGATTGAATTTCCATCACCCTTCCTCCGGCAGGCAGCCTGGGATGTCTTACTTCTTCCAGGATCTATCCTCAGCAGTTTCTGGCTCCTGTTTCATAATGTCCTCCAGTCCTTTTTTTTCTCCTTTTGGTAAATAAATATTGTATGTATTTAGGGTGTACAATGTGATCTTTTGATATATGTATTCATTGTGAAGTGAGTACTGTAGTCAACCTAATTAACATATCCATTATCTCATGTAGCTAATCTTTTCTTTGTTGTGAGGACACTAAAGATCTACTTTCTTAGCAAACTTTAGTATACAATACCATATTAACTTAGCGACCATGATATACATTAGATCTCTAGAACTTATTCATCCTACGTAATTGAAACTTTATACCCATTGACCAACATTTCTCCATTTCCTCCATCCCCTCCTGCCCCTGGTGACCACCATTCTACTCTTTATGAATTTGACTTTTAGATTTCATATATAAATGAGATCATATAGTATTTTTCTTTCTGTGTCTGGATTATTTTACTTAACATAGTGTTCTCTGGGTTCCCCCATATTGTTGTAAATGACAGGATCTTCTTTTTAAAGGCTGAATAATTATCTATCTATTATCTATCTATCTACCTATCTATATCTATCTATCTATATCTATCTATCTATCTATCTATCTCTATCTATCTATCTATCTATCATCATCTATCTATTATCTATCTATCTATCTATCTATCTATCTATCATCTATCTATCTATCTATCATCTATCTATCTATCTATCTATCTATCTATCTATCTATCTATCATCTATCATCTATCTATCATCTATCTATCTATCTATCTATCTATCTATCTATCTATCTATCTATCATCTATCTATCTATCTATCTATCTATCTATCTATCATCTATCTATCTATCTATCTATCTATCTATCTATCTATCTATCATATATCTATTATCTATCTATCTATCTATCTATCTATCTATCTATCTATCTATCATCTATCTATCATCATCTATCTTTAAATTACGATTTATCTATTCATCCATCAATGGACACACAGGTTGTTTCATGCCTTCGCTGTTGTGAATAATACTGCAACGACCATGAGAGTGCAAATATCTCTTTAAGACAGTAATTTCATTTTCTATGGATAAATATCCAGAAATGGAATTTATGGATCACATGGTAGTTCTATTTATAATTTTGAGGCACCTCCATACTCTTTTGCATAATGGCTGCACCAATTTACATTCCCACTAGCACTGCACCAGGGTTCCCTTTCCTCCGCATCCTTGTCAGCATTTGGTATCTTTTTTCTTTTTCATAATAACTATTCTAAAAGAGCACTTATTATATATATCAATCATTCTCTTGTTATGATATTAAAACAGTTTTATGTCCTATCTGTCTGAGTAGCTGTAACCCCACATTTTACACCTGTTTTCATCCCCTATATCTAGTAGAACCTACTGTAAATGACATACAAAATATGTTCATCTAGAAAATAATATAATAATTAATAAATACTAATACAAGAATAAACTCTATGTTTCATGTACTCACAACTATAAACCTACTTTTCCCCCACCCTGTGTATTTGTTGTCAGGGATAAAGAACTATAATCATTGAAAGTAGGATTCGCTGGTTTTTCTTGGAGCACCCCCCAGCCCTCTCAAGCATTTTAAATAGTAAATGCTTAATGGGTGCCGTTGACCCCATTATAGACAGATTATAGTACTAATCAATGTCTTCTAAAAAGAATACTCTTTGTCTATTATTATTCTGTGAGTTACACATCGTTGTAAAAAGCTTGACATTTTTTGTTCAAATCATCTTGTAGGGAATCCAGCAAATAAATATTCTTTGAAGTTTTCAAACAGATGGGGTGCTACTGCCAAAAATGTACCCGGGAGGAACTCCCTGTAGATGAGCACCTGCCTCGGGCGCAAGCCTGGTGAGCGCTGACTGAGCGCAGCAGCGAAGAGCCCGAAAAGAAGACAGTTGGTGCGGAGCTGTGCTGTCTTCACTGTCCTTTGCTGAGGCTTCCCCCATTCACTGTCCTCGTGAACATCCTTAGAAGAAGAAAACCAGGAAAAACAACAGCAGCATTTCCCAAGTGCGTTCTGTAGGCAGGAGACTGACTTTCAGCAAGAAGGGTTCTGTAGTCCAATACCTTTGGGAAACTCAATCCCCTTTTGGTGATCACGGGGCACATTAGCATGTAAAGAGCTCACAGAAGCCCTACTGGAAGAAGAAACTGGTTTGATTTTTATTTAGCCTTCAAAGATTCCCTTCTTACTAGCCTGGGGCTCCCTCTTTTCCAGATTACTTTTGAACATCCCATAGAGTTATTCTTAAATTGAATACCCTGGATTTTGGGCAAGCTAAAGTTTTACACATGGAATTAGAGTGTAAATAAGTGATGGTACTTAACCTTGTAAATAAGTTAGCATTGGATTCTTTTCTAATGTGATCGGCCCCCCTTCTATGTTTTTAAATGTAAATTTATATGATCATATATTGGATTTCCTTTAAGGTATTTTTATATTTATTAATGGTATTCTTATATACTATTATTATATTTGTATTTGATTTGTCTGTGTATGGATAGCCTCCTAAACAATGATCATTTTTAAAAGCTGGAAGCAGAATTTCTCTTAGGAAGAGAACTGTGCTTTTTAAAATTAATACATCTAGAGAAGCCACACTTCCCCTTTGGTTTCTGTTCTTCTTTAAAATCCCTCTAGTACACAGAATTGTGCTAGTAGTCATAATCCCTAGTTCGTGACATGCTCACGTCATCAGAACATGCAAGGGCTCCCTCTTATTTCCATATTTGTTCCCTTGTTTATGGTAACGTTTTAAGCATCCGCAAACCTGGGGCCTTAACAATAAGTGCCGTCTATATGTGCCCTCCCCAACCCCATCTTCCTGCTGCTCCTGCCTGGGTACCGTCGTCCTGGACTCTGAGTTCATCATTCCTTTGCTTTTCCTTTTATTCAGTTTTCTAGAATCTGTATGTCTTCCTATAAAGTATTTTAAAGCATTTGGTGGTTTTACCCTTTATAAAATAGTTATATCCTGTTGTCTAATCCTTTGGAACTTACCTGTTTCTCACTTAATAATATGTTGCCGCGGCTGAGTAATGTTGCGTGTTGTTTGAATTCAGTTGTTCTGTTGTATGAATGGACCACAGTTTAGTCAGCTGCTGCCCTGGTGTGGGCATTGTGATCATTCCCTTGGTTTTTAGTGTTATGAAAAGCGGTGCTGTGAACGTTTTGTCCATGTTTTCTGCTTTACTTCAACGGTGATGTCTTGTGATGTCTATGGAAGAGGGAGACTGCTGGAACGAGAATGTTCTGTTTAGGAGATAATATCAAACCATTTCCCCAGGAGTCGCATTAACTTACATGCCTAATAGCAGCGTGGAAAATATCCAGTGCCTCCATATTACTCTAACCCTTAGTACTGTCAGACTTTAAAATTTCTTCCAGTTGAATCATTTAAAATCACATCTCATTGCGGTCTTGACTTGCATTCCCCCAGTCACTGCTGATTGTGATTGCTTTTCTCCTTTTTTTTTTTACTCATCATATTTGTTTCCTCCCACAAAGTGCCTGTTTTTATCTGTGCCCCCTTTTCTATTGTGTTGTTTATATATATATTTTTAAATTTTTATTTTTAGTTCTTTATATAACTTTCATATTAATCTTTGGATGATTATGTGTATTGTGAATATCTTTTCTCATAATTTTAAATTATGAAGGCTCATAATTTTGGGGGGGTTCAGGTCTCTTTTTTATTGTGATAAAAAATGCATGACATAAAACTTATCATTTTAAGGGTACAACTCAGTGACATTAAGTACATTCGCATTGTTATGCGACCGTCACCACCATCCACCTCCAGAATGTTTTCATCTTCCCAGACTGAAACTGTCCCCACTGAGTCACAACTGCCCATCCCTCCCACCCCGTCCCTGGCACCTGCGAACTTCTATTCTACTTCGTCTCTATGAACTTGCCTGTTCTATGTACCTCCTAGTAGTGGAATCATAAAATATTCGTTCTTTTGTGTTTGGCATATTTAACTTAGCGTAATGTCGTCAGCGTTCTTTATGTTGTATCAAGGGTCAGAATGTCCTTCCTTTTTAAGGCCAAATAATATTCCATTGTATGGATGTACTACATTTGTTTATTCACTTATCTACCTGGGTTGTTTCCTCTTTTTAGCTATTGTGAACAGTGCTGCTGTAAACATGGGAATACATCGACCTGCTTGAGTCCCTGCTTTCAGTTCTTTTGGGTCTATACCTGGGAGTGGCATTGCTGGATCATATGGTCATTCTGTTTAATTTTTTGAGGAACTGCCATACTGTTTTCTCCAGCAGCTGTGCCATTTTATATTCTTACTATCAATGCACAAGAATTCTAGTTTCTCTCCACATCCTCATCAAATTTTTGTTTTAATTAAAAAAAAAATTAAAAAAAAGATTTGCCATTCTAATGGGCATGAAGTGGTGTCTCATTGTGGTTTTGATTTATAGTTTCCAAATGAATAGTGATTTGAGCATCTTTTCATCTGCTTCAGGACTCTTTTGAAGATATAAAAATTGTGGACTTTCTGTACAGAAAAGTGTCCATATGTTCACCATATGTATTTGTATAACAACCAAGGGGAGGCCATCACAGGCCTCTGAAGCCCATATGGGGAGCCACAGGCCCAGATTCAGAACCCTTCTTAGGGGATTAATGTTATGGTTAGATCACTCTCTCTAAGCCATTTCTGCAAAAAGAATGGCCTGGATAGTTTTAACTTATTAAAAAATGTGAGAAACTGAGTGTTCTAAATTGAAATATAAGTCTTTGGACACAGGACATTTTATTCTTCAGGATATAGTTATTGGGGCGAGAGAGGAGAAAGAAGGGAAGATAGTTCTGGGAACATGAGTAAGGTCAAAGAAATTGGTCTAAACATTAGAGCAGGGCAAGTATTTGGTATTTTGGGATGAACTCATGGGAAAGGTGGGACTCTGATGCCTTTTATCATACTGGGAACTCAAGTCTCAGTGGAAAAAGACAAGCAATATGTGAATTCTTTTAAGGAAAGATCTAAACAAGGTCCAAGGCTTGGAATGTCGAAGTTGAGTTTGAAAAGTACGAACAACTGGAAGTCTGTGTTGGTAGCATCAAGGAAGCCTGAAAGCAGAAATGGGAATGAAGACTCAGGGCCAAGATGCTCATATCCAAGTCTTGGATATTATCTGGAAATACTAGGGCAGGGCAGAATACTTTTGCTCTACAGCAGCGATTTTCACCCTTTTTCATCTCATGGAACACATAATCTAATTACTAAAATTCTGCCGATCTGCAAAAAACAAAAAGGTATAGTTTTGATTCGTTCACACTGCACAGCTATTGTTGTGTTGGCTGTTGTCACTTTTTTTTTTTTTTTTTGACAATCTAAAGGAAAAGAGGTCCCTTAGATGCCTAAATAGTCAGGTATTGTATGTTTTAAAAATTCTCGCAGCACACCGGTTGAAAATTGCTGCTCAATAGGCGTAATCAGACGATGCTAATGTATGAGACAAAGAACATTTTATTGCCTGGCTGGTGTGGCTCAGCGGCTGAGCCTCCACCTATGATCCAGGAGATCATGGTTCGATTTCTGGTCAGGGCACATGCCCGGTTGCGGGCTCCACCCCCAGTAGGGTGTGTGTGCAGGAGGCAGCCAATCAATGGCTTTCTGTCATCATTGATGTTTCTCTCTCTCCCTCCCTCCCCCTCTGAAATCAATAAAGACATATTTAAAAAACAAAACAAAAACATTTTATTTATCAGTAATAGAACCTTGACATGGAGAAGTCTTGATAATTGTCTGCCAGAAGTGTAGTCATTGAAGAACCTGGCAACAAAGCATTCGTGTTCTAGGAATGGGATCAGAGTATGATCAGGTTTTGAGTGAGACCAGCAGCCACCTAGCTCAAGGCTGAGCTGGTCATTTACTGCCTCAGGGCTCAGCATAACCCATGACTAGAGAGAGGCTGGGTCACAGTCTGGGGCACACCTAGTTAAGAGGCCCTGGTTGTAGGAGTTAGAATTACCTAGGGCAATGGTTCGAAACCTTGGCTGTGCATTAGAGTCACCTGGGAAACTATAAATATCCTTGTGGCCTAGCATGCTCAGACTTAGTAAGTCAGAATCTCTGAGGAGGGGAGGTGGGGTACAGGCATCAGTGTTTTCTAACACTCCCCAGGGACACTAATGTGCAGCCAAAGTGAGAACCTCCGATTTAGGGGCAAGCAGTCAGTAGTCGTTACACATCTTAGTTGTCTTTGAAAAAATTAACTCAAATAATTTTGGTTGAAACCAGGTTGCTGAGTCAAAATCATTTCCCTCCACTCATTCAGGGACAGGTTTTTTGCCTAGCTATCAAATGTACATACAATGAGCCAGTGCTTTTCAAATTTTCTGTGCATACCAACTACCTGTGGGTTATGATATAGTAGGTCTGGGGTGGAGCCTGAGAATTTGCATTCTAACAAGCGCTCAGGTGATGGTGATGCCGCTGGACCACATTTTGAGCAGCAGTATTCTAGGCTCATAACCACTGAGCTGATTTTTATTTATCAGATTTTTGAAAGGTGCTTACTATCTTCAGGACATTCTGCTACTTAGGTACTGGGGATATAATGGTGAATAAGAAAAAGACAGCCCTGCCCTCAAGGATCATAAAATCTAGGAGCAAAGCCAATATCCCATTATTTTACAAAGATTAAATACAGTTTTGATTAGGGCCACAAAGGAAAAACACAGGCCACCATGAAAGCAAATGGTAGGGAGCCTTGATCTAGTTAGTGGGACATGATGGTGACTCATGGGGTAGAGTAAGCCCCAAGAGACCCATCCTGCATATCTTGTGTGCTGGAGGCTCACTCTGACTGTGGGAACCTGTTGACTTCTTCCTTCAGCTTCCAGAAACACTGGCTATATTTAGAATATTGACCCTCTTTTCCCGCTGTACATTTTCCCATGGTGGCCTCGGCCAATCCCTTGACTTTCCTTAACCACCCAGTCTCTACTCTGTCTGTCTTCTGAGCTCCGGGTTCAGGATTCTAACTATTATTGGACATGTCAAGTAGGAGACACATTAGCCCCTAAAACCCAACATATTCTGGGACAAGCTGCTCACCCTCTTCACCAAATCAGCTCATCTATATTTCTGACAGTGTCACCACTATTTTTTTTTTTTAGCCAATCAGGTAAAACTCAGCATTTTCTGTGAATTGATTTGGACTTCACTATTGGTGGCCCAAGGATTTAGCACACATTTTTGTCATGGGATCTGAAATAGGTGTATGTTACATTCGTTTGCTTGATAGGCAAACTAAGTACAATAAATGGCCCTCTCAATGAATGCTGTTTAAATAAGATGTGGGGGAGGAGAGAAGGGAAATAACATCCTTTTTTTTTTTTTTAAACAGTCATTTAATCTGTGTGTTTTTGCTACATATTTTATGTGCTTTAACTCATTTAATTCTCCCAGCAGCTTTCTAGGAAGGTATCACTATTCCATAGATTCAGATATTCTTATTTTGGTTTCCTTTGGAGTTTTCTTTTTTCTGTTCCATGTTCCACTATGGTCATGTTTTACTGATCACTAATTCTCTCTTCAACTGGGTCTAGTCTGCTGTAAATATGTCTATAGCATTCTTAATTTCTTTTATTACATTGTATTTTTCATTTCTAGAATTTCCATCTATTTCTTTATTTTATACAAATATATAGATTTCAGTTCTTTGGTGAGAGTTCCATTTTATCTATTTTCTGAAACATGTTTATCAGTTATTTATTTTTTTTATAGCTAATTTTTAAAAAATTTATCTTTATTGTTGAAAGTATTACAGGTGTCCCATTTTTTCCCTCCAGTTGACCCCCTCCACTTCACTCCCACCCCCTCCCCAGGCCTTAACCCCATTATTGACTGTGACCATGGGTTATGCATATATGCATATAACTTCTTTGGTTAATCTTTCCCCACCCTCCACCCCCCTTCCCTCTTTCCTCTGAAATATGATCATCTGTTGCATGCGTCAATGTCTCTGGATCTATTTAGTTCGTCAGATTCTTTTGTTCATTAGCTTCTTTTTAAAGAAGATCCTTCAACATTTCCTGTAGTGCTGGTCTGGTGGTGATGAACTCCTTTAGTTTTTTCTTATCTGTGAAGCTCTTTATCTGACCTTCAGTTCTAAATGATAGCTTTGCTGGGTAGAGCAATCTTGGTTGTAGTTCCATGTTTTTCATCACTTTGAATATTTCTTGCCACTCCCTTCTGGCCTGCAAGGTTTCTGCTGAGAAATCAGCTGACAGTCAGTCATATGAGTGCTCCCTTGTAGGTAACTAATTGCTTTTCTCTTGCTGCTTTTAAGATTCTCTCTTTGTCTTTAACCTTTGGCATTTTAATTATGATGTGTCTTGCTGTAGGCCTCTTTGGGTTCCTCTTTTTGGGACCCTCTGTGCTTCCTGGACTTGTAAGTCTATTTCTTTCCCCAGGTAGGAAAAGTTTTCTGTAATTATTTCAAATAGGTTTTCAATTTCTTGCTCTCTTTCTTCCCTTTCTGACACCCCAATAATACATATATGGGACCTCTTGAAGTTGTCCCAGAGGCTCCTTATACTATTTTCATATTTCTCCTTTACTATTTTCATATTTCTGGATTCTTTTTTCTTTTTGCTCTTCTGGTGGGTGTTTTTTGTTTCCTCATGTTCCAAATTGATTTGATTCTCAGCGTCCTCTACTCTACTGTTGATTCCCTGTAAATTATTCTTCATTTCAGTTCGTGTAGCCTTCATTTCAAGTTGGTACTTTATTATGTTATTGATTTTCTCAGTTATTTCCCTAATAGTATGCTTAAAATTCTGAACTCTGTATCTGTTAGCTTGCTTGGATCTATTTCATTTAGTTCCTCTTCTAGAGATTTCTTCTGTTCTTTCCTTTGTGACATGTTTCTTTGTTTCCACATTTTGGCTGCTTCCAGGTGTTTGTTTCTATGTATTAGGTAGAGCTACTATGTCTCCTGGACTTTGTAGAGTGGCTTTGTGTAGTAGGTGTCCTGTAGGGTCCAGTGCCTCAGCCTCCCCAGTCACCTGAGCTGGGCCTTCTAGGTGCTCCCCTGTGCGAGCTGTGTGCACTGTCCTGTTGTAGTTGGGCCTTGGTTGCTATTGGCGTCACTGGGAGGAATTGACCCCCAGGCCAATCAGCTGTGAGGACCAGCTGCAACTACAGCCAAAGAGCTGCTGTGGTGGAGACACCCCTATGGAGCAGGATTTACTTCAGTGGAGCTTTGGGGTTCACCAAGTGCACCCTTGAGTGTTTCACTTGTGGATGTGGTAGGGTTGTAATCCTGTGTGGTCGAGTCTGACCACCAGGTGCACTGTCTCTGGGGCCTCCCGGGAGGTGCAAAGTCAGCTTCTGCCAGTGCCACCCAGCATGAGCTACTCAGCAAACTGTAGTTGGCTGCTACTTGTGCTGGGCTTGGAGGTGTCCAGGAGAGGCCAAGCTATGGGCCAGTGCAGTGCCAGGCCTGGGGCCGCTTATCAAGGTGTATGGGGCAGCTGCTGCTTGTTTGAGAGATTTTAGGAAAGTTCTAAGCATGAGGCTCGAGAGGCCACTTGCACAGAAAAGCCCCTGGAAATGGCCTGGATGAGCCTGCAGGTGGGGAGGGGCGGGGCCTCCGGGAATCACGGGGCGGGGCCAAAGGTGTGAGTCAGGTGCTGGCGATTCAAATACAGCGCCTGCCTGTGGGCTGTGTGCGGGGAGGACTCGCCAAAGGAGCAGTGGCCTCTGCCAGCCCTTCTGCCTGGGAGGAAGCTGCCCCTCCACCTCTTGCCCCAATTTCAGGCAGGTTAGTTCCTCCCTGAGTGTCCCGGGTCCTTTCAGGCTGCTGCCCGGCGCTGGGCTCAGAGGGAGCGCGTCTGAGTGAGTCCGTGCCGGGCCCTTTAAGAGGAGCTGCTGGGGCTCCCGCAGCCTCTGTGACCCTCAGTGACAGTCCCCACTGGTTTTCACAGCCCGAAGTTGTGGGGACGTCTCATCCCGGCCCTGGAGCCCTGGGCTGGGGGCCTACTGTGGGGCTGGAACCCCTCCCTCCTCCAGGAAACCCCCACCGCCGAGATTCCCTCCCGGGTTTACCCCGCGGCACCGGGTGTGGGCCCGCGGCCGCGTCTCCGGGATTCAGCCCCCATCCGCCCGCGTCTCCGCCCCTCCTCCCACTCTCGGTGCTTCTTCAGCTCCCTGGTTGTGGGGCTTCTGTGCAGCCCGATCTCAGGAGGCTCTGAGTGAGGGTGGTTCTGTATTTTAGTTGTGATTTTGATGTGGTTGGGGAGGCAGCGGGCGCAGCTGTTACCTACCCCGCCATCTTGATTCCCTCTCTTTATCTGTTATTTTAAAGTCTGGATTACCTGTGAGGCTGTTTCTATTGTCTGTTCTCCTTTTCCTTTTGGTTTTGTTTCTTGGTATGCTGGTGATTTCTGATGAAATGCTGGGCATTATAAATCAAGAACTATGGAGGCTCTTGATGGTATATTAATCCACAGAGGATTTTTTTCTTTAGCATCTGGCTAGCAGGAAGACGTCATCTTAATTCAGTCTCTCTTACCTAGAAGATGTAGCCCGACAGGGGTCCCAACTGAAAGCCTAGAGTGTTTCCAGGGCTCCTCCACTCTGGTGAGCTATGAACTCCAATTATGTCACGTTGTTAGTGGTGACAGCTCGGATTAGTTTATCATTCCTCTAGCAGCTGTTTTCTGCTCTGCTTCCCTCCCCTCTGCCTGTGAAATTTACAAATCATCAAATGCCTTGGTGGTAGCAGTGGGGAGAGAGTTTGGGGGCAGTTTCCATGCATCCTTACCCTGGGAATTTGGCCTTTCAGTTTCTGGTTGTCTTGGTAACTCTTAGACTCCTTCAAAGAGATGGGTTTTTGTTTTTAAAATTTATCCGGTTTTTTGAATGTGTTTTCCTATCATTGCTGGAAGGTGCCATCTATTATTATTTTTTAAGCTTTGAAATTTAAGGAAGTAAGCCTGGTTTTTGATTTATCAGATCACCCTAGAAACACGTGTAATTCAGATGTGCAGATGGGAGGTCTCTGCTTGAGTTGCAGTCCAGTTTGCTACCTGCTCATCTCACAAGAGCCTTTGATTTTTCTAATGTCATAAGTTTTGCTTTGAATTCTGAGGAGGTAGCTTGGAAATGAGTGAATTGAATATTATGTACTTTATCAGATGTAGATTAGTCGCTTTATTTAGCAGGGAATGGGTTAAAATAAATGATGGAAACCAGGGAAACTCAGATTACTAGTTTGGGGTCCCAGGCAGTAACCAAGAGTGGCAATTCTTCTGCAGAGGAAGGCAAAACCATGGTGATTTCTAGTGGCCTTACTATGCTGATATTTTGACTGTACTTTGTGCTTTTGAGGGTTTGCAGTTTTGAAGGGTATGGTAACAAGTTTTGAAGTGTTTCCAATGCTATTTGTATCTGTGTGTAGACAACGTGTTCATATAAATGAACACACAGTACACAATTCCCTGTTTTGAAAAGGGCATTGAATGCAAAAACATTAGTTCTCCTCAATCTCAACCTCTAGGAAAGGAAAGAAAATTTAAACAAGAGGTTCTTAACTTTGGCAGGAGTTATGGCTGTAAGAATTCATCATCTGCTGTCTTATCTGGTACAGATACCTCTGCCCCAGTTTATTTATTTCTGTGTTTCCTTCTCTGCCAGCAATGAACCCAGAAACCGAAGGAAGCCAAGTCGCAATCCTTGTGATCCTTTTGGGGGCGAGCCCCATTTTTTTGGAGACTGGAGGTTGGCATGAATGCTTTCCTTTAGAGGGGCGAATTTTTACACTTTAGTTTACTGACTAGCCTGTTCCTCCCTCTCTGTTTTCTCTCATTGTTATTATTGTTAGTGGGATTACAAACGAAGCAGATAATGTGCTTTCTGTCCCTAAGAAACTTGGAATTTGGTTGTGTGGAATGTCTAATATATGTGAAAAGTTAAATATCAATAGGAAAAATTAAATAGGAACACAAGTTAATAAGAAATGAAGTACTAAATGGAGAGTACAGACCCTGCTATAGAAATTTGATGCGAGGGAGGACTGTGCTGGGGTCACGTGGAAAGATTCTGTGGACCTGAGGACTGGAAGTTCTTATGGATGTAGAGTTGGCCAGGAGTGGGGCAGGCGTCTTTGCCAGGGAGACGGGCGTGCACAAAGCTTGGGAAGGAGCAAGGCAGGCACAGGGCCTCGAGAGTGTCCGTACAGGAATGGGGGGAAGATGTGGGTGAAGAGGCTGAGGTCCTGTGATGGAAAGCTTCAAATGCCAGTTGCTGGGTTGAGCCTGGACATCCTATAAACAAAGGGAACCCTCCGAGGTCTCTGAATGGGGGAGTACAGTGACGATAGCCTTAGCATGGTTAAGCTAATAGGAAGGGAAATACTGCAGGCATGGGGGATAGGAGGTTTCGCTGTGATCCCATAGTGAAGGGTTGGTGACATGAAAGGGAAACGAAGAGGCTTTTGAAAGAACACTGCTGACTGACTGGCTATGAGTAGAGGTTATTGGCATTTATGCAAATATAAACTATGTGTATTTGAAGTAGTAAAGCATAACAATATTGACAAAGATTATTTTATGGGAAAATTTTTGAAATAACCCTAAACCTTTTCTTCTTATCCGTGACAATTAGTCAACTCGGTATAGGTTTTCACACTTTACAAAATGGATTCATTCACACAAAAAGCAATTTTTCAGTAAGGAGAATCTGATTTTTCTGTTGACATGCATTATATATTTAAAGATATGTTCTCATGGAAACAAAAAGCCCCTGTTAGATATTGTGGAGGAGGAGCTGGGATGGGCTTGGCCTCCCGTGGATTGACGCTAGTGGCCTCATGTGGACTGGTGTGGAGTTCCTCTGGCTGGCGTTCTCCTTTCCTGGGAGCATTGTCATCATTCCTGTCTCCAGAATGTCTCCTCCATCATCATGGTGCCTGGGTTAATGCCAATCAGAAATGTCATAGCGCACAGGGCGGCTGGGTGAGCCACTCTCTCACATGCATTACTGACTTTTGTTCTACATGAGCATTTCCTGAACTGTGGGCCGTGGAACATTCTACCGGGGATGTTAACGTGTATGTAAGAAAAGGAGTTTCTTCCAGAATTAAGTTTGAGAAATGTTGCATATTTTATTCCCTGCCCTGAGACTTCTATGAAGATCACAGTGTACATTAGCATATTAATGGCTCTGAGAAGTTGAGCAAGCAAAGAAACTGGGTTAGCATTGTTGAACCCAATGTTTCCTATACTTCCTTGACTGTGGAACACTATGTTTGCATTACACTTACCAGCAGTTTCTGATGTAGGTTGGGAAATACAATTCCCCAATAGCAGTAAGGTCCCTTCAGTGAATGAGCAAATGAATGCTCATGAGGCCGCAGCTCTGTGCTGTCACTGTGCAGGGGAGTTCACGTGAATTCTCACATTCAAACTTCAAAACAACCCCCGAAGTGGATCTAAGGAAACTGAGGCTCAGATGAGTTAGGACGTCTGTCTAAAGTGACACAGGTGTGGAAATGGCAGGTCAGAGCTGCAGTCCAGGTCAACCCCAAGTCCAGTGAGGGGGAGTGTTGAGTTCTGTCTGTAACACAGCAGCTGTTTCATCACAAAGCTTTTATGCTTCACCACTTAAACCAATACAGCTACCTCTGTCAGTAAAATGTACACCCCAGGTATTTTCTGGTGCAGTCTATTTCACTGTGATCAGAAAAGAAGCTTTGAACCAGGTGAATCTGCACTGGTTCCTTTTTATCCGTTTCCCATGGGCATACAGGTGCCCCCTGACACCTCTCTTCCTTTGCACCGAGAGCAGTGAGGACTCTTGCACTCAGCCCTTTCCTTCCTGCCTTCAAGTTCCCAGAGCGAGTGCCCCGCCCATCCTCACTGCTCCTCCACCACGTCCCCGGCCCTTCCCCTGTGAGTGACAGTTCAGAATGGTAAAGGGGACCACAGTCACCTCCTAAGCATCACAGCCTAAGACTGAACATTGACACGAGATAATGGAACAGGGTGGGCTGATAATTACTTCTTTTTCCAGTTGCTCGGTGGGTTTCAGGGTTCTGTGATGGGCCTGGAAATTTCTGGGTGCTCGGACTATTTTAGTTTCTTTTTCCTGCTTCTTTTTAGTTCTTAACCCTGTTTGGCCAGGAAAGCAGAAGGTCAGAGCAGTTCCCTGTGCTGGCGATTTTGTTCTGAATGCACCTTATTGAAGGAGTGCTTGTTAGTTCATTTTCTCAGGTTCCTCTTACATGTCAAGAGGCAGAAAGATGGCACCTTTCTCTCCTAAAATTGGAACTTGATGGGATTGACTTAGATGTGTTTTCCTCTAGCATTTAGGCAGGACCATTAAATTGCTTGCTACTGTTGTTTACTTCTCTGTTCTGTTAGCAACAATTAATTAGTTGTAAAGACTTAGAGACTAAACCGATGGGGGGAAATGTTCCAGCTTGTTTAGGACTCTATCTTTCAGTCACTTTTATTGAAAGTGAGTGAAAAGGAGAATTACCCTACAATGAAATTCACAGTTTATCTCCAAGCCTTCTTTGAGCCACCCAGCCCTCAAATATTCATTTATTTTTCATCTGCAGTGTGCAACATCTTGAGCACTGAAGATCATCGTATCAAATCCTACCAGATCAAGCTGTGCGCTCTATGCATGACTCCAGACCCTCCTAGGATGTCAGAAGTTAGCGTTTTCCTTTGGGTTAGGCATATACTGGTGTGCCATGGACTTGGACAGCTGGGATGTCACTGGCAAGGGGATTTTTCGAGTCTAAAAATCCACTCTCTGGTAACAGCACAGCCCCTCAAATGAATGAACAAATGAAGGATTATTAGGCCCCTGCTCTGTGTAGTCACCATGCAAGAGGATTTGTATAGATTCTATCACATAAATCTTAAAATAACCCTCTACTGTGTTTCTGAGGAAACTGAGGCTCAGAAGACTTAGGGAACTTGTCCAGGCAGGGAAAACCCAGACCAACCCTAAGTTCAGTGTGGGACCCCATCACTCCCTATCTAATGAGAAGTGCAGTAAGGAGGGATCCAGAACCTTCCCCAGACTTTTCTGGATGGGCTCTGGTGGAAGGAGAGCTATGAATGGAGCTTTGGGAAAGCTGGAATTAGGGGGTGTGGGTAGCAAGATCCTTTCCTTCATTTTTAGAAATAAATCTTTTAAATTTGTTGCATCTATTTTTTCTTGAGAAACTGGAAGTGGTTATGAGCTCATAGCTTCTCTCAGCCAGATTTAATGGTTTCAACACCTTGGACCAGCTGCACTTTAAAAAGTGCAGCCGCCCAGTCCTGTCCCCATAGAGCCCTGCCCTCTGCTTTTACAAAGCTCCAGGAGATTCCAATGTGCATCCAAGATTGAGAATTGGTGGACTGGAAATGACTCATTCTGGCCCTTCTAACTCATTACTTCTCACCCAGTCTTCTTCCCCACCCCCATCCTAGCTTTCTGAGACATCCTGCGGTGAGAGGCACTGGCCACATGAGTTTAATTATGTAGGACCATGGAGCCTTTACCTGACAACTGCTGGTTTCTAATTTCTATCTTAGCTTTGAATTCGGTCATCGCGCTCTCTCTCCCAATTTAATGTTCTTTCCCCCCCCCCCGGTAAAATTATGTTCTTGCTCTTATTTAATGCCACACTTTCAGTGGGGTGGTTTATGCATTTTTATCTTTAGCAATGACTTTGAGGTGGTGCAATTATTTGGTTTTAAGTTTCTCTTCCACAGGTGATAGCCTCATGAATAAGCTCTGGCTCCCTTCTCTCACCAGGCACTTCCTTGCTACCCTGCTTTGCTCTAGTTTCCCTTTATATTTTGGCCCATGGAAATTCAAATTCTTCATGGAAGGGTGAAATACTTAAGTCACTTGACCTGTAGATAAACCAAGAAGCATGCTGACTTTCTTAGAGCTGGCATTACGAGGGGGCCATTCTGATTGAGTCTCTACTGGACTGATTTTGCCACAGTTGAGCCCTGTTAGAGGGACCCAAAGAGTAGTTAACCCTTGGCAGTGAGCTGCTGTTCACCAGCTGTGGAGATAAGATTCTGTCTCCAGCTTGCTTTGGGCAAACTGGAGTCTTCGTGTTTGTCTGCCTCTGCCTCTGACTTAGTTGGCTTTCATTCGCTTAGTGGTGGCTTGTGACCAGCCAGTGTAACTCCTCACCCCTGCTGACATCCGTATCTCGTCACGTTTTAGTTTAGCCTCCTTTGAATGCTTTCTGTGCAGTTGGGCATTGATAAAACATGTTGACGCTGTGTGCCTGAATTAGCTTTGGTGGTGGCTGCCTCTTGGCTCTGGGCATTTACAGTGTTTATGTCTTTTTCAGGCTGGAGGGTTTGGATGTGCGACTCAGTCAGTCACTGTGCTGTCCAGGCTTCAGGGTGCGGTAGGAAGTCAAAACTATGGCCATTACTTGGCTGCTCCACTGCTGTCATGGGCTGGGTCCCACAGAGGAGCTTCCCTGTCGCTCTGCTCGCCTCCTGGGCCCTGTGTTGCCAGTTACTTCCTCCCGCCTTGTCCCAGAGCTGGGGCACAGGCCAGGAGACTGTGTAGTGAGCAGTTACTCTGTTTATCCTTTCTGTTAATTACCCAGAGTTTTCCATAGACAAGTTTACTAATCCTGTTGTCTGGGAGGGTGTGAGCAATTCACCTGGCTTCAAATTTTCTGAGGAATCTGGGATAATAGGGATTTATGGGGCTGGTGTTAGCACTGGGAACTAAATCAAACAGGACTCGACTTGTCCAGGCCCTGAGTCTAAGTCATTCCTCGTGGTTAAGAAAGCGAAGAAACAAACCTTTTCAGAACCTGAAGTTTGGACTAACTCTGTTCATGTCATTCTACTCCTCTGTATGGCATGTGCTTCCATAATCACTGGTTTTGAACTCTGCCCACCTGAAATTTTTGGTTTGGTTGCTTCTCTCCATATAGCAAGGATTCATTTAATGTAATTGGAGAATGTAGCTTCCGGTAGTTGTTATGGTTTTTGGTGGATGATAGTCCTGGAAAAGATACATAAATAGGAATGACTTAAGTCTATTTTCTTATGGAAATAAAGTTTGTAAAGGGTCTGCTTGGGTCTGACTTTCAGCTTCTAGAAATGATTTTAAATGATTATAAAACCTGTATTTCAATTTCTTGTGGAAATGATTACAAAACTACATTTAACCTAATGGCCTTAGCTCTATGCAATGCCATTGTAATCTGGTGTCTAACAAGATGTGTTACTGACAATAGCTTAGAAGTAGGTGTGTTTTTTGGCTGATGTCTTTACTCCCAAATTTTGGAGACTTTTTATTCCTAATGGGACTGAGACCTAAACATGACACATACCTATCTGATGTCTGATGATAAAACTTGCATCTTACTCTCCAATGGTCCTTGAAAGATTAAAAAAGCACCTCATGCTTGCTAATCCTTTAGAAAACCATCACACTTTTTACTGTGATAAAAATCAGGAAATAGGATTTTGGAGGCCACGAGATCTCTGTGAGTAAACAATGCCCTGTTCAAACTGAAGAAAGCTTGGGGTGGAGTCCTCCAGCGCCCAGAGACGGAAGACAAGATGGTGGTGCTGAATCTAGTGTGCTGGCTGGTCATGGCCTCACAGCTCCAACCTGTCTTGACAAGGCAGAGGGAGGTTTGCTTGTACAGCTTTCAAAGTATGTGTCAGTCAGTTAAAATGTAATCAGTTCAGGTACACCTTTATTTACCATGATGTATGTCACAGACTACTATGTGATATTCTGCATTATCTTTACTTAAACAAAGTAGGAGCAGATATGAAATTCAGGAAGGTCTCTTTTGGAGAGCTTCAGACAGGTTTCTTGAAGGAACCTTTGCATTCTGCTGAATGGTCATTTGAGAAACCAGCCAGAACTCTGTGTTATTATCTTTTCCTCTCAGAGTAGAAGTTACCCAAATCCCTGTGGTAATAATAGTTCTGAAGGCAGTTTGTTTCCAGACCAAGCACAATCAGCAAGGACTCAACCACTGGACTTCCTGCTGAGGCCAAGATTGAGATACAATTAAAAAAAAATTGGCCAGGTAATATCTTTTGGTTTGGGTGACACCTGCCATTTTCTCCACAATTTGTGAAAAAATCTTTGTATGACTAATGCTTTTCTTCTGGACTCTTCATGGCAAATAGTTTGGTGCCTTCATAAAGGATTAGCAAATTGGAGATTCTTTTGCTTAAGAGCCTGCTGGCTGGTAAATGTAAGTCTTATAATTTCTCTATCAGACCTAGGTGTGGGTACTAGTTACTGATTAGCAGGGAGGAAAAAGGTAGGTGGAGACTTGCCTGGCAGCAATTGGAATGTGATTTTTCCAGCCCCTCTTATTTATTTCAGTGGTACCAGCATCCTTTTGGGTGGCCTGGGTTCTTCTATTTTAAACATTCTTGCAAACAGCCCGCATCTCTGACTTCTTTACTAACAATTTGGTGTTTCATAGTTATTCTCTCGTATAAGCCTTGTGCACATGCACACCTGTGTATGTAGAGATGTAAGAAAGGCTCACAGGGAATCACAGTTGAAGTTCAATATGACAGAGGTCTGCTTGGATATGACACACTTCTAGATACTGTTTTAGACTCTGAGTATTTGCTCATAACAGCTGTTACACATTTCCTTTGCAATATTTTTATGAACTGGGATACCTAGAAAGATTGGCTCTCAGAGTGGCTGGGTGGGATGCAGCGTCTATTTAGGTAAATGCTCAGTACATGGTGTCTAAACCTGGTATTTTCCCTGATGAACATTCTGAGATTCCTTTCTCAGAAACATGTAGTGAAAAAACGTGCCCCCGCGTCCCAGTACTTTGGACCCAGGAGGATTGCAGAACTCAGGTTCATAGCCTTTCTGTGCAGAGCAAAAATTTGATATGAGTTTCCCACCCTGTTACAGGCTGAATTGTGTCCGCCTAAAATTCATATGTTGAAGCCCTAAGCCCCAGTATCTAACAATGTGACTGCGACCTTTGAGGAGGTGATTAAGGTTAAATGAGGTCATATGGTGGGCCCTAATCCAATATGACTGGTGTGCTTGTAAGAAATTGAGATTAGGACCCACATACAGAGGAAAGACCTAGTGAAGACACAGGGAGAAGACAGCCATCTTCAAGCCAAGGTGAGAGGACTCGAAGAAACCAACCCTGCTGACACCCTGATCTCGGACTTCCAGCCTCCAGGATTGTGAGACAATAAATGTCTGTTGTTTAAGCCACCCAGTCTGTGGTACTTTGTTATGGCAGCTCCAGCAAACTAATACACACCCTTATAGGCAGTCTTTGCTGCCAGAAGAAGAGCATATTGCCTTTTAGAGATGTTTGGCCCAAACCAAAATGCAAAATCTTAAAGAAACAAAATGCAGAAAAACCAAACCCACCTCAACTGGTCATGATAATTTCATGGACAGGAGCTCTGTGTCCCTCAGGAGTCCCTCAGTAATTACAGGGAAGCCTACTGATGGCCATGTTGACTAGCAAGGTCTTACAAGCTCTGCTTGTCTCCTGTTTTGTTCTCTGTTGTTTGCCCCTAAGACTGGATGCCCACACTCCTCTTGTTACAGGGTATTGACGAACCTGGTTGCTGCCTGAGTCACAGCAGTTGGTGGTTGTGAATGACACGAGAGAGTTCCAAGTGGTAATGGTTTCTTACAGAAAGTCACAGAATGGTCTAAACAGCTGGGCTTTTAGGAATTTCATGACTTATCTCAAGAGCCTAATTGAGAGTTTATTGTTGGTCAGTTTAAAGCCCATGATTAAGACTTCTTTGAATTAAAAAATTGTTTTTAAGTGAAGTCGAAGACGCTCTAATTGATTAGATGGAAAATAGGCAGTAGATTCTAGTACTGTCTCCCTACCATCTGCTGACTTTATAGCTGAGAGATACAATTTCAGTTTAGCCAAGGCAGCCGGCTGCCAGGGTGCAGCTTGTAGACAGGTTCCATTGTTTAGGTCCTTTATTATCTTAATGTCACCTTCATTTCTGTGACTTACGTGTAAATTTTCCATTCCCAAGGAGTATAGGCACACAGAATGTCATAAATTTACAGAACACTGGAAAAATGAAAAACAAAAGAAAATCAAGCAAAAAGGCCTGGTGTTTTTCTATATTCTGGAGAGGGATTTGTCTGCATTAGAAAGGAAAGAAGGAAAGAAGGAAGGAAGAAAGGGAAGGAGGAAGGAAGGGAGGGAGGGGAGATTGGAGTTTGGGGAAGAGCATGGTACGAGTCAGGATGCTCAGTTGTCGTGGCCTTTCTGTGTAGTGCATTCATTACAGTTTCCTTATGGTCAAATCTTCCTTTTACCCCATCAACCTAGCAAAGTTGTTGGTGTGATTGAAAGGAAAGCATATGAAAAGAAAGAATGATGTGCCAATTGAACTTAATAGACTCCTCAGGAGTATAATCCCATTTCTAAGGCACTTCATTAATCTTTGATAAGTTTTACTGTCCAAGTGGTCCAGAGCTTCTCAGAGAGAATGGAAGCCATAACACAGGAGCCGTGTGTCCTTCAGAAAGAGCTGTCCATCATTGAATTGCCTCTCTGACAAAGATCAGTGCTGTGAGTATTGATCAGGCACTGGTGTGTTGGGGTAGCTTGAGCCCACTTTCTGAGAGGCTTCTCTCACCAGGGAATGCTGACCATTAAGATCCCAGACCTCGGGAGAGAGAGAGGATTAGATTTTTCTAGTGGGGAGGAGTGATAATGACTTGTGAGATCTGCTCTCCACTAGATAACATGGAGAGCAAAAGTCAGAATCCAGCTGGCCCCACTTGGGAGAGATTGTTGGTTCCTGAACTGGCGGATGGGACCGAAGATTTGGACTTAGATCTGGAGGCAACTGCATGGTCAGTTGAGAATCTGGAAAGTGATGGCTGGATGGTACTGTAGCCTCTAATCAGAACTGTCATTCCTTTCTAGTCCCGATAAGGAAGCTGTTGAATAATTCATGAGGATTACCTTCAGCAGTAACAATGGGAATGGTCCAATTTGAAGTGCAAAAAGTGCTGGCTAATGTTGGCAAGTGTCAAGATGGGAGAAAGTTTGATGGCCTTGACTGCTAGTGAATAATGGTAAGATGCACATTGGGTGTGTGCAGTCAGAGTTGAGCACTTGGACAGATGTGCTGAGGCTCAGAGGACAGGCTCATAAATCCTGACAGGAGGGATGCAGTGGCACTGGGGGTAGGAGGAAGAGGAGGCTGCATAAGTTCTCACAGGATGTGGTGCCCAGGCAGAGGTGTTCATATCAGATGACATGTCCTCTTCTTGTCCTACCTGGCAGAGAGCAAATATTCAGATGGACACCTTGGCCATCCAGGGGGCAAGGGCTCAATTTCTTTATGAGGTGGGTGGCAGGGAGGTGTCCCATCAGATGTGAACTGTTTTGTAAATAATGTCTCACTGATTCTGAATGGGTCTTCCCTGGGGTGGGAGCAGGGGAGCAGAGCATTTTCTTTTTCGGCTGGAATGAATTTCCTTGGCAAAAGCAAAATGGCAAATAGGTAATTCATTCATTCATGGTGAAACTACTGTATTGTTTATTATAACCAATAAGGAATCCTGAATATGTCAGTGTTTAAGGTTAACATCTTCTTGAGCAGAATACATACTCTGAGCATGATGCTTGTGGACCATCTTCTGAGTCTTTATACTGTTTTTTTGTTATTTTTTAAAAAAATATATTTTTATTGAGAGGAAGGGGGAGGGAGGGAGAGAGAGAGATAGAAACATCAATGATGAGAGAGAGTTATTGATCCGCTGCCTCCTGCACGCCCCCTACTGGAGATCAAGCCCACACCCTGGGCATGTGCCCTGACCAGGAATCAAACTGCGGTCTCCTGGATCATAGGTTGACGCTCAACCGCTGAGCCACGCCGGCCAGGCACCTATACTGGTCTTAATCGCTTTAATTTCCTTTGCTGTCAGAGAATCCCCAGACCAGTGTGGTGCCACTTTTACACCCTTTTCACACAGTTTAACAAGTATAGAATATTTATATGACCCTGCCAATCACCAATCATGTGTTTGGACTGCATGATGCTGAGACTATTTTTATTTTGGAGATAATACCTGTTAATAGAGGAAACCTGATAGTATGAGTGCCAAATAGTCCCCTACTGAGTGATATATTTACAAAAAATCATGATCCCCTTTTCTGAAATACAGGTGTGCCAGGATAATCATAGAGATATTAATTAGTAAACTTGTGTTCTTCCTTCATCACCTGCTCTCCTCTGTGATCTAATTAGGAAGGAAGCTGAAACTATGAAGACTGCAGATCTTCCTTTTTTCTGTAAAAGGTGAGGCTCTGGGAGGAGATATTGCCAGGCATTCCTGATGGTTAGAAATGAGGGAGTGGGCTTTTGATGAGATCAATAGGGGGTAAGAGCAGGGAGATTCCTGAAGCCTGGGAAGTGGTTGCCATTGGCGTGGGGGGGTGGAGTACATAGAGAAGATGACATCACGGTGAGCCCATTGACAATTGACCTAGGGACATGGGCTCCCAGCATTGACAAAGAGGATTGGGACCCAAAAGACACTGAAACTACTGGACATAAGCTGATGGCTGGGAAAATGGGCATCTTAGCTGTAACCATTGGGAACCAGTGACTTATAAAACCAAAGGGGCATCTTCAGTAAACACTGAGGCTTCAGAGACCCCAGGACCTTGGCATAATCCTAGCCAGAGTAGAGGACATACATATGCACCAGTAAAAACCAAGACTGAATTTCCTTCCAGCTAAATAGTGTGGAGGACCAGACCCAGATTTACATGGGAAGAATAGAGAAAAGTTATATTTCTTTCAAACCTGAGCTCATCTGCTAAGTAGTCATGGATAGGTATATGGTTCACCTAATCTAATTTGCTTATTTCACAAATGAGAACAATGAAACTCAGAAGTATGTAAATTTTTTTCTGTGTTTTAAAAATTTTATTTATTTTATTAAATTTTGTTAATGTTGACACTATTGTAGATGTCCCCTCTTCCCCCCTTTCCCCCCCCATTCCTCCCTCCTCCTCCCTTGGCCTTGTCCATAGGGTATGAAAGTAAATTTTTTATCACCTTCACCTTCTTTATCCAGTCACCCCTCCCCTCCTCCCCTCTGGCACCTGCCAGTCTGTTCATGTACCCATGCTTCTGGTTCCATTTTGTTCCTCAGTTTATTTTATTCATTAGATTCCACATGTTAGTGAGATCATATGGTATTTGTCTTTCTCTGGTTTATTTCGCTTAGTATAAGAAGTATGTAAAATTTTCAGGTCCCTTAACCTTTCCAGTTCTCTTATTTATGATCTATAAAATGATGGGAATAGGCTAATAGAATTCCTAAGACAACTGTTTGATAAATGGCTGAAAAAATTGGGAATTTGGCTAACAAAATCTATAATTTTGCCATTTTAAATGCCTTGAAATTCCCTGAATAGATACCACAAGGCCTTTGGATATGCTACTTCCACTCCTTGGAACCCCCTCCCCAAACCTTGTTCATCCTTTAGGGCACAGCCAAATGTCTTCTTCTCTGGGATGCTTTCCGCAATAACCCTTGTACCCTAAGACTAGGTTAGGTATATCTCCTGACATTCTGGGTTTATCCTATGTAGTTTTTATTGCTGCTGTAACAAATTATCACAAACTTGGTGGCTTGAAACAAATTTATTATTTTATAGTTCTGGAACTTAGAAGTCTGAAATGGGTGTCACTAGTCTAAAACTTTAGGTGTTCCTTCTGGGGACTTGAAGGGAGAATCTGTTTCCCTGCCTGTTTCAGCCGTTAGACGCCTCCTGTATTCCTTGGCTTGTGGCCCCTTTGTCCATCTTCAAAGCCAGCATCTTCAGATATCTTTGACTTTGAATACCTCCTCTGCCTCCTTCTGCATCTGTGGACCCTGTGACTACACTGGCCCCACCTGTATAATCCAGGATGAACTCTCCATCTCAAGGTCAGCCGATTGACAATCCTGCTTCCACCTGTAGCCTCAATTCCCCTTTGCCATATAACCTAACCGAGGCCCAAGTTCTCGGGGTAAGGCCGTGGGCCTCTTTGGAGGGCTGTTGCCCTGCCTCCCATGCCCCATCAGCGCTCTCGTCATGCTGTGTGATAATTGCTTCTCACTTGGCTGTCTCCTTCTTTAGACTCTTAGAGTTCAGAGTCTGAGTTTTCTGCTGCCTTCCCAGCAATTTGTACAGACAGTTCAAACTGGAAGCTTTAAGATAACGGTGTGATCTCCTCAGTGTCATAAATAGATTTAAATTCATTAACACATTTAAAAAAATTGGGAGACTTTGCATAATAGCTGTGAGTCCATATTTTATGAAGAGCGCGGAACTTGATAACACTGGACATGTGATACTTGGGGATCTTGGCTCTCACTTGGCCCCCATCACTCATATGCATTAACTGCCTAAGATGTGGGCACTAGGATCCTGACCTGTAATAAGAACCCCATAAATTTATTTTTTGAATAAATGAATAACTCAGTGGCCGACTTAAAGCCTAGATGATGGGATGAGTTAAATTGGGAGGGGGAAAGAACAGAAGACCAGCCTGTTGGGGGGGGGGGGATTAGTACTAGGACTGGAAGAGAGCATCTGGCCAGGTGGGGGACAAAGTGTGGTCTCAGGTGACATGCAATCTTAGCTGGGTCATAAAAGCAGAGCTCAGAAAAAGATTTCTGCACAGGTGATTTATTTGGAAGGTCATCCCAGAGAGCTGGAATGAGGGAATAGGGAGACAGGAGGGAAGGAGAGAGCCAAGGTAAGGGTGTTCTTGTGGACTGAATGTTTGTGTCCTCCTCAAATTCATATGTCAAAAGCCCTAACCCCCAGTGTGGTGATATTTGGAGATAGGGCTTTTAAGGAAGTAATTAAGGTTAAATGAGGTCATTAAGGGTGATCCAATAGGATTAATACCCTTATAAGAAGAGACACCTGAGCTTTCTTTCTCTTTTTCTCTCTCCTTGAGAGCCCTGAGAAAAGGTCATGTAAGGACATAGGAGGTGACCATCTGCAATCCAAGGGGAGAGCCCTCACCAGACACCAACCCTGCTGACACCTTGGACTTCTGGTCTCCAGAACTGTCAGAAAATAAATTCGTGTTGTTTAAGCCACCCAGTGTATGGTATTTTTTCATGGTAGCCCTCTCAGACTAAGGCAGATACATTGTGGAGATCACTGCTGTGGACAATGGGTGCTCACTTCTTCTGACATCTGATTGTCAGTCCAGAGGACATGAGGTAGGGTAGCATTTGCCATCGGCTTTTCTGTCCCACTGGTTGACCTTGAATCCTGGGAGGGTTAATTCTCCTGCACTTGTGTGCTGCACAGGTCCACAGGCCTAGGCATCTCTTGGTAGCCTCTGTGGTCTTGGAGAACCCCAGAATGGAAGTGAGGATGTAGGGCATGTGTGAGATGCCATCAGTATGAAATGAGCTGGAGCCTGCACAAACTTGGCTGAAATTGGGGTGGGGCTGAGAGCATGTGAGTTGGGGCACCAGATGTGTCTGCTTGTGGACACCTGGAAGTGCTCCATGTCACGACTTGGGAGGCACAGGATTAGGAGACAGGAGTGAACAAGCAGACAGGCTTAGCTCATTGATGGGATATCAAAGGCCAGGGTGAAGTAGCCAGATCTTTGAGGAGTATGTGGGTTAATGACCAAGCAGGCTGTTAAATGAGGAATAAATGGACTCTGTAGATTCTCCACAAGACTCAGTTTAATTTTTCCCCTCTTCCTATCTTTTGGATTATGCCACACAACCTCTTACTATTGCTACTTACCTGAGTAAGATCAACTGCCAGGAGTTCAACTTTTCCCTCTATTTACTCTGTTGGGTGGGGCCCAGCTAATGAAGAGTGAAATAAATGGATGGCAGGCAGCAGAAAGGTAGCCGAGTATAACACAATGTCTAGAATAATAAACATTTATTAAAGGAATGAAAAACTAATTCACAAATGGAAATCAGTGCTTGGCCAACTGACCATATTTCTTCCTATTTTAGGTCTTTAATTTTTTCCTTGTTTCAATTAGCATTTGTTTTTTGGCCTACAGAATTTCTGTATTTGATAAAGATCGCCATTACAATGGCATCTTTTTTTCACTAACTTTATTGAGATATAATTGACATATAACAGTGTGTAATCTGTCTCCTTGGCTTTATGGCAGGTGTGTGCATAAATGTGAAATAACCAGTACCATTGTAAGAGTCTTGAGCTGAGCAAGGGGCATTTAAATCAATGTCCCATTGTTTCTAATCCTCCTTGAGCTTATTGATTCCAAATTTTAGATGCATTTACTCACTCCTTTCCGTCATGGTGTGTGATAGAACAGATACTCCTGTCAGCTGACTTCTTGGACAAGTCCTAGGGTTACAGTACCCTTACTTAACACACATAGACAGCTCTGTTCTTCAGTTTTAGTGATAACTAACCACCCCAAGCTGTAGCCATGCGACCTTCAAATGCACATTAAAATGGAGGGAATTGAAGGCCTCTATACTTATTTACTTTTAGAAAAACCACCCATCATCTGTTAATCAGTAACATCAGGAGTATCTTTCAGCTGGGAGGGACTTCAAAGAAGATTCCACTTCGATCCTTTCATTTTAATAGATGAGGAGCTAGAGGTCACAGGGGTCAAGTGACTTGACTGGGTTCACTCAATGAGCCAGTAGCCAAGCCCCTGTTCAGAACCCATGTGACCTCACTCCAAGTCCATTGTTGATCTGAAGGATGGGACGTTCATGGGGGTCAATGAGGGTGTGAGTGACATTGGGAAGAGCCACTTTCTTTTACCCTCAATTTGTCCTTCATTTATCTTTTTCACTAGTTAAGTTCAGGAAAGTCATTTACATAAAGCAGACTCTCATGTATAGTATTGATAGTTCTGAGGAGTTGAACTTTAGACAGCTGCTGGGTGTTCTCTAGGAGGTTTTATAAAGCTTATACATGTGTCAACATTGTGAGTTAGTTTATTATGAGAGGTGGGGCAATACTGTAATTACATATTTGTCATTATTGCTCCTGTGAACCTAATATTTCCTTTTATAGAGTAGTGTCATGCCTTGAATTTTACAGCACCTTCTCCTTAACAAACTCGTGTCATTCATTAGGCTTCTTATATCCCTTAGCTTGTATTCTTTTAAGTTGTGCTTATTTCTTTTAAACTTGAGAATTTTAAAAGTATTTAAAACATTCATAAATTACTATTTAGTGAGATATCATTTGTTATTTAGCTCAATTAGCAGAACACCTAGTACATTATGTTTGCAAGAGGGCAGGGAAAAACAATGCTCTCATACATGTCTGGTGGGAGTTCAATTCTCTATGGAGAATACTTTTGTAATATCTATCAAAATGTTATTATGTGTATATTTATATACCTACATATAAGTATATACACACATATATATACATATAAAGTATATACGCACACACACACAGAAACACACACACTCTGACGCAACAGTTCCATTTCTAGGAATTTATGTTGTGGATGCTCTTTTTCCCCCCTTTATTTTTGTTGACACTATAACCAATGTCCCATCCCCCCTTGCCCCTTCCATGCAACTCCCTACCCCCTTCCCTCTGGCCATCTGCACCAATATGAAGGATTTCAGGGATTACCATTAAATGAAAACAGCAAGTTGCTACCATTTGTGTTAAAAATGGGAAAGAGCATGATCGTGATTACCTGCTTATGTGGAATACCTCTGGACATATACGTAAGAAATTATACTGGTTACCTACAGGGAGGGTTCCTGAGTGGCTGTGGGCAAGGGCAGGAGTGGGCTTTTTTCACTGTAAACCCTTTTGTATACTATTTTGTACCATTCAAAATTATAATTTAAAGTTTATTTTAGGGGGGAAAAAGCACATATGAATGTGATTTCCAGTGTGCCCATTCAAAGTTTTAAATGATTATATGAACACACTGAGCTTCTGTTATTCTTGCTGTGAACTCTGTATGCTGTATATATGAACATATATAATTATACGTAATATTTAAGTTTATACTCATTTATATGTAACTCGGCTGGTGACTAAAAGAAGACATTATTTCCCTGTCTGCAAACTTGGTAAATTGTTGATGTTTTTAGTGTAGTCAAGATAGTTACTTATCTCAACTTTATGTAAGTTTTTAAAAATATCTAGTATTTAAAACACACTCATGTATATGCAGTTTTAAAACATGTCAAACCACATATTGCTTAGGGATGTGTGAATCTGAAGTAAAAGTATAAAGAAACACACAACATAATAAACACTATTTCAATGGGGTCCATGGAAAGGGGACCTAGGGGATGGAACTCAGGAGGGACGGTTGCATGATTGTCATCACATTTTTCTTTAATCTTCCTGCGTATTTCAAACACTGCATAATAATCTAAAGAGTTAATCTGTGTTTCTAACTTACTGCTGGGAAATCACAGAGTTCTGTGAAATCATAGAAAGATGCAGAAACAGGTGGGAATTGATGACTTTTATTTTTCTTGTTCTCTGCTGGGTCACTCCAGTTCCTAGAACAGAGCCTGGCAGAGGGTGAGCCCCACAAAATGCTTGTGAAAATGAACACACAGGCATAAAAGCCCTCTGAGCTGCTGGGATGTGGCTGATGGTGCATCATCTTGTGGCACAGGACCCCGGGAAACGAGGTGGACATAATGGATATGTCTACCACCTTTCAGATGGATGGGGGAAAAAGAACCTTGGGAATTTTCTCAGTACCCAGGAATAAAGATAAAATATAAATAGGTGATTTGGTCTATGATAAAATTCAGTTTCCACCTGTACTCCAGAGCACACAGCTAGAAAAAGACTTTTTTATGGTTTGTGGCAAGACCAGATGTTTCCTTTATGTGTCATACTCAGTGGCCCTCTTTATAAATACTGTATGTTTGGGAAAGACGGCCAGTGTGGGTGTAACACTTGACCGCCCTAGCAGTGCTCTTGCTGCCTGCCACGTGTTTATTCGCAGCCCAGGAGCCAGGTTGTGTGAGCGCCTGGAATGACTGCCCACTGCCAGTGGTAGAACAACCTTTGCTTCTTTAGGGTAGCAGTCAGTCGTGGCTCACATCTTTAATATTCAGAAAAGAAGAAAAGAGCGTGGGAAAATAAACAACGCAACTCTACAGTAGGTACAAAAGATATGGGGACAATAAATGAATAAATGCTATTATTGACAGTTACCTCACCATATATAGGTTACAGAGCAGTGCTGTTCAACAAAAATATAACGTGAGCCACATATGTAATTTAAAATTTTCCAATAACCAAATTAGGCATTAATTTTTAAAATTAAAATTTAATTAAAATGAAATAAAATTAAATATTTAGTCCCTCAGTCTCACTAACCACACTTTAAGAGCTCAATACAGTGCGAAGCTGGAACTTGAAAATTTCTACATTAGATTTTTTTTCTGATTCCAAGAATCTGTTTGTCAATCTGTTTTTGAGAGTATATGATAAAGATTAGATGTATTCTTAATTAGATGAGTCAATTAGAAATGAATAAAACCAATGTCTATATTGCTTTGGGCTAAATTAGTTTTCTGAGTGAGTCTTACAGCTATTCCAATGGACCTAATTCTGAGAACTCAGATTTAAGATCTAAGATTTACTGTGAACAAAATTCTGGATGGTAGTTCTTTCACAAATATACTTAAGCTCAGGTAAAAAAATCCAAGTGGCTTTTACCCTCAGAAGTATTATCTAGCTTTCCAGTTTTTAGAGAAAAAAATAAATTTGGACAACAAAGAGTCTATCCATAAAAAAATCAAATGGACCTTCAAAAAATATAGAAATATAATTTTATGTCTTAAATGAATCTCACAAATTCGTTAACAAGGGGATGGGTAATTTAGCTGCTGAATCTGAACTAGTAGAATTTGAAACGGAGCAAACCAATTTGAGCGGAGATTTTGTTCCGGATTTTAGACACCTCCCATGCCACGTAGGAGGACACTGATGCCGAGATGGACAGTCTTTCACGTTCAAGGCCCAGTGAGCTGGAGGAGAACAGCTGGAGGAAAGCCGCAGGGACGGTCCCCTGTGTTCCCCATCTGCGTGGCTGCTGGGAAGCCCCGAGAGCCCAGAGACAGGGCCAAGCGTCTTTAGTTTCCCACCTCCCTGCTGATATCTTGTTAGGCGGAATCAAGTCCTGGGAGTGGATCCCTGCAACAGTTCTTCATAACGTGCGGACACCCCGACAGGCTGTTTGAGCTGCCAGGGTGGGGCAGGGAGGCACCGGCTCTGATGGGCGCGGCTCCGGGGACCGACCCTGTGGACACTCGTGTGGGCAGAGGAGCGGCTCACCCGCCTTCCCGCATCCCTGCCGGCTGCCTCTCCACTGACTTTGTTTGAAAGGATAAAGTGTATTGTGTGATTATATTTGTCATAAAAACAAGCAGACCTCTTGCTTGTAGCTTAGGGGACCTGTCTCAGTGCTCTTGGACTGAGGGTAGTTTGGCGATGGGTTGCTCATGCCGCAGAGCTTCTATCCACGCCATACTTCATGTGCGGGCACTTATTAAATGAGCATTCGTGAAGGCCTCATTGTCTCATTTTACCCATGTAAAGGATTCCCCTCCACCTCTGTCCAGTTTGAACTAGTGCCTCTTTACACTGCTTATGCTTTGGATTGTCTTGCCATTGCGAGCTTTCCGATGTCCCTGTTGCTGGCCCTGGTACTCGAGTTCAAAGCAAGGTGTTTTTCTAGAGGCAGTTTCTTAACAATTCTGTTTCTCCTGCCCACAGCAAGGGGAGGTGGTCTTTGTAGCCGATCAATACCTGGCCCAGGGACCACTGAGACCCCAGCTGGTCCATGTCCCTGGAGTCCCAGCCCTCCCTTTCCGGGGAGCTGAGGCTCTTTGTTCCAGGCTGCCACGTGGGGCCCCTGCTATTCCAAAGAGGAGGAGGAGGGGGAAGGCTGATGCTATGCATTTTCCCATAACTGCCTTTTGGGCAATGGCCTTGGGAAGAAAACACGAAAAAACAAATGTAAAAACTGAGGGTGACAGTTGGGATCTCATTAGCTTAGTGGCTGTCACAGTATATCCAGGGAAGAGACTGCGGCATGCAGCAGGCTGTGTCTGAGGAGCTGAAGCTGGGGTGTGTGTGTGTGTGTGTGTGTGTGTGTGCGTGCGTGTGAGTAGTGTGTGCGTGTGTGCCTGTGCTTGCTCGCAGACTGCACGCCCGGAGGTGTGGCAGGCATTTCAGGCTCTGCCATATAATTTACTTGCTTCAGCTTTTAAAAAAATTGTCAGTTGGGTTGCATCAGCCTTGGTTATTTATTCATTTTTATGGGTGCTTCTGTGAATCTCTTTAAATTTCAGCTTAGGCTTTTTAGAGGGGCATTCACTGTGAAGAAGAAACATATTATGGCTTTTAAAAAATTGCAGCATGAAATGCATACAGTAAATGCCTCCAGGACACTGTCTTCAGAGAACAGCCCAGATAAAATGAGAGTATTCCTATACTGTCAAGGGGCAGGGCCGTGATCTGAGCATTTTAGGAATATTTCAGTGTGCCACCATTGCCCTTCCTCACCCCCGAATCTTCATATGAAGCTCTGAGATTAAGTCTGTCCCTTGGTTATAATCTCCGCTAACAAAAGTGAGATTAGGGCTGAGATGTGTGCGTAGTTGTTTTCACCTCAGCTAAGCTGAGGTTGGCAAACAGTGTTTGATGTCAGGGAGGTCAGCAGGGCCTGGACGGGGTGGGGGGCTGGCGGTGGCGTTTGTTATCTAAAGATTCCTAGACTGGGAGCCAGAGGCCTGTGTTCTGGACTGGCTCTGTCACTAGCCAGCAGGCAAGCTCACTGTTGGGTCTGATTTCTACCGTCCTGTGCTACAGTTTGACGGCATTATGATTCCAGTGGAAATATGGCCTGTTATATAAAACCAGTAAACCCCATAACCCCAGAGTTCAACCAGGAAACTTCCATGGTCTGGGAGCCAGAACAGATGTTCCTCTTCTAAAGGACATTTTACAGCTGTTCGCTGGCCTCGTCCTGTCTCCCTGCAGGCAGTGGCCAGGCCTCTCAGCAGGCTGCATTGGTGTTTATGGAGCTCTTTACTTGTTCTGGGCTAGGGTTTTTATTTTTAAAATTTTTAAAATACGTGTGCTTGGTTTTCAGAACCACAAGTTGTGGATAATACTACTAATTCCTCCAAGGGGCCATTGGCTGGTGGGATAATTGTTCTGCTTTGACAGTGTCACCTTGCTGTCCCTGTTGTTAAATATTTTAAATGTGGCCCCTAGAACCCGAGAGCACTTAATGAGAACCCTAGCACATTCCTTTTTGATTTCCCTGCTGCCTGCAGCAGCTTAGCAAGGTACCACTCATGAGCATAGTCGTGTGTCATGTGAATAAGACCTTCGCTACTATGAGCTGAGCAAGACCACAGGCTGTGGGAGGCCGGGGGATCTCTAACGAAGGCTGGAGCTGCTGTCAGGGTAGGTCTGCCTTCGCTTCTTCCAGCCATGTCAGGAGAGCTGCAAGAAATCCCAAGAGACTGCTGGTCACAGCTCCTTCCTCTGCTGCCAAGATAATTGGGAATTTGTGGAGACAAGGTGCTTTCGAGGTTTGGATAGCTTGTCAGCTTGGCCAAAGCAATTTGGAAGCTTGGAAATCAGACTAGATTTCAAGCATCTTTTCCCCTCTGAGGTCTTAGGGAGGGGAATGGAGGGTGGCTCACATGCCTTAATTCACCTGGGTCATTGTTTCTATTCTGAGGTTCAGTGGGACTTTGGAGATGGAGCTGATACTGAGTTGCTACTTGCATTGGCCACCCCAAAAGGTTACTGAAGCACCTCTGTTCCCTTCCCGCCTCGCCAAGGCTATTATTTGCCTGGTGCCACCTGAGGACTTAGAGCTGCTCTGCTGGGTTTGGCTCTGCTGCTGAGGAATGTGGTAGGGTGGTTGTCCTGGAGCCGTGGCTGCCTGTGATAGGGTTTGCAGGGTGGGTTATTTCAGCTGTTGCTCTTCACCTCTCATGTGACTCAGCCTCTGTCTGCCATTTGCTCTGATTTTTGGCTTAAGGGCAAGAGTCACAAACTCAGATGCCCACAGGGCCAGGCAGGTAGCATAAATGTGCAAGTAGGGCCAGGGACAAGACAATAGGGAGTAGTGGACACTATGGCAGAGATGGGCATGCTCCTCATCAGAAAAGATGTTTATTTGTAGGTATGCGATATAGTGTCTCTTAGAGAAGTGTATTTAGGAATATTTACAGAAAGATTTGAAAGGTGCGAAGGCTACAGGGCAAGTAACATTCACGTTGGACTCTCATACACACCCAAGAACCGACTTTTAGGTGTTCAAACTAAAAAACAAAAACAAAAGCTAAGCCGCATCTGCAGGTTGTATATTTAGGTTAGGCACTGAGAATTTGTTACTTCCTGTAGAGTCTTAAAAGAAAAAGAAGTATTTATTGAGCATCTGCCATGTGTCAGATAATGCAGCGGCATTTAGTAAATATTATCTCATTTAATGCTCTCAGCAGTCCTGTGAAGTAGGTCTCTTGTATCTAATTTTTGGATTAAGAAACTTGGGCACAGTGATGACAAGTCATCTGTTTGGGGTGTTACTCAGCCAGCCTTGGGATTTGATGCCGACTTCCATCTCCCGGGCCAGAAGCTCCTGTTCTCTGCCTCAGTGTCGCTGGGATTTATGGCCTCTGCTGCCCTCTGGCCTCCCCCATCGCCGCTGGGTGATCTTTGCCCTCTCCGAGGACGGTCTGCGTTCTCTGGGCTGACCCTCCGACTTCCTGAGGTCCACGTCTTCATCTTCATCCTGTGTCCCTGCCAGAGCTGACAGCGGCCCCCCTCCCGTGGTGGATGTCACCCCAGCCATCGCGGCGCCTTGGGCTCGTGGCTGTCTCATCCAGCCTGACCCGGTCCTAAGGCCTGGTTGCCTGTCTGGTCCCGGGTTTGAATCCCTGTCTGCTTGGTATCGATGTCTGCTGGGCACGGGCATGGACTTCAGCCCAGAGGCTGCAGCCACAACCTCAGGGCCCCGAGCCCCCCCCCACAGGGCCCAGGCCGGAGGAGAAGGCCGCTCCTGGATCTCATTTCCTGAGAACCATGACCTGCCCCCTGGGACGAGGGCATGGAAGTTGACAATGTGTGTGTGTGTCTGGGAGGAAGGTGTGATTCACTGCTCAGGGCTGTGTTTTCCTCCCCTTTCACACATTCTTGATTATAAATAAATCAGAACATTTGGAATGCAGTAAGTTTAACACCTCCTCCTCGAGTGCCCCAGAAATGCTTTCCTGTACAGGAGTAAATGAACAATTGGTGCAAAGTACCAGAAAAGGACTTTCCTACTTGCAGGTGTTTTTTTGGGTGTGGATGTTGGCTGTGGCAGACAGACATTTTTATTCTCAAGTGTGGGTTGTAGTTTCGCTCAGAAAGCCATGTTTAGGGTTACCTAAGGCGGAATGCAGGGAGTGAAGCCACCAGGCTCTTGTGGATGTCGCAGTGAGGTCGGGTCTCACATCCTGCTCCGGGCATTCCTGCTGGTGGGCTCCATCCAGACAACTCGGTTATGCCTGATGGGCCATTTTCTGGTGGGAAGGACCTGTGTTCTTCCCTCTGCCACTAACTAAGTTCTGTGCCTTTGGACAAGCTACTAACCTTTCTGAGCCACAGTTCCCATGTTTACATAAGGGGACTAATGAAAGCTTACAGGTCGTTTTGGAAATTAAATGAGATAATATCTATAAAGAGCTCCTGTGAACTCTAAAATGCTAAGAAGTGTTAGTTACTTTAAGCATCAGGTTCCTCACCACAGACTTTTAGGCCTGAGTTTGATGTTTGTCAAAATTATAAAGTAGATAAATGAATCTTAGCCCCTTCCCTCCCCTCTCCTATGTCAAATAACTCTGTAGTTTGCAAGCTTGCTTGTCCCAGAAAAGCAATTCCCCATTGTGCAAATATTCTCGATGCCCAAACATTCCTTAAATCTCTCACCAAACTCAGTTATCCTTGTGTTTTCGCTTTTCCTAAGCCCACACCTGTGCTGAGCTATGTATGGTTAGGCAAAATCATAATAAACTTCTTTGCAAGGATAAACAGAGAGACATCCTTCCCAGTGTATTTACTTTACTTCCCAGGAACAGAAGAAAAAGTAGTTTTGCTAAATGAATGAATTTCAAATGGTGAACTACCATGCCTCTGATACAAGATTGTGGTGGGAAAGGAGAGCCCCTTCTGGTGGCCTTTGGGGCATACCCTCTGGATGTCACCTCTTTGACATGTATTTTACATAGGATTTGAGTTGGCTGACAGGTGGTACTAGAATAAAAATATTGAGAATAATACAGCTAGGAACCAGGATAAATAGAATGTCAAAAGCATGGGGAGAAGCTGAATGCAAGCTTGCAGACGGACTTGCACAGTTGTTGCGGGCGGGCCATGTGATTGTGAGCTCCCTGAGAGGCAAGTTGACAAAGGAAATGTAATCTAACCATGAGAGAAACAATTCATTGGTTACCATGGAAGGCAAAGATTTCCCAGTGCTTAATTCCACCCTGGGGTTGCACAGACAATAGGAGATATAGTCAACAGTAGCCCCAGGAACATCTTACAGTGAAGTTGAAGCAGATTTCTAGCCTCTTGTTTCTTGGCAGGTTTCTTCCAGAACCTGGGGTTAGCCCGCCACTTGGGTCAGCATGGTCCAAATACGCAGCTTTCTGTGGCTGTATTGACTTTGGTTTGGGACAGTGAGAACTAACTTCACTTCTGGCGAAGGGCACATGATTTTTAAAGGAGACTCCAAAGATAGCACATAGAGTTTCCTTTAATGCCTGGGAAGATTCCAAGAGGATGGGCCACATCTTATTCCTGGCTTGAATTTTCTGAGGACCTTTGGGCAGCTCTGATTCCCCTGGAGAATCATCAGTCATTGCATGAGTGATGTGGGAAGCTAAGCCAGACCTAAACTTCGTTTTATGTATTAAAATGGTCACTTTGAGAAGGGGGGGATGTCACTGGCTTGTCAGGAGGAGCTTGGAAGAACCTGGCCCTCTGAGCAAAGTCCAAGCCACTGTCTGATGTGACCAGGTTTTATAGTCGTGCTTGTGGGTCTCCCTACCTCCCTCTGGAGTAAACGCTTGTTGTCTCAGGTCCACCAGGGTTCTGGCAGCCTGTTCATAACATTGAAGGAACCTCAAGCTAATCAGCTCTAAATGCAGACTAGATTTTTTTCCGGTGCATTAATTATAGTATTTGAATATTTTTTTTTAAGTAAGCAAAACCAAAGAAATATCATTTGAGTGACTGAAATACCTTTGCTTATTTTGGAAACAATATGCAAATGTTGAAAAAATTAAAAAGAGCCCAGTAATCTCCTTCCATGGCTTTGAAAAATATTTTTTTCCTGCTTGTCAAATAAATGCCCTCTCAGTAGACACAATATAAAAGACTTAAAGGTATTAAAAATCTACCACCCAAAGATAACTGCTGTTAACATTTTCTTCCATCTCCCCCTGTATTTATATCTATACATACATGTCTAAAGCCATGTATATTTTTATGTTGATGATCATATTTTCATAGATCAATAGAAATATTAGTATGAACATCAAAATATGTCCCAGCAGTCTTTTAAAGACTCTTGAAGATCCCAGGTTTAGAAGGAATATTCCAGACATACCACTGGGGAAAGGTAGAAAGTAAAGAGGATCTGGTGGATAAAATGCATCTTGGCTTTGCTTCCTGCTAATTGAGTGCCTCGTTTTTCTCGTCCGTGAGATCCATATAAAGCCTTCCTTCATCTGCTGATTGTAAGGGCTTAGAGATGCGATGCACGTGAGCACTTACGCCTGGCACAGAACAGGCCCCACAAGTGGTAGCTGTTAGTCAATTCTGAATAGGATTAAACTGAGTCTCAGAGCCGGTGATGTGCCTAAGATCACACAGCTAGAGGTAGGGATGGATGTGAACTCGAGTCTCTCTGGCTTTGGAGCTCATGTCCTTAATATTGCACTAAGTCAATGACTTAAAAAAAAGGATTATGCTTGTTCAGGCGTCCAAAGTATTTAATTTCTTCTATAGCACCTGTCTGTAAGGAGTAGATGCCGATGCTTGGGAGTTCATACCAGCCTTTTCTGGCAACTTCAAGGGAAGTGAAGCATTGAGTTCTCTGGATGTACCACTCCCCTCCTGTTGTGGCATCTACAGTTGGTGGCATCTGCGGAAAACAAGGGAGGAAGGGTTAATGTATGTGTTTGTTTTTGTCATTGCCCGGGAAAATGGCAATGAATTTCATGCTTAGGGGTGCTGACTACTATTTAGCAATGAAGCTTTTTTCCACCAGATTAACTAACAGATGCTTTCTGGTCCATTGAGGAGTTTTAAAAGCTGCAAATACTTAAGAGTTATTTTCCAGGACTGTTGACCTCGATTCTTGGATTATGATTGTTCTGGCTGGGGTCCAGCACTCTAGAGCTTTTAATCTGCAGAAACTCTTTTGTGTATTTATCCCTCCTCTGCTCAATGTGACCTTTAAATCCTTAATTCATGGGAGCATAGTTCAGATTCTGGAACTGGGATGATTTATTTTTGCTCCTTTTAACTCTAATAATTAATGTATCAGGGTTCTTGCCTGGTGAACTGTGTTGGGATCAGTATTTTTTTATTATTATTAAATTTATTGTAGTGACAATGGTTAATAAGGTCATATAGGTTTCAAGTGTGCATTTCTATGATACATAATCTGTTTATTGCATGGTATGCCCACCAACCAAAGTCAAATCATCTTCTGTCATCATATATTTGCCCCCCTTTACTCTTTATTTCTTTCCCAACCCCCTTCCCTCCAGTAACCACCGTATTGTTGTCTGTGTCTATGAGTTTCTGTTTTATATCCCACATATAAGTGAAATCATGTGGTTCTTAGCTTTTTCTGCTTGACTAATTTCGCTTAGCATGATATTCTCAAGGTCCACCCATGTTGTCACCAATGGCAATTTCATCTTTACTTATGGCTGAGTAGTATTCCACTGTATATATGTACCACATCTTCTTTATCCAGCCATCTATCAAAGGACACTTGGGTTGATTCCAAGTCTTGGCCACCATGAATAATGCTGCAGTGAACATAGGGTGCATATATCACAGATGCCTTCTTAAAAGTTCACGTGTTTGGAGGTGCAGCTCACACGAAGGGGTTAGCATTTGAGGTGTCTCCTTCCTTTGTCCAGAAGAGTTTCTTTTCTCTGGACAGCGACCTTTTACAGGTATTCCTTGTGTGCCATGTTGAGGCTCAGCTCAGAGGCAGGAGCAACTCCTGGTGGCCCTCTGAACTATGTGACATACAGAACAAGGAAGGCTGTTTCTACAGCTTGCCCTTGATGAGGAAGAAATATTCCATGTAGTTGCTGAGAAATTTGACCCAGAGTCAGTCATAGAGGGGTCTAATTCAGGTGCTGTGCCCTGGGTCATGCCTGACTGTATAGGTCCACATTTGTGTGGAGAAAACACTCACTCCTTCTGATACATGTAGACTGGATAGAGGGAAACCACCTGTGACTCTCCCGGAGTCCGCATGTTCAAGACCCATTTAGGACATCTGTAAATAACAATCATAATTTCCCCCAAATAGCTGGTAAGTGTTCGTTTCAGCAATTAAAAAAATGGAATTTATAGACTTTATCCCTTTGGGGCAATACTCTCTGAGTTTAGCCACCCCATACTTTGTGGCTTGCTTTGGAAAATACATTTTTTTGTGTGTGGAAAATTCAGTAAGGTGTTTCCTTGAGTCAGATCTTTTCTTGGTATGCTTAATAGTAAGTTAGCAGAAATTTTTAGCTTCATATTGGCACTCGCTGGGAGTCTGCTTATAGCACTAGAACAGCCAGTGTGTGGGAGGTGAGGCTGGGAGTGGAGGCTGATTCTGCAAAACGAAGTGTGTTTCCCGCATGGGCCCTCACCTGCCCTCCGTGTCTCTCTTCCCTGGCTTCCTTTATTCCATTCTCCCTTTTGCGCTTTTGAGGATACCCCGTGTTACGCATTTAGCCTTGCTCTGTCACTTCCAATGACATACATATATTTTTTTAAAAAAACAAATAATAAGTCTGATACAAACTTCATGCATGGAGCAAAAAAGAAATAGGATACTGGACTTAAAATATATGCAAGTGTGCCTCGTTTCTTGCATTTTGTTCTGCTTCCACGGAAGACCCAGATTTGTGCACCTTGGTTAAATGCTGAGTCGTAACCTGGTCAGAGTACGGTGGGCTCAGAGCTGTTTGGTGCTCTCTGTAGGAGGAGCCCCTGTGACCTTGGTCAGTGGTGATGGATCAGTGACAGTTGTGTGAGCCAAATGGAAGCTTCCCAGGCTTCATGGTATTTTGGAAATAACTTTCAAGCTCAGTCATCAGTGGGAAAGTAAAGAGCAGGCATTTGTTTCCAGGACAGGAAGGTGGGTGGACCAAATGGTGAATAAAGTCTCAATGTACAGTTTTTAATAAGTTAAAATGATGGCTTTTCTTATGGTGATCATGTGTCACAATTAACTTATTAGTGAGGGAACTAGCAGCATGGCAAAGTTGAGTCAAAGGAGCATATGGAGCCTTAAGTATAAATAGTCAATGAAACAACCATGGCCCGAATAAGGTTTGCTGAGACACGATGGAGATATATAATGTTATATAAGGTGATAAAACTATTACCTTTGGCTTATGGGACAAAAAAAATGGGCCAGAAATCATTTGCAGCTTATCAGTCTTCTGTAAGTTAACATCGAGTAGTAAATATTGCCAAGTTGTTTTCCATAAAGCATCAGGGGCCCGTATGTGGCTTTGTCAGATAATACTCTATGTGACCGTGAAAGGGCACCTAGTTGTATTTTGACTATTTCCAAATTTAAGATAACTTTTCTTGATAGTACCTAGTGGAACCCCTGCAGATGAGGGGCCTCTGGTGGACATCTGAACAGTTTCCTGATTCCTTTAATTGGTTAGCTATTTCAGGGCCTCTGTGGTATTGGATTGTTTCCCTTCCTTCCTTCCTTCCTTCCTTCCTTCCTTCCTTCCTTCCTTCCTTCCTTCCTTCCTTCCTTCCTTCCTTCCTCTCCCCCCTCTTTCTTTCTCCCCCCCCTTCTTTCTTTCTTCTTTCCAGTGTGGAATGCTATGACTATTTTCAGGGGTGATGGCTGCTTGGAAAACCATCTGGATTGACATTCATTTCCTGTCCAATTCTTTTGTTTTTCACTCTTGGTCCAGGTTGGAAAACTCCAGTCATAGAGTAAAAATGTATATCTTTAAATGGCATGCTTATTTTGGGGAGGGCATAATTTAAAAAAAAAATTGTATTTTTGTCTAGTTCTAGAATAGAGGTTTAAATGAATCTTGGGAAAGAACTGGTTTCAATATAGAAAATGACTATTATATCTTTACATGTATAAGCAACATTTCTTTATTTTTGAATTGAAAATGTTCAGATTTTCTTTTTATTGCTTCCTGAAGCAAGGTTTGCTTTGCTAATGGGTTGATCTTCTGTGCGTGCACAGGCACAAGACACACAGCCACACATGCAGTAAATTTTACTAATTATGACTTCATGAAAGAAAAATGTGTCATTAATTTAGACACTCAATTCTTAGAAAATGTGAAGTATTGTGAGGTTCTGTTGGTCCTTTGTAACGCCTGCTGTGCAGGCTGTTTTATGTGTCAGTTACTTATTTAATTATATTTCAGGAGCTACGATTTGACCGCCAGTGTGACAGAACTACAAACAATTTTAAGATTTCTATGATCACTTTTTTTATTTTGCAACTGCTTAATCTCAAGGAGGATGCTGCAAAGTTAGAGTCGCTGATCAGAACCACAGGAGAGGGATTGCTGGGCATAGGATTCAGACTGAAGGTGGGAGCTCTGAGTCAAAGGCAAGACCTGACTACATGTCATATACAAGAAACCCACTTTAATTAGAAAGGCACGTATAGATGAAACGCAAATGGGGGAGGAAAGATATACCAGGCTAACATGAATCAAAAGAAAATGAGAGTAGCTATATTAATGTTAGACAGCAGACTTCAGAGCAAGGAACATTTTTAGGAATAAAGAACATTGCCCAAAGCACATACACGCATAACCCATAGACACAGGCAACAATGTGGTGGCGGCCAGAGGGAAGGGGGGCGGGGTGGGGGCGGGGTGGAGGTAGGCAAAGGGGGCAGGAATGGAGACATCTGTAAGGGTGTCAACAACAAAAATAAAGTACAAAAAAGAACATTACATAATGATAAAGGGATGAGCTCTCCAAGAAGATATAATAATCTTTATGTGTATGCACCTAACAATAGAGCATGAAACGACTAGAGGCAAAAACTGACAGAACTGCAGGAGAAACAGATGAACCCACTGTTATACTTGGAGACCCCAACACTCCTCTCTCAGCAATGGAACCGTGAGGGCAAGGAGTCCGTGTGGTGTGGGGCTGCCAGGGAGGCGCTGTGCTCCAGGAATTCCTGGACTTGGGCATATTCAGGGCTCTCTTATCTTAATAATTAGTCTGTGGGGATTTAACTTTAGTTTCTAGCAAGGTTCTAAGGTTCTAGGGATTCAGATATTGGTATCTTATATTAATTATAGTTTTCTTTTTCAAGGAAAGGTCATAATTTACTGAACATGGTGCAACACTCCCCCCCCCCCTTGCTCTACATTAGAAACCATAGGATCTCTAAGCATTAAGTCTAAGGCATTGGGAGAGAATGGCCTGCGTTTGCTTTGGTATGAGCTAGTTTGCTTTAAAAAACTTGTTAACATGACTTAATGATCCAGAAACTCCACTGGTCTACTGCTGGTTCAGCAGGAAGGGAAGGGTGAGTAGAAGTTTATTGGGCTCATCATGCCATGTGCCAGGCAGGGTGCCAAGTGCTCAGTGTGAACCATCTCATTTAATGATGGACATTTGTCCCAATTCACAGTTGAGGAAACCCAGGCTCAGAGAGCCAAGCGGTGATCCCAGGTTACATAGCCAGGAAAGACCAAGCCCAGGATGTGAACTGGAGTCCCTTTCTGTTTAATACCACTGCCTGGGACAACCGGCCAAATTCATTTTTTCTCATCTGTGGAGACCCATGGGGCAACATCCTAAAAATGACCTTGAACTCCACTTGAGACTCAGGTGGCCAGAGTCCAGTATTCAAGGCACGGAACAACCAAGCCAGGAGAAGCGTTTAGTTTTTAGTTTGGGGAGAGGTTATTTGTTAAAACAGATTGCTAAGCCTGTGGCCTGGAGGAAAGAAGTGTCAGAAGAAGTGTTCTGCCTCCCTTCAGTCTAGGAACTTCAAACAGTGCTGCTGGAAAGAGGGCGTGATGAAGGGCGAACCTGCAGCGTTGAGCAGGATGGTGACTTTTGATGCATACCCTGTGAAGAGCTTTGCTTGTGAGGAAGACAGGAGAGGGACCAGGCCTGGTTCTGGAAGGGGACCTAACCCCTTCTGCCCTTGTTCTATGGTCTCTCCTAACCTTTTGCTTCTACCATTATTGCTGAACGTGCAGAATGTTAGGATGCTGTTAAAGGGCCCTTCCACCCATGTCCTTTGCTAATACAATGCCCGAAGCAAGCTCCAACTGGCCTCCTTACTGTCCCTAGATTTTTTCCATAAGGAAACATTTTAAGAATAAAATAATTCAAGTGCTCTTATATTGCACTTGAACTTAAATTGTACATGAACTTATATCGCTTTTATATTGTACCTGCAAACAGATATTTCTTCAGGTTTGGGTGAGTGACCTATGACCTTTGTTTTAAAGGTTTAACCTGCTGGGCTGGGCTGGGGAGGGCAGCCTTGCAGGTTCCAGAGAGCTTGAGGCTGTGGTGGTGTTTTCTGTGGTGTGGTGTGGTGTGAGCTGTGATTCACACATTCAGCCGCGGAATGTGAGTGGGTTGTTGGGGCGCGTGGGCTGGCCAGGCTGTGGGGAGGCGGCCGCACAAAGGGCACACAGTCACATTCCTCGGGGGCCACCGGGCCAGCTTGGTGGCTGCTTGCCATCTGGCAGTGCTCCCTGGTACTCTCCCGGGAGCGGATGCCTGGATTCCTTGGAGCCCTAGGAGAACAGTGATCCAGGGAGACACCGCTTCTGGCAGGGCCAGAGATGGAGGAGCAGTTTATGGAGGAGGCTGCTGGGCTTCTGAAAAGATCCCCCTCCAGCGGAGAGGCTAGGCATCCAGAGGGGAGCATGGGGAAGACCGTTGCATTGCAGTGTTTTGGTTCTGGCCCTGCCAGATGTGTGGCAGGGTCCCCTCCAGCCACCAGATTTGGGAGTGCATTAGGGGAAAGAAATTGGGTGAAATGTTCAGGTAATAAATGGGATTTCTGGTGCCTAGTGAGGATTGTCTGTGCTTAGAGCTGCACAAAGTTCCTTCTTAAGAGTCTCGGGGTTTCTCTGAACAAGGCAGAGCCTCGCATTTAAGTGTCCTCTCTCCAGGGCGCTGTGCTAGCAGCTGGCAAGCACACTGTTTACCACGCAGTGATCTTTTGATAAGTGCTCATTCCTGAAAGGCAAATGGAAACTTCCGATGAGAACTCAGCCCAGGTCATGGGGTGAGATTACAGAAAAATAACACTGAGTGCAGGCACAAAACGGAGAAAGCCAAAATTATAAGGGAGCTGCAAGATTGCAGAAATTATAAGGAGCAACAAATACCATATGATTTCACTCATATGCGGAATCTAAGAAACAAAATAAACGAACAAGCAAAACAGAAACAGACTCATAGATACAGAGAACAAACTGATTGTCAAATGGAAGGGGGCGAGGGGATGAGAGAAAAAGGGGAAGGGATTAAGATGTACAAATTGCCAGTTATAAAAACAGTCACGGGGTGTAAAGGATGGGGAATATAGTGAATTATACTATAATGACTCTGTATGGTGTCAGATGGGTATAGACCTATTGGGGCGATCACTTCGTAAGTTATATAAATGTCTAATTGTGTATGCACCTGCCATTAATATAACATTGTATGTCAACTGTAATTGAAAAGTAAAAAGAGCTTAAGAAAAGAAGTTAAAAGGGGCATTAGAGTCAACAAATCAGAGAAAAGAGAAGGCCAACCCCCCACCCCATTCCCTCTGGGGAGGGGGTGGGAGGGAGATGGAGGGGACTGTTGTGTGTGGGGGGAATGGGACACCTGTAATACTTTCAATAATAAAGATAAATTAAATAAAAAGAAAAGAAAAGAGAAGGCCAAGGCAAGTGACACTTTTGACACCTTTATGGGTTTAAAAAGCTGATACTGCCAGGAACAGTAATGGCAGAGATGTCAAATGTTTGATCTCAGTGTTAAAAAAAATGAAAGAAAAAAACTAAAGTACAAAGTTGTTTAAGATAATAACATGTGAAACACAAAGGAAAAAGTTAGAACATAAAAAAAATCAAAAGAGAGTGAGGAAGAAAGGCATTGAAATCCAATTAGGATAAACTCAAACTTTGGAATTTAATTGTCCCAGAGTTCTTAAGAAAACAAAGATGATCTTGGAGGGCAGAACAAGTCATCCTAACTCATATTCCTGGAAATGTACTGGAATAAATTATTCACAAGGGAATAATAAACATTTGGAAGCACATGTGGTGCTAGTTTCATTTTGCAAAACAAGAGCTGTATCACACCGATGTCATCCTCACTTACGGCTGGAAGTCTTGCTGGGGGAAGGAAGGAGGACAGCTGAAGTGGCTGTTGTTCTGACACCGTCCCACGGCTAGACGCGCGGTCTGACACGCAGCTGCTCCTCGGATGGGTTCATGAAGGACCAGTGATCCCGCCTGCAGGGGGGTGCTGCTCAGTGTGGACTTGCAGGGCATACTGTGTGTGTCAAAGGGCCCCTGTGTCATTTTATAGAAATCAGTAAAGCCTCATTGTGTAAACTAGGGATCAAACCATAAAATTCCTAGAGGGGTCAGATCAGACAGGTGACCTGAATGAACTAATGAGAGCCAGGAAGCAGTATAATTAGAGGGAAACAGGCTCTAGAAAAAAAGTTTTCTCGGTTTCACAGAACCAGCTAAGCGTCCTCTCTAGGTTCTCGAGCTGTGCCCAGTGACTCTGGGCTCCCTGCAGCTGCAGCTGGTCCCGGGCCACCGGGGGCCTCCTTGGTGTCCCACTGCCAGGTACAGTGACTTCCTCCCATGATCCCTAAACCTGCCCCTTCCCTGCCACTGTCAGGGCAGGATTTTAAATGTCCCTTGCAGAAGATCCTTCAAGGGCTTCCCAGGGCTCTTAGGAAAGACCTTGCTGGGTCCTGGAGTCACAGGCTCTGACTGGTCCGCCCCTCCTCCGAGGCACTCTCGGGTACCACGTCTCGCCTGTTGATTATTCTGTGCCTGGGGCATGCTGATCTCTGCAGCTGGGGTGTGGGACCCTCTCTCACAGTAGTCGCTTTGCTTCTGCTCTTTCCTGTGTCTTAGATCTCCCCTCCCGCTTATCCCCGCCTGGCTAACTCCTTATTCCTTAAGACAGTGTTTCTCAGGCTTTCATATGCACCCAGATAACGTGGGGATTTGTGAAAGTACAGATTCTGACTTAGTTGGCCTGAAGTGGGGCCTGAGATTCCCAGGCAGCCCCCAGGCGCTGCAGGGTGCCACCGAGTCTGGGAACCACACTTGCAAGACTTGAAGACTCACTGCTGCTCCCTGAGTTGTAAATGCCCCTTCTTTGCGTTCTCACCACCTGGGTCAACCTCCAGTATTGTAATAAATGCCTTCTTGTCTGTAAGTTTCTTGAGGGCAGCGGTTGTGCCTTGTCTGTCTTTATTTACATTTGCAGCGCCGCATTGAGGAGAGGCTCAATGAAGATTTGTTGAATAAAATAATGGTTCCAGCAATCCAAACAGATATTTGTCAGGCTGCATTTGCTGTGTGAGGCAGTTTCCCTATTGAGGCTGATGACTTGTTTTTCCAGATGGTGGCCTGGGGCCTGAGCGTTGGCTCCACTTTCTACAATGCAACAGACCTTGCCCGCCTGCTGGGAGGAGCAGAGGAGGGCGTGGTTGGCTTTGGCCTTGGAAGAATTCAGCCTCTTTGTGCCTCAGTTAAGTTGAGATCAGGGTTTAAAATGAGCCCTGGCTACTATATTTTCTTTGGAAGGTTGCTTACTTGGGAGCACATATGCACACATCTCTTATGGGAAGAGTCTGTCAGAATTAATAGCCTAACCACACAGGTGCTACAGTGGGCTTTCTGAAATGCAAATTTGGGTTATACCACACTCTCAATGGCTCCCTTTCCTTTCAGGGAAAAGTCCAAATCTCCCATCGTGGCTTATGAACAGGGTGCCTGGGACAGTCCACGCTTATTCTTGTCCCTGAGCTCCCCCTTTCACTCCCAAAGGTGTCTCAGTGAGGATGATGAATGACATGACCACCCTGTTCCTCCGGCCTCTCCCCACAGCTTTGTGCTTTACCTTTTCAGCCAGGTCGTTTGAGTGTGAAAACATCTCACATCATTTTTGGGGTCCCAGTCTTCCAGCTCTGGCTAATTCTCTTAAAGGGGATCTTGCTAACAGCGTATTTGTGCATTTGCTCTGGACAGCTATTCTGTAAACTAGAATAAGCCTATCTGTACATTACTGTGCATTCTGTGAAAACCAGCAAGATCCAACCGTGAGCACAATGGTTTGTGTTTTCCCTCAGCACGCTTAACAGAGATCTCTTAATGATTGTGTTAACCCTTAGCCAGACTGACAGGTGAAGCAGCCTACTTGTGGGTGAGTAAATAGCTCCATGGAGAAGGGGTTGCCAGTCTGTGGTCTTATTTTGCTTGAAGGCTATAATCTCCCTCCTCTCACCTTTTTATAAACATGTTTTTCAGTGCTGTTGGAGGACAATGTAGAGTATTAATTGCAAGCCAGAGAGACCTGGGTCAACCCCAGGCTGTTTCTTATTCCTCCGAGAGAGTTGGAATTCACACCTATAAAAATGAAAATAATACGACCTACTTTGTATGGATAGTTATACGGATTCATTGAGATAGTGTGGAAATGCTGAGTTATGTAGACCGCAGGTAAGACTTTCTCCTTGTTTTCAAAGACTAAGGAGGTATTTGTTGTTGGAAACGGTGGCAGTGCTACAAATATGTTATTTGGTATTTACTTGCGGCAAGATGCTTTTCTCTTATGACGCAGTGTGCTCTGTGTTTAAGCTGGGAGAGCTTCTTTCTTTCCCTCCATTATTCTAGCATATTTTTCTAACGCAGCCACATTGACTCCCTGCTTATGCCTGACTGTCCCTCTTTGAGTCACGCTGTTTCTGGGTGTAAACGGACTTCTCTTATCTTCTGAAAACACAGCTACATCGCTTCCATCAGGCCAAGCTTCCTGTTAAGGAAATCTCCCTTGCAGATAGTAGAAATATGGCAAAGATAAGAATTCAGTGCTCTGCACATTTTTGCCGTGAATCCTGGAATGTTTTAAAACCAGAAGGTTCAAAGGTGGAGAGGTAGGCAAGGGAACAGGATTTAACAAGTTCTGTGTTGTTTAATGTCCATTGTTTGGTAGAACTGTAACTTGAACCTAAAAGGTGCTCTTCATGCTAGAGCAGGAGAAACATTTACCATTCAGCCCAAGGGCAGCAAGTAACAGGGTCTCTGAGTCTTCTCCAGCCTCTCAGTGTGGTGCAGGGACCAGGACGGTGACTATCACTGGGAGCTTGTTAGAAATGCAGTCACAGAGCCCTCCCCAGACCTACTCAGGCAGAAGCTGTATTTAGCAAGCTCTTCAAGTGATTCAAATGCACATTAAAGGATGAGTGGATAAAAAAACTGTGGTACATTTACACCATGGAATACTATGCAGCTGTAAAAAAAGAAGGATCCCTTACCGTTTGAGACAGCATGGATGGAACTGGAGAATATCATGCTAAGTGAAATAAGCCAGGCAGAAAAAGACAAGTATCATATGGCCTCACTCATATGTGGAATCTAATGAACAAAATAAACTGATGAACAAAATAGATCCACAGACATGGAAGCATGGAACAGACTGAGGAATCTCAGAGGGAAGGGGAGGGGGGCAAGAAGAAGAGATTAACCGAAGAACTTCTATGCATATATGCATAGCCCATGGACACAGACAATAGTGCAGTGAAGGCCTGGGGGGCTGGGTGGGAGTGGGGCAGAGGGGGAGTCAATGAGGGAGAAAAGGGGACATCTGTAATATTTTCAGTAATAAAGATAAATAAAAAAGAGTCACAACAAAACAACAATAAGATGTCATTTGTATATCTAATTTGAGGTTATAATCTTGGAGATGCAATGTTAAAATTAAATTTGGTTCTGATATTCTGAAAAAAAAAAAATGAAGCTTTGCTCTTGGCCAGCAATGCCCAACTGGGGCGTCTGGTGCATAAATATCACTTGTGTTACTGTGATAACTTAAGCATGCTCTGTAACTTCTCTTGGTTTTTGTACCTTCTCCATGCTGATCATCTCTAATCATTGTTCCAAACTTAAATTCTTTTTATCAATTTTGGCAATACAAAACACTTCCCAGCTGTTGACTGGTGATACATGGTTCAGTGATGATGCAAACATCTGTTCTGGCCGGAGCAACCCTCATATTTCACCAGATGGAATTCTGCAACCATCTGTCTCCCTTTCCTTCCGTGTGACCCCAGAGTTCTGTTGAGGTAAAGGAAATCAGAGTCAAATGGTGAATGAAAGTGAAGCTTAGTGTGGTAGCAAAGAACTTTCATTCTAAAATTGAAATATTTATTGACAAATGTACATTTGATTACACCTCAGAAATGTTTCTAGTTGTTTCTAGTCCACAATGAATTCCCTTGACAGAGCAATGCTGGCAAAAGGAACTATTTCCATGGGCACTATTTCACCCATGGGAAGAGTTTTTTAATCACCACCCCTGTGGTTGAGCCCCTTCCTTTCTCTTTGTGAGAAATCTGGGAGACTCACTCTAATGACTGAATTTGGTGGCTTTTCTCTGGTCTCTGGTCCCATCTCTCTTGTTTTGGTCTCCTCACCCCTGTTGTTTGGCCTCACCTCTTCCTTCCCTGCCTGTCCTGGAGCCTGTGGTCTTGAACTTCCAATATTATCCAGCATCACACTACACCAGTGCTTCTCAGAGTAGCAGCCTCAGCAACACCTGGTGGTGTAGGCAGAGTGATTAGGTTGCTTAGCAGTTGACCCCCATATAGGGAGAGTAGCCTGAATTATCCAGATAGGTCCAATGTAATCACAAAGGTCTTTAAATATGGAGGAGGCGGCAAGAACAGTCAGTGTTGGAGCGATGTGTTGGGAGAAAGAATCACCCGTCTATTGCCATCGCTGTCATTGAAGATGAAAGATAGGGGCCATGACCCAAGAAATACAGATGGCCTTTAGATGCAGAAAGAAGCAAGAAAATGAATTCTCTCCTTGAGTCTCCAGAAAGCAGTGTAGCTCTGCAGACACCTTGATTTTAGCCCAGTGAGATCTAGTTTGGACTTAAAGTTCTGAATTTCAGGACTATAAAGTAATCAACTTGTGTTGTTTTAAGCCACTAAATTTGCTTTCTTACAGCAGCAATAGGAAGGCAACACACCTGGGAACTTCCAAGGAATAAAAATTCTAGGACTCTGTCATCCCCATCCTACTGCAGACCTACTATATCAGAAACTCTGGAGGTGGGCCCCAGGAATCTGTGTTCCAACAAGCCCTCTGGGGGATTTGGATGCACTTAAAATTTGAGAATCTCTGCCCTGAGACATTCGGTTTCCCTTAAGCGATCCATTGCTGGAGGCTGCTCGAATGGAGGAGCCAGCCGGCCAATGTCTGGAGCATTTTACAGAAGGAAAGAGGCTTCCTCCTTGAGACTTTGGAGAAAGGCAATATTCAGGCTGCTCTTTGTGTATTCCATAACTGTATCACAGGGGCTTTGAATATTGTAATGTCATTATGTACAAGGATGAAAAATGTAGATTTTTTATTGAGATATAATTGACATAATATTAGTTTCAGGTGTACATCATAACGATTGGCTGTGTATGCTTTGAAATGCTCACCACAATTCACTGCCTCTGCCCCTGAGCTCTCCCTCTTCCCTCCCAGCTCTCTCCTCCGAGCCACACCTGCTCTCCCTACCTGTGCTCTCGTAACGCTCTTGTCTCTGGTCTCGTTCACATTTGGCTCTCCATCTCTGTCGGCTCTTATCCTTCAGCCATGTGAACATATCCCTGTGTTATTTTAAATACTCTGCTCCTGCCCTCTGACCTCTTCCCCTTCTCAAGCTATTGTGGTGTTGCTCTCTCCTTTTCTAGCCAAGCTTGTTGAAAGCACAGCCTTTACTTAGCGTCTCCCATTTACCTCTGTTGTCTTCAGCCTACCTTCTGCCCACATCTCATTATGATTGCTCTAGGAAGAAATGCTCTCCAGATGCCCCAATTGCTGGATCTAACACTGGCTTACCAGCCTTAACTTATTTTACCTTTTTGAAATGTGGACACTATGATCCTTCTTGGCACTTTCTTCACGCCACCCTCCCTTGGTTTTCCTGACTGTCTTGGTGGTCTTTTTTGGCATATCCCTTAAGTGCTGGTGTTCCTCAGGGCAGCCTACAGCACACTCTCTTTAAAAAGCTTATGCAGTTTCATTGCAGCACTTCATCGCAGGGCTTTGACGGCTGACTCCCAGATCTGTATCTCCATTCTGAGTCTCTTCTCTGAGCGTCACACCTGTGTGTCTGCTAGACATCTCCACTTGGGTGTCTGCGGGCACTTCGAGCTAATGGGTTCAAGTCAAAAGCACTGACTTCACTTTCTTTACACCTGTTTTTTTTAATCTGCAAAATGAAAAGTAGGATCAGGATAGTACTTTTCAAGCTATGGGTCATGACCTATTAGTGAGTCTGTGAAATAATTTAGAGGGTTGTGACTAGCATGAAAACAGATCAGCAAGCAAGTAAGCAAATGAGGAACTGACACACACACACAGGTTAGTTTACATTGCAATGTAAACTCCATGAGAGCAGCAGGATTCTTCTTCTTTTTTTTAAAAAAATATATCTTTATTGATTTCAGAGAGAGGAAGGCGGAGAGAGAGAGAAACATCAATGATGAGAGTTGTCATTGATCCGCTGCCTCCTGCATGCCCCCAGCTGGGGATTGAGCCTGCAACTTGGGCATGTGCCCTGATGGGGAATCGAGCTGCGACCTCCTAAATCCTAGGTTGATGCTCAACCGCTGAGCCACGCCTGCTGGGAAGAGCAGCAAGATTCTTTAAAAATTTTGTTCTGCTTACTTTTTTATCTCTACCATCTGGGACAGTGCTTGGCACATGTACCGACTCACAATATATTTGTGGAAAGGATGTGTATCAGTTGTGGCGTAAAATATATATCCTACTGTGGGTTGTGTCAGAAAGTTTGAAAGCTGTTGGATGACTTCTAATTTCCCTTTCAATTTAAAAATTATAAATATGTGATTTTATTTTTCTTTCAATGCTCAATTGTTTGGTTTTTACCAGTGGCCAAGGTCTGTGGCAGGACCTCTAGTGTTTTTGCTTGTGTGGTGAACATTAGACAGGTCTGAGTGGGAGGGAAAAGGAGTGGTATTTGGTAAGTGTGGTTGTGGAGATTCTGTGGGGTAAATGAAGTAGTGTCATCAGATGGCTGGGTGTGGACTGGCCACTGAGCTGGCTGGCTTAGCACAGCATTGTTGTCCTTAGCAAGGGACAGCATGAGGTTTGCGATGGCAGACTCTGCTCCTGTAACTTGTCAGCCAGCTTTTCAGGGAGAGATGTTTTAGGGACATCCATTAGTCTCTTTAACTTATCACAAGTGGACTTCTTTATTACAAAGGTAGCTGAATTGGTGCGTGAGAGACTTAAGGCCAAGAGCCAACAAAGGAGAAGTCAAAAAAGGATGTCCCATCCAGTGACTCATTTATTTAGCATACATTTATCTTACTAGGTCCCAGGCACTGTGTGAGGCTCTGAGGCTACAAGGTGAAGAAGACAGACAAAATCCCTGCTCACATAAACCTTTATTCTGGTGAAGGAGACAACAGACATACATTGGTGCACAGATTATTTCAGGTTCACAGGAGCCTCCTGCACAGAACAGTTTGGTTTTGCTTTGCCCCCCAATACAAAGAGGTTTAGAATTGGGAAAGACTGAGCTGTGTCCCAGATCACCTTGCAGACTGAGGCTTGTGAAATGGAAGACCGCATCAGCGTGCTTCTCCATGGACACTTTTAAAGCCTTTTAAAAAAATCAATGTAGACAACATCTTGGATCCTGCACTAATGGGAACTGCGGTTGAGAGTGGAGTTAGGGTGAGTGACAAAGAGAAGAGGGTGCACTCGTGGGGGTGGGATGAGGCAGCAGAGGAAGTGTGTTGCGATGGAGGGGAGACCAGAGGAGAGGCTGGAAGGTCCCTTGCTCAAACTAGGAAGCACCTGTAGAAAAGGAGATTCACCTTATGTCTCTGTGTGTGATAAACTTCCCCAGGTGCCCAGGTGTGGCTCTGAAATGAGTTCAGGGGGAACAGCACCTCTGGGAAGCTGTATCCTTTTACGCCTGAGGGTGTCTAATGCACTTTTGGACAGGAGTCACGTCCAATCGATAGAAAACAACTTATGCACGGCATTATCTTAGTTGGGTGTATAATGAACGGCTACCCTTTCCCCTCTTCCTTCTTCGTCTTCACTAATTGCACATGAAAAGCTAGTCTAATGGCTCTAAGGAATCTTCTTTTTCTGTTCCAGGAGCATAGTCTTACTGGTTGTGGTATATATTGATTATCCATTGCCTGCATATTTTGAAAGGGATTCCGGGCGGCCTGCAATGGAGTGCCAGGTCTCCTCTCTTTGCTCCTCCAGAGCCAGTTTCTGCTTCTCTCGCCCACAAGGAAGACCTGAGTGATGACATTGGTACAGGAGCTACCGTGCCCTTTGGCTTTCAATTGGGTTTGATAGGAGGCCATGTGAATGAGAGAGTAAGTTCTGGGTATTTTTTCCCTGGCTCCTTCCCTGTGAGGTGGTCTTGGGGTGTTGGGTTCCTGACCCTGTAGTCACTGTTCTTCTGGAAGCCGCTACTCTATGTGACTCTCCAGTGGGCCCTGGTACCTGCTTCCTCCCTCATCCTTTACAGCTGGTTGTGGGTGTGGGGGTGACAGTTCTGTTGCTCCTTACCTGGTTCCCGCTCTACCTCTGATGGAGCCCCATCTGCCCAACTCACATCCTTGCAAACAATCCCTTTGGAAAGGAAACCTTGAAATAGTCTAAGTCGAGTGTGCCATCTGCTTCCTGTTGGGATTTTGGCAGATATGAATATCAAAACATAAACAAAGAGAAACACCATTAAACAAATGGAAAGGCACAGAGACGCAGAACTAGAGACTGAGATGAGCATAACATTTGTGCGTCTTTTCATGTGTTTTGGCCAAATGGATGTTTAATCCTATTTCATGAACTACCTGTTATGTCTGTTGCCCTTTTTAAAACTGGGTTGTTTGTCTTTTTGTTTATTTGCAGGAATGTCTTAAAAATATATTCTGGACATGAGTCTTGTCAGGTATAAGTATTTTGTCCAGATGCTGTAAGCAGATATTTCTTCCCAGCCTGTGGCTTACTGCCTCACTATCTTTATGATGTCCTTTGTCTAGCAGATATTCTTAATTTGAGGGAAGTTGGTTTTCACACTTTAGTGTTCTATTTAAGAAAAATCTCTGCCTACTCTAGGATCATGATGATATTCTGATACTTTCTTCCAGGAGTTTATTGTTTTACTTTCACATTTATGCCCATCCAGATTGATCCATCTCAGATCGATTTTTTTCGAAACAGCTTTATTGAGATACAATTCACATACCATTAAATTTACTCATTTTAAGAGTACAATTCAATGATTTTTAAAAACAAATTTACAGAGTTATGTAGCCATCTCCACAATCTAATTTTAGAACATTTCCATCACCCAGAAAAGAAAACTCGTGCCTATTTGCAGTCACGCCCCCTTCCCACGCCCAGCCGCAGGCAACCACTGATCGACTTTCTGTCTCTGTAGACTTGTCTTTTGAATTTGTGCGTATGTGTGCACACGTGCATAAGGTTTAGTTATTTCATTTGGGCACGAACCTTAACTCTTAAGTTTTCTGGAAGACAGAGCAAGAGGAAATCTCCTTGCTTTGCATGGTCCTGGCTGGTTCCTGCCAGGACTATAATTCTATCCTTTTTAGGAAGAATTATTTGTATCAAGTCTTATCATAGGCATTGGGTAATATAATGGACATTGACTACATTCTGGCAAGAGGTAAAGACAATCTTGAATAGTCGTTTCTCTCATTGCCTTCCTCTGAGAGTTAAGGGATTATCTGTCACCCAGTTGAGATGAGTGAAGGCACTTCTCTGAGAAGCTACAATAATAAGGTTTGTGCCCAGCAATTTTCAACCTTTCCCGTCTCATGGCACACATAAACTAATTACTAAAATTCTGCAGCACACTGAAAAATATATTTTTGCTGATCTGACAAAAAAGGTATAACTTTGACTCCTTCATACCGGACAGCTATTGTTGTGTTGGCTGTTGTTATTTTTTTTATTTGACAATCTAAGGGAAAAGAGGTCAGTGCCCCTGACGAAATAGTCAGGCATCGCATGTTTTAAAAATTCTTATGGCACGCTGGTTGAGAATCTTGATCTAAATGAATACACTGGGAGAACCTAATGAAGCTAAGGGACAGACAGACAGTAGACAGTATGATTCTGCTAAATACCATGAGTCTGAAGTAGGCTTTCAGTGAGGGCAGGTCACAAATATTTTCACAGCTGGATTCTTTGTTGGGCGAGTGCCTGAAGTACTAAAAAGCTGTATTGTTTGTTTATTTAATTTACTGTACCTAATTTCCCCCCAGTTTTATTAAAACATGGTTAACAAATAAAAGTTGCATATATGTAAGGTGTACAATGTGATGTTTTGATATCCATGTACTTTGTGAAGTGATTACCACAATCAAGCTAATTAACATATCCACCATTCACATAGTATTGTTGTGTGTGTGTGTGTGTGTGTGTGTGTGTGGTAACACTTAAGATCTACCCTCTTAGAAAAGTTCATGCTATCGTTACGGTATTGACGACAGTCAGCATGCTGTACGTTAGGTGTCCAGAACTTGTTCATGTAGTAACTGAAAGTTTGTACCCTCTGACCTGCACCTACCCATTTTCCCCATTCTCAGCCCTGGTAACTGGCACTCTGCTCTGTGTTCCTATGAGTTCACCGTTTAGCTGTACTGTTTATTAAAGTAGGATCCATGTGCTGTGTCTGGCTACCGGACGGGCAGGTGGCAGAGCTGACATATTGTTGCGAACATTTAAGGGCCTGGTGTGTCCTTGTATTTCTGCCCCTTGGTGGCCAGCACACTTCTTTTATGTGCATGGATGCCAGGGGGCTATGAGTAGGGCCAACATTCTCCACCGAAATGACCTTCTATTCTGCTCTGGCAACTGGAAAAACAAATGGCTGGTTCTGTAGATTTCATAAGGTAAGAGAAAAATGATTTGGGGCCTATATAATTTTAAGAATTCTTACCACTTGGTCACCTCAAAAGATAGACTTATACTTTGGTACACTCAACAGGATCAGTTAATTTCAAAATATAGCTGTACATAGCTGAATGAATTGACTTGTTGGGTGGAGTTACTTATATCCCACTAAACACTGAAGACTGTCTGTTAATTGCAGTGATTTTATTTGGACCATATTTTGATGTTGAAATATCTGATAAAAGCTCACTTCTGTACATATACTGATTCCAGAAATGGTACAGATTTTGAAGAATCATGAATAACCTGAAATAAAATGTGAATGGATATCTTCGCTCATAGAAGATTTCTGTATATAGATTCAAAATTTGACATGGATAAATGAATGAGGTCAAAAACTGCATATTAATACTTACCCCTCTGTTATGAGATAAAATAATGTATAGTAGTGAGTTTTAGTGAAAGAGTTGTTTCTAAAACTGCTTACTTCTTATTTAACACATTAAGAAATTCAGGTTTGTGGTCCCCCCACCCCACCACCTCTCCACTCACCTAGACAAAAAGGCAACCTGGTTTTACAAAAGGATATTTGGCAGAGTAATCGTCTATATTTTTGAGGCCTTTCCTCCCTCCCTTGAGTCACTGTTAGAGCAAGTTGTGAGTTGAATCATTTGGTGGGGACTGTGGCCTACCTTCTCCTTGGTCCTATAGGATCTGGCCTCCTTCCCTTCTCTGACCTCATCTACTTCTGCTCCCTTTGCTCACTCTGCTCCAGCCTCAGCCCAGCCACCCCTGACATCCCTCAGACCCATCTGACACTGCGGCCTTAGCACCTTTACCTCGCTTGTCCTCCCTCCTGGGATGCATTTCCCGAGTTCACCTCTATGATAATGCCTTCACGTCCTTCAAATCTTGCTCAGTGTCATCCAGCCAATGAGGCCTACTCTGACCATATTATTTAAAACTGTGATCTGCCTGCTTCCTTCCTCTTCCCCCCTTCCCTCCTCCCCATGCACTGCTGAGAGATTTCTGGACACACATAGGAGACAGCACGATGGAATGGAAGAAGAAACGTGGGCTTTGGAATGAAATCAAACTGGAGTTTGAAATTTGGCTGTTGAATCTTGGGGGAGCTCCTTAGTATTCTCTGCGCCTCAGTATCCTTAAATGTAAAACGAGGTTACCTCACAGGATTGTTAGCTAGGATACTGTAGGTGAAGTACCCAGCAGGCCTCCATAAATAGAAACTTCCATCTCTCGACCCAATCCCCCCATGCATCAGTAGACACTGCTTCACACAACAAAATATTCCGAGAAGTCAGTCCCAGATAAGGATTAGTGCATTTGCACAGGGTGAACAAACTAGCATTAAAAAGTTGAATCTCTAATATATTAACTGAAATTATTATGGTTAGCCTCATCTTACCTACTCAAAAATGACTTGGTCAAAAGCCTGGGAGAGGAAATGACCTGCAGCCTTGGACACAGATGGGAATTGGCTGTTTAATTAGCCAGGTCTCTAATGGGCAGGTGATGCTACAGCCCTGGAGGAAGGTGAGAAGGTAAGGATTTTCACTCTTGCCCCAAATGCTTCTGAGGCATTCCAAGGAGGAGCTGTGTCATTAACAGTCATGTTCTGAAACACCCCAAGGGTCAGCAAAGGCACCATTTGCCTCTGGGGTCCAGGCATATGATATCTAATTCCAGTTACTAAGCAACTCACACACTGGGCTGGCCTGGCCTCATTATTCTGTCTGAGGTGGAGAGGAACATATACGTTGTTGTTAGAATTTACAGTTTTTTTGGTTCTTCTATTTGTGAAAGGAAAAATCCTGGTGAAAAATCAGTAAGACACAGAGACAACTTTATCCCCAGTGTGGTGATAACAAGATTAGGAGGGGTCTCACCTGGAGGGAAGCCTGTCAGTAGGAAATGGAGGGGTGGGTATCTGTCCATCACTTTCACACTTAGTCCACCAAATACTAGGAAACCTGTGTGAGAGATTCATTGGTTGGGTAACACAGAGCTCACTGAAAAACAAGTGTTCTCCAAGTGTGCACCCAGTGTTTGAGGACCTGTGACTTGGTGGAAAGGGCAGAAGTATTGGGTATAGAAGGAGTTGGAGTCTTAGGTTTAGCTCCTACTTGTTGTTTGAGCCTCTGTTTTCCCATCTGTATAGGGGGGATAGTAACAGTGGTACCCACCAAAGTGATTGTGGAGGACCGAATGAGCTAATACATATGACGTTTGCTGTTACTGAGAATTTGGATGGTTGTAATTGTATGCAAGGATGTGTTGTGCCCACTCTGAGGAGTCTCACATTCTCTTACAAAAGTTCTTGTCCCAACATGAGAGGACGCTGATAGAGATTTCCCGGTGCTGATGGAGAGTTTATATCCCCTTGGGGGAAGGCAGAAGTTGGGTGACAAGGCAGAGAGTGACAGCCAGAGAGCAATCAGCAGCTTAATAAGTGGGTGTCCAATGGAATGGAGTAGCTGTGGTACATTTACACAATGGGATACTACGCAGCCTTAAAAAGGAAGGAAATCTTATCTTTTGTGACAGCATGGATGGACCTGGAGATTATTATGCTAAATGAAATAAGCTAGAAAAGGCAAATAGGCACAAAGAAAAACTAAAAATAATCTGACTCTCCTCTCTCACAGATACCACCATCAACAGGTATATGTATATATAGGGTGTCCCAAAAAATGTGTACACACTTTGAATAATTATAAAGCCAGTGTCTATTAAAATATATTTCATTTTCAAAATGTAATAGAATCAGCTGTTAAAGTGTATATACTTTTGGGGGGACACCCTGTGTATAAATGCATGAGTTATATATATGCATGTGTGTAACAGTAGGAATTTTACCAAAATCTTTTATACTACCTTACAATTTTTTTCATTTTATGTTGTCTTGAATATCTTTGCATGCTTTTTAATAGTGAAGCAGTTCTCACTGTTGTTCTTGTTCTTGAGTGTTTCTGTGCATTCTTATGGGTTTATACAGTAGCATCAGGCTCTGTGTTGTGCATCACTAAACAATGGGCCAAAATGTTCTTTGGGTATAAAGTGCTGGTGGATTGCATCTGATATTTTCCTTCCTTTTAGTTTCATTAAAAAAACACACCACCCTTGGCTTGGGTTGCTGTGTAGTCAGAAGAGATGTAAATATAACCAACATGTTTTTCCTCCTCTGTGCCTAATCACTCGAAGAAAAGGGGGAGTATAATAGTCGGGAACCCAGCCTACGCCTTTGAGTCTTTAAATATTTGTGATACATCATTTGTGTGTGTGTGTGTGTGTGTTTGTGTGTGTGTGTGTGCAGGAATCCCCCCAGCACACAGAGGGTTGTTTCAGGGACTGTGTGGGCTACAGGCCAGCTAATCGCCTGACTACTGAGATGAGAATCTTCTAGAATGACACTATTGAAGTCAAGCATCATGCCTTCACAGAGTGCAAATTATGGACCGCACTGGCTTGGCCTTTTGCCAGAAGGAGAAGAGTTTGGGAGAAAAATATGCAGCTTGGAAGAATTAGGAATGGAGGTGGGTAGAAGTCAGACATTTCTAGAAGGTCATCACCCAAGTAAGGCTGGTGCTAGGGTTGTGGGCAGGAGCGAGTGACGATCTCTGTTCAGCTGTTCTCACAGGCCCTCATTTACAGTTAACAGTCAGTAATTTGTAGCTGCTGTTCCTGTTGTGGTTGTCACTTTCGTCATATTACTCACCACACTGGATTTTAACGTCCTGCGAGGTAGCCAGGTCTAGAGATGCACGTGCGGAGGGTAGAAGACATTCTGACTAACCTCTCCTCAGTAGGATCTCCTCCCTCTCTGACCAGCCCATTCCATTCCCAGTCTTCTCAACTTCTTCAGAATGCTTCTTGGACAAGCTACACTGAATATGCCAGTGACATGCATTGGACCATTTTAAAGTGCCCTTTAAAACCCATTCCCTCTGCAGTTCTGAGCACACGTGAGTGTTCAAGCACCCTGCTGCCTTGGTCTTTGCGGTTTCTTCTGCCTCCTCTGTCTTGTGGAGATTACTTCTTGCTGTAAATGAGGCTACCAACCTATGTATTAATAGGGGAGAGGGAGGGGTTGGGGAGGTAAAAGGTAAGGCCTTGTGGGTTTGGTGTTGAGGAGGGGATTTGGGGGTAAGAATTTTAACAGCACCTGGAGGTTACTAGAAAATTTGGAGACTAGAGGGCTTTGGAGAAATGTTAAATGGGTTAAACCTTGGCTTCTCTTTAATATTCCTTGAAAACTAATAATGAAGAATTGAAATCTTTTTGAGTACCTTTGATATTGACCTGCTCCTCTCTAAGTGTGTCCGAGGTATGCAAAGACTGAGTCACCTGGACTCCCGTGGATCCATCAGGGCTACAGGTGTACAATCTTCTCTTAAATTTCTCTCTCTGCCCTTGTTTAGTTTTTTTCTTTCTTGGCCTAGGAGGAGGGTTTTACCCCCTACCTGAGCAAAGCCTAGCTGTGTAAATGGTTTTGAATTTCTTTGTAAACCATTCAACAGCTCTTGTTCTGGCTGCTTTATCTCACCGTCTGAGAGGAGCCAAGGGCTGCCCTGTCCGATAATTCTCAATACTGCTTTTGCGTCCAACGTGGGATATGTATACATCATGGGACCCTTCTGCCCAGAGGCGCTCAGCATATGGGAGGACTGTGAAGGGGTTCTTAGCACGAGAGAAGAAAACATTTCGTTGAAATTTTAGAAAGAATTGGAATTGGGAAACTTCGAAATTATTCAGAGCTGAGGGTCTGGCAATGGTCCTAGAGCCTGAAATAGGGAGAAGAAGAAAAAGGTGGGGAAGAAAGGATACTTTTGAGCACTGAGCAGTGGCAGAAACTGCTATAGTGAACTGACCCACCAGGTATGATTCCCAAGCATTGGGGCGGATCTGTGTGCTGGTCAGAAGAGAAATGACCCTGTGCCTGAGCACAGACACATAGGCGTCTTTTAGAATGAGAGCCATGGACCAAGGAGGGGTCCTGGAGGTGGAAGACACCCAGGAGAAAACAAAGAGGAAGAGACGTTACCAGCTCCAAGCCACCTGCCTACTTCTTTGACTGTGACACGCCCTGAGAGGATCCCATTCGGGACCCAGGCCATGGAGTGGCCAACCTGCTCTGGCTGCTTCATCTTCTCAGGGATGCACAGTTTCTTTGTCTGCCTTGCTTAGGCCCTTTAACCTTCCCCTTGGTGCTGAAAGCCTCTTGCTATGAGGGTGACAATGTATTTCTGTCTTCTCAGAGTGTGTAGGGGCTACCATGGACTTGAGGTGGACATTGGGTTTTGACTGTCTACCAAAGGGACTGGCTGGGCTAGGCAGCCACTTGTGTCCTGCCTTTATTTTGTAGCCAGATGCTCACTTTCAGGCAGTTGTTCCCCCCTCTCCCCCAAGTGAGTGTGTCTTCCTTTGGTAGTTGTTTTGTGATTTTCTGGTTTTTAGGTCACTGCTACAGTCATAGCCATACTCCTTTTTCCCCCCAACTTATTAATATTTATCATGCACAAAAATGCCTTTAATCAGTCTAGCCTATATTTTTAATTATCTTAGCCATAATTTGCTGATTATTACAATATAATGGATGTGCATTCGGAATTAGGTACTTCTCTAAATCTTGGTTTTATTTTTCATATGTCTGAAAGTATTTGAAGAAAACAAATCACAGCAACTTTTAATTTGTGTGAGAACCGTAGATGCAACCATGAGGGGTCCCCATATTCTTGTTTTACTTTACTCCCCATTTAAGCAGTTCTAGTATTCTTTATTTCCTCACTGTCTCAGAAGGATGCAACTTTCTGAATTTCCGTCACAGCCAAATCCAAATACTGGTTACTGTCTGCAATGGGAAGGAACAGTTAACAAAGCAGTATATCACGTGCTATTTAAAATCCAATTATAAAAGCTAATTATTTTCTAAAGAGATGCTCTGTTTTGGTTAAAGCTGTGCTGCCTTCCATAACAGAATGTATGAATTTACACAAGTATGCTTGAACTATTTTAGCAGAGATTAAACAGAACATTTTAACACCGTTCAATCAAGCCAGTCTTTCTTAAATGAACGAATACTTGTCCTTCACAATAGAAGCAGAAGTACTTAGTTCACCAATTTTTCACCACTATTTTTTGTTCTTCTGCCCATGAAGGTGAATGTATTGAAGCCCTTAGTTCATACAAGAAATGTGTGAGTTACATGTGCATCCGTGGAGGCCACTGCTTCTCAAGAGCAACTCCTGCGAGCATAAGGGGACAGGCAACAGGGCCCTTTGAACCGGAACCTTTATTATCAGAGAGGCCTGGCAGCCTCACTTCTCTTACAGAGGGCTCCTGGGGGCATAGTGCCAGCCCCGGAATGAACTGTTCCCAGCCTCCCGGGCCTGTGCTTCTGATTTTGACTATTGCCTGTTCCCCTCATCCCAGTGATCCTCCCTAAAGTCCTTGGCCTGCGTCAGGGCCTCCTCCTGCCCACCCATCCTAGCACCTCAGTGGCTGCACAGCCTTACAGGGCAACTCACAGTGTCTGCTGAGGGCTTTTCCTGGCTGCCAGGATGCTCCCAATCACGTTAAGGGAAAACTCTTTCAAGGAACTGTTTCGAAAGCCACTAGCTTGCCTCAGATGAGGGCTGAAAACGCAGATTCCTCCAGGGATTGGGGAGGTGTGGGGAATGGAAGAGATGGAAAATGTGGGGTGGATGGGAATGTGGAAGACCGCACAGTTCACGCTGCGTAAGAGGGTAGCTGGGACTGAGCTCCCACAGACTTTATGGTCCAGCTTCCAGACCCTCCAGGTTTTCAAGAGCAGCCAGCACCCAGATCTTATGTGCAGTCTCCCAACCTAAAAATGCAGAAACACTGCTTGGCTCGAGCAGAACTTGTTGGTAGATGGACTGAGCTCTGGTTCGTTAGTCCACAGCCTCCGATTTGTTTCACTGTTGTCCTCTCTGCTGCCTCCACACTGATTCTTCTCTCCCGAGTACTTTGTGCTGGCTGCAACAACAAGGAATTTCTTTGGCATCCCTGAAAGTTCACAGTTGAGGTGCAGTCCATGATTGAGAGTCTGGAGATGCAAATTCCATTTCCCGGTCAATAGTTGGGCTCCCTCCTGTGTCGGCTCCATCCTCAAGCAGGTTTCAAGGTGGCTGCCTCAGTCCCAGACCTCACGCCTTTGAATAACAACGACCAGAGGAGAGAGAAGATCTTTTCCTGAGGCTCTTTCAGAGTGAAGAGCCATCCAGAAACCCCAGCCAGTTGCTCCTCGTGTCTCATTGGCCTAAACTGGGTCATGTGTTCTGTCCTGAACCAATCAGATAAGGGGGGCGGGATTACCCTTATACCAGCCAAGCCTGAGCCCTGGAGGTGGGTTGGCTTATAATTTCCTGAGGCTCATGGACTTTGCATGCCCCTGTGTGTGGCTGTGTGGATGTGTTATGTGTCTTACACACATGTGCATCCCTGAACAAAATCTGGGTTCTATGAACACAGAAGGTTGTATGGATGGCGGGCAATCTACTGTAACTTGGTTTGTATTTTATAAAACTGCCTTTCTCAGGCCTGGTTTTGCAGTATAGAACCCAGAGCTACTTCCTGCCAGTGTTCATATTCTTGCAACTGGGCCAATTGATACTGCTCCCAAATCCACATATTGATTTTTTCCATCTCCACATGGAGACTGGAGGCAGACAGGCAAATGTGAGTTTGTACAACAGCTTGGGCATGGGCTTGACACACTTACAAACAAATAACATTTCTGAGTCCATTTAAAAAATCTGTAACATGGGGAGAATATAATTACCTCAGTGGGTTGTCAGGAGATTGAATGCAAAGCATGTAATACAGCTCTTGGTGTACAGTAAGTGATTAATAAATAGTAATTTTCATGATTATGTTTATATCTTCATTTCTGAAGGTAGCTATTTAAACACTAAACCTGGGTTTATGGCAATGCATTAAGTATCTGGGGTTGGTACTCTTTTTATCACTTAACCAATATCTAAAAGGCAGCAAAGTGTCTTGGCTTAGAGTTTAAGGAAGTGAGGATTGAAACCTGTCTTACGTTTTCAGTGATGACAAGCTATGCTGACTTAGCCAATTGATTTTTCTTGCTCTTTTTCTTTAAGCACAAATATGGGGTTTTAACTTTGCCACTGAACTGGGGAGTTGAAGTAAATGCATTATCAGCAATTGGCTGCAAAAGGAATTAAGCAAAGGAATCAAGTTCTTTAGCTTTCTGTTCACTTTTTCTTCCACAAAGGCCAATTCTGGGAGGTGACTACTGTTCCTCTCAACTCCCTTGTGTCTAGAAGGGTCTGTGAAATTGAAGACAATGATTTAAGGTTCAGATTTTCTTAATATTAGTGATCACTTACATTGGTATAGTGCTTTGCAGTTTATAAAATGCTTTCATATTTTACAAACCACAGGATTTTAAAGTTTGTGAGATTATAAATTGTGTTTTGCTCACTATTTATCTCTAATCTTTATCCCAATGCTTGGTGCTCATAGTGCACTACAAGTGGTGGGGACCAGTATAGGGACAGGTGTATAACTGTGTGTGGTAAACAAATTGTTCTTTTCAACCATGCCAGTACATTTCTGAGACTAGGTGACCTCATTTAGAGACACCATCAAAAGTTCATACCTAAGGCACTTTCCTGAGACATGGATCATAAAGTCCTTCTGAGGCCCTGCTCACATATTTATGTCCCACTCTTTTTCACATCTGTGAAATATTATGATTAATAAAACAAAACTTAGGTAACAGCTCTAAAGAATTTATATTAGCTGCTTCATTTCTTTTCCGTGTTCAGTTGGTATTGAAACTGCTATCTTGTGAGGGAATCAACAGAATTTTGACATGAAAATGAAGTCCTTGTAATTGAAATCTTCTCCACATAGACCTTGAAGGATTTAGGTGAAAGTTGGCTAATTCTACTACGTTTGAAGAATCTCCAATACCAGGACATTGCCTGAGGCTTACTGCTTGTTCCCAGACCCCATGTTTTCCATGAGAAAAAAGCAATGCTGTGCTTACTCATTCAGTGACATCCAGTGTGCCAGGCACTGACTTAGGCAGCAGGACAGGGTGGTGGACAATGGCTTCCACCCTCAGGAACCTCAGGAGGAAGCAAGTGGAGGGTTTGGGTCAGTTCACTAGAGGTCTAGGGGTGAGGGGTGGAGGTTAGAACCAGTGTTCTCCTCCAAGCCCCTCCCCTGCAATGAGACGTGTGGGGCTGGCAGCTGGACTTCTGACTCTCACACACCTGGCCCTGAACAAGCACAACTAACCCTTGGGGTTGAGCCTGGGTGACCTTTGGTTTAGTGTAAGAGCTAGGTTTAGTGTGCATAAATGCTAATAATAAGAACTTCAGTGGCTTAAGAACATTGTCCAGGTTTCCAGGCAGGAGTGGAGCAGAGCAGAATGTGAGGCTGTAGGCTGGCTTCCTTGGCACGAAGCAGAGACACGAAGCGTCTCAGGATGACGAGGCTGGCTGGCAGCCTGCAGGTGCAGGGGACGTTAGTGTTCTCAAGTCTGGGAAAGACTTTGATTTTTCTGAGTTGAAGCATAGATAATTCTAAGGGAAAATGGGATTTATTTTTCTAGTGACTTCTGGAGACAGGTACCACTTTTGCACTTCTCCAAGGTCAAGGTAGTTTCCCTAGATCAGTGCCGCTCAAACTTGAATGAGCACGTGACTACCTGGAGGCTCTGGCTAAGATGCAGGTGAGGTTCAGCATACAGTGGGAGCAGCTCACCACAGTAAGTCCTGCAGAAAGCTTGGCAGCCCATCATCAAATGATGAGCTCGTGTTATGCCCAGTGATGTGATCCTGCAGCAGCCTCTTAAAAATGGATGGGTTACAGCATAAATCTCTAAAAGGAACTAAATCCATTGATTATCTGCTGGGCACTGGCTTTAGCTGTCATTAGATGTAGTTGGTCATTTGGGCTTAAAAACAATTATAGACATTTAAAAACAAATTCCATTTTCATGTTTTGTTACTTTTGAGCTACATCAAATGGGTTCTCTCAGAAAGGAAATAAAGGCTCAAGTTTCATTAGAAATTAAACTCAAAATGATTTCAGGAAAATTGAAGCCTCATATCAAATGTGGGTTTAAAAGGCCCAATCTTTCATCCAATGCAGTGCATCCCAGGCTAGCAAGTGGCTTTTTTATCAATTTCCCAAGCTCATGGTACTTTCTAATGAAAAGATAATCATGTAACATAGACCAAACTGATCTTCCAAAATCACTTTTAGTGGATTTGGAAGAGAGGCTTGCGGAGTGTTTCTTCATTTATTTTTATGGGTCACATTCCATCCCTAAAACATTCCATGGGCCTGTCAGCGACTTTGATTGAAGCAGAAATTTATCTTATCAAATATCCTGATGAGGACTTAGAAGGGTCTTTGCTGTTAAAAGGGTTTTGTTGTAATGGTATTTATCTTAATCAGATTTGGCTGACACATCACTCATAGAATTTTAGAAGGAAAAATAATCTAACCAACTTAGAAATCATCTAGTCTAACCTACTTATTTTACTGCCGGGGAGTTTGCCAAGATCACTTGGGCCTGTCTTTGAATCCCAGTCCTGGGCTCTCCCGTCTTCCACAGTGCATTTCTGTGTTGATTTATGGATGTGATAGGATGGCTGTGAGGCATGTTCTGTCTGATACCATTCATTTCATTTCTCTGTCATCCAGACCCTGCCTTCTAGCAGACTCCCAATGGACTCACCAGTGCTCCAGGAGAGGAAATGGCATGGTAGGAGCCTGGATCCTACAATTCTGTGTTCTTGGTCAAATCCTACTTTGTTCTGTACATGTTGTGTGACTTTGGGTGAGCCACTGAGCCTGTCTGTGCCTCAGTTTCTTCAGATGTGAAATGGGGACCTTCCTCACAGTATAGTGGGAATTGAATGAATAAATACCTACAGAGCAATTGGAGCAAACAGGTGCATGGTATGTGGATTTGCAAACTATGGGTTTCCACTTGGTATTGAGTTGTGAAATCAGTGTTCTGAATCGTAAAGAGCATTAGAAAATCAAATGGCATATAACAGAACAAAATAGAACAAATTAGAGTGCATTGCATTTATGTTCCTGTGTGTGTGTTTGATGGCTCACAGTGTGAAATATGTATCTCACAGTAGATTGTAGTTCAGAGTTCTGAAGCTAGGGATGGAGTGAGTGAATCCATTTCCCTAAGCCCAGTCTTATCAGGGTGCAAAGGCATATTTTAGCATGAATGCACAAGGTCAGCTCTGGCTAAAACTTCAATGTGCTTCCTTTGCAGAGAGAAACCAAAGGGCAGTTTCTTATTGACCACATCTGCAACTACTACAGCTTGCTGGAGAAGGACTACTTTGGCATTCGTTATGTGGACCCAGAGAAGCAGCGGGTAAGAGCTGACCTCTGTCTAGACCCATTTGGGGGAGTCACTCAGGCTCTGGGGTGCCAAAGAGGTTCCTCTCAGAACGATCATGATGCACTCTTGTTCTCATGGTTATGGATGGTTCCTGACCACATGAAACCAACCAGCCTGGGGGGTGTGCATGAGCGCATGTGTGTGTGTCTGTGCATGGGTGTGCAAGAGTCTGGCATTGTTCCCACTGGGCTGAGTGGGGCAAGAGAAGGGAACACTTACCTTAGGCTTTCCAGAAGTTACTCCCACCTGGTTGAATACAAAATGTTTCTGTGCCCTTTGAACCCAAAGTTTGCCAAAGTTCTTCAAACAATGACTACATAAAATCTCATTGTAGAGAAAATCCACTCCTCACTATAAAAAGCTGCTGGTACACAGGAGAACAGGGCAATGACTGCTTCATGGGTACAAGGTTTTCTTCTGGGGAAATGAAAATGTTTGGAACTTGATATGGGTGGTGGTTATACAACACTGTAAATATACTAAATGCCACTGAAATGTACACTTTAAAATGGTTAATTTTGTGTTATGTGAATGCCACTTCAATTTTAAAAATTTTTGGCAGGTGAAGGGTTAAGATGCTTTGAAAGCTACGCCTTGGACACCACTAAATTTGTCAGCCTCCATTGTATTCCTGCTCTTGGACACACCTATCCTTTCTGGTCTCTGTTGGTGTTTAAGAGCGAGCAAGGGAAACTTGCCTTTTGAGCTGGTGTACCAGCTTAATTGTGTTCAGGTATGGCATATGTCAGAGTCACAGTGATATATGTCCCTCACATCCAAAAGGCCCCAAGAATCTTCATCCCAGCTCCCACCACCTGAGATTTCCCATTCCGCAACCCCTCTGTGGGTCCCAGGTGTGGGTTAAGAAGTCCTATATCTGCTTCTAACCCTGCCCCACTGCCAGGCAGGGCAATGTGTGAAAGGCTCAGCTAGGGGGTAGGGTCAGGGATGGGGGGACGGGGCCCCTCAGACTTCTTTAATTTTCTTTCTTACCAGTGTTCCTGGTCACCTTCCTGTCCCCTTTCCCCTCCATAGAACACCATCTGGTTCGTGATTTTGTGTCTACTGACCTAACACAATGAGGAGAAGCATTGTGTGTTTTTTTTCTTTTTCTTTTTTTGTAAAGGAGACTGAGGAATAGATTAGATTTTCTTCTGAAACATGGAGAATCTTACTAGGCTCTTGGAGTCTAGCAGGACCTAATTTTCTAGACAGGGACACAATGTAGTGGCTCAGAAGAAGGAAGTTTTGGTTTCCTGTAGCACTTGCAGGAGCCATTTAGGGCCAGCCATTTACCTGAGTGAGAGGAAGGCACTGATGAAGATGTAGGGTTCACATGAGGTCACAGAGGGGATTTGTGTGGCATTTACTACCGATTAACTGTGGTTTCCAGACCTGGCCCTGCAACAAAATCCCCTTAGGTGTTTGCTAAACGCGATTAGTATGGACACTATTCTAGACCTTCTGATTCAGAATCCTGGGTCTAGGGCCAGGAACATTATTCTAATACATCCTGCTTCTACTTTTGATAAAGCCATTCCAGCTTTGGTCTTCTGTCAGTGTTGGGGACCATGGCATAAAGACATCCATAGACATGACTTCATATGGCCTATGAAGGTATTACCCTTGTATGCAAAGAGAAACAGGCTCAAAGACGTTACTCGCCTAGGGTCTCACAGCTAGTAAGTGATGGAGTATTTGAGTTTAGGATTATAGTTTAAACTCTAATCCCTGTATGTTGAACAGATTCTGTGGACTATATTAATCATCTAACCACCCCTGAAAAATCATTTGCGTGTGTGTGTGTATGTGCAAAATTCCATTTTAAATCCTAAATAGCCAACCTATAGAAGTCATTCTAATTACCATTAGTTGAACATATATCATGTGCCAGGAATTGTACTCATATGGTCTCTAGTCTTCCCCAAAACACTGCAAAGAAGAGGAAAACCAAGGTGCAGAAAGAGTCAGTGGCTTGCCTAAGGCCACATGGCTAGTAATTGTTGGTGGAAGGATGGGATCTGAATCCACATTTTTTTCCATTTCATCTCCCACATGGAAATTTGAAACATAGTTTAGATCAGGATCGGTAACCCTTTTCTGTAAAGGACCATATTGAAAATATTTTCAGCTTTGTGACCCACACAACCTCTGTCATAATTACTCAATTATTCTTTCAATTATGGAAAGCAGCCAGAGATAATATCTAAAGTAATGGATGTGGCTGCATTCCAAAAAAAACACCCTTTTTTTCCAGTAAAAGTATTTTACAAAAAAATAGGCAATTGGCCATAGTTTGCTGACCCATTGCCTAGACAATAGCTGGAAACGACTTAAATGCATTAGCCTTTTTCATTTCTCTTAACTCTCTCACTGGGGAGATATTGGATAAAACATTAAGAGAAGTGTTTAGAATTAGAATCAGAGATATCAATATAAACTCATGATTTTTTCAAAAATTGCATAGATATAGAAATAAATATAGGTGTGTGTATATACGGCCTAGTACACATACATTTATTTATAGGTTCTGTCCACTGAGATGGTCTAGAAGCAATGACATCACAGTAGCAATGAGCACACCTAGCCCCTAGAACTTGGTTTCTAATACCATTCTCCAATGAAAAGAATAGTGCTCATTGCAGAAACGGCTGATTCTAGGGCTGAGATAGGGAAATCACAAGGTGAATCTGAAGCATCTTATGGTGCCAGAAAGTTCGGAAGTGCTCATAAAGCTAAAAGATGGGGCCCTAGGAAAGGCTCGGAGCCAACCTGAAAGAACTTTCAATGGCCCAAACTGGAACAGTAGGAGTGGCAAAAATAAATAATATCCCCTGCATCATACAGTTATTATATTTATAGCCTTTTGATTTTGAGGCTACAATGTGAGTGTAGCTTCCACATGGGTTTCTGAGCAGTTGCTGTGTGAAAGTGCATGGACTGTGTACTCTGAAAGATGCTTGGACTATGCACTTAGAAAGATGTGAATTAAATCACATCGCTGCCAGTTAATAAGCTGTGTGATGTTGATCAAGTTTCTGAGCCTCTCTGACTGTGTCCTGATTGTTAAAACAGATACCAATACCTACATGTAGGGTTGATATGGGAATTAGAGATAAGGTATACAAATGCTTACCATGATGTATACTGAGCACATGGTTTGTATTATTTTTATTCCTAATTACTGGTATTGCTATGTATTGGCTAGGTGAAGCAGTGGTGTGATGAAATAAGGCCATGATTAGCAAGTTAAAACCTAGAAATGCTAATAACTTCTTTTAAAGGCAGGGTAGCCATTATTATGACCTTCAGGAAGAGATGAGGGAAAGTGAGCCTTGGATAATTAGAAAAATGGGCTCCAAGGAATAGACACTCTGATATGGGAGTTTTAAGCAAAGATTAATTGACCAGCATTGGTTTTTTTTTTTTTTTTTTTGTCTTGTTTGTTTTTTCTCTTTGTTTTGTTTTGTTTTTAGCAGCTCCTAAACTTCTTCTCAATGGAAAATAAACCCAATGAATTATTTGGATAGAAAGCTAATCAACAGAGAAAATCAAGTTAGTTAGAAAAGTTGAGGTGGAACTTACCTCTGCCGTGGGAGTTGGTGGTTTGCCTACAACTCTTCACAATTTGGTTTATGGGAACCCATTGTAGAATATTAAATATTTAGCACTATTGCATTTGGAACACCGTATGTTCGACAAGATGTCTCGTGCCCCATGTGCTCTGTGAGTGGTAAGGACTAGGTCAGTAAATGATGACTATCTTTTTCTGTTTTAATGGTAAGGGCCCAGAATTTCCATTAATTTAAAATTTGAGATGGGGAGGGGCAGGCTGACTAAAAATGGTCCATAAAAATCCCCTTGAGTTTCCATCACATTTGTCTTCTGAAGAGCTCATACTATCTTAGTTGTATACGATTAGGGAAAAGGTGTGTGCTATTGTCTTCATTTTACTGATAGAGAAGGCTGGGACTCTAATAAGTTGAGAAGTCTTGGAAGAAATAATTCAGGAATTAGAAGTTAGTACATGACTTAAGTCCAGCTATTTTTTCTTAAATGTAGCATATTCTTTTTATTACTTCTGCTCAGGTGTTTGGGTAACTTCTTTTTGGAAAGCTGAAGTTTTAAAATCGTTGAATTTCATAATTCCAAGTTCCTATGGCTATGCTTTGAACTACCCATTGCCCTGAATTTTCTTTCTTGTTCTCTCTCTCTTTCCTTTTTCCCCCGACTCAGCTGGGGAAGTTACCTTAGAACTGAGGACCCCACCCCCAGCCCAGCCACAGGAGGACTGACTTGGTTATAGGTGGTTGGTTACAGTCTGCAGGCAGATTGGACCCAGTGCTTTTTTTTTTTTTTTTAAATAGGTTTTTATTGATTTCAAAGAGAGGGGAGAGGGAGAGAGAGATGGAAAAATCAGTAATGAGAGAGAGTCATGGATTGGCTGCCTCTCACACACCCCCTACTGGGGATCCAGCCTGCAACCCGGGCATATGCCCTGACTGGGAATTGAACTGTGACCTCCTGGTTCATGGGTCTGTGCTCAACCACTGAGCCACACAGGCCAAGCTGGACCCAGTGCTTTTGATTTTAACTTTCCCATTTCTAAGCATTTGTTTAACCCACTTACATCAGTGTCATTCTGACTCATACTTAAAGGCAACAAAATCACTTTGGAGATCCACACCTATGGGGCAATCTCTTCAAGCGCCTGTGTTAGGGCATTGGGTGTCATGCGGCCATCAGGCATGCTTTCTGGTAGGACGACCTGGGAAATCACGGATGCAAGTACATGCTGACCCCTGTTGACTCCCTCCCCCAAATATAATTACAGCCCCGAGGTTTTTATGGTAGCCAGAAAGGACGAGCAAGTCTATCAGTGAGTTTATTAATAATGGGAAAAGACCTTTTCCTTGTTAGAGCAATTTGCTCTTTCTAGAGGTACCTGGGGAAAGACCTGGAGTGGAATAAAAACAGGTCCAGTGATTTGAGGCTTCATTCTGGGGATAGTGCCAAGAAGCCAGACAGCATTATTTCCCACCAGCTGCTCCTGCCATTGAAAGGCTGCTTCCTGCTCCCGGGGACAGTTGCTTCACAGATGCTTGTCACTAGGGATGAGAGTGGTATCTCAGATTTAGGGCAGCCCTGCGCTGTAGAGAAGGGTCGTGCTGCTGCCTCAAGTTACTGGTCACGAATTTGTCTGCTTGATGAGTCCTCTTTTGTTTTTAAATTTCAGGAGGTGTTAAAAAAATCAAGACTGCTTAGATACCTGTTTGGGGAGGGGTATGGACCAGCAACTGGCTTTGTGGGGAAAGAGTCTGGGCACTCAGGTTACAAGGAACAAAGCACTATCACAATAGCTTGAAAACTGGATGTACTGTCTAGTGGTTCAATTGTGGCCCAAGGTATGAATGCTGACAGATTGGGGGAAATTGTCATATTCCTTCAGCAGAAAGCAGAATTTGGTGCTTAACTAAAATGACTGCTCATAATTGACTCTGTCTACACCCATGCCCTTGCCTGGACAGGATGGGATTCCTGATACAGACAGGTTGCACTCTGGAGTCATGTAGCCAACTGGGATGTGACAATTTTAGTGGAGGGAGGAACAAACTCAAGAACTGGTTGTCATACTTGGGACAAAAGACAGACATAGGAATAAGTGGGGCTGAGAAAATGCCATTTTATCCCTGTTTGAGTTAGGGAAAAACAAGAGGATATCCACAGGTAGGATAATCTTCCTTCTTGGTGGTGAGAGCCTCCTGGGCTTGGATTAGATGACAGAAATGAATTAGGGAGATAGGGCTAAGTGCCATCATTAGTGAGAGAAGCGCTAGCTGGAGGCCTCCAGCAGTCAGGAATATCAGAGCTGACCGGAGACTAGCAGGTTTGGAAGTTTCAAGATAGCTTTATAGACAATTTTCAAGTCAAGCTGGAAAAAAAGACTAGAATATAACTATGATGTATAACTTGGAGGATTATAAGCAGATTAGGTTAGGAAATGACAGTCTGAAGCAGACTTCTATTTCTTTTCACCCATGCTCCAGAAGATCTTTCAAAGGTTCAGTTGTAATTGTGTGTTCTGTGCAGGGAGGGTAACAATGAGCATCTTAGCTTGGGCTGCTAAGAGAAAGCACTGTAGACTGGGCAGCTGGAGCAGGACACTTATTTCTCACATTTCTGGAAGGTGAGAAGTCCAAGATCAAAGTGTTGACAGATTTGTTTTCGGTAAGGACTCTTTCTGGCTTGCAGATGTCTGCCTTCTCCCCGTGTCCTCACATGGCATTGGGGCAAGGAGGTGGGGTAGGAAGCAAGTGCTTGTACTCTGGTCTCTCTTCTTCTTCTTGAAAGGGCACTAATCCCATCATAGAGTCCCCACCCTCATGACTTCTTTTAAACCTAATTACCTTCCAAAGACCCCAACTCCAAATACTATCACACTGGAGGTTTGGGCTTCCGCATGTGAATTTCGGAGGAGATCACAAACATTCGGTCCATATTAAGGAGTGAGAGTTTTAGGTATCTATTGCTGTGTAACAAATCTCCCCAGAACTCAGTGGCTCAAAACAACACAATTTTATTGTATCTCAGGATTTTATGGGTCAGGAATTTGAGCAGGGCTCAGCTGGGTAATTACTCTGCTCCAAATGGTATTGACCGGGCTCACTAAATAATAGTCAGTTGGTGACTAGCCTGGTCTGGGGGTCCAGCACGTCTTCAGATGCCTGGTGCCTTGATGGGGATGGTTGATAGGGGGGCATGGGGGTGGAGGCTCCCTGTGCATGTGGTTTTAGAGCCTTTCTACACGGCCTCTCCAGCAGGGTGTCTGAATTTCTTACATGCCACTTTGGGCTCCAAGTGAAATGGAACTACTTGCCAAATAAACTGTAAAAAGAGAGTGGGTTTTAGGGGGAGGTGGTAAGTTTTGGGCATGTTGAGTTTGAGATGTCTGTGAGATGCTGAGGTGGAGATGTTAGTGGATCTGAAGCTTAATGAAGAGGGTTAGGCCACAGGGAGAGATTTGGGAGCCCCTGAGGCCGTCACTAGTGCAAAGCCCTGAGAATAGTTCTCAGAGATGAGGGAGAGAGAGAGTGAGAGGAGAATCTGAAAACTAAACAACATCCATATTTTAAAGGATGGTCCAGAAGGAGAAACCTGCAAAGGAGACTGACCAGGACCATACACAGAAGAAAGAATAGAGTGAGGAGAGATTCTGGAAGCAAGGGTAGTTATACACTTAATAAAGGGGAATGGCTCCAGTTTCAAACATTTGGAAGGAAGGAGGGTCAGAGGACACTATTGCCAAGAGCTTTGACACCAGGAAGACCAGGACGAATCCAGTTCCTGTTGCCTGCTGGTTGTATAACTTTGAGCAAGCTCTTTAACTTAGGCCTCAATTTTTTAATCTGAAAAAATGGGGATACTATCAGTACCTGTGCCATAGGTTTGTTCTTTAAATGCATTAGTCCATATTATCAACATACACCACTGGTCTCTTTACTATTCCATGCTTTAAGAGTTTGTGGAGTCAGTGGATCTAGCAACCAGGAGATCTTTGACCTTAGAACAGTTTGGTGACAATGTTAAATTTATATGGCTTGACAACAAATGTCACAGAGTGGTAAATTCCACTGTAACAAGCTTGAAGGAATTGCATCATTTCCTTTATGATTGCATTTGGTATCCTATTGTACTTTAAAATAAACAGCAGTGAATGTTTTTATAACCTCTGTTGCATTTTTTGACTACTATTTTTTTCTTTAAGTGCAAATTAAGGATTTCTTGGATGTAGAGCAGGTGTTTGAACACAAGTGTCAGGTTGCTGTCCCCCCCATATATTTTTACAAATGAAGTTTTACTGGAACACAGCTACTTCTGTTTGTTTATGCATTACCTGTGGCTGCTTTCGTGCACCAGTGGCAGAGTTGAGTAGTTCTGACAGATCATGTGGACCACAAAGCCTAAAACATTTACTGTCTGGTCTTTTAGGAAAAAAAATGGTGCTTATGCTTTCCTAGGCTTTCTGTTTCTGCCTGTCTCTTACAGTGTTTCTCCTGGCTGTTACTTCTAGGTTACTCATCACTGACAACCTAGAATACAAAAGCAGTTTTGACTGAAGGAGCAAAAATCACTACACAGAAGCAATGAAGGGGTTGTTGGGATTTTTTTTTAGTTTTTTTTTTACATAGATTAATTTACAAAAGGACAAATAACTTTTCCGTGTACGTGATCTATAGATGTTGTTGTTGCTGTGTGTAGTAGGTTTTATTGAAACTGGAGTGGAAACCATGGTTACTGTAGCTACCTAACTAGGGCCTAGTTCTGACTGTTCTACCCAGAGCACTGTTAAGGCTGCATTCATTCTGGTGGCATTCTTAGTTTCCCCAGCGAAGGCCAGAGGGCCCAGAAACGGCATAAACTGGCTAGATGATGCAAAGACTGTTACTCTGAGGCTTTACCAGGTGAGATGTGAGAGTCAGGCCATCTTTCCAGGGCTTTCTGAGAAGTGGTTGGGTTTTAGATCTGGTGACTCCAAAGGGAAAAAACAATCTTTATTTGGGAGGAGGCACATTCATGATTGTTTAAAGCCCCATTGGTTATTTAATACACCTCTCTGGGCTACAGATTACTCTTGTCTAGGATGCCAAGGGTCTTGAGAAAGATAGCAGAGAGGTGTGTAATTTATTCTATAATCATAGGCTAAATCAGTTTCAACAGAAGCCCAACATTTTTTTTTTTTTTAATAGGTATGATTTTTATTTTTGTTTAAAGTATTACAGATGTCCCTTTTTCTCCCCAATGACCCATTCCCCCCGTTCCTTCCCCCTCCCCAGTCACTCTCCCCACCATTGTCCGTGTCCTTGGGTTGTGCATATATGAACATAAATTCTTTGGTTACTCTCTCCCGCTCCCCCCCCCGACATTTTGTCAGTCTCAACTATGAGAAGTTCAACATTTGAAGATAACTTATATTGTTTACTTTTGGGAGCTTGTGTATGTATGTGTGTGTGTGCGTGCATGCACAGCTACTGAATTAAAAATCAATCTACTTAGTCACCAATAATTACCACTTCACGCCCACCTTCCTTTTCCTCAAACAAGCCAAAATTAGAAAGTACAAAATAACTGCACTATGTCTCTGAAAGGGCAGAGAAAAATGATCTCTCAGGGCTAAGTTCCGCTGGGCCGAGCAAAATTAAAAAGGAAGAAACATTTACTGGCAATGTTCTCATCCTTCAGGGCCATAGAATGTGGAAGATGAGAGCTGAAGGAATCGTAGGGCTCCCTGTCCCCCAAGATCACAGATAAGGAAATCAGGGCCTGGAGGCTTTATCATCGCTCTGCTTTCCACCCCTTTGTGTGGCTTCCTTCCATTCCTCTTTTTCTTCAAGCTGCTGTCAATCAAAATACATTTGTCCTAAGTGGCTTGAAATGTTGTCAGGCTAGATTGTCAAAACTAAAGCCTGGTTAAACTGGGACTTCTCGCAGGGGACTGCAGTGACCAGGGTTCAAACCTAAAGCAAAAGGAGTAAACCTTTACTGAAGGAAGGACCTTCAATATCAGGAGGGCAGTTTCTGGTGGAGAGTTGGGGAGACTGTCTTAGGCCCAGTTCCCAGAAAACAGATTCTGAGATGAAAATTCCAGGTTTATTAGGCAATGTTCCCAGGAAAAGACTCGTAGGAGAGTTGGATGGGACAGGGGAGCCAAGGAGTCCATGCGAGTGTGTGGTGTCAGGCAGCCATGCAGAGGTGACGTGGGCTCAGTCCCACAGATTAGCTCTGGAGCAGTGTGGGTCCTGCCTTAGAGTGTCCTGGCCGCAGGACAAGGACCGGAGGTGTCCATCCTTCCACACGTGTCAGTTATTAAATTGCTGCCCTCTGGGGGTTGGTGCTAGTGGGGTCTCAGTTCTCCACCCTTCAATGGACCCCAATAAAGGAGTCAGACTACAACTAAGGGGAGAGCTGCCTGAGGGGACCCGGCAGAGCCCTGACAGTACCTCTGCAGATACCTTCCTGACACCTTCACATCATGCTGTGGGCACATCCTCCGCTTCCTCTCACTCCCGGGCTCATTAGGTAGAATCAGCGGTTGGGTCTCAGCTTCCATAGTCTTTGGAATTTTTATTCTAAATGAGAGTTGAGGAAACGAAGGTTTCAGTCTCAGTAAACCAAGCACAAAATCAGAATTTTGGGTTGGCAGACTTTCTTTTCTGCTTCTCTTGGGGAGTATCAGTTTCCAGTAAGGGAACAAAATAGCATATATTCCAAGTGGCAATAGAAAGGAAAATAGAAATGCAATAAATGTTCTAAGCCTTATCTCTAATTACCAAGTACATCACGGTGGTTATTTTCTCCCAGACTTGACTTCATTGCCCAACTCATTACTCTAACAGGAAGAATGAAAAAAGGCAGGAGAATTGTCTGTCCATGTAAAGCAGAGGGAAGGTGGGGGGTGGGGGGGGGGTGACAGGAAGAGAATGACAGAGGTGGGCTCATCAAGGGGCCAGTGAACCAGCCCAGGGGGCCCTCTCAGTGAATGTGAAGAAATGGGAACAGCTGGGGTGTATAGAGCCTTCACTATGCTCCAAGCTCTGTTCTGAGGGCTTCTTAGTGAATTAACCCTTTAAACTTCACAATGATGCTGTAAGTGAGGAAACAGAGGAACTTGTTGGAGGTCACACCACTAGTAAGTGGCAGAGCTGGGCTTTGAATCCAGGCCTCTGGCTCCCGAGTTGGCTATGGCTTTCTTAGTAATAATTCCTACTCCTCTGTGGCAGACAGAGCCAGCCCACCATGGCACTCCTTTTCACCGAGCCTTCACCCGGCCTTAGAACCCTCCTTGTAGCCCTGGGAGACTGCCACCAGTTAACCGGTATGGACACACAAAATGAAACTTACCTTCATCCCTGGAGGCAGAGAAAGGGTGGAGGGGTAGGTTGAAGCTAGGCTGAGAAGGCCTAAGGAGTTCAAAGGATGCCAGGCAAAGGAGAATTCAGAAAACATGTTTATATTTCAGACTTTATTGGCAAAATGACTGGTGATTTTCCTCTGCGAAATAGTAGCAATAGATATTGATCTCTGGCTGCTGTTATTTGTTTTCTCGCCTTAGTTCTAAATTATTCTATTTATTTCTAGAAAAGTAATTTCATCACCAGACATCCTTTTATTATTCTCAGGGAGCCCCATATATTGGAAGATGTGGTCAACCAATTAAATTGGACTTAAGTAACAACAGCATCAGCAAACAAGCATTTATCATTTTCCACATGCCAGCCACCGTTTAAGTGTCTTATCTTTTAAAAATTTTTTACTTTTTATATAGTGAAACATATTTTATGTTTATTAACTTTTAAAATTCTTACAACAACCCTACGAGGTAGGTACTATGACCATTCCCATTTTATAGTTGTGGAAATTGAGACACAGAGACGTTAAACATTTTTGCATAAGGTTATATAGCCAGTAAGTGGTAAAATCAATACACTTTCCATTCTCCCATTGTAACTGTGTAAAGAGCAAGCATAACTTCTGATTAGAAGGAGTGTGTGTGTGTGGGGGGGGGGGATGGAGAGTTATTGTTTAATAGGCATAGAGTTTGAATTTTAAAAGGTGAAAACATTCAGGAGGTGGATGGATGGTGGTGATGGTAACACACCATTATGAACATATTTAATACCACTAAGTTGTATGCTTTAAAATGGTTAAGATGGTGAATTACATGTTATGTGTATTTTACCACAATAAAAAAATTGGGGGGAAAAAAGATAACCAGGGTTCCCCAAATGAGTTGATATAATTTTGGCCATATGCAAAGAAACTTGCTATTCTAGTTTGTCTGTGCAATGTGTCAGGAGGAAATGCGTGCTTCTCTTTTAGATTCTTCCTGGTGTCGAAAGCATGAAAAGACCCCCATTCTTGTTTCTCAAGACCACAGAGCTCTGACACTCTGATGGAAACTACTGATTTGACCACTCAATTTTTCAGTTCCCGGTGAAAGAGAGAATGTTCGTTGTGGAGGGTGATACTTTTTAGAGTGAGCTGGCCCATCGGGAGGCTGCACAGCAAGGTTAGGGGCCTGCGCTCTGGAATTCCACTGCACCCTACCTTCACCAGTTATTTGCTGGGTGACCTTAGGCAAGTTGTTTAACATCCTGATTTCTCATCTGTAAATGGGGTGGTAGTGATGGTCTGTGGAGACTCTTGGAATAGTACCTGGCACTGGGGGAGCACTCAGCTCTTGTTAAACTTTATGGTTATGCATTACATCAAACAATAGTGATAATACAGAACCGTGGGGCTTATTGGCTGACACAGATGAGAGGGAGTAAGGTGTAAGTGCTCAACTGATGATAAACTTCCTCTTCTTTCCTCTCTAGTTCCAAGCAGGGTGGAGGGTGACCCATAAGTGAGGACTCTCAGACCTCTTAGTGGATACCCAATGGTACCCCTCTTATTGTCTTTATAAACTACAGGTGTATAAAGTGATGCTTCTTGACATTCCCTATATGGCTTCAGGGACATCATGTGATATCGAAAGCTGCTCAGATCTCAACATGGTAAAGTGACCATCACACATGGTGTGGACAGTGCTGGCTGCCGGGGCCTGCATGGAGTCTGCCTCAAACACCTGTCCATAACACGATTCTGGGCTACCCAGGTCTTTGAGCTCCTTTGTTTTGTGATGGAGCCGATCTTCCTTCTTGGTGACCTCAGGCCTCTGAAATGAAATATATATATATATACTTAATATATCTTTATTGATTTCAGAGAGAGGAAAGGAGAGGGAGAGAGAGTAATAGAAACTTCAATGATGAGAGTCATTGATCCGCTCCAGCCCGCAACCCAGGCATGTGCCCTGACTGGGAATCGAACCCTGATCGCCTGGATCCTAGGTCGATGCTCAACTGCTGAGCCACGCCTGGCTGGGCTGAAATGAAATATTAAAAATCACTTTTCCTCCCTACTTCAAAGGAAGAATTGGCTCTGTGTGTGACAGAGCTAATGCTGCCTGGCCCACTGTTAACCTGAGAGGAGGCCGCCTCAGGGAAGAGAGGCAAGGTGCTGATGCTGTCTTGGACTCTTTGAGGTCATAGATGTCAAAGTCTTTAGCCATCTGTGGCTTGCCCAGAGCAATGGAGCTCAAAGAATTACCTAGGGGTCAGCTAGAGCCACTAGAACATCCATTTAAGTGCATGTTCTCTCTCGTCTCTCCCAGCAGCTGTATGACTCAATACTACTCAGCAAATATGAATTCTCTGCAGTTTATACCCTGACCTATGGTATTATTGTTGCCCAATTGTTCATGTGGATCTCCAGAGGTAGAACCCTGAGGAATATCTATAGGAACCAAGGCTGTACTTTGGAAAAAGAAATTCCTTTATTAAATTCTTTTGGTTAAGTATGCATTATATGGTCCAGTCATTTGACCCACAATCTCTTTTTTTCTCCCCAGCACTGGCTTGAACCTAACAAGTCCATCTCCAAGCAAATGAAATGTAAGTGTCAATCTGTGGGTTTCACCTTTGCTATGAAGTAGCCAAAGATAGATTCTGTTTCTTGACAGAGTCTTTCCTGGCAGGGAAGAAATTGCTTTAGTGGAAGATCTGTGGGTGGGGCTTCTCTCTCCCAGGGACAGCTCTGTGACCTGTCTCTTATTTGCTGGCCTTGGGCCTCCTTGCAGTCACTGTTCCCATAGCCTCTTGTGTCTCTCCCTCTCCACCATCTTATCCTCATATTCCATGTTTGAGCAGGAAAACTGGGTTATATGGTTAAATATCTGTTTAACATAATCACCAGGTGCCTGACTTCTTCTGATTGTGGGGTTGCTAGTAAATGGTTCAGGGTTGGAGGTGCAGTCTTGGGAGTGGTGTATTTTGAAACTAAAATCTTGCTGTAACTTTACTGAAGAGTGTGTTGCTCTTTTCTATCCCTCGAACTCCCTAAGATAAATATATTTTTTATGAGTAATTGCTTTCAAGCTCTGGTGTTCTGATGTGCCCTTTTAAATTTTTTATTTTTCCCCCTGATGAGCTCTTGGAGAAGTCAGTTTGGAAAGCCTCTCTCTGGACTATCTGATTGTCCACTTGAGGCATTGTGACGAGGATGGTGACTGGTGGTCCTGGGTGGGCATGATGTTTTGTCCTGGTCGCCCTTGCAAGGCTGCAGCCAACGTGCTTTTATTTAGGGTTTGGAGGAGAGCTTCTGAAATGCACCTCAGAAACCCATTGCCTGCCCTGAAACCCATTTATCCCTCCGTGCCAACTTTCCCGGGGCTCTGAAACGTGGGTGATAAATCAGCTTCTCATCAGAGATCAGGTTAGCACATATTATGTCGCTTGTCATTCAGAGGATTCTTTATTTTTCCAAATATGAAGAAATTATTCTGGGCAGGGTTTTAAGTGGGAGAAGGAAGAAACTGAGCGTGGATGGCACACTAGCAACCAACATATTTATCCTAATTCTCTTTTCCTCCCTCCCCCTCTCTCCCTTCCTTTTCCTTCCCCCTTCCCTCTCCCATCTCTCAAGAGTAAATTGTCTGGCCAGTGCAAGAAAGACAGCCAGACAGACAGCTAACGCCTATGGCTGGTGTGAGCAGTGGGTGCTGCAGGGAGATGGTAGGAAAGCTGTGTGAGATGAAAGCGGACAGCAGAGAGCATAGGAGATCCAGAGAGGTCAGGCTGTTGGGACGAAGCTGGAAGAGTTGGGATGAGCATCTGATAATAAGTATCAGAGCAGAGGCACCAGGAAGCTCTGGAAAGAATGACTGGCAGGAAAATGAGAATGAAATAACATGTCTGAGAAGAAAATAGCTGATGCCTAGCTTTTATCCCTTGACTACTAAGTTTTGATATTTTTGTTTACATAGTTTAAAATCCTTAGACAGTTTCCAAGGAAAACTTATTTATAGTAAATAGTTCTTTGACTTTGGTTCTTAGGTGTCATGAAATATTTTCCTTAGGCTGCACACAATTTTGAAACATAAATCTGTCTCTAAAGTAAGATGTATTTCAACACTTAATAGAAGAAAACATTTAAAACTTGTGAAGAATTTGCTGCTTAAGAGCTTTCTCTCTAACCATTAGTAAATCTGAACAACCAACTCAAAATTTATTATGTTTAATAAAAGTGGTATAAAGATTGACATATGACTACTGGCCAATTTCAATTTAATGACAAATGGAATCTGAATCTGGAGAAAAGAATTGTGTAGAATTCAACATCTAAACTGGACGCGGTGACTCACTGAGTCTGGGAACGGTCAAGGGCCTTCTTACCTGTCACCCAGCCTCCTGTAGTAAGGACGTTAGTGAAGAATATTTGTATAATTTTCTCAAGATCACAAACCTGATTTTGTTGTTTTGATGTCTGTTAGTATCAAGAATTTCTGTGCTCTTATCCATATGTTCTGGAAACATGAACTTTAATGTAAATTAGAAAAAAATCAAACTAGGGCTTATAAAATATTAACTCAGAGAAACTGGGTCCAACCCCTGGGACTCATTCATGAATTTATCCAGAGGATCTGTGCAGAGCCCTGGATGGCTTCCAGCGTGGCGTGGGCCTGCCTTTTAGCCCTGCCTGCCTCTGAGTGGGCAGCGAGGGCATAATTCCCTGGAGGAATAGTTTCTCCCGTTCCCATCTCACTCATTAGAGCGATGCCCGACTTTCAGGTCATTTGCTCTGACCTGATTAAGATCCCTCTGACTGTGGGTGTTCCCAGGTCTGGCTGAAGATCAGCTGTCCTGATTAGCAAACTCTTTACAAAGGCATTATTCTTACTAAAAATCACTTTTAATAATATCATGTTTATGGGTTTTTTTAACAGTTCAGAAAAGTTTAAAATGGAAACCACATTTCCTTTCTTCTCACCATTATATCTCCAAGCCCACCCCAAAGAAATAACTATTGTTAGCAGTGTTTTACGTGTCCCTCTAGGAATTTTTTTACATTATATAAGCTCCCCCAACAGATGTAAAGCCTTTATCAACAAAAATGAAGTAAATCTCTCTCAAGTCTTCTTCACCTTGTTGTTTTCTTAATATTTTTAGAGATTTTTCCATATCTGTGATAGATGATTGGCTTCATTTAAAAAATGGTTTTCTGATAGTTAATTGTATGCATGTATGTCATTTATTTATTAATGGACATCAAGGTTGCTTCTGGTCTTCTGCTGTTATAAATTGTGCTACAATAAACATGCTTGAATGTACATTTTTGCACCTTGAACATCTGTACTAGGAAGCCCTAGAAGTGGAATTGTCGGATCAAAAAGTATACACATTTTACATTTTCTTAGTGATCAATGGCCATTCAAACAGCTTATAATAATTTATTCCTACTAATGTTATGTAAGAGTGCTTGTTTCCCTAAATATTGTTGAAAATGGGTACGATCAAACTTATTTCTAGGGTGAGCTTTTCCTCTTTTCTCCCCAGAATGGCATCATGAGGCAGGAAAGCTTACGTACCCCCTGGCCGCAAGGGTGATGTCTCTCTTGTGCGCAGTCCTCTGAGTCCTTACCTGGTGCAGCTCATGTGATGTGGCCTTTGGTCGTTGGCCCCTTTCCCCACTCATCCTCTCTGGAGGTAACTGGTCTTACCCGCCTTTGAGTGTGCACTGGAGTGCGCTGCTGAGCCCTGTGGCTTCTGCCATGGTCTTGACCTGCAGGTCTGTGGGCGCTGCCTCTTGTGGTCCCCACTCCAGGTCTCCTCACCGGTTGACTCCCCACCATTCTGTGTTCACCACTGGGACAGGTAGAAACTGCTCTTCTGTGCCCCACTTGAGTCTCAGGGACACTCGTGTACTCTAGCTAAGGTTCCCTCTCTGCTTAAACACACCCTGCTGCCATTTCTGCAGTATTGTCCAAAGTCCCAGACACAACACTTTCCCTAAGGGACTCTAAGATTTCTTTGGCCCCTACCCTGCACTCTGTGAGCCCAGTCCAGGGCGCTGAGGGATGCTGGATTCCTTCTCAGAGCTCCACGGGACGCCTTCCTGTTGTCTTCTCTGGATCTCTCCAAGCTCTCCACCTGCCTTCCTCCCCCCCGCCCCACAACTAATAGTGGCTTTTGTCATTGGATACTAGGTTAATATCCTAAAATGATAGCTTTCTTACATAAGCAATAACTTGTTTATCAACTATAATGGGAAAAGGTGCTATTATTTACAACAGCAATAACAAGTAAAAACAAATTTCTTGTAAATAAATGTAACAAGAAGTGTTCAAGATCTATACAGATAAAACCATGAAGTTTTACTGTGGAGTTACCGTAGAGGAGATTTAAAAAGAGCTCAATAAATGGAGACTTCTCATGTTTCTGGTTGATGTTGTTAAAGTCAATTCTTCACAAATTAATATATATATATTCAATAATTTTCAAATCAAAATTTCAATGAGGTTCTTTATGGCATAAAACAAACTGATTCTAAGGCTCATTGGCAAAAGAAAATGCTCAAGACCAGCCAGTAAATACAGGGAGGGGCAAAAATAGGTTTACAGTTGTGAGTATGCAAAAGAGAGTATAGTCTTTATCATCCTTTATTAATTGTTGTATTATTTCTCATATGAACAACTGTAAACCTACCTTTGCCCCACCCTGTATGTAAGGAACGATAGGGTCCTTGTTTTATTAAATATCAAATCAAGGCCTATGAGTCATAGTAATTAAAAGAGGCCTAGTGACAGACACACAGCAATTAAGATAGACCCAGAAAAAGGAAAAAAAAATCAGTGGAACAAAAAAAGTCCCAAATTCAGCCTTTATGAGAATGTGGTTATGATAAGGTTGTATTTCAGGTCAGAGGCAGGAAGACTGATTAGTCAAGGCAGGATTTCAGGCATCCTTTCCTGGGAGGGAAAAGCTAAGGGCATACCTCGGACCACACATAAGATTAATTCTGGATGAATTCAGGAGCCCAGGACATTTAACAACCTATAGAAATTTCAGGTAAAAATTTAGGAGTGTTTCTTTATAACTGTGGAGGAGCACATGACTTCCTAAGGAAACCTGAAACCCCGAAGCAGCAAAACAAAATTCTGACAGATTTGTGCAAAAATTGAACGTTTGTACCAGAATATTTGGCTTGTTCACTGCGTAGAGTAGATTTTCAGTAGATATTTGTCAAATTAATGACTATAAAATGAATTATAAACAAGTTAAAACACAAGCAAAATAATGGGAAGAGCACTTGCTAAAAATAGAACAGGGACTAATATGCAGAATACATTAAGTGAGGTGCTGTGGACCCAGAGATAAACAACTCAGTAGAGAAATGTGAAAATACACATCGAAGGGATAAAAATAAACGGCTAACAAACTCATAGACAGATGCTCAGTATCATTAGTAACAGGAAAAAGCAAATTAAAACAAGATATTTTTGTTTATTATACTGAGAAAACGGTAAGCATTTTAATATCCAGTCGCTGCAGATGAGGGTATCGCTGCTGATGGGAATGCATGCGTGGGTAGAGCTATTTGAGAGGGAAGTCTGGCTGGATCTTTCAAGATTAAAAATGCCTCTATGTCTTGATCCCACAAGGTAATATCTATGAATCTATGTAGAGCAAAATTTATTCCAGCACAGGTATATATTTTGCAAGGATGGCCATTGCAACATTGCCTATAACATTGAGAGCTGGAAGCAATAAAAGGCCCAGCAATTTTGGCAAGGCTAAATAAATTATGAGGGATACCTGCCGTCATCAAAAGGAACGAGGCAGACATATTTCTCACACTGAACGATGTATTAGATATATCTTAGAGTTTTTAAAAAAGCAAGGAAAAATAACACATATAGAATGATCCATTTATATGAATATAAACAGATTATTTATATGAATATAAAAGTGCCTAGACGTGCTGCCAAGATGTGTAGTAACTTTGGCTCCCCCTGGGGAAGGGAGTGGGGTGGAGGGAAGCGAGGAGCTCACATTTTATCATCTATAGTTATATTTTACTCAGGTATTTTACAATGAGAATATTTTCATATATCACTTGGTAATAAGAAAGAGAAAGTAAAAAGAGAGAGGGCTTTATGCAGAAATAAAGAAAAAGAAAGAAAGAAAGGGGAAAGAAAAAAAGGGAGGAAAGAACTGAGTGCATTATGCATCGAGCATGGGCTGTGAAAATAGAGACCTCGATGAGGGAGAGCCATTCCCCAGGGGCTCTGCTTAATCCTGGCTGGTGCCTGACTAGCCCAGCAGGGTGGTGGAGATCTTCTTGCTCTAGTTACCAAGCACCCTGAAGGCACGGGGTGCTTGGAAATGGCTTCTGCCTGCAAAGCAGGGTGGGAGGACCTCCAGCCTCTGCACAGTGCGTGGTTCCTCTTGGCCATAAGAGCAATGTTGAGTCAAGTTGCTGGCTGCTGGCTGTAGTGTTTCCTTCCTGAAGTTATGATGGCTCTTCCTGGAAGCTTGTAATTTCTGTCTCTGGTGGTAATATTTGTGAAGTTTCATGTTTTGTGGCCTGTCTTAGCTTTCCAGCATCCCTTGGAGCTAATTGAATGATCGTTCCTCCTGCTGCTGAATGATTTCGTCAATAGGAACATACCTTCGGTAGCACCGAGAATAGCAGCAGTGCGGCTTTTGCTCTGGTGCAAGGATCAGGAGGAGAAAGGCCACAGGTCCCATATTCATGAGGCCAGTTTGGATGCTCGACTCCCAACTCTGTTTTTCCATTACTCCCCTTGCTGAGTATATTAGTTTCCTAAGGCTGGGTGGGGAGCTGAAAATAATAGAAATTTATTCTCTCACAGTTCTGGAAACTAGGAGTTTGAAATCAAGGGGTCAGCTGAGCCATGCTCCCTCCTTGCCTCTCCTAGCTGTTTTTTTCTTGGTCAAATCATCCTGTTGCTATAAATTATTTACATATTTCTGGAGGGAAAAATCCACTAGAATCAAATCACTTTTTCTAGCCCTATTTCTGCCTCCTAATTTTAAAGCAAACACCTTAATCTAGCATCTTGCACCTGTTCATTTTCTTAAAATTTTTTAAAAATTGAGGCATAATTCACATACATATTAGTTTCAGGTGTAACAACATGGTGAATTGATATTTGCATATTTTGCAAAATGATCTTTACAATAAGTCTGGTTAACGTCCGTCACCATATAGTTACACATTTTTTTTCTTGTGATGAAAATTTTTAAGATCTATTCTCTTAGCAACTTTCAAATGTGAAGACAGTATTGTTAACTGTAGTCAGCATGCCGTGTATTACATCCCCAGGAATTATTTATTTTATAACTGGAAGTTTGTACCTTTTGACCCCCTTCACCCATTTCACCCACCCCTAACGCCTGCCTCTGGCAACCACCAATCTGTTCTCTGTATCTATGAGCTTGGTTTTGTTTGGTTCCACATATAAGTGAGATAATACAGTACTTGTCTTTCTCTGTCTGGCTTATTTCACTAGAATAATGTCCTCAGGGCCCATCTGTGTTGTCGCAAATGGCAAGATTTCATCCTTTTGTACGGCTGAATAATATTTCATTGTATGTATATATTACATTTTCTTTATCCATTCATCCATTGGTGGACACATAGGTTGTCCCCAGGTCTTAAACAATGCTGCAGTAAACATGGAGGTGCTTACATTTTTTCAAGTTAGTGTTTTCATTTTCTTCTGTTAAATATCCTGAATTGGAATTGCTGGATCAATGGTAGTTCTGTTTTTAAATTTTTGAGGATTCTCCATACTTTTTTTATAGTGGCTGCACCAATTTACATTTCCACCAGCGGTCCACAGGGGTTTCCTTTTCTCTACATTCTCACCATCGCTTATTTCTCTCTTCTAGCTTTTGGTGTTGCTGGCCGTCCTGGGCATTCCTTCCTTGGCTTGTAGCTGCATCACTCCAATTGCTGCCTTTATCTTCACGTTGCCTTCTCTCTGTGTCCAAGTTTTCTCCTCCTTTCTCTTATAAAGATCAGTCATTGGATTTAGGGACCACCCTGACCCAGTATGACCTCATGTTAACTTAATTAATTTCACCTGCAAACATTCTTTTACCAAATAGGGTCACATTCTGACATTCCAAGTAGATGCAAATTTTGGGAGGACACTAAGTCCACTGCCCTGAGCACCCCCATTTAGATTGATCTCCCACACCCTTTAGTATTTCTGTTTACTTTCTGGGTGACCTTCATGCTTTTGCTTTGTGGTTCACTTTTCTCCTTTGTGTGTTTCTCGCTGAACTTGATCATATGCTTCAGACAGTAAAGCTTCATACACTTTACTTCTCCAGACACCCATACCCTCTGCCCTACCCTGCCATGCTATTTTTGAACCCCCTTGTATCATGTATACTTACCTTAATGAACATTCTGCTTGTTCCATCTGAAACCCAGATGTTACCTGGATCCCCTTTAATGTTTGGAGACCTTCACATGGGTCTCACTATGCCCACTACCTTGAAAGTCCAAAATAGTTAAATTTATTCCTAAGTATTTAATTTTATTTTATTTTGGTGCAATTGTAAATGGGATAGCTTCCTTTTCTGCTAGTTCATTCTTGGTATATAAAAATGCAACTTATTTCTGAATATTAGTTTTGTATCCTGCTACTTTACTGAATTTATCAGTTCTAGTAGTTTTTTCTGTTGGAATCTTTAGGGTTCTTTATATACAGTATCATGTCATCTGCAGATAATGATTTCCTTTCCACTTTGGATGTCATTTATTTTTTCCTCTTGTCTGATTGCTGCTGCTAGACTTCCATTACTATGTTGAATAAGAGTGGTGAAAGCAGACATCCCTGTCTTGTTTCTGATCTCAGGGGAAACACTTGTATTTTTTCCCTGTTGAATATGATGTTGGCTGTGGGTTTGTCACATATGGCCTTTATTATGTTGAGGTATATTCTCCCTATTTCCACTTAGCTAAGAGTTTTTTTTTTTTATCATAAATGGGTGCTGAATTTTATCAAATGCTTTTCCTGCATCTATTGATATGATCATGTGATTTTTATGCTTCATTTTGTTTATGTGGTGTATCATGTTAATTGATTTGCAGATAGTGTACCAACCTTGCATCCCTGGAATAAATCCCACTTGATCATGGTGTATGATCTTTTTAATGTATTGCTGGATTCGGTTTGTTAATATTTTGTTGAGGATTTCCATAGCATCTATGTTCCTCAAGGATATTGGCCTATATTATCTTTCTTTGTAGTGTCTTTATCTGGTTTTGGAATGAGAATAATGCTCACTCTGTAAAACGAGCTTGGGAGTCTTCCTTCCTCTTGAATTTTTTAGAATAGTTTGAGAAGTTAGTTCTTATTTGAATGCTTGGTAAAATTCACCGGTGACGCTATCTGATCCAGGACTTTTGTTTGCTGGAAGTTTTTGTTTTTATTTTTTAATTTTTTTTATTTTTATTGCTTCTATTTCATTAGTTGTAATTGGTTTGTTTAGATTTTCTGATTCTTCTTGATTTAGTTTTGGAAGATTGTATGTTTCTAAAAATTTATCCATTTTGACTAGGTTGTCCAATTTATTGGTATAAAGTTGTTCATAATATTTTCTTACAATCCTTTGTATTTCTGTGGTGTCAGTTACTCCTTCTCTTTCATTCTGATTTTATCTACTTAGGTCCTCTCTCTTTTTTCTTGATGAGTTTGGTTCAAGGTTCATCAATCTTGTTTATCTTTTCAAAGAACCAGCTCTTCGTTTCATTGATTCTTTGCATTGTTTTATAGTCTCTATGTCATTTATTTCTGCTCTTTATTATTTCCTTCCTTCTACTTTGTGCTTTGTTGTTCTTTTTCGAGTTCCTTTTGTTTATTGGAGATTTTTCTTGCTTCTTGTGGTAGGCCTGTAGTACTATGAATTTCTCTCTTAGGACTGCTTTTGCTGTGTCCCATAGGTTTTGGGTTGTTGTATGTACATTTTCATTTGTCTCAAGGTAACTTTTGATTTCTTCTTTGATCTCATTGTTGACCCATTCATTGTTTAGTAACATATTATTTAATCTCTATGTGTTTCTGTGTTTTTCAGTTTTTTTTCTTATAATTGATTTCTAGTTTCATACCATTATGGTTGGAGAATATGCTTGATACATTTTCAGTCTTCTTAAAGACTTGTTTTGTGTCCCAACATGTGGTCTGTCCTAGAAAATGTTCCATGTACATGTGAGAAGAATGTATATTCTGCTGCTTTGTGGTGAAATACTCTGAAGATATCAATTAAATCCATTTGATCTAGTGTGTCATGTAAGGCCACTGTTTCCTTACTGATTTTCTGTCTGGAAGATCTATCCATTGCTTTCAATGGGCTGTTAAAATCCCCTGCTATGGCTATATTACTGTTCATTGCTCCCTTTATGTTTGTCAAGATTTGCTTTATATATTTAGCTGCTCCTATGTTGGATGCATAAATGTTTATAAGGGTTATATTCTCTTGTTGGATTTATTCCTTTTTCATCATGTAATGTCCTTCTTTGTCTCTTATTATAGCCTTTGTTTTAAAGTGTATTTTGTTAGAGCCCTGGCTAGGTTGCTCAGTTGGTTAGAATGTCATCCTGATAACACCAAGGCTGCGGGTTCGATCCCTGGTCAGGGCACATATAAGAATCAACCAGTGAATGCATAAATAAGTGGAACAACAAATAGATCTTTCTCTCTTCCTCCCTCCCTTCCTCCCTTCCTCTCTCTCTCTAAAATTGATCAATAAAAAATACTTTTAAAATGTTTGTAAAGTGTATTTTGTCTGCTATAAGTACTGCTACCCCACCTATATATATATATATATATATATATATATATATTTTTTTTTTTTTTTTTTTTTTTTCCATTTCCATTGCATGTTATATCTTTTTCCATCCCTTTACTTTCAGTCTGTGTGTATCTTTTGTTCTTAGGTGGTGGACTGGGTGGGCAGGGAAGGGAAATGGTCTCTAACCCAGAGCCACACCACTCTGACTCTGATTTTCCTTGAGCTTGCCCTCAAGATCCTTTCTAGAGAGTCTATATCACAAGCTCAGGCAGAAGACTCCTTGTCATGATTTGAGCTCTGGCAGGGCTACAGGGAGGTTGGGAGGGTGGGGTTGTACAGTCCCCCTATACCCATGCAGATTGGAGAGGACTGTTTCCCCCAAGAAAGATGGTGTCTGTGAGTGATGCCAGAGAGGAACTCAGTCTACCCGGAGCTACACAGCCCAATCTGTCCTCTTAAGACTCTAGTAAGCTCCAAGCTGCCATCCCTCTGACAGAGCCCAGGGTGAGTGACTGCAAAGGAAATTTTGTGTGCTGGACCTTGCTTTCTACAACCCAATCTCTCCATGGTGTACAGAATCCCTGCCAATTTTTACAGCCAGGTTTTATGTGGGCAGCTCTTTTGCTCTGGGCTAGGGAGTCTGGCGTGGGGCTGAGACCCTATGTTCCTTACAGGAGGACCTCTGCAGCTGAGAAATCCCTCTGGAATCTCAGCTGCAGCATGTGGGTGCGGGGCCAGCCTTTTTTGCATCTCTGCCCTTCCTACTAATCTCTATGTGGCTTCTTCTGTAAATCTTTGGTTGTAAGAATTCTGTTCAGCTGGTCTTCAGTTGGTTATGCTGGTTGATCTTTAATTTAGTTGTAATTCCAGTTTGGGGCTGGGAGGAGGTGAGTGTAACTTCCATCTACTCTGCCACCGTCTTCCTTTCCCCCAATGTCTTGTATTTTTGCTAAATTTTTTTGGCTTAAATTCTCAGGTGTATAACTCCTGTAGATTGAGAACTTAGGTCTCAGGTAGTCTGCTGAATGCTTTATATCGTTAGCTCATGTCATCCCTTCCTGGTCTCTGTATTAGGGGGCAGAAACTAACCTATGTCCCCTGGACCTAACCCACCTACCATCTGGTTTGCTATGGCCTAAAGGCTAGGAATAGGTTTCATATTTTTAAATGGTTGGGGAAAAAGCAAAGAACAATGTTTTATGACATATGAAGGTTATATGAAGTTCAGATTCCAGTGTTTTATTGGAACAAGCCATGCCTGTTTGTTTACATCTTGTCTGTGGTTGCTTTCCCACTACAACAGCTGAGTGGAGTTATTGAAAGAGAGACCTTGAGGCCCTCAGAGTAGAAAATATTTACTCCTTTGCCCCTTACAGAGAAATTTTGCTGACCCCTACTCTGGGTCATTGGTTCCATTATTACCCTCATTTTACAAGTGAGGAAATGGAAACTGAGAGTTTCAGTTTGGCCATTGCAATTTGTCCCAAATGGTGAAGTTGAGATTAGACATGTTGGATACCAGAGTCGCTGTTAGAGCTTTTCCTGAGCAGCACAGGCAGGCAGAGAACTCCAAGAACAAGAATTTGTGAGGCAGCTGCTCAGCCCTCCAGTGTCCCCTAAGAGAGTTCTTAGAGGGTGACTCTACTCAGCGCAGGCAAGTGTGAGTGGGTGGTGTGCCCGCGTGTGTGATCGAAGCATAAGACAGAACTATAACAGGAGGAGGGTGAATTAAATACAGTTTTTAAAAACCATCTCTGCCTTGAAAGTAAAGGCAACACGGTGCCAGCAGCATTTTGGAGGCTGCTGGTTGTCATTCAGTAAAAGAGTGATGGGGGTTACACTGCTGTTGATGCTGATGATAGTGGCAGTTGTTGCTGAATGATGATAATTACTTCCAACTAGGAGAGCAGTGCTTACGAGAGCAGTTCTCTGTGGCTGGTTTGTTTGAACATATCCCAAGAGTTATAGTTTGTTGAATGAGAGAGGAATGCTCTGTCCTTTTGGTGTCCAAGTGTCATTTTGCGCATGTGCAGAAAGACTTTGCATGCCTGAGTGGTTTCATCAATGAAGAAGCAGCGGTGGGCTCCTCAGCTCTCACTCTAAAGCACCCCGGAAAGAAACGAGAGGGACACTGTTCATTTGGTTAGGAATCCAAAGGCGTCAGTTGCACTGAAAAGCCAGGAGTCCCTGATGCCTACTATGGGGTCCTTTGGAAAATGAGCCTATTATTTGCAGGATGTTCGTGGTCCTTTCTGCAATACCAGACCCTTTGCAATATTTCTGCAGAGTCTGAAAGTCTGACAGCTTGGTCACACTTTTTTTTTTCAATAGAGTTCCAGAGGAGGGAGGCCCAAGAGAGAGATATTCCAGGTATAGGAATTGCCCTAACATCTGCTGGAGCCACAGGCTCTATGTTTGATTACTGTTTAAAGGAGTTTGGGGAAATTTTTCATAGCTGTCAGCCAGAATGTATATGGGAGAGATTATGATTTTATATGTCCTTTCCTGAAATTGTTTTTTTTTTTCTGTAGTTATTTATAATGATTGGAGGAAGACCTCTGCATTTTAAGAAAAGCTGCTAAGTGATGTTTCACTCATAAAAAAATATCCTATTTGCTTCTACAAAGATTTGAGGATGGCTGTTGGTTAATAATAGAAAGTTGGTTTGTTTTTCCATTTTTACTTGGGAGCGCACTCACCTAATCCTTTGGTGTCCCCATCCCCATTTCTGGGCATGGTCTCAAAGTGCAGATGAGAAATGCCTGTTCTTCTCCCCATGTTCTCACTGTTAACAAACTACCCAGATGATTATACCCCAGGATCTGCTGATGCAAAAAGGGGCCACTGAGCTGCCCCATGGAGACACTTGGCCACCACAGCCCTGTCTGGCAGATAACAGAGGGCTGTGAGAGAGGAGCCCTGCCGTTTTCTGGGCAATTATATGCTCCTGGCATTTTTAAAGTGGATTTTTCCCTTCTCTGCTACCCAGTGGTATTCTAATTCTTAGCATTTACATGGCTGAGTAAAATGTTTTTCAGCTGTTGAATTGTTGAATTTAATTCCATCTTCTCCATCTCTGCCTTCCCATTTCCACTCCCCCTTTCCTTCTCTTCTTCAGGTCTGAGCGTTTATCCCCACAAAACAAAAGCTCATATTTAGGTAATGTGCCCAGTGTCTGTGCCAGGAGCCCATTGAATCTATCCAAACACCTCTGAGAAGTAGACATGGCCCCTGGTGCTGTCCCCTCTTCCAGAGCAGGAGACAGAAAAGTTAGGTGGTTTGTTCAAGGACACTGTTGGAAGTCCCCTTCAAAGTTTAGGAACTCACCCCCTGGTGGTGGGGATGCCATCGGCCCATGTGCCTCTGTCTCTGCGGCTGAGGCTTCAGTACCACAGTAGGGATGCTCTACAGTGTCTTCCCCATGGGGTGACCGCATCGTCCAGTAAAGACGCACAGTGGCTGCTCATGAAGACAGCATTGGGGTAGAGCCCCAGTGTGGAGTGTGGGTTTTATTGCCCACGTGTTACATCCATACCAGGTACCTCCTGCTCCACAGATAGGTCCTTCATTAGACCTTTCCAGCCACTGATTCTGCGTCAAATGTTTGGCACAGATAAGAGTCATCCTTTACTTCATTCCTCTTTCTCTGTAGCGTAAGGATAAGAAGACGTGGAAGATACTTAACTATTTGGAGAAGAGGACAGGCTCATCTCCACTAGGGATTCTGACCTTGACATGTTCCAGGACTGAATGTTAGCTGTTGAGCCTGGGAAGTCTCCTTCTGGAGCAGTCACACAGCTGGCATGGTGCATGCCAGTGCTCGAAAGCTGGGCATTTCACCCCAAACCAGTGCCAACACACTTAGGGGTGACGTTTCCCCCATCCTCTTGTTTAATGATTTAAAATTGTAAATAATTGAATTTCTCTCCTTGTTTGGTTTTCTAGAAAGTAGAAAAGAGAATTGTATTTATTTTCATGGATTTGGTTATAGTTGGGATGAGAAAAGGGAACAGAGGTGGGGGGTGGTCTTTTCTCATGCCTAAAATTCTTTCTGCTTTACTCCCCTTCATAGCACTAATGACCTTTGAATGTCCCATATATTTTACTTATTTATTTTGATTTCATGCTTGTATATCCCATCAGAATGTGTTCTCCAGGAAGACAGATTTTTTTGTCTGTTTACAGCTGCCATTATTCATACATCTAAACCTGTGCCTGGTACCCAGTGGGTGCTCAAAGACTTTCTGTTCATTGAATTAATGGAAACTTTCTCTAGAAGTAGCTACTCTAACTAACTCTAGAGTCCTTGAATTTATTCTAGATGCTGAAGGGCAGAAGTTGAGATGTAGGACCAGTGGTTTTCAAAGTGGAAATTACCATAGTAATTCAGACTATGGACCCTCCAGAGCAGTGTTCGGATGGGATGAATGTGATGGCAGGGCCACCTGTTCTTCTTGACATCTGCCTCAAGTTTGATTCAGCCAGACAGGCATCATCACTTTGGGAAAACTAGTCATGTGCAGAGACATCTTTCCACCTCACGGGCTAAAGAATATTTTACTAGACCAAAAACCTGAATGGTGCTTATGGGAAATTTGCCACAGGGGGTGGAAAGAATAGGAAGAGAAAATATTTGAAGCTATGACCCAGAGAGAACGAAGGAGGGAAGGGGCACTGTGACGTGCAAAGATGCGCTGCTGGACTAGGTTGCCTGTGTCCCGCCTGCCTGCCTTCGGTTTGGGCGTCCTGTCAAGAGTTTTGAGTTTTGTTGTCATTGTGGCTTTGTTTTCTTGGGTATAACACCTGCTTCACCCTCTTTCCCATCCCCACCCCAGGCTAGGCTGTGGGGCTCCACGGCTGACTTTCCTGTGTGTGTTCGAGTCCCTGGTGTTTTGCTGCTTTTCTCATGCCTTTTTTTTTTTTTTTTTATGATGTTTCAGCTCATCCACCATACACCATGTGCTTTAGAGTGAAATTCTACCCACATGAACCCCTGAAGATTAAAGAAGAGCTCACAAGGTATTTTTCGTTTGTTTTATGTTTAACATGCCCCTTGAACTAGCCGGGGCCTCCGGGTCTTACAGGCTAGAGCTGCCTCTTGGCTGGAGCAGGACTACTTGAAGGGGCGCTCAACTCAGCATCCTGGCTGGAGTGTTTCTCTTGCACTTAATTGTCTCAGGATTTTTCAAACACTTGTCATGGGGAGTGTAATTAAGTGCACAAAAAAGCAGGGGTCATAAGGAGGAGGTGCTTTCTGAAAACATCTGACAGTGGGGTGCTAAAAATAAATAGAAGATGACTGTCTTTAGGATAGGGGCAAATTCATGGGAATGAAGCCCCTGGAGCCTATCTTCTGGATCTAAGCTTTTCTGGGAGGGAAAAGATCACTTGATAGAATGGATCACTTGCTAAATAACTGACGGTGGGGCCAGCTTCCCTCTCCTTGTAGACTCTTCTTAGCCCAACTCTCTGAATTTTCCAGTTCTCAGGCCTCCCCACTTTTCATCTCCGTCTGCTGAGGCCACATTCAGTCCACCTTCTGGGGGTTTTGCTTCCGTGAGCAGCCTCAGTGCAGCTGAGCAGGGTCCCAGAGGGACCAATTTGGTGGAGGGGGAGGAACCATTCTGTGCTTAGCTCTTGATGAGGCTCTGATTTGGTGACCACAAAAATCACTGTGCATAATCATCTCTCAAAATAACCTACATAGGTACGAATGCAACAGAGAAACAAGTGCAGTTCACTGAGCATCATTTGCAGATGGCTGTGCTGGGTTCTGGATATCTTGCTTTCTCAATATTCATGAGTATCTGGTGAAGCCTGACCATAGTGGCACTGAGGTGACATTGGAAGGGAGCAGATGGTCCCGTTCTCTATCATAAATTTGCACATAGCTATTTAGTGAAGTCTGTGCTTGGGGACAGGGGCAGGGTATGGGTGTGGAAAGGAGAAATACATAGATAATGGACATTATAAGTGGTGGTTAGTGGTTTGCAATCTGGCCTGCTGTGTTTTTTATAATCGAGGTAAAACTCACATAACATAAATTAATCTCACCAATTCAAAGTATTACAATTCATTGGCATTGAGCACATTCACAATTTTAAGCAACCATAACCACTACCAAGTTCCAGAACATTTTTCACCACCCCAAAAGGAAACACTGTACCTATTAGCAATCACCACTTAGTCTCCTCTTCCCCAGTCCCTGGCAACCGCTAATCCTTCAGTCTCTATGGATTTACCTGTTCTAGACATTTCATGTAAATGAAATCATATAATATTTGGCTTGCTGATGGCTCAAAAATTTATTCATTTATTTGATAAGTTCTTCTTCAGTTCCTACTCTCTATATAGCCCAGGGCGTAGGGTCTGTCTGAGCTACCAAAAAAAAAAAAAGAGAGAGAGAGGTGTCTTGCTGTCTGGGCTCTCAGGGTACTAGCTAGCAGTATAATTAGGAAGGTCCACCAGGGGCTCAAATGGCTCACTTTTGTCATTTGTTTTCTTTATGATCTTGTCTGGAGGGTAAAAATGGATATGTGTCAGAATAGAAACTAACAATAGGTCTTGTGTTGTTGAGAAAAGTCCATTTGAAAGTAAAAGAGAACAAAGTTTTAGCTAATAACCCTAGTTAAATCCCTCTCCATTAAATTTGCTAGCATTTGCAGGCATTTGACTGAATAGCTAAGGTATGAGTAGTAGAAAATTGTGAACATTTTTATGTCCCTTAAGGACATTAAGACAGTGCCCAGTCCTTGCACAGTAAAGATGGATTTTTCTTAGTCTGTATGGTCCTTAGCATTCAAAACTAATCTAAAAACTGTGCAGTGCCCCAGGTACTTATGGTTTAAACTCTATCTTGAAAGAGTTTAGTTTTTCTTGTTTGAGAAATTGTTATTATATTGTAAGATTAATCTAAACATTAAGACAAGTATCACATGATCTCACTTATATGTGGAATCTAAAGAACAAAATAAACTGATGAACAAAATAGATTCAGTGACATAGAAGCATGGAGCAGACTGAGGGATCTCAGAGGGAAGGCAAGGGTTGGGGAGTGGGTGGGGAGAGATTAACTGAAGAATTTATATGCTTATATCCATAACCCATGGACACAGACAGTGGTGTGGTGAAGGCCTGGGGCAGGGTGGGTTGGAGTAGAGGGGTCAATGGGGAAAAAAGGAGACATCTGTAGTACTTTCAACAATAAAGATAAATTTAAAATAAAATAAAATTCAAGATGAATTTAATATATGGGAAGTGACCATCACATTCATCACCGTGCTTAGGGGTAAAGAAACACTGAGAAAAAGGGCAGATTTAAAAGAGGAACACAACACAAATACTCACAAAAAAGGGTATTTGAAATAATTTTTATTCTTCTCTCTCTCCATTTATGTCATCACCTTACAACCCTTTTTTTGTGTGCAGGTGCTGTATACGATGAAATGTAATCAAAGTGTGTTGGTTTTTATTTTTTAGTCAGAACGATGTTTAAATTCAGGTCAGGTAGAGAAGCAATATCATTAACGGTGGGACAATAGCGTGGGCCCCAGATCCCTTTGTTGCATGACCCTTTCATGCAGGTGTGGTGTAAACGAAGATGCATTGTTATTATTTTTTTAGTGGCTATTGTATTTAACAAAAAGAGAACCTGAACCTGCAGCCATTTTGAAGGCTCAGTGGATTGAGTCCACAGTAATCCATGATTATCTGGAGATCACTGATAGGAGCAAGTGCCCAAGCTCAGATGCTGTGAAAGCTGATTTTTCCTTTCTCAGGAAGCTCTTGTCAGACTGGATTTCTGGTTTACAGGATTAGAACCCAGACCTCTCATGCACCAGTAAACAGTTATTTGAAAGTCTTTGTTACTACTAAACTCATCACAAAGTGGAAAGAAATGCTTTCTGTTCAATGCATGGGTTTAGCAGGTGGGACAGAAACTCATGGCATTCGGCCTGGTAGTTTCCCTTCTTCTTTCAAAAAGGAAAGGTTTGGGTGCCGGGGGTGGGTGGAGGTGGAAGAGGGCCTAGAGGGGATTAGTGGTGATGAAAAATAAATAAGTAAATAAATAAATAGAAAAGGAAAGATTTGATTATTTCAAGTATTGTGCAATCTTGCAAAGTAAGGTCTCCAGACCAGTAGCATCAGCATCACCTGGGAATTTAACCGTGCCTTCCACCTGGGATGGGGCCCAGCAATCTGTATTTTCATAAGCCTTCCAGGTAGTTTTTAAAGCATGTTAAAATTTGAGAACCACTATTCTAAGGCAATTTGGATTTTCAAAAGTATTCATTTCCTCTGGCAGATATTATGGTATATGCTTAAAAGGGTTTAGTATGGTCACAAATTTGTGCCACCATAACCACAATCTAATTCCAGAACATTTTTATCACCCCAGTGGGAAGCCCCATACTTAAGCAGTCATTCCCTGGCAGCCACTAATCTACTTTCTGCCTCTGTATATTTGCCTATTCTGGACATTTCATATAAATGGAATCATATAATATGTGGTCTTTTGTGACTGGCTTCTTTTCACTTAGCGTAATGTTTCCAAGGTTCATCCATGGTGCAGCGTGAGTCAGAACTCCATTCCTTTTATGCCTGAATCAGATCCCATTGCATTCACATTTCTTGTACCCTTTTATCAGTTGATGGGCTTTGGGTTTTTCCACGTTTTATCGACTCTGAATAATGTTGCTGTGAACACGTGCGTACATGTTTGTGTGAGGATCCAAATTCTGATTGAGTTGCACCTGGGGTGGGGTCCACAGTACAGGTATCTTTCAAAAGCTCCGCAGTGATTTTAATGTGCAGGCAAGGCTGAGAACCTCTGACTCAGAACCTCATTCCTCAAGGTGTGGTCCATGGACCTGCAGCCCAGCATCACCAGGGAACTTACTAGAAATATGGATTCTTGTGCCCCATCCAGACCTCCTGAGTCAGAAGCCACATTCCAACAGGATCTCCAGGTGATCTGTGTGCTCATCAGAGTGTGAGAGGCACTGGTTCCCGGAGATACTCTGGGGCTTCATCTACAGAGTGTAACATTGTCCCTCTGACAAAATGCACAGCAGAGTCTGAACAAGAAATTCATTAGGGACTGACTGCCTTTATCCCCTGGACACGTGCCAAACAAAACTGGGGACAGAGAGACTCATTTGAGCCTCCACCCTGTCCCCAGGGCCCATCACAGTGCATGGCACAGAGCAGGTGTGGGATACAGACTTGTCAAATGGAAACACCAGTAAGCCGCTGAACCCTCGGTGTGTCCATGCGCCTTCAGGGAACCAGCTCCCAGGAACTGAGAGCTCCACTGACAGCAGCTATGTGATCTTAGCATGTTAAGATGCTAAGATCCTCTATTTCTGAGTCATTAAAATGAGGCAGTGCATATGGCGAATCATAGGCTGAGTACAAGTCAGATTATTTGAGCATTGGAAGTGGTAACTGAGACTGAGTGGTGTCCCCAGCCCATCCCAAGAAAAAAGATTAGTCTCTGAGTTACACTCTAAAATAATCACAGAAAGAAACTGCACACATCTGCAAAGTCACATTAGTCAGAAGCGATGGACCCAGACCTGAGTCTAGAATGAAGGAATCAACCTGGCTAAGAAAGGCGAGGAAATCTGCAGAGGGCTTGGTCATCGTGAGGAGCAGAAGGGACAGTGACACCATGAGCCTGGGCCAGGGGTTGCATACTGGAGTGTCCCTCTCCCCCGGCCTTCATCAAAACTCAGGACAACTTTCTCCTTCTGTATTGCAGGTACCTTTTGTATCTGCAAATTAAAAGAGATATTTTCCACGGTCGACTGCTCTGTTCCTTCTCGGATGCTGCCTACCTGGGTGCCTGTATCGTTCAAGGTAAGTTGAACTGACTGTAGAACTTCTGCTGTTCAGAGCCTCCCTCTTCCCCCACCTGTGCTCATCCTGCCCCTGTCCGTGGTTCGTGGTTCGAGGCCAGGCAGGGCTGGGTACTCGGCAGCAGAGCCCCTGGTTATCTTCTCTTTTAAGCCAGTGGGGTCCTGGTGAAGGCTGGGCTGCTGTCTGCAAAAACAGGTCTTCAAGGTCCCGTGGTAGAGCTTAGAATGCGTGACTTTATGAGAAGCTCTCAGTGATTGTGGGGTGCTCTGTGCTCTGAGCTCTGATCACTAGCTGTGGAGCTTAGTGGGTCTACCGAGGGGAAACTGTCCAGGAAGATAGAAGTAAATTCACACATTTGAATGAAATGTCAGAAAACACACACACAAATATGTATGTTCATTCATATGGGTACATGTACATTGTGTCTAACTCTTCAGCTTCTCTAGTCACGTAGGGTGGTGAGGGGGGCACCAAGCCCATGGTCTGTGGTGAGACTCAGGTATTCTGTTCCCCTGGGCCAGTCAGGAGGCAGCTGGCAGCAGGGGATGTCTAGGGGATCCAGCCATTTGTAGCATGAATGCCAATGACACGTTTATGAGAGAAGGGGAGAGGGGGGAGAAGAGAGGAGGGAGGGAGAAAGGAAGAGAAAGGAAGAGAGACCAAGTGAGCATATCACCCTTATAAAGGGTCTGGAATAATGAAGGGGCTCACGATGGGCCATAAGTGGGTCATGACAGTTGTCTGCTGATCACAGTTCCAAACTTCATTCACAGCTTAAGAGAGAGAGAGAGACACCCATCCTTCTCCCGGGGTGTGATAGGCAGACCTGCCCCTGTGGGGTGCTCTGTGCTGTGAAATGATTCCGTGGAGGACCCTGTTTCCAGGTGTGTGCTCTGAGAATTCGAAAGACGTGTCTGTGCCGATTCTCCCCTTCCCCTGGGAGCAAACTAGTGCCGCACAGCAGAATTTGGCAGAGGGCTAGAAATTCCTGGAGAAAAGATATGCGCGCCTAAAGTCAGAATGACAGTGATAGGTGATGGGAAAGATCCTTCCATCTGCCTGAGGGGGGCCATGGGCTTCTGAAAGCCGCCTCTCTTATATCAGAGCTCGGGGAGGTGGACACCCCATAGCTCTCCCCTTCCCCGTGGAGATGGCAAGGTCCTAGTCAGGGAGCACTGTGTTCCCTGAGGGAGAGGGGCATCGGTGCTAATCCAAGCAGCGAACCCACAGGGGAGGATTTCAGGGTGGTTAGGCATTCCTCAATAATGCTCGGTTCCCCAAGGGCAAGCTCCATATGGATCCGTAAGGGGAAACCCTCCCTCCTGTTTTATGCTTCAAATAAAGCCACAGAGGCTCCGTCCAGGTGATGGGGGCCTTATTTGATGCCTCGTTGTCATTCTCACTGACCACACACACACACATGCTGTGGAGAGAGTAGAGTTGCAAACGGACTGCGGACTGCTGACCTCGAAAGGACCTTTCAGCTCAGAAATGCAGTGGTGTCCATGGGCCATTTATAGCAAGTCCAGTAAAAGCGGATCCATAAAGTTCTCTGGGGCAGGCACCATTCTTCAGCAGCCCTAGAGATCTTTACAAATGCAGATAAGAGATCATTACAAATGCGGATAAAGATCTGCTCTGTAGAAACTGCTAATGCTTAAAGAGAGAGGTACGGAAAGCTGAGTAAAGGATTAGAAAGCAGGAGGCCTTGTGACTTTTCTTTGGCTTCTCCTTTGCCAATGGTCTTTTTTTTAATTTAGATTTTTTATTGTTGACACTGTTGCATCTGTCCCCCATTTTTACCCCCTTTGCCCACCTCCCAGCCCCTTCCCCTCTCCCTTTACCTTCCCCACACTGTTGGCTGTCTCCGTGAGCTATGCGTATATGCTCTTTGGCTAATCCCTTCACCTCCTTTATCCAGGCCACCCCATCACCTTCCCCTCTGACCTCTGTCAGTCTGTAAAATGTATCCATGCCTCTGGTTCTATTTTGTTCATTAGATTCCAAATATTAGTGAGATCATGTGGTATTTGTCTTTCTCTGACTGGCTTATTTCACTTGCCAACACTCTTTGAAGGAGCATGTTTTTAGCTTCTATATATTCTGAGTGTATAAAAAACAGGCAGGCCACCCCGAGTTTTGCCACTGGTACATACTGAACACAAGGGTCATATTTAGTACATGCCACACATTTTCTTTCGTAAGAACAAATGACAAAACACACACACACAGGACCCTAGGGATCTATTTCCATCCTTTTTCAGTAAAAATATGTTTCTTCTACAGAACAGCAACAGGGTGGGGTTCTTGTTATCTCCTCTGCCTGATGTGTTCGACCCCTGTGGGTCTGTGGCTCCTACTAGATGTTGAGAACTCAGTTCAGATGTTGCTTCCTCCGAGAAGTCTTCCTGGACTACTACAGTAGCCTTCCTCCTGCACATCATTACATCATTCTTGCTCACACCGTTTTGCTGTCTTTTAAGCACTTCCGCCTCAGATGGCCTTGTTGAGTTGTTTTGGGGCTTATTATGCATCCCCCCCCCCTTGTGTAGAACCTAAATTCCAATGAAGTGGGTCTCTGGGTGGCTGCTTCTCTGCAGTTCCCCCGTGTCAGGCGCACAGTAAGTTACCCACTAAATATGTTAAGTGAACCGGGGCACTTGCCTGACTGCACCCATGTATGCTTTCTTCCTGAACTGGGGAAAGAGTGGTTGGCTCCCCACCTCATTCACTTATTTGTTCATGTGTTTCCCGTGCGTGTATTGAACAGCTGCCAGGTGGGAGGCACAGTAATACGAAGGCCCGGGGGTGGGGTCGGAGGGGACAGACAAGTCAGTAGACAGTTGCGATAGGTGTTAATGTCTAAATACAGAGGCAGACACCTCCCTGCCATGACCTCACCAGGTCCCCTGGTCCAGCAAGGGCAGGCAGGGAAGGCTCCTGAAGGAGTTGGCCCTGAAGCTGTAACGTCCTGCCCTGCGTCTCAAGTTCTTTTGCGATGAGTCCTCTCCACACCAGGGGAAATGCCATTGTCAGGCTTGCCATTTCTATCTGTCATCACCCGATGGCCCTCATCCGTTTGCTCCAACTCTTTGGGTTTTCCTGACCCTTAATTCTCTTAGTCATGTGCTAGAACCTGTTTCAACTCACAAGCCATCCAGTGTGTTGTATGTCATTTGTCACAACGTGACCCTCAGTGTCATGTGTAGAAGAGAGATCCCCAAGCGACTCACCCAACTCCTCTTGGTATGGAAAGCAAAATTTGAATACTTAGAAATCCTTAATCATTTTTAAACTGCCTTTTGCTTCAGGTGAGGTCAGAGTTAAAGAAAAGCTGTCAGGAACAAGATGGGTCTGTGACTGGCGAGGTGTTGGCATTTACATGGTCAGCAACCTTGTGCAGGTTCTGTGGCGTTTCTTCTCGTAGTTTTGGGGCATTTTCCAGGCTACTTATTTGCGGTGTTGAGCAACACAAGTTCATTGCTCCTCACAGGTTTTCCTGGAGAGAGAAGGGCCCCCACAACAACACATTCCCTCACCAACCACTGTGCCAGCTGACATTTGCCCCGAAGATGACCCAGTTTCGTATCAGTGGCCTATTACCTGTGGAAAATGGAAGCAGTGGGTTGTACCATCCCCTGAGTTTTAGGCCCCTAGCCAGCTCACAGGGCCATATGTATGCGAGTGTGTTTGTGAGTACGTGTGGGTGTGTTACGTGTGCTTCTTTTGAAACTTACGTTGAGTAAATCACCAATTTATGACTCTTTCTTACCATTGATCCCTTTGGGCCCATTTATGTTTGGTTGATTGGCTTCCCTTTTTTCATTATTTCTAATTTCCATTCCTAAAGGCAACATCTGGGTTCAGGCATAGCTTTGACTTTGCATACGTCCTTATAAAATGACTAGTATTGTAGAGTGTGTGCACACTTTTTTAAGTTTTGTAAAATAAATGAGGCTGTAGTCATTTTATTCCTTTTCATGCCCCGAACACTGTTTCGTGGATCTATTTATGTTGCTGGGTGTACATCCATGTTGCTTTTCATTGCTGCAATGTATCCAGAAGGCATATCGCCCATATTTTATGTATTCCTCCCACCGACAATGAACACTCAAGTTGCCTTTGGATTCTTTATTTTGCACTCAGAGGTTTTCTAGAATATATGCCCAGAAACGGGATTGCTGGGTCATAAATTTGACTAAATACTCCCAGCTGTTCTCTAAAAGAGCTACATGTATCAAGAATCCTTCAGAAGTGTACAAGCATTTGCATTTCCTCACACACAAAATCTGCCAACACACAAAATCACCTGACTTTTTGTTAATCTTATAGGTGTAAAGTGTTATCTAGTTGTTTGGGTTTGCATAGCTCTGATTGCAGGTGAGTTTGAGCATCTCGCCATACACTCGCCCTTTGAGTTCCCCATATTGTGAACTGGCTGTTTATATCCTTTGACCAATTTCCTGTTGGTCTTCCTGCCCATTTTCTTACTGAATTTTGAGGATTTCTTCTTAAGCCTTTGCTAGCTTTACATTTTGCAAATATGTTCTTTCAACTTGTCACCTATTATTTTGACTCTGATGTCCTTTAATGAATAGAAATATTTAAATTTTGATATAATCAAATTAATCAATTTCCCACCTATGGGTGAAGGTATTTTGGGTTTTATTTTAAAAGTTCTTCCTCATGTGGCATACATTTTAGGTTGTTTTAAGAACTCTGTAATTTTAATTCTATTAAGAGGCTCTAAAGAGCTTATCTTTCCTCCCAGGTTTGTCCTTTTACAGTCATTAGGTGATTCAACAACGAAGGGACAGTGGATACAAATTACAAAGTTGTATGTGATTTTGCAGACATGCTCAAGGCATCTTGATTTTTAAATCTATTTCAAAGTCATGTTGGTGATCAAGTTCTTCTAATACAGTTTTCTCACCATCTTTGATCTATTTTCTGAGATGCTTGCCCCTTCCTGGCTCATTTTCCTTATCAAGCTCATGGAATCCGTAGAATGTATTTCCACCGCCGGGGCATCACCTTTGCTGCCCCAGGCTGTGGTCCATGCACATCTAGGTCTGTCCTCTCCTCAACCCTCTGGGTGCTCAGAGATGTGCAGAGATTTCTTTTTACACTTAAAGACTGCAGATGCCCTGAATTAGAATCCAGCAACAACCTTAGTCTGATATGCTCATCCATACTTTGATACACACTCCTTAATTAGAAGAACAATCCATTTATTTTTATGTGTAGTCCTCTTGGGTGCCTTCATGTTGTGATTTTTCATTGCCTGAGCCACACCTACACAAGCCTCAGAGCAGGCAGCTCCAGCCAGGGAACGCCTAGACTCAGAGATTAGCCCCGAAAGGAACCATGAGGGATGTTCAGTGCTTTCCAGATAGAAATGGTGTATTACCTCCTATCCTGGGGAGCATTTGGAAATATTGGGGGGACCATTTTTGGTTGTCCCAATGACTAGGTGTGCCACTAGCACTTAGTACCTGAAGGATAGGGGTGCTAAATGTCCTACTATGTCTTGGGAGGTCTGAAACAATAAAGAATTGCTTAGCCCTCATAGTACCCCATTGAGAAGCAATGACTCAAATCCCTTTATTGTATAGAAAAGAAATGAGACTGGAGAGGTTGGTGAGTGCCCAAGCTCACACAACTAGTCCTGAAGCAGACTATAAGCTCCTAGACACTCAGGCTGTGGTCTTTCTTTCTTTTTAAAAAAATACATCTTTATTGATTTCAGAGAGAGGATGGGGGAGAAAGAGAGAGAGAGGGAAACATCAATGATGAGAGAGTCATTGGTCAGCTGCCTCCTGCACGCCCCCTACTGGGGACCGAGCCCGCAACCCGGTCATGTGCCCTGGGCGGGAATCGAACTGTGATCTCCTGGATCCTAGGTTGATGCTCAACCTCTGAGCCATGCCGGCCAGGACAGGCTGTGGTCTTTCTATGGATGCAAGTACATTTCATTGGGTGAGCTCATTCCAAGCTTTTCTTTTGGGTGGCAGGAGCCATTCCACATGTACCCTGTTGTTGTTTCTAATTTTTCTGTCTCTCTTTATTTTTTACTGCTTGCAGCTGAGCTTGGTGATTATGATCCTGATGAGCATCCTGAGAATTACATCAATGAGTTTGAGATTTTCCCTAAGCAGTCACAGAAACTGGAAAGAAAAATAGCAGAAATCCATAAAAGCGAACTCAGGTAATGGGGGAAGATGTTTGTGAAGATGGCAGAGGTGCGGAAATATTCTCACTGTGGGGGATGTGGAAGCTGTGCTGTGAAGGAAGAATACCTGTAATGTAGGGGCACTGTCTCAGGTGTCAGAGCAGTATTTCTGGGCACCATCAAATCCCTCCATTAATAACGATTGCAATAGTGTGGGGTCCCCTGGGCGGCTGTTTATGAACCATCAGCATTTATTAGAGTCACATATTTTCTTATGAGTTTTAACCACCCTGAGTTTCTGAAAGTGAAATGTAGGCTAAATAAGTAATCTTCTGTTTTGGAGTTTGCACTGCCGCTTCCCTCCTGTGGCCATTGCTGGAAGCTTAGACTCCAAGTAGAGTAGAATCCCTCGACTCGACAGGGTTCCCTTTGCTGAGCTGCTTTCAGGGTGACAGATTCAGCGCCTTCTCCTCTTCCTTGTCTGTGAGGCTCTGGGACAGTTGCTCAGCAGAGTAGTAATGGCTGGAGTAGCAACATCACATATAGTATCTACTGTGTCCGACGCTCTTCTAATTACTTGCACATATTGACTTATTTAATCTTCACAACAACCTAGGAGACAGGTGTCATAGTTATTCCTACTTTACAGATGAGGGAACTGAGGCACAGAGAGATTAAGCATCTGACTCAGGATCACACAGCTAGTAAGTGGCAGAGGCAGGATTTGAATCCAGGCCTCCTGGCTCCAGAATCTGTGCTCTGAAGCATTGTGTGATGCTTCCGCTTTGCATAGGCTACCAGGAATGAAATGAAGCATGTATAGGAATCATCAGCAATTTGGAATTCAGGTAACTTAGTTTTCCTAGCCCATAACTAGAATTCAGATCTGTGCAAATCACAGAAAAATTCATTATGATAATCATAGTAAGCTTGGGCTGTGCTGTGACAGGTATTGACGAAGAACTGCAAGAGCTGAGAGGCTTCTATCTTCTGGGCCTCTGGTAATGATAAAAAAGTTAGTGCACTGGTTTATGACTTCTGGAACAAATTACTGTCCCCTTGCGAGGGAGGGCTAGAGCTCCCTACTTTATGCTGGCACTCCCCCTTCTGGTGAGTCTGAGAAGAGCATGCATGTGGGCATTAAAGGTAGCTTATTTCAGCTCCGAAAACATGACCCTTGTTCTTAGAGATAAAGATGATTAGACATAAAATATCGTATCAGTTAAAGAAAGCAGCATGCCATCTCTATGGGTAATTTTAGAGTATTGCCTCCTAGTGAAAAGTTTTGTTGAAAACATAGGACACTCTTGACTACTCTTTTTACATTTCGGGGACAAGCATACTCAAGGTAAAAATAAAGTTCCAATATCCAGTTGAGGGGTATGTGGACCAGCAGTGTCTGGTGAGCCCAGGGTGAAGCCCTTTGGACAGAGGAGTCACATCCAGTGTGTAGAGTGGCAGGAGAGGAGAATGGAAAGGCCTGTTGCGATCAGAATTTGCAGGGCCCCCAGTGTTTGAAACATATGGTGATAATAAACGTTTATTGAGCACTTAGTGGATAACAAAACACTGTGCTGAGTCTCATGTGTCTTCCCCTTCAGTCTTCCCCAGCTCTGTGAGGTCGCAAGGAGAACTGCGAGGGCGTTTCCCTGTGTGTTTTTGCTAACCCTCAAGCAGTCGTGCATTTCCTGCTGCATCGGTGCGGCAGGGGGAGATGTGAGGTTTGGATGGGAAGAGGAGAATAGAATGAGCTGATGCTGCAGAGAGGGCTGCCTTCTAGAATCGGCTGGAACCCTGCCGTAGAGGCTCAGGTTGCTCTGGGGGTTCAGCGAGCCCTTTGCACGCAGGTCCTAACAATGTTGACCTCGTGTGGGAACCGGATTGCGCCGCCGGCCTGACAGTGTCAGGAGGGAGATGTAAGGGGAAGAGATCATTAGGAGGCTGCATCGAGGTGTCACCGTTTTAGTCTCCAAGGTTGTCGCAGCACCCATGACCCTCCCACTCAAACGGGGAATGTGTGATCGTTGGTCTATTGTTATGGAAACTTCCTGAGAGGATTCCAGTTGGCGATTTTGGGGGTTTGAGTGACCCCCCCCCAAAAATAACCTCCTGCTTTCTACCTGATTTCCGAACCAGCTGAGAGAAAGCAAAAGAGACACTCAAACATCAGGGGAGATGATGATGATTTACAGTGAGAGAAACATTTTCACCTGTGGCTTTCACAGCCTTCTCCAGCCTTTTTCACTTGATTAGAATCGGTCCCCCGTGCTCCCTGAGGAAGGGACAGAGGCGGTGAATCTTGGGGGAAGATTAATCCGGGGGAAGGAGGAGCCCCCTCCCCGCCCGGAGGCTCCCGCTGCCTGGAGTGAGGGCTAGGATGGCCTGACAGACACGAGCAGAGGCCCCTGTAGGGGAGGGACACGTGGGAGAGGCTCCTTGGAGTTCTGAGGTGCTTGAAAATAGAAGATCAAGATTTTAGTAAGTATTAAGTGCTCAGACTTCTTTTATTTGTGGGTGAAGATTGGAATTCACTCCTTGCTTCCTTAAATGTGCCATATCTTTGACTGAACAGGACGGTAGGGAGAAGTCACAGTTTCACAAATCTAGTTTATTGATCATCTCTTTGTCAGTCAAGAATAACTAGATTTTGCTGAGGAAACAACCCCCAAAGCTCAATGGTTTAGAACAAGAAAAGCTTTTTTCTTCCTGTGCTGTGTGTCTACCAGATGTCAGCGGAGGTGTGGGGGTGTGTGGAGGGGTGTGTGTGTGTGGAGGGGTGCGTGTGTGTGTGGAGGGGTGAGGGTGTGTGTGTGGAGGGGTGGGGGTGTGTGTGGAGGGGTGAGGGTGTGTGTGTGTGGAGGGGTGTGTGTGTGTGTGTGTGTGTGTAGGGGTGAGGGTGTGTGTGTGTGGAGGGGTGTGTGTGTGTGTGTGTGTGTGTGTGGAGGGGGGTGTGTGTGTGGAGGGGTGGGGGTGTGTGTGGAGGGGTGTGTGTGTGTGTGGAGGGGTGGGGGTGTGTGTGGAGGGGTGTGTGTGTGTGTGTGTGTGTGGAGGGGGGTGTGTGTGTGGAGGGGTGGGGGTGTGTGTGGAGGGGTGTGTGTGTGTGTGGAGGGGTGGGTGTGTGTGTGGAGGGGTGAGGGTGTGTGTGGAGGGGTGTGTGTGTGTGTGGAGGGGTGGGTGTGTGTGTGGAGGGGTGGGTGTGTGTGTGGAGGGGTGTGTGTGTGTGTGTGTGTGTGTGTGGAGGGGTGGGGGTGTGTGTGGAGGGGTGGGGGTGTGTGTGGAGGAGTGGGGGTGTGTGTGGAGGGGGGTGTGTGTGTGGAGGGCTGGAGGGTGTGGGGCTCTGTCCGTCTTCACCGCTAGGGCCAGCCCAGGCTTGAATTTGCCAGTTGTTGAGCCAAAGGGAAAAGAGAGATCTGGAAGGTGTTGCTTCAGCTTGAAAGTGATGCACGTGGCTTCCACTTAACCACTATGGCCGTGACTAGTCACATGGCGCTACCCAAGAGCAAGGAACTGCAATTTTTGAGGTGTCCAAGAAAGTGCAAACTGGAAACAGCTGCTGGTAAATAGCTCTTAATGGCCTTCACAGTATCATTAACTAATAGTTTTTAAAAAATAGACTTTAATTTTTAGAGTAGATTCTGTGGAAGGCACAGAGATTTTCCCTTTACCCTCTGCGTAGCCTCCCCCAATATCCATGTCCCCCCACCGGAGTGGCACATTTGTTACAGTTGATGAACCTACATGGACACATCACCATCACCCAGAGTCCGTAGTTTACCTTGGGGTTCACTCTTGGTGTCGTATATTCTGTGCGTTTGCACAATAGTGTACTGACACGCATCCACCAATAGAGCATCATACGGAATACTTTCGCCGCCCTAAAAATCCTCTGCGCTCTACCTGCTCATCCCCCCGCACCCCTGCAGCAACACACTTTTGGTCTATTCACCGCACTGAAGGACATCTTGGTTGCTGCCAAGGTTTGCACTTGCGAGTGAAGCTGCTATAAACACCCAGGCAGGTTTTGGTGGGCATATGTTTTAACCTACTTTGGGCAGATACCAAGGAGAGCGATTGCTGGATTATATGGTTAGACTATATTTTGTTTTGTAAGCAACTACCAAACTGTCTTCTAAAGTAGCTGAACTATTTTGCATTCACACCAGCAATGAGTGAGAGTTTCTATTGCTCCACATCTTTGTCAGCACTTGGTGTTTTCAGTGCTCTGGGTTTTGGCCATTCTAATATGTGTAAAGATAATGGACTTTTATTTAGAATGACTTTAAAGAGGCAGCTTTGGGCCTCATAATATAATATCCTGTGAGCTAGAGGATGAGATGTGTGATTCACATTATTGAATAGATGTCAGTGCAAAAACCTACTAAGGCTGAATAATTCTTCTAGATCAGATGTCATTAATTTGGTTTTTATTTTTTTGACTTTTTGGCTTTTTGGGCTGTATGGTCTTTATTGAAGCTACTCAGTTCTTCTGTTGTAGAGCAAAAAAAAAAAAAAAGATATAGACAATACATAAATAAGTGGGCTATTATTCAATAAAACTTTATTGACAAAACAGATGGTGGGCCAGATTTGACTCATGGGTTCCAGTTCACTGACTTCTGTTCTAAACATGTGGCAGAGCAGGTCTAGAATCAATTTCTGCTTCATTCTTCTACCTCCATAGATAATTTTAAGACAAGATCCATGTGTGTTCTTAAAACTATGTGTAAAAGAGAATCGCCTGTAATTTACAGATTTCATTTGAGTTTGGTGTGCAGAGATGAGGCCCTGCTACTAGGGCTGTTTTAGAAATAGGTCCTGTCTCCCCCTGGAGCCTCTGGTAGCTGTGCTAAGCCATTGCCACAATTCCTAGGGCCATGACAGTTCTGTTACCTTGGACTCTTCTTGGTTTCTGTTTCCACAGCTTTACTCACGGCCCCCTGGGTTCAGAGGGACTAACCCACTCCGTTAGTCCCCAGGGCACTTACAGGGTTGAAGGTCAAGAATGAGCTTGATTTCAGTATCAGAAACCCGATACGCTTTTCTGAAGGTTTTCCTAGAGTCTCTGCTCAGCTAGTCCTCTCATTACCAGTTCAGCAAGTTTCTTAGTAGAGATAAACATACTTGCATTAGCCTCAGTCATAGGTCCTCATCTTTTAAGTGTCCACAAAACTCAGTTGGTGGTGAAGTGATTTTGAGGAAGTACGGTAGCCCCCCTTTATCTACAGTTTCACTCTCCACGGTTTCAGTTACTCACGGTCAGACTTGGTCCAAAAATATTAAATGGAAATTTTCAGAAATAAACAATTCATAAGTTTTAAGTTCTGAATAGTGTGATGAAACCTCATGCCATCCTGCTCTGTCCCAGGGACATGAGTCATCCCTTTATCTAGGGTATCACCTCACACTGTCACAAGAAGATGGGTGAGTGGAGTACAATAAGCTATTTTGTGTGTGTGTGTGTGTGTGTGAGAGAGAGAGAGAGAGAGAGAGAGAGAACGGGCCAGATTCACATAACTTTTATTATAGTATTGTTATAATTGTTCTATTATTAGTTATTGTTGTGACTCTGTTATTGTGCCTAATTTATAAACTAAACTTTATTATAGGTATGTATGTATAGGAAAAAGACTAGTATATGTAGGGTTTGGTACGGTCTGTGGTTTCAGGCATCCCCTGGGATTTTTGGAACAAATCCCCCACAGATAAGGGGGGATTACTATGTTCCTTGCCCTTAAAAAGCAGAAAAACTATCCAGTTATCCACCACCACAATGATCTAATGCAGTGAGGTTTGTGCTGGATGGAATAATGACACTGAGTGTGTTTTATCCAGTCATTATCTCTTTTTATTTCTCAAAACTTGCATTCTCTGTAAACCATATGCCATGGCTTCCTTGCAAGGATTTATAGTTTCTAGAAATAAGTGCCCTGCTATGATAAACACCTTCTACCTATGCTTGTGATGAATAGATCACAAGGGCCTCCTTAGGAAATGCTCTTGTGCAGTTTTGAGAAGAGTGTTTATTGTGTAAAAGGAAGAGGGGAAATGTCAGGTTATTTTGTAGCTCTAATCTTTCTTCAAATGTGCTTTCCCTCTGTCATCTTTCCTCCCCCTCTCCCTGTGTCCTTTGCTTTCTCAAGTCTCTCATTCCAAAACCCCAGAATCCCTCTCCCTGGTAAGTTATCAAATCCATTTCCATTCTCTCTTGTTAGTTGGTGTAACACCTTTATTAGGAATGGGAAGACAATGATTTGGCATCACATGCTCCTCCTCTAATATCTAAATCCTTGCTTTATGTGGCCCAGAGTCAGGGACTTTTCTAGGGAGGGTTGGGCCAGGGGCACATGATATGCTCACCTAAGCCATCGACGTTTTTTTTATACAGATGAAATCTGGATAAAGTGACTTGAAGGGAGAAAGAGCAGTGGCACTGAAGTATGAGATGGCTATGCAGAAAGAGCGAGGGGTAGTATCAACAGCTGGAGTCAGCTATTTCTAAATACATCTTTGATCACCCCTGAAACATGATTCTAGGTCATACGTAGAGTCAAAGACCTTTTGAACTTTTGATGAGACCGTAACAGTGTATTTATCTACTTATCCATCTGTCCATTCACAAACCATCCATGATTTATCCATGCGTCTGTCCATCTGTGCATCCGTCCATGTACCCATCCATGATTCACCCATACATTTATGCATCTATCCTTCCATCCATTCATACAATAAATATTTATTGAAGGGAAACTGTCAGGAGCCATAGAAGTGCTGGGGGACCTGGCTCAGTGATCTTTAGGTGCTTCACCACCAAGCTGGGATCCCCTTCATCATCTGTACACCTCCATAACTTCATGTTTTGAAAAATTTTATCTGAAAGACAATATTCATGAAGCAGCAGTGAATTTGCTTCCTACTTTTTATTAGTCATACACAGCTATAACTACCATTCAGAGCCTTTGAATATCAAGAGGTCACTAGCCCAAAGCAAAGAAACTTGATGCCCAATCATTACACTTGAGGGACTCAGAGTTCAAAGCAGGGATTATAAAATGACAGCCCTTGGACTACACTCTGGCCCAGATGTATATTTTTGGGTCCAAATAATAGTTTTTAAAAATGGAATCATTTTACACAAGTTCCAGCTTTACTCATAACTGGGTGATTTGGTAACACTAGGCCCCGACCCCTCTATGGGAGCACTCAGCTAGAGCTAAGCAGCAGGGCCTTTAAGAATCATTTGCTTCTGAATCACCATCATCCTCATTCACTTTCTGCCTCCACTGGTATTGACTTTGCCACCACCTTCTTTCACCAATAAGAAAGAAAAGCAGGAGAGATTAACTTATCCAAGGCTACACAATTATGAAGCAATAGACCTTGACCTGAAACCTGAGTTTTCCTGTACAGTGCTCTGATATCTCTCTCAGTTGCTGCTCTCTCTAAGTCTTGTCTTTGCCTGGCTTCAGGGCATCATCACTGCTTTCCTCATAGCATGGCATTTATCCCGATTTGCAGTGTTCTCTCTAATGCTCTGCATAGAAATGGCCCCGAATGGTCCAAACTCAAGGAGTTTGCCAGAGATAATGTTCCTCTATAAATAAAGAATCAGAGGTGAGAGACTGGGGACTCTCACTTCCAGTTAGGATATAGAAAAGCATGAGGCATTGATGTCCCCCCAACACCAAGATAACATCAACAAACTACATAAACCCCAAAAATCATATTTGTAAAACCTGTCTGATTGCTGAGTATACAAAGAAATCCAAATGTACTAAAATCCAGGTCATCATCCTGAGGAGAGTGAGACCTGCAGCTGCTTTCACTTTTGGAGGTGTGGTGGGAAGAAGAGGAATAGGCCATGACTAGGCTGGCTTGGCTGATTGGGACCCCAAAGACAGCAGTGACAGAGTGAGTCGTACCTTTCCACCATTTGGCCCCTGGCCTTCACTGAGTGAATAGGGGCAGTGTGCTGAAGCTGGACAGGATGGGAGAGCTGAGTGAAATCCTTCTGAGGCACTCCAGACCTTCAACCAGGGCCGGGCAGCTCTTGCCAATGGCAGGGATAGGACCACAGGAGGAAAAAAGGTCTGAAATGCAGAGAGCCAGGGGTGATACTACAGAGCAAAGATGCCCTGCAGCTCAAACGTTGGCAGCCAGGCTATAAAATATAGAGAGTTCTCCAGAGTCTCATGGGTGCTAAGATCCCAAGCCCTGCCACAGGGCAAGTCCTGAGGTCACTCACACATTTGAAGCCAGTGGTGAGCAAAATCTAACAAAAGTTGCAACCAAGTTGCAGAAAAAAATGAACCTAACTCAAGTTGAGAATGCTTCTTTGCTATAGAAGACCATTATATTGGTCTTCTACCCATGAGTTTAATTCTAGAGCTCATAGACCCAGATGAATCAGGTGGAGCCAAATCCACCCCCTTCCGTGCCATCTGGGCCCTGAACAGTCCAGACCATTGCTGGCAAGATCCACACCTTATTCCACAATTAATGTCCACTAATAATTTACATTCCTTTTTGGAACACTATATGTTTTTGCACTCTATGTAATGGAATGCTAAAGGCAGATCAATAAGAGAGAGAGTGCTCCCTTTGGCAAAAAGTACTCAGGATGGGCAGAAGGGAGCTATACAGCTAAATACATAATTACTTGGCCTCACCTAATTTACCACAGAAGCATATCTTTAGAGAACTGTTAGGTCTTAAAAAATAATTCAACTAATCACTGTTTTTTATTTCTAAATGTCTCATTAGAGACACTATTAACCTCAGAACAGTTCCTGATGCAAGATTTAAAGGCTAGGAAATCATTATTTTCCATTACCCAACAGAGTTTTTGCCAGAAACAAATGTCCAGTGAGGGATTTGAGGGAATAAAACAAAGCATTTCTATTTAATTGATCTCAGCCTCTTTCTGAAAGCCTGATCATTAAACAGTTTCTTCCTCAGTGAATGAGGGGGTTAAAAGAGTTTCTAGTGCTCCTGAGTCTGCAGCTCTCCTCCACTGGCTTTGAACCCCCATCTCTGAACATCTGTAGTTAGCCTCTCTCCGTGCGTGGCTTTTTAGATGAAATCTTTTCAATGCCCGGCCATTGGAGATCTGCAGGCTAACCCAACGCAAACAATAACAATTGGAGGACTTTTACTTTAAAGAGGGGCCTTTGCTTTGCTGTAAAAATCTTGACGTGCTGCCTGGCATTTCCCCCAATGTCATATTTCTGTGAGTCATGTGCAGGGCTAAGGGGAACCTATGCTCTGTGCCAGGCGCTACTCTAGCTGCTTGCTGTCTGTTAACTGCTTGGTCTTTACACCAAATCCTGGAGGTAGGTGCTATTTCTGTATTGTCCTGTGGAATCAAGGAGATATAGCTTCACTTATTCCCCATTCCTGTGTTCAGTTCCCAGACCAGGGTTCGGCTAACTTTTTCTGTACTAGGCCACTTAGTAAATACTTTAGGTTTCGCAGGACATATGGTGTCTTTGCCGTTGTTCAGTTTTGCCCTTGTAGCATTGACAGCATGCAAATGAATGGGTGTGGCCATGTTCCAATAAAGCTTTATTGACATTTAATAACTATCTTTATTTCCTGGTGAGAAGTAAGATACTACTTTAAGAATTTATAAGAATGCTATGGAGAAAGCAATACCTGTATATACTGAGAAAACTTTTAAAAAATCCTTTTCTCTATCCCCATCAATATAGTTGGTGACTTTTTAAAATCTATTGTTACTTTATATAAAAAAAAATAATTATTATGGCTGTGACTTGAAAAAAAAAAAAAGAAATGGTCAAAGCACAATAGAAGCTGTTGGATTGAAAGGGCCCACAGTGCTGATCAGGGTGAATAAATAAAGATGCTCCTTTTATACATCATCGGTGAACTTTCAGAACACTGACTAAAGAGGAAATCCTGAAAGCCTTAGAAAGACTTTATTTTTCTAAAGCAGGGGTTTGAGTTAATTCCTCAGGAATATATTCTGTAAAGGATGGATTTAAAAACTCTCTCTCCTGTTAAAAGAAACAGGTAGCATATGTGGCTACCTTCCCTTCCTTTTCCAAGTCCCTGTGGGTAATAGAAAAAGTACTAGAAAGTGGATACAGGGAAGAATGCCACCTTTGGATCAGTCCTGAGGTATCTCTGGAAGACAGGAAACAGAGGAAATCCAGGGCAAACACATACATACGGTAGGAGTGGTTCTGGGTGCTCCAGGCAACAGATACACAGTGGCCGTCATGGTGAGTGGGCACCTGCATTTGGAGCAGCTGGGCAGCTCTCCCCCCTTCCTCTGCTTCCAGGTTTGAGCTGGGGGTACCCTGTGTAGGGGACAAGACCCAGAAGGAACTAGAAGCTTCAGCCTGAAATCAAATTACTGACACACACTTCCCACATGGCACATCCCATCCTTCCCTACAACCTTTGGGGACTGCTGCATTCAATAAATAACATCAAACCTAAAGATGACTGTCCAACCAAGGATCATCAAGCACTTAAGGAAACATCAGTTCAATCAGTAAGACACTCTGACTCCGAAAATGAAGGGACCATCACCAAGAAAGGAGCAATAATAGAGTGAACAAGGTTGAACTTTAAAAGTGTATATAAGAGATATAAGGATAATAATAAAAGTTTATTTTTCATAAAATAAGAACAAACAACTGTTTCAAGAACCAAATACAGACATACCTTAGAGGTATTCCAGGTTTGATTCTAGACAACAGCAAGCAAATAAGCCATATGAATTTTTTAGTTTCCCAGTGCATATAAAAGTTATGTTTACACTATACTGTAGTCTATTAAGTGTGAATAGTATTATGCTTAAAAATGTACATACTTAATTAAAAATACTTTATTGCTAAAAAAAATCTTACCACCATCTGAGCCTGCGGCGAGTCACCATCTTTTTGCTGGTGGAGAGCTGACGACTACTGATGAGGGTGCTGGCTGCTGAAGATTAGGGTGCCAAGGCAATTTCTTAAAGTAACAATGAAGTTTGCCACATCAATGGACTCTTTCAGTTGGATTCCTAGAGGCCACTGTAGGGTTATTAATTGGCTTAATTTCAATATTGTTTGTCTCAGGGAAGAGGGAGACCTGAAGAGAGGAAGAGGTATGGGGGAATGTGTAGAACACACATATATATTGATTAAATTCACCTTATATGGGTGAAATATGTGGTGCCCCAAAATAATTAAAATAGTAACATCAGAGATCACAGATCACCATAATGAATGTAATAGTAATAAAAAGGTTTGAAATATCGTGAGAATTACTAAAAGGTGACACAGAGACACAAAGTGAGCAAATACTGTTGGACAAATGGTGCCCATAGACTTGCTTAATGCAGGGTTGCCAAAAACCTCCAATTTGTAAAAAAACCCGCAAAATCCGTGAAGTGCAATAAAGCAAAGCACAATAAACTGAGGTATGCCTGTAGCTATTACATTGAAAATGAAATATTTAATTGACAAAAACTTATAAACGGCATGAAAAACAGGATGCACACAGATGAAGAATAAATGATCAAGCTGGAAGTTGTACTCTGGGTAAAGGGAAGATCTCCAAAGGCTTTAGGGAGAAGGTAGGGGGGAGGCTGTTTTGATTTGGGGGCCCAGTGATGATTCTCAGCTGCCTTGAGGGGTCGAGGAGGAAATTATCTTTGCGGAGAAGCTTAGGTGGAAATAGATCCAACCTTGCAATATAGCTTTGCCTTTTGGAACTAGAAGTGAATTCCTGTTGTCTTCCTTAGGCTCTTCCTGGCTGTTAGGGTTATGTGCTCACCCTCGGGGCGTAGTTCAGCTCCTCTGAGATACACGTGGCCTATTGATGTCAGTCGGAGCGGAGCCTTTGACATGCTGTGCAGTCCTGGCTGGGAAGCTGGCCCCAAAGGGGCTTTCACAGCCATCTATATTTGTAGCCTCTTTTGTCCCCTTGAGACCAAGACCTTGTTTACCACCCGGGAGGACAGTGCTGGGACTAGTGGCTGAGATTTCCTTTCAAAATCCAGGGCTTTCCAGTGGAATGGTCAGCGGCTCTTTCTTACTCAGATGGCTCTGTTTAGGCTTGCTGATGGGGTGACAGGATTGCCACTTTCTACCCTGAGCAAGAAGGAGTGTCATTTACCCTGGGTAATCTTTTTAAATGAGTTGGAAAGAACAGATGCTGAGTTTTATTTCATAAGATTGCATTTCCAAGGACCTACTTATCGGTAACTTGAGCACTTTGATTAAGTGTACAGGTCACTGGTGTCCTCCGAGTACTTGCGGGTTTTTTGTGGAACCATCAGCCAGGGGACAGGAGCTCAGACTCCTTGGCAAAGGGCGCCTCATGGTGAGAAGTAATGATCAGTCTTACTGATTACTATTTGTGCAGGGATTTTGCTCTTTATTTAGTTTAGGATATTACATTTTATTGAATGAAGGGACTCCATGTTTCTGTTATTTTCCATATTAACTCCATAACTTTTCTTGTGTGATTTTAGAGGCCAGAGCCCACCGGTTGCTGAATTTAACTTACTCCTGAAAGCCCATACTTTGGAAACCTATGGAGTGGATCCCCACCCATGCAAGGTAACTGGCCCTCACAGCGGGTCGATAAAGATTGTTTTGTTCAAAAAGAGTTAATTGTTGCGTCTGCCTGGCAGACCCCTCATAGGACATTTCCAGAGCCTGACCCACTGCCCCTAATTGGAAAGGATGACAGTGGGCTGCAGTCACAGGTTTCAGCAGTTGGTTTTCTCCTTTGGGGTCTACCCATTGCTTGCTAACTGCTATGTAGTAGCCACATATCCCTAAATTAACATACATGGATTCATTCATCCATCAAGTGGATGGTTTTATCCCTGAGAAATCACAGGGTCCTAATGTTTATTTTTAAGGCCACTGCCAGCAAGAATGCAATCTTAAAAAATGAGGAAGTGGAAGAAAAGAAGGATTTACAATTATATTTTGACTTTAGGAGTATTTGTGTGTTTTTTCCTTTACTCATATTATCTGACAGTGTTTCTCTCAAGCATGTGTCACAGGCCATGTGTATCAGAATCACCTGGGCCTCACCTCAGGGCTACTCTGCAGAATCGCTGGGTTGCAGCCGGCAAATCAGCCTTTTAAACAAATTCCCAAAGTGATCCTCATGCACATATTTCCCAGAAATGTTTTGTGAAAAGTGTTCTCCTTTCCATGCCTTAAATTAGTATGTATTAACCAGGTTCTAACCCAAATCCTAAATTAAGCATTTATGTCAGTCAGGCTCTTAAGGTATGTTTTTGAGTCTTATCGGAACATTTCTTTACTCAGATGGTACTGGATAGTAAGTAGTAGTTGGTCAAGTGCCAGTCCTACAGGCTCTGGCTCCTCATTACAGGCATGTGGGGAGTCTCCTAAACTCCTACTGCCCAGTGCCATCAGGATCTCTTGGGGTGCAGACCAGGCCCTCTGGAGGACTCCAATGTGTAGCCGAGGCTGAGAGCCGGTGGTAGTTGTCCACACTGGCACATGCATCTTGTGGTCAGCCCACAGTTATTTTAGAATATTTGCCAGAGCCTCTTCCTAGTCATGGTATAAATTAGATTAGTCCATTTAGTGAATTAGATTTTATCCAGAAATCCGAGCCTCTCTGTTTATTACTAGATTTTTTGTTGTTCCTTTGGCTTTACTTATTAATGTTTAGTTTTCCTGGTTCAGCTGGAAGCAAAGTAGGAAATATTTTTATATTAAAATTGTCAGAAATCCTGTGTGGGATTGAATCAAGCTCAATTAGATGCTCAGAGCTTTGGTTTCATAGCATCTTTAGTTTCAGGGCTAATGACAACCAAGAACACTTTGTCCACATTGCAAGGCAGAGCTGAGAAGTCTGGCGGCCCCGGAGACATTTGGAAGTAGACATAGCGGTGGTTTGGGACTGATCTGTACCTTCCCAGGAGGTTCCTGCAGAGGCGGAAGGTCTTTCCTCAAAAGGAAAAGCGACATATTCCCAGACCTCACCCAGATTTTAGAAGCAGTAGCTTTGGAAATCCCATCTCAGAAGCTTAGTTTATTGCTACAATCATTAGAATTAACCTGAAAGTAACCCAGGGTGAGGATGAATAAGTGTACCACGTATCATTTATATTCCTCAAACCAAATATTTTTTATTTCCTTTCCCCCCCGCCAGGATTCAACAGGCACAACAACATTTTTGGGATTCACTGCTGCAGGCTTTGTGGTGTTCCAGGGAAATAAGAGGATCCATTTGATAAAGTGGTGAGTGCTTCTTTGGAAAGCTGGCTTACCATTTTTCTTAATCTTGTTTTCCATTCCCTACCTTTGATGTTTTTTTTTTTAGGAAATGCCAGGTAGAGTGCCTGGTGTTCATTTCTTTGCCTTGGAACTTCATTACAAAGGGATTTATTATCTATAAAGGAAACCTAATCTAGGTTATCCTGTTTTATTTTTTATTTATTTATTTTTTAATTTTATTTTTGCCCTATTTTAGGAGGGAATCAGATTTGTCCAGCTGAGGAGTCCCCTCAGGAAACCTGGGGTGTGCCCAGGCTCAGGGGCTCTGCCTCCAGACAGAAGGCGTCCAGCGTTTCCTCACCAGTCGCTTCTGCGCTGACCGGGGGGTGGGGCAGGGCGGGTAAAGGTTCAGATTCCCTCGAGCAACTCAGGACCAGTCCTTCCCAGTCGCTTCGCTCTATTCTGTTGAGTCCTTGCTGCAGACTTACCTTTCCTTTTCCAGTGTATCAGTGAAGATGCTTTTGGTCAGAGCAACAGTAATGTCTGCTCACCATGGCTTACAAATAAGAGGACTGATTATCTCACACAGCAAGTTCCAGAGATCGCACCATCCATGGTCCTTTGACTTAACTCCCCAACAGTACTGTGCGGGACTTGGGTCTCTCTAGTCTCTTCTTTGCCATTACAGGGTGGTAGCTTTTATTCCCAGGCTCATAGAATGACATGGTCTTATATGCAGCTCTGGCCTTTACATCTTCACACAGCAGTGCCCAGAGCCTGGAGGAGAGCAGCCCCCCGTGTGTCTGCTGTTGCAGCAAGGACAACCTTCCAGAAGCCCTGTGGGAGGCTCCCTGTATATCTGACGGGGCAGGCTTGGGCCACACGGGCTTGTGCCTACTTAAACCAGTCCTTCCCAGAAGACTGGGAACTCCTGACCGGGGGGGGGGGGGGGTGAATCAACGATTCATCCTCTTGGGACTAAGAAGAGCATGATCTGCATGAACACGTGACCCTCCGGAAGGAAAAAACCTAGGTTGTGTCAGTAAAGCAGTGGGACGATGTAGCGGAGCAGGCCACCTGCAGCACCCACTCTGTCCAAGCAGGGAGCCAAATGGTTTTGGTAAAGAGTGAGAAGGCTGAACATGGTGCGTGTGATGGGATATTGGAAAGGGCATCTTGTTCATATCTTCAGCTTGATGCGGTTCCCTCTCTGATGGTCCTGACAGGCTTGTCACCCCTGTTGTGTCTCACTGGGTGGTAGGCTCACTCTTGATGGGCCAGTGGGCATCTATTTCCGTCTGAGTTGGAAATGCTCTCTTGCACTTGCCTGAGTCTCAGTTCATGGTTCTATAGCTTCAGGGTTTCTTTTAGCACCTCATTATCGAGGAGCCCCCCCCCTCTTAGCGTTCTCCTCTTAGCGCCCCCTTCTTTTCAAGCCTTCTCTCTTAGATTAGCATTAGTCAGCTAATGTCCACTCCTCTCCCTCCACCTTCTGCTCTTTGTCATGATAAACCCTCTTTTTAAGATGCTCAATTTCTCTAAATATCTTCCTAGCCTTGTCTATAATTGCCTTTTACTCAATTCATACTTTCAACTCTGTTCCAGAGTAAGTTCCATACTGACTTTGGGGAGCATGGGTAGGTAATGTGGCTACTCTCTCCATCCCACCGTAGGGTGTTAGATTCTCAGATTTTGAATTGCTTGAGCTCTAGAGTACTTAGGTTAGAACTAGACATGTCTCAAGTGCAGATTAACTGCGAGTCTCTCCCTTCTTTGGACCCCAGTATCTTCTTGTGCACATTGAAGAGCTGAAAAGGAAAATCCAACCATTTGGTTTTGGCTTCTGTATATTGGTGTTCCTGGTGAGGTGCTGATGCCAACTCCAATCTTCCCAGCTCTGCTAGGCACATGTGTTTCTAACATCTACGTATTGTTACAAAAACAAATTTTCTTCTCACATTACCCCTCAGGGTTTTTTGTTTTACTTGTTTGTTTGTTTTTAAACATCCATTGAGCTTTGTCACTTTTACAAATCCTCTACCTAAATTAAAACATCTTAATGTGACCTCACTGTTCTTTTCCCCCCAGGAAAAGCACAGGGGCCCACATCACTATCTAAGGAATTAGATCAAAGGAATAAAAATAGAAGCCTCTCTTCTCTTCACACATACTTGCTCACCAAGATGGTGACCTGGGGTCTACATTTCAGGCAGATTTTAATCAAGCAACTCCTTCAGATGTCCATTCATCAAGCTGTCCTCCCAATTCTGAGCATCTCAGTATAAAATGAAATACTCTTCTGTAAACAGGGAGAGCAGGAATGAGAATTGCACAGTGTGGTGTGTGTGCTTCTCAGAGGTGATGTGAAAGGATGAGGGAACAGATATTGTGAATACATGTCATTTCATTAACTGAATCTGAAATAACCTTCTTCCTGCCTCGCACAGTGGGCTGGCCAATTCATGCTGTTTGGGTCATTCATGTTCATGGGACCTCTAGAGTTCTTTGGGAGAAAGGTGCAGCTTAACTGTAAAATATGGAATCAATAGTTCTGAGCTGCCTGTGGGTCCTCTCTTGGGAAGAAATTGCTGTATAATTCTCTCGGGGTTTTTTTGCTGCTCATTAAGCCTCCACCGATGATAAGATAATATCTAGTTTCAGTGCAGTCTGCTTGGCATTTAGGCATCAGCTGCTTTCCTGTGGGAAAGCCAGGTACCTTGGTCAGTTGCCATGTTTATTTTTTCTATTCACTCAAAGAGGTTTTCTTTTCTTAGGCCGGATGTCTGCAAATTGAAGTTTGAAGGGAAGACATTTTACGTGATTGGTACCCAGAAGGAGGTCAGACACTGCTTTTCTAACTCTGTTATTGTGTGTGCGTGTGTGTGCATGCACACTATAAGAGATTCAAGCATAAAATGTGCCTTTAGCATTGTAGCCCCCAAAGACCATGACTTTAAAGTTGTGCTGATAATGGAAGCTGTATGCTGAGAATATTTAAGAGGTAAACAAGTAAACATTGGATTTATACATTTAAGAATGAAGTCAGTGAGTAATGTTGAGTGAATGCTCATGTGTGAAAAATAGACTGGGGTAGACTTGAGATTTAGCAACTGGGACTTCCCCTACCTCTGTAATTTGCTAAAATACAGATTCATGAAACAAGTGAAGAATATTTACAAAGCTTGTATCAACCAGTGATGGTTAGAGTTTTATAAACAGAGTCTATAAGACCCCGGAGCCTTAAAATAAAGGAGTTACCAGGCTAGGTTGGGTTTAGCAGGGAACACATTTGGAAGGAGACCGATACCAAAACTGAGCCTCAGAACTAGGTCAGGAGGTTTGGGGAATCTCCTGACCCTAGGTTTTAGTTCAAGCATGAGTTCTTCAAGGTGGGCAAATATGTTTTTGAACGAATCCAAGTCTGATTGAGAGGTAGGCGATGCCTGGAGAGTTGAAAATTGTGAGGCTGCTTTTTGTCAGAAACAGGGCCTACATAGATGAGTGATGTCTGCAAAGGGTGTGGGGGGAGGGTGCCATTTCAGCAACACTTTTAAGAACGTAGTAATGCACAAGTTGTTTCAAATAGGTTTGGTAGGTGTCGAGATACAAATGGGTAAATACTTGAAAGAAAAAGATGAAAAACAGAAACTATGTTTAACATGCCCTGTTTGTTTTGTATTTTTTATTAGAAAAAAGCCATGTTGGCATTCCATACGTCAACGCCCGCTGCCTGCAAACACCTTTGGAAGTGTGGGGTGGAGAACCAGGCCTTTTATAAGTAAGTAGCTTTTATTCACTTAATCATAATTTTTAAAAACTCTCATGGAAACCTTTATGTTTTGCAAACAGCTCCATGTTAATTTCTTTTAATGTAGTCCTTTCATTATATTTAAGTGAATTATGAATTTGGTGCATTGTTCATGGTGAGTCCCTACCACAGTTGGCCTGAGCAACTCCTGAGCTCTCACGACCAGAAAAAGAAACCTTTGGCAGAGAGTCACACGTGTTCATAGTAAGAAGCCTTCAGTATGTAGAGATGAGAGCCAAAATTTCATGGGTGGAATGCCATCAGCGTCTGGGATCATAGAAAGCCAGTGCTTGCTGAACAGGACTTCAGAAACCATGCATAAAGCTGTCAGGTTTCCAAAGAGGTCCGAATTTACAATCTTTCCACTGAGTTCCAGCTTGTCCTCTGAGACAGGCTTGCCGATAGCAGTGGTGATCGACATAGTCAAGAACCTAGTCCAGCCTGCCAGTGTATCAGCACCGCCAACCTCTGGAGCTCATCCAAGGGGTTTTGCTTGGCCTCCCCCTGTCCCCTCACCACTGAGATTCTGTCCTACACATTAGACTCACTTCCCTGAAAATGCTGAGTCTCTAAACCTCCTGGGCTTTGGCTGATGAAGACCATTAGGAGAACGATGGCTTGGATGATGACTTACAAACCCCTTTCAGTCACAGAACTCTGCTGTGGGCAAAGTCCAGTATCTAAAAGAGGTAAAAATAGAGAAGCTGTGGTTGTTGATGGGGACCAGAGTTGGGATTGGGGACAGGAGACCATTCATCTATTTCTTGCTGCTTCTCAGGAGCTTGGGGGACCAGTTGTTCCAGTTTGCCTGGGACTTTCCCAGGTTTAGCACTGAGAGTCCTATGCCCCACGAAACCTGTCAGTCTTGGGCAAACCCTATCAGGAGCATAATTTGAAAACCTTTGGAGGAGATGATCCACAAAATGTGGTGCTTCTAGCAATGACAGGAAGAGGTGATGTGTATCAGTAGATTCTCCCTCCCCCCCCCCCCAGTCATCACCACCTCAGGGCATCTGTGTGCTCCTTGCAGTGTTTGGGGATGTTAAGAAAGGGTACCAATGGCCTTTGAAAAATCAGCATGTCTAGACCTCTCCAAACACGTGAGAGGCTAGAAATGCAAAGGCATTGGCCCTCTCAGTCTTTAGTTGGAGTCTACACGTTTTGTTTTTAAAAATATTACTTTAAAATTGAGATAATACATACCAAAAGAAACCCTGTATTCATTTGCAGTCACTCCCCATGTCCTCCTCTCCCTGGACCTTGGTAATCACTAATCTGCTTTCTATGTGTATGGATTTACCTATTCTGCACATTTCCTGTAAATGGAATCATAAGCTTATGTGGCCTTTGTGCCCAATTTCTTTTCCTTAGGTGATGTTTTCAGGGTTTACTCATGGTGTCGTGTGTATCAGCACTTCATTTCTCCTTATGGCTGAATAATATCCCACTGTTTAGATATTGTTTATTCAGTCATCAGTTGATGGACATTTGGGTTGTTTCCTCTTTTTAGGTATTATGAGTAATGCTGTTATGAATATCCATATAATTTTTTTTCTGTGGACAGTTCTCTTAGGTTTATACCTGAGAGTGTAATTTGGGGTCATAGGGTAATCTTATATTTAACTTTTTGAGAAACTGACAGGCTGTTTCTAAGTTTTTGGAACTCCTCTATTCCTCTGTTAATGAAATCATCTGGTTCCTGTCAAATAATAATTGAGAGACCTTTAGTTATTGATTTTGAATGAATATTTTCTTGCAAATGAGGGAGTTAGTAGATAGTCTTGAAGCAAAACAAGATATATCATGACATTTTATTGTCGGTTTTTATATCTGTATTAGCTATGATTTCTCTGAGGGTAAGAACTAGGTTCTGTTTATCTTTGTGTTTCACAGAGACCCCAGGCATTCAAAAAGGAATTAGTGGATCAAATTGATAAGCATGGGTGCTATGCTAGGAGATTTGTAGTTCATGATAGAGACTAAAAGGGAAATGCAAATAAAATGCTAGAGAGGAGTCCAGGTAGGGGGTGAGTCTTACTGTGGGGGGAGCTGGGAGGTAGAAGAAGGCTCTTCCAGGTGGAGGAGGGACATTCTGAATAAGGGACAAAGGTGGAAAGTGTAGGACATACATTGAGAGGACAAGCAATTACACAAGGCTAGAGCAGAGGGTGGTGAATGAAGTAGAGAGGGAGGTGATGAGGGGCCAGGAGATCTTGGGGCTGGATACAGAGGGCTCAGCCATCATGAAAGAGGTGCCAGAGGAGTGCTAGGTGGGGTTGATTGCTATTGACCCACGGACAAGTTTAGGGGGTAGGGGAGGGAGTAGCAGAGGAGAACAGCCAGCACTCGGGCCTTTAGAGCCAAGTCAGTGAGTCCCACTTGGAAGCAGCAGGGCCTTGAAGATCCTTTAGTGCAATCATGGGATCTCTATCAAGGAATAACTAGGACATTAATTGGCTCTTTTGCACGCATGCTGTTTTATCATGTGTTAGGGAGTCAGCTGGTAAATGGAGTCAAATAAGGGCAAAACCAGAACAGAACAGAGGAGAGAGAAGGAAGGAGAGAAGAAACTGCAATCTGGGGGATCTGTTTTGCACATTTTGAGGCATGGTCATTGGCTGGCATCAGCAGTGAGGTCCGTCTGATAATTCTGTCATTGAATGGGGCAACTAGGCGTGTCAGAGAAGTCACTTCTAGTTGTCTGTGAATGGTTCAGGTGACCCGGGGAGAGTAGCTGTGAGCACAGTGGCACTGAACAGAATTGACTGAGTCTTTGCATCAGCACTTCTGCTATTGTTAGGCCCAGCTACCCCCTCTCTCTTACTAGGACTTCTAATCCCTGATATTTGTGCTGACCTGAGATTTTTCCAGAACCTTTTGTTCTTCCAGTATCCCATAACCATCCCTGTTCCTTAGGAAGAAGGAAAGATACTGCTTGTTCTGAGCCAGCTGTGTGACCTCGGACAAGTCTCTAGCCGCAGGCTGGGACTCAGGCATGCTTTGCTTGTCTCGCTGTAGCCAGGTGTTAATGAGCGTGGGCTTTGGAAGCAAACAGGCTTGGGTTTGAATCTTAACTCTGTCTCTTCCTAGCAGTGTGGCCTGAAACAGAGCACTTGAACTCTGAGCCTGATCTTTGCTTTTCATTTGTAAAAGGTGATTGGTAGTACCTGCCTTGCAGTGTTTAGTTCTGCCAGGCACATGGATCATCGATAAATGGCAGCTACTGCTGTGACTGCCACTACTGCCCCCTCCACTAACAATGAAAGTTTTTTGAGTGCCAGTTGGTTGCAGAGCCCAGTCCGTTTGATTCTGAAGGGCTCTGGTTCTGTTAACCTCAGGGTGGGTGCCTGCTTCCTCCATGGCACCATCCCTTTCCTGGGCAGAGGTCCTGTCCTGCTCCCAGCCCTGTCCCTCTGGTTTCAGCTGGCAGAGCAAGGCCCCGATTTTGTCTCCTGGGGTGGGGGTGGTTCATCCCTCCTTTTCACATCACCTGCTATGGGAACGGGGAGGCCTGGTGGCAAAGTATTCCCAAGTGTGCTTTTAACCCATGAATGTGCTGCTTGCTAGTTGTCAGCTGGTCCAGGGCCACCGATCAGGTTTGCAAGCCCTGCCTCTCAGCTCTGCTGCCTGGGAACAGAGCCCAGAAGCAGAAACTCTGATTTTCCCTCCTGCCTCAAGCCCCATGGGATCCCGGACACAGATTTAGTCACTGTTTCAGAGCTTCCTCTGTGCCACGTGTTTTCTAGGTGCTCCACTCCCAGAGCACCAGAGCTCACCATTGCTACTGGGAGCTGAGCTGGTTTCCTGAAGGTGCACTGGACCCACCAAGGGTTCAGCGGCTCACTGGTGTTTCCATTTGACAAGTCCGTATCCCACACCTGCTCTGTGCCGTGCACTGTGATGGGCCCTGGGGACACAGTGGAGGTTCAAATGAGACTCTCTGTCCCCAGTTTTGTTTGGCACATGTGCAGGGGATAAAGGCAGTCAGTCCCTAATGAATTTCTTGTTCAGATTCTGCTGTGCACTTTGTCAGAAGGAACAATATTACACTTGGTAGATGAGGCCCCGGAGTAGCTCTGGGAACCTCTCACACTCTGATGAGCACACAGATCACCTGGAGATCCTGTTGGAATGTGGCTTCTGACTCAGGAGGTCTGGGTGGGGCACAAGAATCCATATTTCTAGTAAGTTCCCTGGTGATGTTGGGCTGCAGGTCCATGGACCACACCTTGAGGAATGAGGTTCTGAGTCAGAGGTTCTCAGCCCTGCCTGCACATTAAAATCACTGGGGAGCTTTTGAAAGATACCTGTACTGTGGACCCCACCCCAGGTGCAACTCAATCAGAATTTGGATCCTCACACAAACATGTACGCACGTGTTCACAGCAACATTATTCAGAGTCGATAAAATGTGGAAAAACCCAAAGCCCATCAACTGATAAAAGGGTACAAGAAATGTGAATGCAATGGGATCTGATTCAGGCATAAAAGGAATGGAGTTCTGACTCACGCTGCACCATGGATGAACCTTGGAAACATTACGCTAAGTGAAAAGAAGCCAGTCACAAAAGACCACATATTATATGATTCCATTTATATGAAATGTCCAGAATAGGCAAATATACAGAGGCAGAAAGTAGATTAGTGGTTGTGTAGGATTAGAGTTGAAGCGAAACAGGAAGTGATTGCCCGTGGCTATGGGACAGTTCTTTTTGGGGTGATGAAAGTGTTTTTTGATGAAATTTTTTAACTTTGTGAATTATACTGAATGCCACTGAAGTGTACAATCTAAAAGGGTAAACTCTATGGTATTTGACTTATATCTCAATAACGCTCTTAGTTGAAAAGTTCAGAATTGGAATGAGGGGTCTAGATGTTGGTAGTGATAAAAATCTTCCAGATGGTTCGAACGTGCAATCTAGGGTTAAGTGCTCAACGCTAGTGATTCTCAAAGTAGCGTCCCTGGATCAGCATCAGCAACTCCTGGGAACCTGCCAGAAATTCATTCTTGGCCTGCACCCAGACTTACTGAATCAGAAACTTGTGTTTTCTAAACCCTGCCAGGTGATTCTTCTGTCCCCTGAGGTCTTTGAATCTGCATGGCTAAAGCATTATTTTAAAAATACAGGTAGACCTGGGTTTGCATCCTGGCTTCTGCAGCTTCTGTCATGTGACCATAGTTAAGTGACTTAACCCCTCTGTGCCTCAGTTTCCTCATGTAAAAATGTGAATTGCTTCCTCCCAGGAGAGGGCTGTGGGCATAAAATGAATGAGTACGTTTAAGGTCCTTTGGATGGTGCATGGCCCATGGTAGGTGCTCAATAATAACATATGCTGTTATTGTTATGATTACTCCAGAAGTTGTAAACCATGATAAAATGGGAAATTATGTTATTAATTCTAGAAGTGGCCACCATTTGAATTCACAATTGTTTTCAAGTCAGGTGTTGGTAAGTAGGGAACCATCTGGATTTGCCTGTGAGGTTGGATGTTTGAGAAGGGTTAACACCTCTGCTCTGGGTTTGATGGGGAGGTGGAGGTGGGGAAGAAGTCTGGGGGTGAGGGAATGGCTGTTTCCACTCAGTTGCGCCTTCTTTGCCCTCAGTGGGAAGATGACTCTGGCTCTGGGCTTGTTGACATGAGAGACTGGGAAGCCGAGGGCCGGAACCTATCAGCTGGAGTGAGGGCATGAAGGCGCTTTTACTAGCTCTCAGGGTGGCTGACATGGTGCCCCGGAATTTCCAGTGGCTTTGGTAGCTCCATAGTGAGAAGGCCATGGAGAGGTTTTGAGAGTGATATTAGAGGGAAAGGGAGGTAAGTGGGGAGGGAGAGAGGGGCAGAAATGAGGTAATGAGCAGGTTGTATGCTAGGTGCTTTCAAATCATTTAATCTCATTTCATCGTCCTCAGGACTCTGTGAATTAGGTATTGTAATACTCCCTCCCCTTCAAAAAATTGGTGAAAAAGTTGGGACTCAGAATAAATTATTTGAACAAGGTCACAGGACCCAAAGCAGGTAGGAACCTGGGCCTCTGCTCTTTCATGTAAAATGCCACCTCTTGGGTCATTTAAGGAGATATGGGAACTCAGAGGCTCTCAAATGCCAGTGGGCAGCCTTTGCACAGCCTTGGGGTGTATGATAAAAATGCAGACTCCCGGGCCCATCTCCAGACCTGCTGAGTGAGACTCTCTAGTGATGGAGCCTGAGGACCAGTGTTTGTATCCCTTACTCCAGGTGCTGCTGATGCTCAGCCAGGTCTGGGACAAGTCCGCCTTTCTCTTTCCCTGCCCTCATCCTTCCATCCTACTGTCTGCGTTTCCCAGTTCCCAGTGGGTTAATATCGTTCAAGCTCTCAGAATAAACTCCCCTGTTAAAATTCCACGAAAGATCTCAACCCAAACATTATCGGGAGCCACCTGGGCCTTCGGGAGGGCAGGGAGGTGGTGGTAGTGCTCTTAGGAGAGTGTCTCTGAGCAAATCAAGTGACACACGTAATCGCCAAGGGCCATCAGCTGCCAGGAAAAGGCCAACGCTTTCTTCACTCCTGTCATCCTGAAAAGAGCGATTCACTTTCTCTGCAAATGTGTCTTTTGACCTGTTTTCTCGAGGCACTTTGAGGGTTTATGTTCCACGCAGTGCATTGACCTCCCACCCTTCTGGGTGTAGGAGAAGGCAGCCCAGCCTCCTCGACGGGCCTGGAACCAGGGAAAACTAGAGCTTCCCACCTCTCCCCCGAAGAGGGTCACTGGAGCTGCTGTGTTCGCCAAACCCCTGGGAGCTTCTGCTGTCCTCTGTAATCTGGGCACAGGATCGAGTTTGAATTTCAAACACTCGAAGGAAGGCTCTCACTCTTCTTTCTAACAGACCACCTTGTCCCAAGAGCCTTAGGAACCTAGATCAACACTACCAGCAACAACGAAACCAATAAGAAACACACAGATACTCTTTAAAGGTTTCTCTTCTCTCTGCTCCTGAGGACTTAGGAGCAAAAATCCTGCCAAGAAAATGGGGAGAGGGAGGTAGTGATGGCTCTTTTCTCAGGCCCTGAGGAAAATGTCAGGCCCACCCACAGCTCTCTAGGGTCAGGATATGGGGGGCAGATGGTCCAGAGCAGGTGAGTCCTCCCAGGAGGCAGAGGCTCAGCAAGACATTTTCCACTGAGCCAGCTCGCAGGGGACTTTTCTCCTCCTTACTAGGTGTGGTCTGTCACCCAGCTCTGGCCAGCAGCCAGCAGGTCTGTCCCAGGTGTCAGACTATCTGGGGTGTGGATCTCACATGCTCCCACCTGTCCTTGGGGCTTCTACTCTGGGTTTTGCCTCGGCAGGAGCCCGCTCCTCAGGCCTGCACCCCCTCTGCTGTCCCTCTCACTCTCTCTGCTCATCCTCTGTGGCCAGTGCCCTCTCTGCTGGCTCAGGCTGCAGAGGTGGACTGGCCCCGAGACTGGATCAGTCCCCCACCCCACACTCTCATTGCATCTTTCCCCTATAGCACGCACCACAGCTTGGAATTTACATTTGTCACTTATTTGCATGGCTTCTAGATTAATATCCACTTCCCTCCAGACCTTACACTCCGTGAATGCAGAGAATGTGCGTCTTTCCTGAGCTTAGTGGGGTACATGGAGCAGGCCAGGCATTTGGTTAGTAATTGCTGAGTGAATGAATGAAGGCTTCAGGAGGCTCAGGGTGGGGATCACTGTCCACACAGAAACTTCTAGCTGGAGCCCTGGCTGTGTGCACATCTTTGCTCAGCGTTATAGAGCATATTGTTCATATTGTGGCTTTTTAAAATTAAGATTTTGTGACTATCAATTTTTAAAAATGATCCTGAACTCCGGGAGACTGTTCTTTCTAACTTGTTGGGTTTAATTGCATAAGGCTTAGAGTGACTGGTGTAGAGGCACCCTCAGCTGTCACAGTAATTCAGTGCCCTGTGTGTGGTCCCTGTCCTTTTTGCAGGTTGTGACCCAGTAACGGATTATGAGACCAAACGTATGGGTCATTGCCAATATTTAAAAAGAATGAAAAGAGAGAACATGGAAGGGATCAGATTGTAAATACAGTGAAAGTATTTTGGGAGACTTTTCTTTCAGGTTTGTGTGTGCGCCGACTCACACAATAAAATGCATTTCTTTCCGGCAGTCAAAAGTACCTGATAGCTACACTTCATAGTGTGTCCACTTGGACTTTCTAATGTCCCTACCACTGCTTTGCTTTTTCTTAAAGGTATGCCAAATCCAGTCAGATCAAGACTGTGTCGAGCAGCAAGATATTTTTTAAAGGAAGCAGATTCCGATATAGGTGGGTACCTATGGTTCCATTTTGATGATGGGGTTGGGGTGGGGCAGGCATTTCCGCTGGAACGTTTGCTTATAAATCAGTGCGCTTTGGCTCACACCCCTATTTTGGTCCCGTCTTTTCAGTTCATTCATCTTTTATGCTCATGGGCACCCTCCGGCTCCATAGTAACTTCCCCTCGTGGAGGGAGAGAAGGTGTGGGGAGCTGGGTCAGACCAGCGGCAGGTTTAAAGGAAATGCACGTGCACCCCTCCCCTTCACTCGGAGCGTCTGTGCACACACGCCTGTTTTTGTCTCTTGCAGTGGGAAGGTTGCCAAAGAGGTGGTGGAGGCCAGTTCCAAAATCCAGAGGGAGCCGCCGGCGGTGCACAGGTAAGGGTGCTCCCCAGGGTCCCGGGAGGCTTCTGGGATGGACAGAGGGATTCAAACTCTGGCTCTGCCAAGGGACAGGAAAGGGTGTAAGGGCACCGCTGCCAGGCTCTATGCGGTTTTGGGGCCTGGTTCCAGGCGGGCACTCTCACTGTCCCGGGAATCCCTCTCGGACAGATTTGGCTAGGCCGTAGCAACTAGGCTTCATTCTGAGTTATTTGCTCTGTGGTGAGCTCAGGGAGGACTGTGTGAACCACCCAGGCATAGTGGCCACCGCCAGGGGACACCCAGAAGTAGCATTTGGACCTAAAACGAGCACCTGACGAGGAGTCTGCGAATGGGCTCTAATCTTGGCTGTGGTGTTTACCATCTGTGAGTCTGGGGTAAGTCACTGAACTTCTCAGATCATCAGTTTAAGTTTACTCATCTATAAAATGAGATTTATAATATTACTTTGCCAACTTCTAGGCTTGTTATGAGGATTAAAATAAAGTGCTTTAAAAGCTATAAAGGGCCATAAAATGTGAGATGGTGGTATTATTATTATCGTCTCTCATCCAAAAACGGAGAACTGGAAGCTGACAGATATGTTCACACTGAAGTCAGCTGAGACGGAGTTTTGAGATCGGGCCAGCGGCACTTCTCTCAGGCCAAGGAGTGGTGCAGGGACTCCATGAGCCTCATTTTAGTCACTGTATTTTATACCATCATTTTCTAAAACCAACTTAGAATACGCTTGCAGCTCCCCAAGGAAACCTTTCTACCTCCATAGAGTACTTGATGACAGTCTCATGTGGAAACTGTTCTATGCCCGGGGTACACACGTGTACTAGGCATATTTGCATAGTCAGCTGACGGGTGGATGGTGAGAGTGGAGAAACAGTGTAGACCCTCGCCTGGCCTGGGGACACCCCAGCCCTAGAAGCTGTTATCATGTGCGGCCAGGCGTGGCTCAGCGGTTGAGCGGCTGCCTAGGATCCAGGAGATCGCAGTTCGATTCCCGGTCAGGGCACATGCCTGGGTTGCGGGCTCGATCCCCAGCCGGGGGCATGCAGGAGGCAGCCGATCAATGACTCTCTCATCATTGATGTTTCTATCTCTCTCCCTCTCCCTTCCTCTCTCTGAAATCAATAAAGATATATTAAAAAAAAAAAAAAAGAGGCTGTTATCTGAGGAACTCAGGTTAGAGGGAGCAGCGGGAGCTGATTGGGATGTCCGCACACCCTTAAGAAAACTGCCTGACACAGTGAGACCTTGGACGGCCCCAGATGGCAGGACATCAGGGGTAGCAGCTGGAGTTCCCTCTGGGGCATTGCAGGAAAAATCATGCGGAAAGGCTGTGTGGGGCACAGCAAAAGCCCAGGGCGAGCAATCAGAGGGTCTGGGTTTGAAATGAGAACCCTTCACAGGAGAAGGAAGTGCGCATGGGGAATTTTAATCTCCCTTCCTTCCTCCTTCCTTCCTACCTTCTCCCTGCAAGGAATCCGCATCTCCACTCCTTCCCCTGTAAGCCCACCAGGCTTGCCAGGACTCCCACAGGCGTCGCCTGCCTCGTGAGGTCGTTCCCGCCTGCCCTCGCGGCAGCATCAGGCGCCCTTCCTTGGTGTTCCCACGGGACCTTTGGCCACCAGTCTCCTCCATGAGATGCGTGCTTTCTCAGTTGTGGCTGTCACACATGAGTGGGTCATGAAGTGGAAATAGAGGTCAAGACCAGCACTTTAAACAAAATGAAATAGAATAGAAAAAAACCCCAATGAATCACACACAGTAATAGCTACGATTGCTGCATGAAACATTCACTTCAGTTGTGCATCTTCCTGAGTGTGTGCAGGTATTTGTATGTACAGAGGTGAATTAAAATGTATTTCTTAATGTGGGTCTCAGTCAAAAAGGTTTGAAAACATGGTTCTAGAGAGTGAGTTACTTACAGCCAGGATCACAGTTCCTCAGAACAAGGCAGACTGTCCAATACACACATACTACAAAATAAGTAATTATAGAATGCAATAATGAAGAAAAGCACCCCATGGTTAAGCAGGTCCTCACAAATTTCCTTTCCAGCCAGTGCCTGCTGGGGGGGGGGGGGCGTTTCAATTCGAGATGCTAACAGGCATCCTGATCTTCCCCTCCCCACAGAACCCCCGCCCGGGGTATCAGGCAGTCCTGTCAGCTAGCCTGAGGGACACTCTGGCCAGTCCAAAATGGCAATTATGTCAAGCCAGGCTTGCAGTTAGTTTTAAACCTGAACATCCCTTCAGGGTGCCACTCGAGGTGCTCTAAGGCAGACAGGAATGGATAGGTCAGCCTCTGCCCTTAAGGAGCTTATCAAGGTGGGGCTCATTATGAGGAGTCCACCCGTAACTGCAGAGGGACTGGTGACCAATTGTGGCAAGTTGTAAGAGAAGGGGTGTCAATGAGAAAAAGAGAGTGTACTGTGAGGCCAATCCAGGAGGGCGTTAAGGGGAAGGAGACATTTGATACTGTCTTTGAAGGATAGGCTGGCTTTGGTTTTGAAGGGAAACATGGGGAGGGGGGCTCAAACACCCATCAGAGGTGCCCCCTCCCTCTCTGTCAGGCCAGACAGCTTGTCTCCTGCAGCAGGCAGTATATGGGTTTCCCAGCTGCCTCCCAATAGTCTCGATGAGACATCTGCATGGTTGCCTTGCCATCTGCTGCCTGTCATAGCCACTGACACATGTGTGTGATCTTTTCAGAAGAAAACAGAGCTGGATTCTGTGGCTGGCTGGGGTCTGGGGCAGGAACTTGAATGGGGATGTTAACATTCATATTAAACATTGGACATCCAGTGACACTACAATAGCTCGTAGCTATGGAACATCTGTGCCATCTGCCTGGTAGAGGATTTTTGGTTTTGTTTTTTTTTTGGTGTTTTTTTGGTGGTTGTTAAATTAGTTTGAGCCATGCCCTTTAATCACTTTTCTGTCTAGCTCAATGATACTTGCCTTTCATGCCTTTTTCAGATGCCTGTGCTGTCATCTAGCATGCCCTGGTCTGGTGACATATGGGGAAATACATTTGCTTCACTGTGTTGCATTAGAACACACGGACATTTTGTCAGGGCCTTAAGGATAAAAAGGACCATGTGTCTCGGGTGTTATGTGGTCTTTCACTGGCCTCACCTGCTGTGAGAGTCCAGAGGCAGTTCCCAGCTTGCAGAGCCGACTGACATGGAGGCTGGGGTTTGCAATAGAAACGGACTCCATCTGGCTTGTCTGTTTTCAGAGCCAACATTACCCAGAGCCGCAGTTCCCACTCCTTGAACAAACAGCTCATCATTAACATGGAGCCCCTGCAGCCCTTGCTGCCTCCCCCCAGCGAGCAGGAAGAGGACCTTCCCCTGGGTGAGGGTAAGTACGTGTCCTTCCAGAGGCCACCGTCGCAGGCTGGCCCTGGAGGGATGAGCGAGGCACCGGTCCTGGGTACGTTGGGCAGTGGTTGGGGCAGGGGTTGGAATAATCATAAACTGTGGTTTTAGTAAGTAAGCTGTTTGCAGCTGGAAGACTGCATTGTACTGAGAGTTCTATCAGTTTCTCCTGGAGAGAGTTCACTGGTACAAATATCCCTAAAATTACATCTGAAAACAGTAGTAGCGTTAGACCTGCCCTGCCCAATATAGTAGCCACTAGCCGTGTGTGGCTATTTAAAACTGAGTTCCCTTTTAGTACTGTTAGAATGTCTGACATAGAATTGGTAGGCAGAGGAATGAATGGATGAGACTGGCAGGCACAGGGAGTTGTGGGCGGCCTGGTCCACCTGCATTGGTTATTTGTGTGGCTTTGGGGAAGAGGGGTTAGGGGAACAGTGAGAGGTGAGGCAAAAGGTTAGAAAAGGGCCAGATTGTGATGGTCTCACATGACTTGGAGAGTTTAGACTTTAACCTGAGGGCAGTTGGGAGGCCCTGGAGGATTTCAAGCATGGGAATAAGCTGATTGGAATTGTGTTCTGTGTCACTTGTGGTTGCAGAGGGCAGATGGGAGGTGGGTATGACTGGAGCAATTTTTCAACCTCTGAAGTATTGACCTTTTGAGCTGGATAATTCTTTGTTGGGGGCTGGCTCATGCATTGTACAATGTTTAGTAGTACCCCTGGCTTCTACCCAGATGCCAGTAGTACCCCACCAGTCCTGACAACCAAAAATGTCTCCAGGTATTGCCAGATGTCCCCTGAGAACAAACTAACTCCCTGGTTGAGAATCACTGGGTTGGAGGCGCGGAGACCAAACAGGAACCATTGCACTAGGCCAGGGAATAGATCAACAAGAAGTGAACTGAGGCAGTGAGAGAGGGGCTCAGGAGGAGGCTGGGGGTTCAAGCTAATAAGCTGCAGACCTGTCGAGATGGGGTCACTGATTACATGGCAGACATGCAGCTGCGGACTCCTGTCCGGGTTTTGCCACGTCTCCCAGACTTTGAGAGTGAAAAGGCTTCAACCTCTTTAAGATGAGACACTTGAGACACAGGAGGGTTTAAGGCAGTATCACACGGGGAGTCAGTGGCAAAACTGATTTTGTTTGGATGTCAGAAATACCTCTTGTTTAGGAAGGTACTGCGCATTGCTGCACTGAGTGTCAAACACGGAGTGAAGGAGACACGGACGGCAGGACAGCACCGCTCACTTTGACGTCTCTGCTCTCCATCTCTATATGGTGGCTCAGATTCTTATTTGGGAGAATTTCAAATCACACATTCTGGCTACTGGATTCATCAAAAGGTTAAGGTTGGCAGTGTGAGACCTATTAAAGGAGTCATCTGATTAGGAATTTTAAAAAAATCAGGCTGGGAGAAGAATGAACGTCTTACCCTGATCCTTGGAGGCCCCACATCTATGAAGTCATGGAAGGTCCTGCCCAGTGTTACATGAGAGCCCTGGTGGTGGCATCTTTTCTTGACCATGACTCTCCAGGGTCAGCACCCCCCATTTGTCTGACATGAGTCTTCTGTTCTTCCCAGAACTTCAAGTTTCTCAAAAATAGCTGGGCAGAGCATGATTGCCCAGAGGGGCCCAGTGGCATTCTGGGAGAGCGTGTGACCCCCCTCACCCACATGACAGCTGGAGGATTAGCTCTGAGGTCGGCTGTGTCTTGATAGAGAGAAAACAAAATCAGTTCCTAGGCACCACTAGGCAACAGGGAAGATTTTAGTGTTATCCCTAAGTTGCTCAGTTACAGAATCTGAGTAGATTAGTGCTGTGGAGAACTTTGGATGAGATTGGCAAACTGTTGAAAACTGCCGCTTAGAGCTTTTGAAAGATTTGGGAGAAGAAAACATTGAGGGTGGGAATTGCTCTGGGTGAGAATTGCATTTTAAGGAGTCATTTATCTGAATAAATCCACATGCAAAATGGAGTAGGGTCTTCATAGTGTAGGTAGGAAAATGCTTACATGGTTTATTGGTGGAGTGTATTTTTCATTATGGAAAAATGCTGGGTCATGGTAGAGAGAATGAAACTAATCATGTGAGACTTGCTAGTTGGAGATTACTGAATGCCCAGTGAAGATCAACCTATCTACCAGAGCAGTGGCACAGGCTGGCAGAATTAAGCAGGCAGGACACCATACTTTCTTCCCCTTGGTAGATAAGACTAAATAAGAGTTGAAAATGTTTGACACCTTCCTACTAGAGTAATGGAAACACAAGAACTTCTACAAAAGAGTGTCTTGCGGATGGCAACGTGGTTGGGTGGAGAGAGGCTCGAACTGCACTGTGTGTGACTGAGAAAATGTCTATATCAAAGAACAGATGGAAATTAAGGAGGTGGTAAAACTGACTCTCCCAAGCCACTCTGTAGCACTCTCCCTGTGAATGTTGGTGTGTGTGAGTCATAGGTGTGGCTCCCTGTGCATGGGAGGGGCAGTGGGGTGTTTAAAGGGTCCTGCACAGTGTTTGGCCCTAACAGGTTAAGGTGGCATCGGGAAACCCTCGAAAGTCTGTAAGTGAAACTGTGAAGGCATTTTGAGCAGATAAAAGGAGTATTGCCCTCAGCCTTCAAGCATGCCTTACTCCTGACCTCACCCACCCTCCACCCCAGCACGTAAGAGGCCACTTGTGGGGCCAACTGCATTTGCCCATGGGAGGGCCTTCCCACATCTTACCCGCAGAGCCTTCCACACGCGCACAGCTGCTCCAGTCCCCGCGCTGGTGAAGGGTGACAGCCCAAGGCTGCTATGGTTACTCGGACTGTGAATTCCTTCGCCCGCTCTGCTCCCCCTGGTCTCCTCCGGGCTTATCTGATATGAAAATTCTCCTCCCATTCCTCCCTTTATGGAATTCCATGGCCATGACTCAGATTTACCCTCCTTTTATTATGTCAGTGTCTTCCTTCCCTGCCATTTTCCCTATGTGCTAAGTCATTTCTTCCCTTTGGCTCACTAGCCTTTTTGGAATTTCTTTTGTGTTATAATCCATCAGATAGTAGGAGCTATTAATGAATCCTGTGGAGCCACGTTCCTCTGTGGTTACTGCTGCCTGGTAATGCTGACCAATTAGCTCCAGCTCTAATTGCACTTGTCCCTGCCACAGGGTTTGTGATTCCTATTTGTTTGTATTTTCTTATTATAAAACAAATTTATCATCTTCTAGAAATTTTAGAAAATACAAAATAAACATAGGCAGAAAAAAAATCACCTTCCAGATTGTCCCATCTCCTAGAGGCAGTCAATGTTAATGTTAGCAATTTCCTTTGCTGTGCATTTTATTTTTTACTGTTTACAGGCATATTCTTTATTATTTTTTTAATGTAATTTTCCCCGTCACCTTTTGTCCCCTCTATGCCTTCTTCCACCTCCACCCATCCCCCTCTGCCCACAGTCACACTTTTGTCCATGTCCATGAGTTCTCTTTTTTTTTTTTTTTCTCAATCCCCCCATTTTAATGTCACCGTGATTGTCCTCATCTTGTATGTACAACTTTTAAAATTCCTGCTTTGTTTGCTTAACATTGAAAACATATCATAAAGTGAATTGCAGTTCAACAATTTAATGCAAATACAGACAAAGTGGTTAATATCCTGAGTCAGAAGGGACTCAGACAAAACATTGTTTTAAGCATCATCTTAGCACTGCACATATTTGGTTCTCCTGGACTTTTCCATTTAACGGCACCCACAGTCTCCCCCGGCCGAACGCAGGATCTCGGAGCCTCCGCGGAGCGGGGGACAGCTTCTGGTTTTACTAATAACTGTGGTAACAGCGCTTCAGGCTGCTGCCTTGGATACAGTGGGGACCTGGGAGCTCTGGCCTCAGCTCCTCCTCAGGCAGCTGACCACAGACAGGACACTCCACCTTTTGGAGCCTTATGTTCCTCGTTTATAGAACGAGAAAACTGGGCTTGAGCAGCACTCAGAGGGTCAGATTCCAGGACTGCAGCTTCGGGTCTTGCACAGTGAGAAAGGGAACCTGGGGACAGGAATACCTTTCACAGCTTTCGAGGGTTAGAGGGAATGCCACAGATGTTCTAGCTCAGGAATTAGTGAACTGTGGCCCGTGGCTATCTCCCCACCCCCACCCCCCCTTTTTTTTCTGGCCCAAGAGCTAATGGTTACATTTTAAGTGATTATATAAGTACCTACATAATATTCTTGATTTTACCTGTTGGCCTGCAGAGCCTCAAACTTACTATATAGGCCTTTCTGGAAAAAGTTGGCTGATCTCTGATGGAGCACATCCCTCAGTATTCTGCAAGTGAGAAAGCTCAGAGGGGGAGCCAGTCTGCCCAAAGTCACAGAGCTGGGTGAGTGCTGGGTGTGATCAGGCGCTAGTTCTCCAGCCCCTGGCCCAGGTATCTAAGATGACATCAAACACACCTAAAATGGCTCACTGACCTCTTGCTAAAACAGGCCCAGTACCTAAGGAACCACATTTATTTTTCAACATATATATCAAACGACATATAAATGTAGGGAATCTCTGTGGCTCAGTGAGAAGAGCTGCTGTGTATTCCGGGCAGTGTTTGGGCCTTTGGGCCTCTGTCACAGCCAGCCAGGACCCAGTGACTCCTCAGACTTGCAACACATTGGACAGTGTCACCTCACCTTGGAACTGGTGGCGAGAAGGCTGTGGACAGAGTGTGCCCCGCACCAAACAATTCCTAGGAGAGCCAGCTGCAGGGAAACCGACCTCACAGGAAGCCTTGTTCCCCTCTGGGAATCATGTTCTGATTTTAAAGCTGAATCTGTTAAATAAGGATTGGCTCACTCCGGGCCTAGTTCTAATTACTTATAGTCTGTGTTAAGGATCTTTGTCATATTAGTGAAAGCAATTCGTGTGGCACATTCCACCTCACCGCTCCTGCTCAGGCTGGCACTTCCCTGCTGCATGTCAGTATTAATAATTAATTGCTTTAAAGGATACGGTGGGGTGAAAAAAAATGTTAGCCAGTATCCCATGAAGCAGTCTGGTCACAGTCCTTGAGGGTTGGGATGCGAGCCAGGGGAGAGCGTCAGCAGGAGCAGCTGTGACCGCCAGAGCACTGTCTGCGGCGGGGAGACGTCGTGCTTGGCACTTGGAGAGGTCAACACTCCCACCACAGCCCCGAAGGCCCGCGGGAGGGGGAAAGTGAGAATATTACCAAACCAGTGTCGTTAGAAAGCAGAAGCTGTCATTTTCTGGATTTTAGATGCGTTCCACAGGCAGCACGGGCTCTGTTTTCCAGTGTTTTTGTTAGTGGGCTGGTGGTGAGTGTTAAGTAAATGTTCCTTGTGATACCCAAGCTTAAAGTGAGGTGGGAGCTCCCAGCATCTCCCTGCCCCCCCCCCCCGATGCGGTGCCAGCGATGGGGAAGACAGTGTTGGGCAGTGTGTGTTGTGTGTGTTCCACTCTTGGGTGCACTCATCCTGGCAGGCCTGTGGCAGGATGGGCAGGGCTCAGAAAGAAGCTTGGTCAGCTGGCACAGGCTGCATGTTGGGGGTGTCCACTGGGGTGCCCGTCCCCTGCCATCTGCAGAGGGGTGCAGCTTCCCGCTTGGTTTGGCTGGTGGTGAATTGGAGGCCCCGGAACCATGTCTTCCAGATGGGGGTGCATAGGGAGTTTATACCATGTCCCCCTGGGATAGAGGAACAAACCATTCAGACTTCTATTAGTAGTTACTTGTGTCCCCTCATAAAATTTCCATTGTGTAGGCTTTATAATGGGCATAGTACAGGGGTGGGCAAACGTAGGTTTACAGTTATAATACAAATAATACAATAATTAATAAATAATAACACAAGAATAAACTGTTTCACATACTCACAACTGTAATCCTCCGTTTGCCCACCCGTCTATGCAGACAGCTGTTCACTTATCTGATTTATAAATAAGTATGAGCAAACTCCAACCCTCCCAAAAAACGCAACAAAAACAAAATGCTTGGATGAACTGCTCTGGATCTTACAGATGAGTCAACACAGAAGAAAAGGCGGGGCATATTTTTGAAACTCCGAAATCCCTGTTCATGTCAAGACTCCAGATTACTAAAATAGATGTGAGAGCTAGCAGCTCTGGTTACGGTGGTGACATGCCATTTTACATGCTTTTGGTCTTTCACGCTGGTAAAACACCAGGGTGAGTCAGCTAAGCACCGCCTGGGATTTGCCAGGCTGTTTGGTAGGTGCTGTGTCACTCTCACTGAAGTGTTCTGTGGTGTCTCTGAGTCCCCAGTGTACATGGGCCGGACTCCATTTCCTGAGTGGACACACAACACAACCTTGATAGGGATTCTCGGGTGGTAGGAGGAGGGCTAGAGAAGAGTGAGAGGGCTCCATTCATTTATTCATTCACTCACTCACTCACTTGATAAACATTTACTCCTTACCTGGCACACAGAGTTCCAGTAGAGCCTGGCTTTTTCCGTAGAGAGACATAGATGCCCTGTTTCTTAACTGTTGGGAAATATGGAGAAAAAAAATAGAGCTCCATTTTTTAATACAGCCCAATTTAATTTCCTTTAGTCAGAGAAAAATGGTTTATCTGTAATGGTGACTTGTGCCTGGAGAAAGTGAAAAAATAAAGCAAAAGTGATGGAAAAACAAATCCATCCTGCACAGAGACTAAGGAAATAGAGTCTTGGTTGAGAATACTAAGTACAGAGCGGAGAAGGCTGTTCTGATGGGAGCCAGTAGGACAGTGCTGTCACCATTTCTACTTGGAAAACCTCTGGGCGGCTACACGGGCATCTCACAGAAACTGCGCTCTCAATACATTGCCTTGGTGTGTCCAAGTCACATGATGTCAGGGAATTTTTAAGCCCTAGGTTCAACCAGGATAGAGAAAAAACTTTTTTTTTTTTTTTTTTAAATATATCTTTATTGATTTCAGAGAGGGAGAGAGAGAGAAACATCAATGATGAGAGAGTCATTGATCGAGCCCACAACCTGGGCATGTGCCCTGACCGGGAATCGAACCCTGATCACCTGGATCCTAGGTCGACGCTCAACCGCTGAGCCACGCCCGGCTGGGCAAAACACTTTGTTTTTATGGAAGGAAGATTTTGAGTTATAGGTAGCCTTGGTCAGTGAGATGGTTTAAATTTTACTCCAAGGGACTTCCTCACGCATGCTTCTGAAGAATGCATAGTTGTGAAGTTCTAGACCCTGTCCAGCCTCTGTGGGAGATTTTCGGCTGGCTCACCTATGGACAGCTATGGAAGGTTTTCCTTCATGGCACTGCCACCCTTACAATGAGGGTGACTGTAGATATTCAGGTCCTATCTTTATTCACAGGGTTGTTTTTTTCTTTAATGCCCTTGGCTGGGAATCGATCCCACGACCCTTCGGTCCATGGGCTGACTCTCCAACCACTGGGCCAAACCAGCCAGGGCTATTCCCAGGGTCTTACGAATGCCTTGGGTCAGTGTGTAAGGGTGTCTCTTACAGTAGATAAATTAGAGAGGGGACAGACAGTTATGTTGCTGCACAGTCTATGGGTGGCCTGTTGGGTAATGATTCCCAGGAGGCTTTTTGGTGCTATCAATGGGTGGTACTTGATTCTTGGAGATTGGGGTCCCTTATCTCACCCTCTTCTCTGCTTTGGCCCCTTCAATTCTCCTTTTACTCAGAGTATGGATTCTTTTGTCCAGTCTGCAGGTGATGGAGGTCTGTCTGTCTTGGAGTAATGGTTTATAAAATTAATGATCAAGTTGTCGTGGTCACTGCTTTATTGTTGGGTGGGTTAGGTTTAGTTCTGGGCTGAAGATCAAGAAAAAGCCACCAAGAATTTTGTGAACATGGGTGGAGGAGAAGCCCATTGATTAATATTTCAAATTATTTTACCATGATTGGAAAACAGGAAAGCTTGTTCTTCACTGGCGTGTGGAGAGAGACAAGCATAGTGGAGAGACCACTGAACTTGGAATGGGATCAAGATTCCAGATGCAGTGTTTTCATGGGCAAGGGTGACCCTGACCTCCTGTCTGTTTCCCTATTAGCCGCCACACAGAGTGCCCAGTCCCACACTGCCATGCTATACTTCCAGCTGCTTCTTGGCCACCTCCACCTGGAGGCCTCACAACAGCACACACCTAACACATCCAACTTAAAACTGCTCCTGTTCTGACTTGGTCAGTGAAATTGCCATCTACACAGTTGCCCCAGCCAGAGACCTGGAGGCCACCCTTGCCTTGTTACCCCTTCTCAGGTCCCACACTCACTTTGCCACTGGAGTCTCAGAAGCAATTCTGACATTCCCCCAGCTCTTCAGCCTGTGGCCCCAGCTTCACTGCAGGTCCCTGCCTCGGTTTCTCGGCACACTGCAATATCTCTTCCTTGTTGAGCTCCCTGGGACCCATCCTCTAAACTCCTACAGCCGTCGTCCTTGCTTGAAGTAGTTTCCAGAACCTCCCTCTTGACCGGGGAGGAGAGTCCGACCCTGCCCGGTGTTCATGGCTCCTGCAGCCCAGTCCCTGCTCGCCTCTGCAGCCGCCTTTCCCTGCCTTCGCCCCGCCTGGCCCTCTCCCCGGGCTCTGAAGGCAGCTTCCCTCCGCAGGCACCCCCTGCTGATTCTCTGCCGTGGCCGCCTCTGTTTGGGCTGCTCCTCCAGGCAACCCACTCGGATTTGTCGAGTGGCTCCTCCTCCATGACACATTTCCTGGCTCTGAAGACAGTACTAATAGTTTTCTTCTCTTTCATTCTTGCATTTTATTATTATTTTTCCAGCTTTGTTGGAATATAATTGACATATATGACACTGAGTAAGTTTAAGGCATAAAACATGTTGACTTGATACATTTATATATTGCAAGACGATGACCATGATCACCATGAGCTAGCACCTCCACTGCATCCCCTAATTACTATTTTCTTTTTTGTCATGAGAACGTTTGAGATCTACTCTCTCAGCAATATTCAAATGTATAATGTTATTATTAGCTGTCATCACCATGCTGTAGGTTAGATTCCCCAGAAGCTGTTAATCTTGTAACTGGAAATCTGCACCTTTTCATCAGCATCACCCCATTTTCCCCACCCCCCAGCCCCTGGTAATCACCACTCTGCTGTTTCCCAGGAGGTGCTGCTGCTTGTGTTTGCTTTTTAGAACTCTTCCTGACCATTAGTTTACACGTCTGGTCTAACTGAGCTCCCCATCCTAGCATTGCACCTGGTACCTGTTCAATAGAGGATGGATGGATGGTTGAAGCGAAGAGGGGCCATTCTAGCTGACTTTTCTGGTTCTGACTTTAAGCTCTAAAACTGAATGGGGCTAATTGACAGTCCTGTATTACAGAGTAAAACACAGAATTCAGAGTTCTAATCTGCTTCCATTAAGAGCTCAAGATAAGTACAATGCATATGTGTAATACATTAGGCTTTTATATCATTTAAAAATAACTAGTGGGTTTTTAATATTCTTTGCTCTAACTTTATTTTTTAAATAGTTAAAATTATCCTATCAGGGCAGATTATGATCATTTTAAATATTTTGTGCAGAAATTCTGTAGTCAATTTTTTTGAGGGTGGGTCAGGGAGCTAAATTCATTCTTCAGGACAAAAAGGCAGTGACTACACAAAAACATTTGAGTCACAAGCATGTTTTAAACTTTTATTTCATACCGAAAGTTGACAGATTGGAATGGATCCTTTATCCTGTTTGTAAAGAAGATGGAGAGTCAGGACAGTACAAGGAACTGAGGAGGTTCTCAGCACTGTCAGCAGGCCTTGTGACTCTCAGCCTCAGAGGTTCCTCTCAAGGCTGCTCTGGTTGGCAGAGGAGGTTTGGAAATAGACCCATTTCCTTATACAGAAGAGCATCTGGTGATATTTCTAAGGCTTTCCCAGGGTTAGGTGTGTCTTGCCCCTCACCTGGGTCAGGGGCTCCCCCCTTTGACTTGATAGAATTGGGATTACCAGAAAACGGAAAGAAAAACAAAACCCATAGAAGACAAAGCATCGAGCAACATTCACTCCAGAAGCTCCGTCACTGCTGCTCTCCTAACTCTCTGGAGAGGTTCCCAGCATTACACTCCAGGACCTACCTGAGAAGTTTGTTTAAAGGAATGTTGTGTATCATTCTTCAGCCTTAGGTTTTCCAGGGAGTGTTGGAATCTGTTTGTTAGGATTCTGTAGCCATGAGAAGCCTTCACCAGGCTTTTGTTCTAAATTTATGAGCTAACAGTTCCAAGAAGATCCCCATTGGGTGTGTTTGAAAAAAGCTGTCTGACACTTTTAAGAAGTGAGTGAAGTGAATTGTGTTTTTAAAAATGTGCTCTAGTATCCAGATTCTCTGAGATGACTGTGTATGAGAGGTGATAGAAGCTGCACAGGAGTTGGGTGAGGGAGAATTAGGAGGTGGAATTGACAGGGTGGGTGACTGACGAGATAAAGGCTAGGGGCAGGGACGCTGTGCGCTTGGGACATGATGTTCCTGTTAAGGGCATTCCTTTGTTTTCATAGCAAGTAGCTCTTAATCTTTAAGCCTCTGTTTCCTCATCTAAATTTAGATGTAATAACCCTAATTAATAGGGTTGTCATGAGTATTAATGGACACACAGCAGTATGAGATAAATTATTTTTTACTATGAAAAAGACAAAGGCTCTCTCACAGTTAAGATCAGGATTCCTGATAGAAAGCTTATAAAGGGCTGAGAATAGCACCTGGTGTGTATCAGGTGCTTAGTAAATATGATCTCTTATTACCATAAAGCTAAAATCATGAAGGCTTTGATTCGGGGGCCAGAAAGTAAGTCTCCAAACAGACTTCATACCACGTATAAGCATTTGGTATATGATAAAGTATCTTTGCTGAACTGTATCCTTCTGTCTGCTTTTAAAATATAGGGTAAAATATCACCCTCTTAGGGACTTTCCCCAACAGCTCTATCTGAATCCTCACCCCAAACCCCCAAACCACTGATCATAACACCTTTTCATTTCCTTCATAGTACTTACAACATTATCTTGTTTATTTGCTAGTTTACTTGTTGCACACGTGTAACCCCTCTAGGATGGGACTGAGACCTCATTGGGCTTGTTCTCGGCTGTGATCCAGGGGTCTGGGCCAGCGTTTGGCACACTGAAGGCAGTCAGGTAGTAATGTATCGGATGAATGAAGGACTGTCATCCAGTTTGTGACCTGGCTCGCCTGGCTCCTCATGGAGCAGCTTCTAGAACAGCCCATTGGGAGGGAAAGGTAGAGAGTATGGCAAACTGAAGCTTGCTCTGCTCATGGTAAAAGGCACTCAGAAAGTCAGACCCTAAAGAAAAAATTCAGTTTTAAGTGTTTAGTTCAAAGCATCACACTTAGGATATATAGAGCAACACATCAGTATTTTAGGCTGCAGCTTTAAAATTTCGTACTCAATTATTGAATTCTCTAGGCCTCACCAACTTGTAAAATTTTAAGCATATCTGCACCCTACTTAAAGCTTCTGCAGGTCTGGTAAGAAACAGAACAAATGTCTATAGCAAGTTTCTCTGTACTCTTGCATTTTGAGGGACTGCTGGGACCTCCACCCATTTTCGTTAAAACTATGGGTAGTTCTCAACTGTCCTACTCTGGGTGGGTGGTGCTTTTAAAATAATAATAATCACCACCACCTAAGATTTATTTTCACAGATATTGACAGTGAAAGATTGGGACGAAAACAGCCAGGGACAGGGGACAGGGGACAGGGAGGCAGGACGCGAGAGCAGAGCAGTGTCTGACGATCGTCTTCCCTGACGTTCTCTGTCTCAGCGTTTCTGCCTGTTTGGAAATAATCACCGGCAGCCCGAGCAGCCCGAGGGCCCTGCCAGGCTCTGCCCCCTGCTCTCCCTGGCATGGCTCGCATCAGCTGCCTAGTTAGAGATGCCACACTTAACTGTGTGGGACTCTCAGGAATACAGATGGATGTGCCCTATGCCAAAATGCTCTGCGGCCAGAGTGCCTGTGGAGGGAGTGTATTCCCTCTCCCCACCATGGTGGCGCGAGCCCGGCCGCACTGCTTGAATTCTGTCCTGTCTGCTACTGTAATTCCCCAGAGGGTTTCTGCTGGGCTTCCTCCCACCGCCACATAGTGATGCCTGGCCCCACCTAGCACGGCTCTCATGTCACAGCAGGAAGCGCTCAGTGAAAGCTTCATCTGATAAGGGGATAATCACAGGAAGAGTATCCCACATGCCAGAGCATCCTACACGTTTTCAGAGTCTTTTTCATGGAGGCTATCATAATTTGAGACTCAAGATCATTTCTTTGAAATGGATAGGACAGATATTGTTGCCTTGCTTTGCAAATCAGGAAATTGAATTATACGGATGATTGACTGACTACTTGGCTGTCTGGTCCTGGTCCTGTCACTGAGTAGTTCTGGGAACTGCCTCTGTATTCATCATATCACAAATATATTTTATTTAAAATATTTTAAAAGTTCTCTAAGGTATGTAGTAGTCCCAAGGACTCTTAATAATGGATATTTAAAGTCTGAATTTATTGCAAAGAATATTTCATGTATGTAATAATTTTTTATCTTTCTAATTGGAGTTAGACATTAGCTAAAATTTCTATTTTAACTAATCTCTATTTTAACTAATGACCAAATCCACTATACCTGTGACATGTTAGTTATGAAAACAGCTAATAAAAAAAAGTGACATTCATGGTAGACTAGAATAGCTAACATTAAGTGCTTACTACGTATCAGCCATCCAGTTACGTAACAGCCAACATCATTACTGTTTTACAGACAGAAAACTACATTTCAACAAGCTTATATAACTTCCCCAAGGTTCAGGTCTATCAGGCAAACTTGACAATCAGCAATACTGCTTCCCTGCTACCTGGCAAGAAGTAACTAGAAATGTTAGAGACAGATGGTTTACAGAAAGAAGAAAATCCAGACTATGTAAAATCTTCACTATCTGCCCCTTAGTAGTTAAAAGAGAGAAAGGAATTAACATTCATTGGGAAAAAATGAATGAGCACTGCCAGGAGAGCCCAGAGCCTATGCTTTAAACCTTGCTTTGTACAACTGCACAGTAAGTCCTAGTGCATCGAGTAGGAACCAACACTAAACTAGGCAGTCGATATGCACGATCTCCTTTCCTTGTCACAGCAACCACGACAGGACTATGGTCTCCATTTTACAATTGCACTGGGCGCCAAGTTGTCCAGTAGCTCCAAGTCACTCACAGAGCAGAGGCCAGCTTGTTGCTTTCCTCGAATCTGTCAGGTCTGTCGCAGAAGCAGACATGGAATTCAGGCCTGCGAGCAGCATTTCTCACTGAACTCTCTTCTCCTCTGACTTCTGCTTGATTTATCAGTGTTTCTGGCATCTTGTTATGGAAAATTGATTCCTTTCTTCACACATCCTCTGCTTTCTTTAGCCTCTTGTCACTGCCCAGACATGCATTCCTGATTCTCTGAACAGATGAATCTAACAGGAAGGGTATTCAAGGGCGTCTGAATGTTGTGCTGTTGACACGGTTCTTTTGAGCACAGTGCCTGGAACAAGACGATCCTCCCTGTGCAGTGTCTCACAGAGTCAGTGCTTTGGCTCCACATCCCAGCGCCCTTTCCTTCTCCTCTTGAAAGGTAGCCAAGAGGAGAGGAGGCTGAGTAGGGCAGGGCAGAGGGAAACGGCTGGTCCTGTTAGGTTTTCTCTTTCTCAAAACTAAAGCAGAAGGTTTCCAGAAGAAAGAGGGTGGAAGAACCTTCTTAGGGATTCTGAAAAGTCGCATAGCGAGAACAACTTCAAGAGAAGGAAAAATTAAAAATGTACGAAATGCAAATTGTGATGAGTAGTTGTAGTTAATAAAAGGAAGAAAGACATTTTAAAACTATGGTGAGATTTTATGCTGGAGAACTAATGGCAAGTAAATCTTTGGTGGGAAAGAATGAAAATAAAGTATGGTTGTGGTTTTGTTTCAGGTTTTTTACTTGCTGTTTGTTTTTTGGAAGGTCTGGTGTTTGTTTGGAGTGGGCTATCAGGTAACATGCTGTTTCAACATAGTGCTAAGCAGAGGGACTTATCTATATTCCCTCCCAACAGGCAAAGGGAGACTGTCTCATTGTCTGAGCCGGGCCTACTGCCAAGCAGATGAGCCCACCTTAATCTTTGAAATGCTTCATCTGTGTTACTGCCAATCATTGATTTATCTGGAACAAGGATTTCCTGATTTGTTCTTTAGCATTCTAAAGATTTTCAGACGTTCTTCAAGAACCACTGCTGGTAATTAGTAAGGGAAGGCCTACCCAGTGCTATCCTGGGGCCCCACCTCTGTAGTATATCTGTCTTACATAGGGGTTCTGCTCAAAAGCAGATCACAAGGGGAACTGCAAAGCGTTGAAGATTTTGTGAATTTTTAGGGGTATTTTCCTTTCAAGTTTCAGGTTTGGAAATTGACCAAACCCCATGAAAGTAGGAATAGCCATACTGTACCTGGAGCTGACAATCGGTGTGAGGGAAATGGGAGCCCCTGTGAGGTCCCCAGAAGGGTGCTCGGCTCACAGTGCACAGCTGGCTGCCACCCTTCTCCCCTTTCAAGATTTAGAGTCCTGTCTGTAATATACATTTTTATATAGTTGAGGCCATATTGCTTATATAAACTGCTGTTTTACTTATCAATATATTGTAAGCTTTCCCCCACATCATTAAGCTCCTATAAATTTTAATGTGCAATATTCTATCACATGTATTTCATCATTTTCCCACTGGAAATTTAGATTGACTTTTTTTTTCCTCTATAATAAATGATACTCTGATAAACTTATTTGTCCAAAAATTTTTGTCAATGTTTCTAATTATTTTCTTAGGATAAATTCCTAAAAGTGAAAATTCTGGGTCAAAGTATATCAGTTAATATATTTTGCTAAAATTCCTTCCAGAAATGCTAAATTAATTTATATTCCCATAGTGAAGTATAACAATGAAGAATTTCAGCTGACTGCACCAAATGCAATGCTTTGTTTTATCAGTAAAGAAAAAGAATGTTTTTATTAGAAAATTATCTTTTGGCTGCAGTAGCTATTTAAAGTAGAAAAGTACATGCATGCATGATGAAATTGTGTGAGGAAATTTTCTTCTGAGAATGAGAGTGAACAAAATGTACCAGTAAAGAAATAGAACAAAGACAGTATGTGGGGCACAGTTATCAATCAGTTAAAAATTTTCAAATATAGCATGTCCTGAAAAATTGAAAACAGTTTGCTCCCAGAGCACTTACACTGGGATGCAAGCACATTTTATGCCTCAGATATACAAGTGTGGGACTTTCGAAGTGCTGAAAGTTAGATGTAATGTTTGAATTCTTCATTTAAAACACATTTGGTTTGCTCTGGGCAGGTGGCTCAATTGGTTGAGCGTTGTCTGGTGACCTAGTCTCCAGTTAGATTCCCCGTCAGGGCACATGCCCAGGTTGCAGGTTGGTCCCTGGCTGGGGTGTGTGCGGGAGGCAACCGGTCCATGTTTCTGTTTCTGTCTCATATCCATGTCTGTCTCTCTCTCTTTCCCCCCTTCCTCTCCCTCTAAAAATCAATAAAAACATATTTAAAACCCCCACACATTTGGTTAGAAGTGGGAGCACTAACAGCTCTCATCTTGACTGGTGGTGTTTTTTTTTAAGTCAACTGATGTTAATTGGGTGCCTAGGTTCAAATCGTGGCTTTGCTGCGTATTAACGGTGTATTTGGCCAGGTCAGTTACTCTCTATAAAAAGAAGAAAATATCAGCATCACCTTGAGGACGGAGATTATGTTGTGAGGAGCTCAGCACTTCATCTGGGGCTGTGCTGTTGGATATGGCAGCCCCGTGTGGCTGCTGAGCACTTGGAATGTGGCCGGCCTGAGGCCATATGTACCGTAAGTGCGCAAACCGCACCAATTTCAAAGCCTTAGTACCAAAAAGCCTTAGTACTATTTTGGATAGCTTGGCTTCTAATAAAACACATTATTACAATGAATGTATTTCTTTTACTTCTAAAATAGTTTTCTAAATGTGGCTTGCATCACAGCATTGCTCTGGAACATCATAAAGGCTCCATAAGTGTTTTTGAAAGGAAATTAAGGTGGTAGCTTCTCCTCTGTGGAGTTCCCTCACTGTTATTTATCTTCTGGGGCGCTCCATTCGTAGGGCACTGTAAGGCATCTGGGTGGGTCCTCTGGTTTAGATAGTTTAGAAAAGGCTGGGCTAAGGATGATGCGTAATATTTCATTGTTTGCTAGAGTAGTGAGCGGCGAGTTTAAAAATAGCACCCCCCTCCCTCCTCCTGTTTCATGCTGATCCCTCCTGAGTTATTTCTGCTGGCCTCGTTACGAACTGACATTTGATTCATTCAGTGGGCCCTGCCTCGGTCATTTAAAACAGAATGGACAGTTAGTGAAAGGTCAAAGCCACTATGGCTGGTGGTAGGTGGCCCTGGCCGTGACAGGCAGAGGAACGCAGAGGGAGCAGGAAGCACCAGTATGGCAAAATGCTTGGTCAGGATCCAGACCCGGAGGGGCCTCCGCCTGCAGATGGTGAACCACTGCAGCAGCGATGTGTTTGTCCGTCTGCTGAGACACGGCTCCAAGATCACAGCGAGAAACACGGGTAGGTGCCCTGCCCTGGGCTGCCGTTTGAGACTGGAGAAGGTGTGGGCTTCCAGCTTCCCGCTGGCTGTGGCAGCCGGGCGACAAGCCGAGGGTGACAGTGTCAGAGGCCTGTGCTAAGGATGGGCAGGAGAGGGAGGGAGAGAAACAGGCAGGAAGGAGAGTAAGCCAGCCGGGAGAATGGGAGAGCCTGGAACGGGGGTCCTGCTCTCTGATTAAGTGAAGATCGTGTGAAGTCATAAAGGCTGAAAAATTACACTCCAGGCAACAGCTGGGTTGGGAGGAGGCAGCAGAGGTGTGTCCATTCCCCGGTGCTCAGGAATGACGGGAGATTATGAGCGCGCACATTGGCTGATCAGAACATGCTCCCCTCCTTCCTTTCATTGTCTCAAGGGTAAAATCTTCAAGTGTGCTTGTCTGGATGAGGCAGAATCCCCCTTTATGTTAAAAGCAGAGCTTCACTGAAAAGGAGTATCAGTTAAAGAACTGGAATCAAACTGATGTTCTGCCCCTTTTCATTGAAAATATATTTTGTGGTCCTTGGGGAAAACAGGAATTAAAATAGAAAGTCTAAAAATCAGAGCTTTCAGCAGGAAAGGAGGTGCTGAGATATATATATACACATACACATATATATGTGTGTGTGCGTGTATATACATATATATGTGTATGTGTATCTATATGATTTTCATCTAATTAAAAGAAATCCTGGAAAGTGTCTGGAATTGGCCATACCTCATGGATATGTGTGGAACTGATTTTGAGGTGAATTGAAATTAATTGTATTTGTATAATGACATAGGTAGATGATATGCTGCTCTTGTAAAAGATTTTTAAAAGTACAAATATATAAAGTTTTCCTTGACCCTAATACTCCCAATAGCCAATTTATGTATATTGACATGTAGGATACAGGATATAGATATTTTTTACAAGAATGGGATTGTTCTGTATTATTTTGCAATTCATTTTTTTTTTTTTTTTACTTTATAGCATATGACTTGAAGGACTTTCATATCAATACATATTACTCTGTATTTTTAAAAAATGGTTGAATAATATTATGTAGCATAGAGATACAATAATGTAATCACCAAATGATTGTTGGAAATTGGTATTTCCTATTTATTGGCTATAACAGACAGTGCTGCAGTGAAATGAGCATACATAGGCATTTTTCTATGATAGATTCTTAAGTGCGTAATTGTTGGGTTGAAGGATATAGACAGCTTAAATTTTGATGAAATGGACAAAGCATCCTCTAAAAGACTAACATTCACTAGCAAGGTATGAAAATGTCTACTGCGACTGTCTACACAGTCACTAACCCTAATGTGTATTTTAATTTACATGTCCCCTTTTACTAGTGAGGGTGAGCATCTTTTCAAATGACAATTGTCCATTAGCATTTCTCCTGGGAATGGCTTGTTTACTTTGCACATTTCTGTTGTATTTTTGTCCTTTCTTTATAGATTATAGGGATTCTTTTATAATTATATTAATCCTTTGACTTCTATAAATATTAACTTTTCCCCCCTAATTCATTTTCAGCTTTCAACTTTTAAAAATATTAACCTTGTGACACAGGCATTTTTCATATGCACAGACAACTTCTGCATGTCAAAACTACTTAATGTTTGTATATTCTAAGTTTTATTTCTTTATGTCAGTTTTCCTCACTCCAAGATTATAAAAGTGTCCTGTTTTTTCTTCTTCGCAATTAATGTATTAGCTTGAACTTTGTGAAACTGCTGATACTTAACTGCTTTTAACCTACAAAAATGGCAATTTCATGTTGTTTGATCTAATATTTGTCTTTATTTAAATCTGTTAACTTCTTTGGAATCTTTAAGTGTGTATAACATGAAGTAGGGATATGTTTTCCCCCTCCAGTTGGTTGGCAATTTTTCTCAAAGTTCTTTATCATCGTGTTCAGGGTGTGCTCCGAGTTGTGTGCCTTAGTCTTCATGCGCCATTACTAACTTTCAGTATAGTCTTGATATCAGGTAGGTCAAGTGCCCCTCTTATCGATCTTTTTCCAGCCCCATTTTTCTTGTGGACTTTCTCCATTTGTCATTTTTGAAAACACATTGAGAGTTTTATTGGAATTGCAATGAGTTTTAATTAGAGGAGAGCTGTATCTTCGAAATAAGTTCTGTTCAGGAAGATCCTTCTGTATCTTCACTCCCCCCCCCCCCCCCCCGTTTTTCCTCTATGTTGCTCAGCTATGTTTTAACATTGTCCTTAGGCAAGTTTTGCATATTTCTCGTTATAGATATTCTTGGATATTGTGGCTATTCTAATTTGTGCATTTAGCTATTTCGAATGGGATTTTCTATTATATTTTTGTATGTCTTTGCAGACATGTAGTAAACCACTGCTTTGTTATGCTGAGGCTTCATTTGAATACCTCACTGAATTATGATTAATTCTCCTAGCTCCTTATTTGAATTTTTGGCTTTCTTGTTAGATAAGAGTATCACCTGGAAATAGAGTTTTGTGCCTTCCTTTCCAATAGTGACTCTTCTTATTTTTTGTCTTTATCATATTGCATTATGAGGGCCACCAGAACAACACTGAAGTATAGCGAGGGTTTCTGTCATGTTCTGACTTTGGTGTGATGATTGATTGTGATGACAGAGAGATTCACAAGATGGTAGGACAGCTGCATCAGTTAGGATGCCATTAGCAACAAGTAACAGAGAACTCTAACAAACACTGGTTTAAATAAGGTGATTTATTATTCAAGACAAGTCCCGCGTCAGGGAGGATTCCAGCTTTGGGAACCCAGGTTCATTTCATCCCTGGCCCTTCTCAGTTGGCCAGAAGTCCCTGCAGACCATTTGCTGCCGGCATCACAGGGCAGCTGCCAGAATTCCTGGTGTCTCTTTCAGATACAGATCTTTCTTGACATTGTTCCTTTCCAGGATGGTCTTCTTAGAAGCAAGAAACCTTTCTCAGACGTTTCTCCCTGTTCCCACCCGTGACTCTTCCCTTTTCATTTTCAGGGTTGGCTCACATGCCCATTTTTAAACCAGACACCACCAAGAGACTGGAATTGCCATGACTGACTTAATCATTTGGGAGAGAAATGGGTGATAAGGAGTCAACGATGGGAAGTAACAGATAAGAAGCCTTTATATCAGACTAGTAATGGGGACGAGAGAGTCTTCCCAGAGGAGGTGCCATCTTGGTGCAGAAGGGCATTCCAGGAAGGCAGCAGTGTGCAAAGGCACAGAGGCGTGATGGAGCATGGCACACTCGGGCACCTCTAAATACATGGATGGGTGGATATTTGTGTGGTAGAGAAGTGTGTTTTGTGCTAAAGAGCTTAATCTTTAGCCAGAAAGTCACAAGCAACCTTTTAAGAAGGGGATGCGTATGACTAACTAGGCATTTTGGAGTGATTGTTCTGGCAACAACGGAGGAGTCAGACTGAGGTCAGGGAAACCAGTGGTGAGAGAGAAGGAATGGAGAGGCAGGGGCAGCTTTGAAAGTGAATATGGTGGCAGAGTTTGCAGAAGGTGGTGACAGAGTAGATGTGAGCAGTGGGTGAGAAAAATCTTGGCGACTCCTCAGATTGCTGGTGTGGGAGGCTGGGTTATGGTAGGTGGTAGAGGGAAGGCTGGGGTGGGAGATAATGTGTTTGATTTTTGTCATATTGAAGTTGAGGTGCCTACACGTGTTTGCATGGTGAGTCTGGAGCTGCTTGGAAGGCTTCGAGTTGAGATGTGTCAGAGATCTAGTAACATGCGTTTCCTTAAACTAAGTCGTATTCTAAGTTCTCTGGTTAAATAAATTTGGGAAATATTGAGGTAAATAAAGCAACGCTGGTTTCTTCTCTTCAGGGCCTCTTAGACATTTTCATATGCTCCTAGTAATGTCACTGCATGCTTACCACGTGCCAGGTCCTCCCCATGCCTTCATTTGTGTATTCCTTTCCATGTGCTGGAGTTTTCCCCATTCTACAGATGAGGAAACTGGAACAGCATGGTTAAGTAACTTGTGCAAGGTCACATGATAATACAAGGTTGGGATTCAAATACAGGAAGTTCAGAGCATGTGCTCTTTTTTTTTAATTTTAATTTCAGCTTTGAGGTATAACTGACAAATATATTTAAATATAATATATTTAAAGTGTACATCCTAGTGATTTTATACATATTTACATTGTGAAAGGATTCTCAGATGCCGAGTGGTCAGGAGGACAGAAAAGTATACACACTGTCTTTAGCAATACGGTGGTCATTGGAGATCTTGGTGAGAGCCATTTCAGTGGGCTGGAAGGGGCATCTGGCCACTGTAGTGTAAAGACAAAGACTGAATCATCCTCTTGAATTTTAGATACTGAAGTCACCCAAGATGATGGTAAGACTAAGGGTGTCAAATGTTCAGCTACTCTTAGAGACATGACCAGGTGGTTGGTAGGAGATGACCACAAGGAGAAAAGAGATTGGGGTGCATGGATGGGAGGAACATTAGGATTTACTGTGTGTGTGTTTCCATTGGTTTATACTTGCCTGAGTCACTGGGATGACTCTTCATGGGTTTTAAATAGAATGAGTGGGCAGCCTCCCAAAAATACTCAGAGGCATCAGGTACATTTCCAGGGTGAGATGTTTTGCAGTGGCCATGCCTGAAAGTGAAAACCCTACTCTGGAAAAGTAAATGTCATTCTTAGAATCCTTTCTCTAAAGCCATGGGACGTGAGCTTCCCTTGAAGGATTACACTTTATCTCTAAGAAAAGGAAGATAAGAGTCTGTCCTGTGAGAGGTTAATGGCATGGTATCTTACTACATTTTGGGAATTTACACGCTGCTTAATGTGGATAGAAAATATTTTAGGGACTGATAGCACATGCAGAATATAGTCAGTTTTAAAGTTTATTTTATTTCTAACCCAAACTGTTAACTCCCACAACAGCAAGTGATTTTGTTGCTGCTGCTGTTGTTTTTGCTATCTGTCCTGGCTAAGACACAATTGTGGCAGAGCTGACATATAATTAGGTGACCACAAAATTTGTTAGGCAAACTTTTTGAGAGCAAAAGGGGCACATTAGTAATGCTGCTAGGAAAAAAGGCATACAGTAGGGACTGTCCCAGGCAAACGGGGACAGATCACCACCCTACATGTAATAACACTGTGATTTCAGCAAGGGAAATTGGGCTGGTAACAGAGGAGACTTCTTGCTTAGTTAAGAAGTGAGGGTCTCTCTGGGCTTCTCAGGCAACATGGTGGAATGAAGCAAGCTTTGGAGTCAGACAGGTTGGATATAAACCCCTGCTCTGTTGCTTCCTGGCCTCATGACCTTGTGCAAGTTACTCAGTCTCTCTGAGCCTGTTTCCTCATCTCCTCTTACCACATGATCACATGTCTAAAATGTCCAGCCCTATAAAAATTCACTGGAAATCTTAGTGCCCTTGTCTTTCCCCTCTCCCCCACATTGTTTTTCAATACATAAAGGAGAAATAGCTCTGCCTGTTGTATGCAGGCGATTGGTACTTTCAGTAAAAGTCTAGTGATAGAGATAGACTAAGATATAGCCACAGAACACTGGAACTGGAGGGGTCCAGACCATCTGTAAAATCTAACACCCACAGAACTGAAGTGATATGTCTGAGGGCACACGGAGACCTCTGGTTCAGCTGGGGACTGAATCCAGGGCCCAGGAACTGCAGGCCACTGCTCTTTCCCCTCCACAATTCCTAGAAGTTCCTTTCCCCTTTCCCGTGCTTCACTCTTCTCTCCCTTACTCTCCGTTCAAGAGGACAGATACTCCCCAGAGCCAGTATGGCTAAGCTGGCCAGTATAAGTAGATCAGTCAGAGCTTAGCCCCCTCAAGGAGGATAGTTCTGGTTAACAGGGTGACCAATAGGTGACCTCTGTAGAGACCTGACAATGTGGTATGTGCTTGGGCAGTGGCTGTCAACCCTTTCAGATCCAGTGTCTGACTTTAATAACTCAAAAGAAAAGCAACTTATGAACACATAACTTTAAAAGTCAAAATAATGCTAATTGTAATGTCTGGAGAAATTGGAAGAAAGTGATTTATGATAAAATAGTCTTTCCAAAAGTTTTTCTCAGGCATGACTGACCAAGAGACAGAATGAAGGAGCGCAATGCTTATACTTGTGTGAATGCAATGGGGGGAAATGGGGGCACAGCCAACAGATGCAGGAGGGTCTGCAACTGACACACCTTAGGCATTCTGGATGGCAGTGATGTGATATTCTAAACAGGTAAACAACTTTTGGCAAAAATCTTCCTTCATTTTACCCAGTGGCTGCATTCCTGAAAAATTCAAAATAAGTTAAAATGATACCCAGGATACTTGAGGTTTAAATGTAAAACAGACATAGGACCCAGATTCAGAACATTTAAAATAGGTTTTTAACCTACATGGATAATATTTCATAGGACATCTGCAAGTTAAGTGGGATGCAAAATAAGTCTTCGTTTTGTGGGGCCATCCTATGCATTTTAGGATGTCTGGCATCCCTGACTCCTACCCCCTAAATGACAGTAGCCCCTCCAATCATTGTGACTTCCAAAAAGCCTCTGTGATTTCCTAAAACACCGTCCTTCCTGCTGGGCGGTGGTATCCTTCTGTACCCCTGCTCTACAGATTGGATGGACATTCCATAGTTGGGTATCAGCGCAGGGTGACTTGGGGTACCTCAGGGGAAACCAGAATGGTGGCTCCCAATGGTGCCTTTTACCAAAGCCTCCAGCATGGAGACATGGAGAAAGGCATGATGCTATGGCCGGGGGGTGGGAAGGTGTAAAGCTGAAGGAGTGCCTCCTGCAGTCGGCCAGTTTGGTTCCAGCCAAATGACAGCGATGACAATAGCAGATTACAAATAGGAAAGTCATTGCCAAGTGGGTAAAAAGTTACCCCAAGTAACCCAAACTCCAAAGCCTTTGCTAAGGAGGTTAGTGCGGGTAAATGAGAATGGCAAGTGCTCTGTTATCTTCTGATATGGCCGTATTGTCCCTAAAGTGCTTTCTCACGTTTTTCCTTTCTATACGCTTTTGAGCCTCTCCACAAACTCGGGGGATAGTTAGGGGTGGCTGTTATCTTCACTTTGACACGTTTGTTCTGCTGACACCCAATACTGCATTGCTTCATTCATAAAGTTTGTGGCACACAGGCAAACTAGACAAGGGCCATTCGCTGGTCTCCCTGTTTTGTATACACACAAGCTGCGGGTAATCTCAGCTATAGGATTTGGATTTTTGTCACAAATGTGCTCAGAGTGAATAGAGGAGCAGATTTCTGAATGTAAATGTGAGCAATGCTTATTCCATTTTTACCTGCCGCTAATTTTGCTGAATTACTAAAATAGGTATATTGTGCCTTCAGCAATGAAATGAAGAACAACATTTTCAGGAATGGGGACCACGTGAATGTGCAACCTGCCTGACTGTGTGTAACAGGCACCCTGCCTGTCCACCATCAGTGGGCAGTCTCTTCCATCAGTACCTTTTGACTGTCACTGTTTTACTTTATAAAGTATTTATTCAAATTGAATAATGACAATAATGGTATAAAAACAAAGTTATATCACTGTACTAAAATTTAATTATAATAGTTAACATTTACTGAGTGTTTCCTATGTGTCAGAAACTTTACAGCTATTATCTAATTTTAATTGGGCTGTATAATTAGATAAACTTGAAAGCTTTTTCCTAAATCACTGTCATTTGACTTCTTAAAAAAAGCTTTCAGTCTTTGAGCTTTGTGAATATATTCAGGAGGCTTCTCATACGTGATTGAAGTAATATAAATTTAATGAAGCAGTGTAGATAATCTTACTAATTTCGTATTTCTGGTCTCCTTGGATGCTTCTGTTACAGTTCACCGGAAAAGGAGTGTAGGAAAATTTGAGAATCTATCACATAAAGAAAATTAAGAAAATATGGATAAACGATAATTCTCATTGTACTCTGTAATAGTGGACTTGTTAGAAAACTAATCTACTTGTTGAAAAATGATATTGCTTGATAGTAGATCGAATGTTCTTTGGTAAGCTAGTAACATCTCATTTCTATAGTTTGTTTTTTTTTCTGTAGACAGCACTTAGGCCCCCATCATTTCATTTAACACCCATTGAAGCCTTATGAGGTAGGTGTTACTCTTGTGTTGTTGTTAAGCAAACTAAGCTCTAAGAATATTAAGTAACTTTAAAAGTTACTTAGTTACTAAAGTCTCAATACAAGTGGCAGAGCTTGGATTTAAACCCCAGGTAGTCTAACCTTTGTCTGGTGCCCTCTTCCAGCTGCCTTAGAATTTGAGCACAGAGATGAGGGGATAGTAGTATGAAACTCCAGAACTTCTAACACTAGTGGTTAGAAAATCTCTGAGAGGAAAAGAGAGCATTTATTTCCCTGCCAACCTCCTCCTTTTCAGAAAAGTGACTACTTCTATTGCTGAGATCAAGGTACTGGAACTTGAAACATCAGGCATCTAGTGATTTTATTATAGCAGCATCTATAGATTAGCAGGCACATTTTGTATGGACTGCATAGACATTTTATAAAATATGAATTTTAAAGCTTTCAGATGGAGCTCAATATGGTCAATTTTTCCCCAGTCACCACCATTCCCTATTGTCCCACTCATTCACATTAGGCACCTGCCCGGACTGTGAAGGCACTGGCCTTTGTGACCCTGGATTAGTCACTGTGATCGTCTTCCCAAGAAGCTACTGGCTTTACCTTTTGCTAGTGCTCTGTTTTTTCTCCTTATAACCTGGACTTTCCAGAAGAAAAATGAGGGAAGGGGAATAGGGAGTACTGGGGATAGGGGCCAAAATTTTACATAATGTGGCTAGGAAGTCCTCACTGGGAAGGTGACATTTGTTTAAAGACCTGCAAAGAGGAAGAGAGCATGAAGCTATCTGCAGGGAGTGCTCCAAGCAGAGGGAACAGCAAGTGCAAAGTGCAAAGGCCTTTTCCTCTCAGGGATTTTCTAACCACTAGTGTGAGATGTGCTGGAGTTTCAGATTACTTCCCGCCATCTCTGTGCTCAAATTGTAAGGTCTTTGCACTCGCTGCTCCCTCTGCTCCGAGCATGACTGGCATGTTGGAGGAACAGCAGGGCATCGGCGTGGCTGGAGTGGAGTGAAAAAGTGGGAGTCACAGGAGAACAAGGTCAGAGGGGTTAGGAGGGGAGGGGAGGGCACACTGAGCAGCTGCCCAGGCATCCCTGCAAGGACTGTACTTACACTCTGAGTAAGATGAAAAGCATTAGAGAGTGTTGAGCAGATAAGTGGCATGATCTGCCTTATGTTTTCAAAGGATCACTCCAGTTGCTGTGTTGACAGTGGACCTTACACAGGCAAGGGCTGACGCAGGGAAACCTGATGAGATGCCGCTGCAATAATCTAAATGAGAAAGGATGGTGGCTCGGACCAGGGTGCTAACAGAAGAGGTGGTAAGAAGTAGTCTGATTCTGGATATGTTTTGAAGGATACAGAAGTGCTGACAGGTCTGAGGCGGGTGTGAATCGAGGAAAGTCAAGGTTTTTGGTCTGGGCGACTGGAAGAATGGAGTTGCCATCAGAAAATACTGCCATCTGGAAATTTGAAATTTCCCATACCCTCTTGTTATGAGAGAGGCTTTTGAAAGGCAGAGACAGAGGGAAAAAGAGGGTGTATATTAGGAAAAGGAGACTTAAGGAGGAAAGGCCATGTATATGAGAAAATGCTGTTAGAACAGAGCATGGAAGATCTGTGAGACCACAGGAGCAAAGAAAATAGCCAGTGGGAATGGGTGTGGTCTTCCTAGAGCAGTAACACGGGTCAGATGCAATATGCTACTTTCACTGCTTTCTGAAGGACAATACCATGACCCTCCTTCTGGGGACATGGAATACCACATACGTAAAGATGTGGCACTCAAAAAAGTCCTAAAGGGTAGTAGAAAATTTATGGCTTGCATGTATTTTTTATTTTTATTGAGGCAAAGTTCACATAACGATCTAACCATTTTAAAGTAAACAATTTGGGGGCATTTAGTACATTCACAATGTTTTGCAACTAACACCTTTATCTAGTTTCAGAACATTTTTATCACCCCAAAGGAAGCCACATACCAGTTAGGCAGCTACTCCCCATTCCTCTCCTCTCAGCACCCTGACGACTGATCTGTGTATGTTGAACCATTCTTGCATCACAGGTATAAATCACACTTGATCATGGTAAATGATCATTTTAATGTGCTGCTGAATTTGGTTTGCTAGTGTATATTGATAACATTTGCAGTTATGTTCATTAGGGATATTGGTCTGTGGTTTTCTTTTCTGCTTGTGTTTTTTCCTGGCTCTGGTATCAGGGTAATGCTGGCCTCATAAAGTGAGTTTGGAAGTGTTCCCTCCTCTTTGATCTTTTGGAAGTGCTTGAGAAGGCTTCGTGTTAATTCTTTAAATGTTTGGTAAAATTCACCAGTGAAGCAATGTGGTATTAGGACTTTTCTTTATTGGAGATTTTTGATTATGGACTCAATCTCTTTACTAGTAATTCATCTATTTAGACTTTCTATTTCTTCCTCATTTAGTCTCGGGAGTTTGAATGATTATAAGATTTTTTTTTTTTCATGTTTTTTAGGTTGTTCAGTTAGGTGGCATATAGTTATTCACAGTAGCCACTTGTGATTCTTTGTATTTCTGTGGCATCAGTTGTAATGTTTCCTTTTTCATTTATAATTTTGTTCACTTGGGTTCTCTTTTTACCTTGGTTTGAAAAAAGGTTTGTTAATTTTATCTTTCCAAAGAACCAATTCTCAGTTTGGTTAATCTTCATTTTTCTATCCATTTAATTTTTTTCTGTTCTAGTCTTTATTATTTCCTTCCTTCTACTCACTTTGGGCTCAGTTTGTTCATATTCTTCTAGTTCCTTAAGGCAGAGAGAGAGTTAGGTTGTATACTTGGGATATTTTTGCTTCACACCTTCCTGACCAGTCACGAGTATACACGTTTCCATGTCTGAACATTGCTGACCGATCACGAGATAACTCCTGTCTACCCTTACATTAATTTAAGTAATTTTAAACACCTTGTTGACCAGTCACGACTGAAAAGTAGTCAGCTGCAAGGGTGAGTTCTGGCTCAAAACAGTGGATCAGCAAGGTGTTTAACATAGGTGTTTATTATTACCTACTTCCCTCTTAGAGCTGCTTTTGCTGCATCCCATAAGTTTTGTATGGTGCGTTTCAAATTTCATTTTTCTCAAGACACTTTTTAATTTACCCTTTAATTTCTTCTTTGATTCATTGGCTGTTTAGGAGAGTGTTGTATTTGTGAATCCATGTATTTGTGAATTTTCCAGTTTTCCTCTTGTTGCTGGTTTCAATCTTCTTGAATTTGTTAGAATTGTTTCGTGGCCTAGAGTATACTCCATGTGTACTTTGCTGTTGTCACATAAAATGTTCTGTAAATGTCTGTTAGAGCCATTTGGTCCACAGTATTGTTCAAAATCTGCTGCTTCCTCATCGATTTTCTGTCTGGATGACCTGTCTATTGTTGAGAGCGGGGTGTTGAAGTCTCCGACTATGATTGTATTGCTGTTTATTTCTCCTTGTAGCTCTGTTAGGTTTTGCTTTATGTATATAGGTGCTCTGATGCCTTTTCTTTTTCAGGGAAAAAAATGCCCTTTTTTTATTTTACACATTCATACATGCAGTGATTCTTTTGATTGCTATTAATAAGCTGGAGGATTCATTCATCTGAACTCTTCTCACTGTGTGTGTGTGCCTGGCTAGAGGAAAACTTCAGCATCATCTCACAAATCTGAACTATGCTAATGAGCCCTAAAAGTTTTGACACGGGATCATAAATATTTATCATTGCTATCTTATTGATGTACGGATCCCTTTATCGTTATACAATGACCTTTTTAATCTCTTTTTTACCATTTTCAGTTTAATGTTTGTTTTGTCTGATACAAGCATAGCTACTCCTGCTAAAACACCTTTTTCTATCCATTCCCAGTGGTTGAGTCCTGCGATTCTCCTGCAGTCCCTGTGGGGTGAAACCAGAGTATGGGCTCCCATGAAGTGACCCACACACAGTACTCAGGGGCCTGGATGTCACCACAGGCTCAGGGGAGACCTCTCTGTGTGATGCCGTGCTAGCCTGGGAGCAATGCAGTCAGAATGCAGCCATTCATCTTACCTTCTAATGCAGTCAGTCTTGGTCTCTGTGGTGCAGGGCATGCTTCAACCTCCCTCCCAAGTTCCAGGATTCTCAGTGGTGTCTTGTCCGTGAATTGTTATTAGTTGTTTTTCTGAGGGGAAGTGAAGTCAGGGATGACCTATGTTGCCATCTGGGTGATGTCACTTCCTGCACATATTGAAGAGAGCGCAATCCTGAAATGCATTCATTAAAAGCTGGTTTACAATTACCTAATGCACACCGTACCAGTTTGGTATTATATTGTAGAACCACCCTGGAGAACATGTCTTTGATCCTGCTTTTATTTCCAACTAAGTACCCAAGGCTCAAAATTAGGAGAGTTGGCCTTAAGCTGACAGTAGGCAATTGGGTTTCCCATCTGTAAAATGAGAAGTAAACTTTAGGAAGTAATATTCATACCTTTTGACAAAGTAGTTTTCCTTTTGGACACCTACCTATGGCAAATGAACTGAAAAATGGGAAAATTTATATGTAAAGATATTTCTTGAAGCATTTTTTTTTTTTACAATTCTGAAACAATATAAATGTTTGCCAATAGGCAACTAATATTGTATTAACTAAACAGAATCTGACAACCATTATAAATACCAAATGGGAGTTTATTTCAACATAGAAAATGTCTAAGTTAAAATTTTAAAAGGAGCAAGGTGCATGTTTGTGCACGTTTGTAATTACATAAACTAGAGACCACAACATTTTGCCTAGAATTAAGACTAGAAACCAATATATAATATAATAAAGTGATTATGACTGGACAGCAGATTCTATAATTTTACTATAATACTTTGTTTGACAGTGTTAACTTCTAAAAGACACCACTCAAAATTATAATAGTGATTTATTGTCATTTTATTCTTGTAAATGACCAAAGTTGAAGGTCACAATTGCATACATAAATGAAAATATTGCCAACCACATGAGGTGTGCTTTTTTTTCCCCCTGTGTGTTTCCATCTACAGATCTTTGTTGAAAAAGAAAACCTGAAATTAAAAAAAATAAAAATGTCTCTTTACAGGTATTCCTTTGCCCAGAGAAGATGACATTTCTGCCCCCTTGATCTCCAGCTCACCGGTGAAGGAAGCCCGGGAGTATGAAGACCCCCCAAGCGAAGGGGAAGATAAAATAAAAGAAGAGCCTCTGACCATCTCTGAACTGGCCTACAGCCCAAGTGCCAGCCTGCTCCCCACCCCGGTTGACGACGACGAGATTGACATGCTCTTTGACTGTCCGTCTAGGCATGAGCTGGAAAGAGAAGACACGGATTCGTTTGAGGAACTGGAAGCCGATGAAAACGCCTTTCTGATAGCTGAAGAGGAGGAGCTGAAGGAGGCTCACCGCGCTTTGTCATGGAGCTATGACATTCTGAGCAGCCACCTCCGGGTGAACCCTCTGGTCAAGAGCTTTTCCCGGCTCCTGGTGGTGGGCCTGGGGCTGCTGCTCTTTGTATTCCCCCTGCTCCTCCTCCTGTTGGAGTCAGGTATTGATCTCTCCTTCTTATGTGAAATCCGCCAGACACCAGAGTTTGAGCAGTTTCACTATGAATATTACTGTCCTCTCAAGGAGTGGGTGGCCGGCAAAGTAAACCTCATTCTCTACATGCTGGGCTGCTCGTAAAGGACAGCTTCCTCCCACTAAGGGCTATATTCAATACTAGCAATGTGCTTCTCAGCAGGTGCCTGGTTCTGAACGGGCACGGAGCCTTCGACGGGTGCTCCTTACCCAGAGCTGATTATTCAAAGCTTTAAGTTAGCTTTCCATAACTCACTGCACTTAAATAAGTTTAAATCAGATACAGTCATTTTAGTTAAAGGTCAGGAAGACGGCCTTTAAGTAACCAAAAATGTTTATTTTTTATTAAGTCATAGGCATACTCGTTATCTATTACATCAAAATACATACTGCATCTGAGCTGAATTAGATTTCCCCCTTTTAACAGTTAGCATCATTATAAGAGATAAGGTTCAGGTTCAGAATCAGAATTGTAGTCAGAATCGAAGAGCAAGTTTTTGAATATGATCCTTAGTGAAAATAATGTCCTCTAACCAATGCCTATACAACTAAATTTATGCTGGGTTTTTGTTTTTTTAAAAATATTTTTATGTGTTCAGAATATTTTGGTAAATTTTTAGCAAAAAAAAAAAAAAAAGAAGCCTCCTGGAGTTATTTAATTGTACAGATTGTAAGACTACTGCACAAAGGGCGTGTTGGGAATTTTTTAATGTTTTGGGACTGGTTTGTTTTTAAAAATATTTTTGGCTGAAAAACCCCATAATTTGTTGTTAGCTGCATATGAGAGAGAAAATAGGTAGAGTTGTGGTAAGTAGGCTCCTAAAACAAATGATGGGACTGGAAGATGTAGAAACTGAGCATCAAGTGGACACAGGGTGATCCATTTTTTCAAAGTAAAAAATGGACAAGATGATTTGTTACTTTCATTTGCATTCTGTGCATATATTTTGGCTAGAGAAGCAGAACACTTTTCAAAGAACCTGAAACTTTAAAGGAAAAAAGTGAAAAGATGTGCTGATTAATTGCATGTTATTTTACATTTACCCAAGAGTGGAAGCAGATGGGAACTGGACAAATGGCAAGTGGCAAAAATGTTTTGGTGAGGCTGGTAGGCAAGTGGTGGCAGGAAAATGGTCTGTTTTATGGAAGCGATGGTTATGCGAGGTACTGGATGATGTAAAGAACAGCATACACGCTGTCCAGGTTGACATGAATATGTTTGAATGGATCTAAATAAAAGTGGGGAAACTTTCAGGCACCTTTTTGGTCCCTCATGCCATTCATTGTGTTTCTGTGGAAGAAACTTGAAAAGAAGTGTGTGTATGAGAGAAAGGAGGGGAGAGAATGGATTTTGGCCTTCTGGTAAGTGACGATAATTTTTTGTGGTAGTAATTCTATTCCTTTCCTGGTTTCCTTAAGATCTTAACTCATTCATAATTGGGGCTCTCATTAGGAAAGTGGAGGGGGCTCATTAGATGACATACCATTTTCAGCTTGGGTGAAGTAGTGAGATTCAGAGAGGGGACAAATGCTCCAGTATCTTCCTTCATACCTTTAAATGCATGACAGAAAGGCTCTGATGCCTTCCCATGCAGCATACATGGAATATACCAATCATGTGGTATAAGTGAGAAAGGTAAGAGCAAGGAGCTTTGGGGTTTCTCCATGAATTGAAAATGTTCCATTGCCTTCATTTACAAAGAGACTGGGCTTCCTGTAATTTCTCCCTGACTCCAACAGACACTTTAGCTCTACATTAGCATAACTTCCACTCTGGCCATTCCAGTTCTACTTATTCATGGAGCTGTGATTGCATTATTAGATATTTTGAAAGTAAGTTTTAAAAGTGAGCTCATGAAGCCTTCAGTTAAGCAAACTATAATACACATTTGCTATTGAGTTTGTTAGGGTGTGCTTTTGGTGATTTATTTTGCATTTTAACATTTCATACTAGAAATTTGTTAACAATATACAAATATATTTTCCATAGTTTATTTTGGAAGTTTGCAAATGGCCAGCTTTGAAATTGAAGTTCCTTTTCCTCTTTTCATATGACTTTGAAGTCATCCTTTCTGATAAAAGGGCCCTCCAGTGTAGTCTGCAATAAATTAGTCCCCCTTCTAATTATGCTCCAATTCCTAACCACGACAAATCATCTAGCCTTCATCCTTTAAAAATATTAGGTATTTTTAAATTATGGAAGTAATATATTGCCCATCATAAAACATTTAAAAATATTAAGGAGTAATAAATATTAAGGAGTAATAAATATGTTATTTTTAACATTTCTGGCTAACACCTCTTTTCTCATAGGCAAAAATTTGACTATTGAATGGAAATGTTTTTAAGTGAAGGGATTGACAGGATAGGGTCTGCTGAATTTAAACGATAGCAATCAAAAGTAAAACTGGGATCCCAAAATGCCATTTTGTTGGGATAGAGTAAGAGCTTTTTCAGAAATACCACTTTAAGTTTGGTAGAAGACAGTCACCAGTTGCCTGAATGAAATGAGAAAAGACTGCTTCCAAGATGGAACGTATATAATATAGTGAGATACAGAGTTCAAAGCAAGTGTGTGAGTATATGTATATTCCATATTATCAGTATGTGTTTATATATGAATATGTGTGTGTGTACACACCACTGACATGCCCTTTATATACAGCTGTGTTTGCTTTTCCCCATTGAGGACTCTGTGACATTATTATTCCTTTTTCCTCTCAGATATCACGGTGGATAAAACAGTCTCAAAGGTTTCAATTTTCCATGAAAATCACCGTGTACATTTGTAGTTATATACACACACATACATGGCAGATACATATACACACACAGTCTTGTCTTTAGTGCTAATGCAAGTTGGATCATGAAAAAAATGTAGGTAAAGTATCGTGTTTCTGTCTGTGCTTGGAACGTATTGTAAAATGTTATGTACCTGGAATATATTTTGTGGCTTGTCTAATATTTATAAAATCAACTCTTGGAAAAATTCAAAATGAATTGATTTCACTGAAATACTAGAGATGTGGGGGCCATGGTACCTATGATTGGAGCCTTATCTTTGTACAGCAAAATTTGCATTTCTGTGTCAACGTTCAGATTGTTTGATATGTTACTATGGTGGCAGGAATCCCTAATAAAGTACTCTGGGGAAAATGTTTCTGCACTCATTTAGTTCTATTCACACAAAGCTGTATAAATAGCCTGTTGGAAACTACAGAAAGGTGCCATCTAGGACCAAAAAATGAGGTCACCCTTGAATGGTGATAGTATGAAAAAAATAACCACAGGTATGGATGGGAGTAGTCTTTTGCAGCAGCCACCCTGGCTAAAAGTAGGAATATTGGGGGTACTAGAAATGCACCCAAATATAAGAGACAGCTACGGCACTAAGATAACTAGAGAAACAGAAAAAATAGGAGTGTTCTGCATGACAGACAGCAGGAAGGATTTTAGAGTGCTAGAAATTAGTATGTCATCACTTCTGGCCAGAAAAGGGTGCCTTCCTATGCTAGAAAGAGCTACGCAGACTCAACTCTGCAACACTTGCCATTAAACGTCTGTCTGTTCATGGGCCATGGGAGAATCTTACTATTCGACCCCTACTTTCCTTCCTCTCCATGCAGCATGGCCCTCTGCTTTGGTCTGTCACAAAACTAACAACTGTACACCTGACAATGAAATCAGAGGGTGCTATTCTGAATGAAGCAAAGGGACTATCTGTGCTAGAGGAACACCATGTGTCCAGTGGAACTGTACCTCAGCTGTGGTGGCTTCTTAAGTCTGTCAAGTTCCCCCCACCCCAGTTTTATAGAGATATAATTGACCTACGACACTGTATTAGTTTTAGGTATACAACAGAATGATCTGATCTATGCATGTGTTGCAAAATTACTACGTTTAGTAAAATCCATGAGGTCACAGTTACAATTTTTTTCTTGTGATGAGAACTTTTAAGATCTACTCTCTTAGCAACTTTCAAATATGCAATACGGTATTATCAACTGTACTCACCATCCTGTATATTACATCCCCAGAACTTGTTTATCTTATACTTGGAAATTTGCACCTTTTGACCCCCTTCATCCAGTTCACCCACTGGAGGTGTGGGGTGCGGCAGTATGTCAAGTTCTTACTCAGCAGTCCTGAGAGGTGCAGGCTCTAGAGCACAGAAAAGGAATTCCGCGGTTAGTGTTCAGGCATGGGGTGACACGGACCTACAGTCCCGGCTCTAGCCAGTACTTTTTTGGTTAGTATCTGCAGACTGGAAGGCTCACACAAAATGACCCTTGGCCACTTATTCATTGAGCAGTCCAGGCTCCCAGCCCAACCTTGCCTCTTGGCAGAGACCTTTTTCCATGTTTCTTTCATTATTTGCTCAGCCAAACAGGGGAAAAGATCTAACCACACTCCAGCTCGGAAGGAAAGTACTGGGGAGAAGCTTCCACCTCTGGGGTGACCCCAGGGTGGTTGTGGTTGATGAATTTGAGATTCTTTGGGCCATCTTTCTCTTCTGGGTGGAGATAATGTGCTAAAAGTCCCTGCTTACTTGTCCTCCTGCTTCTCTCTCTTCTCTCTTTCCCTTGGACCTGCTTGTGGGCTTCCAGTCTCCATGCAGTGAAGACCCAGCAGGAGCTGCCTGCGGTGGGCCCAGCCAGGACTCTGCTCTCCGCAGTCCAGCCTCATGTCTGTGATGGGGTGGGTAAGTCTGGCGAGCCCTGCCCAGTGGGCTCAGCTGTCGTCACTTCAGAGACGACGGAAGAAGCCTTACTTGGGCCTCAGATCCCAGCTGTGTCCTCCGACCCATTAATAAACAGATTTTAACCCTCTTTTGGCTATTGTGTCTGTTGATTATTGGGAACTGGGTGTGGGGAGGGCAAGATTCCCACTAAGCACACTCAAGAATGTTTAGGATCTCTGCAACCTCCAGCGTTGCAAGGAAGGCGCAGAGAAGGCTGCTGGCCCTCAGGCCTCAGGGGATGCCCACCGATGACCTGGGCCCTGACAGGCCTTGCGAATGAGTGCGGGAACGTGGGACTTGGTATCAGTAAGACCCCGGGACTGAGTAGAAGCACACATCCCCACTCCTTACCTGTAGCTGATGCTTTCCTCAGTATCACTTTGGAAAGAGAACCAAGGCCACTCTCCTGGTTGTAAAGGAAAACTCTCAGTAGGACGAAGGAAAGCTTTGCGTGGGTACCAAGTATTGAAACAAGTCGTGTGAATTACAGCAGCTCCTCCAACTAACACTGGTCACTTGAGGCTCCTCATCTACAAGAATTATGATTTTGATAATTGTAAGGATTTTGAGTTTCCCAAGGAAAGTACCCTTCACAGAAGAGAACACACTAACAAACCGACATTAGTTCCCACTGCGCTTGGCAGTTACGTTCTTCGTAAGTTAAGAACTCGGTGTTCTGGTTAAAGCATCGGTCTCCTGTAACTCCTGGGAGTGAATCAGCTTCCTTCCACCCTGAATCAGCCTGAATGTGCTGACAACTCTGAGCTGCTGGTTTTGCACAGCTGCAAACAATGGTGGGCACACAAAAGTACAGCTCCCTGGTCACAGGATTACTATATAATTTATTGTACAAACCCGGACTCTTTTGAGACTGAAAGGAGGTTTTTTTAATGATTATGCCATAGCAACAGGTGTCAACTAGGACTGTTCCAGGTACTCTGCCATAAGGCTTTGCCTGATCAGCTAGATGCCCTCTTTCAAAAATTTCTTCTGCTTGGTCCTCTAAAATATTAACAAGGTAAAAGAGGGAAGGATTATTGCCGTAGAGTCACAGCTCTCCTACCTGCCATGAAGAGCCAGATTAAAGTTCACCAAAATTAATTGTATCATGTGTTTTAAATAAGCCCGCTGGCACTGAATATTTAACGCTACTCAATTTGTTTACTATTTATAATGTTGAATTTCTTGTTTAACACGAGGCAGGTAAAGGGGTAGAATGATCTCAATGTTGCTTTCACCTCCATAGTCCTGAATTTGACATTCTGAGCTACACACACAGAACACTGATGATCAGCTTAACTGTGAAAAACCGATTCACATTGACACTCAAGACAGTGCTGTGCAATAGCCAAGTTGATCATTTATCATGAGAGGTGTCAGTCAGCTTGGCATTTGTTTGATACTGGATGCTCCACTCCATGCTCTTCCCAGAACATAAACTGTAATGTGAACCCAACACTATCCTATCAATGAGTACAAGGAATCACAGCTGGAAAGCTGCCTCTCAGGGCAGTCTGCCCCAATAGACGAGTCTCAGGAGGGCTGGAGATGCATTATACACATTTTACTCTAAATCTCCATTTTTGAAAATTTCTTGTGGTAGAGGCTGGAAGGGGATCTTATTTCCTCTTCACCCTGGCGACAGAATTTGACTGCATTTTCCAGCTCTCATGTACTTAGGTATTCCTGAACTGTGGCCACTGGAATTGAATGGGAAGTAATCTGTATCACCTCCAAACCTTGGACTAGCTGTGCACCTCCATTTGCCACTAGATGTTAACACCTGTAGTGACCTTGAAGCCACCAGTTGAGGATGTTGGAACTACCAGCAACTTAGATCCTTGAATGACTGTGTGGAGCAGAGCACCCCCTACCTTACCCTAAACCAGACCCATCTTGGACTGTTACTTGAGTAACAAAGTCTTAAACCACTGCAACAATGCAAAACAAATATCCACAGGCTTGGAAATATAAATTAAATTTAAAGATCCTTGCATTGCACAGAAAAAAACCACTATTTTCATATAAAAATTTGCATGGACCAATTATTAACAAATAGACAATTATAAAATTATTTTTCCTTGTGATTGAAGATACAGTACAGTCATCCCTCAGCATCAATGGGGGACTGGTTCCAGGACCCCCACAGATACCAAAATTTGTGGATGCTCAAGTTCCTTATATAAAATGCTATAGTGTTTGCATGTAGCCTATGCACATCTTTCTGTATATTTTAATCTCTAGATTACTTATAATACCCAATACAATGTAAATGCTATTAAACAGTTGTTATACTCCATTGTTTATGGAATAATAACAAGGAAAAAAATCTGTGCATGTTCAGTACAGGTACAACTATCATAGGCCTAACTACATAGTACACATCAACATTTTTTTTAGAATGTTTTTGATCCATGATTTGTTAAATCTGCAGATGCAAAACACATGGATATGGAGGGCTGACTGTATTAGAATTCATAAACAGGTATTCTAAATTACAGACAAATCATGAAACCTCTTTTAACTTCGTATGCAACCTCTGCAAGTTACAGGAAATGTCAGAGGAAACATTAAAATGCCATTATATATATTTATTAACATTCAAACCTATGTTCAGACTTACAAAAAACTGATTTGCAAAAAGAGTTCAATCTTTTTAGAAAAATTGTTCCATGAGAACCACAAGCTCTAGATTTACTAAAATTTATAAATCAAAATAATTTTCCAGAAATTTATCCTAATGTTGTTAGAGCCTATAAAACTCTTAGCAGCAGCAGTAAGAGTTACATCAGCAGAAAGATCCATCTCAAAATTAAAAATTATCAAAAAATATTTGTGGCCTGGCCAGCGTGGCTCAGGGGTTGAGCATCGACCTACGATCCAGGAGATCACGGCTCGATACCCGGTCAGGGCACATGCCTGGGTTTCAGACTTGACCCCCAGTAGGGGGCGTTCAGGAGGCAGCTGATCAACGATTCTCAGTCATCATTGATGTTTCTCTCTCTCCCCCTCTCTTCAATCAATAAAGACATATTTAAAAAAAATTATTTGTGATCTTGCATTTGTCAAGAGCAAAATGATGTTACTTTTAATTATATCAATTGAAAGCGAAACTGCTAGAATAAAAAGTTTTGATGGTCCAGTAAGTGAATCTGCAGAAAAGTGAACCCTAAAAAATCTTTTGATCAATCAAGATATTTATATACTGATGTAATAAAATATCATTATTTATTTTAATATACAAAATTATGAAACCAAAATATTGTGGGTTTTTTGGCAATATACAACATGAATGTTGTGGCTCCTATATAACTTTATGTTTTATAAGTAATCAAATATTTTTAAAGGAAGACCTTTTGTATTTTATTACCTTTGACTGCACTTTTCCCTGTATTTTGAACAAGGAGCTCCACATTTTCATTTTGCAGGAGGCACTGCAAATTATGTCACTGACTGACTAGATTGAAAGAATGGAGGGTGGAAGTATTGGAAGTGAATACTCTGATGCTCAGAGCTGAAGGTTTAAGTGTGAAAACCAAAAGCACATGGCTACTTCTTCTTTCTCTGACAAATTTAAAACCATCTAAATGATGAAGAGTGTACCTTAAATAGAAGTCTAATTTTATTAAGAAGTGAGGGAGCTTTTTTAAAATATATTTTTATTGATTTCAGAGAGAGGAAAAGAGAGAGAGAGAGAGAGAGATGGAAACATTAATGATGAGAGTCATTGCTCGGCTGCCTCCTGCACGCCCCCCACTGGGGATTGAGCCCACAACCTGGGCACGTACCCTGACTGGGAATTGAACCGGGATCTCCTGGATCATAGGTTAATGCTCAAGTGCTGAGCCACAACGGCCAGGCAGAAATTTGATTTAAAAAAAAAGTTATCTTCCACATCTCTACTTAACCCAATGAAGATATGGTACACATTTAATGTCCTTGGACTGTTAATTAGAACATCTTTGCCAGTTCTGGGTTTGTTTTGAGTTTCTCCTTGATATGTGTCACATTTTTTTCTTCGTATACATAATAATGCTTTAAGCGGTAATTTTTATTGGATGTCAGACATTGTAAATTTTACTTTGTTGGAAACTGGATACTGTTGTATTCCTATAAATAATTTTGCTTTGTTCTGAGATGAATCTAGACTTCTTAGAAATAGTTTGAACCTTCTGGGTCTCGTTTTTAAGATTTATTAGGAGTGGGGCAGAATTTGTTATAGAGCTAAGAACTCCCCATTCCTGAGGCAAGAATCATCTGTGTATTCTACCAAAAGCCCCATGAATGATGAGGTTTTCAGTCTTGCTGATGGGAACAGGCACTATTCCTTGCCCTGTGTGAGTGCCAGGCACTACTTCTGATTTCTTTGGGTGGTTCTTCTCTAGTTAAGAGTAGCTTCCTCATGTACAGTGGTACCTCAGTTTTCGAATGTAATCCATTCTGGAAGTCCTGAGTTCTGAAAGGTTCGAAAACCGAGGGATCCACAGCCGACAGCTGGGCCTCAGGATCTTGCCCTCAGCAGAAACCCTGTGGCATGTTCTACTTCTGAGGCTTGTTTGAAAACCAAAGCATTTACTTCTGCCTTACGGAGTTCGTAACCCAAAATGTTCGTCAACGGAGATGTTCGAAAACCGAGGTACCACTGTACTTGGGTTGATCATTACTCTAGAGAATACTTGAGGGAGACCCTCAGCAGATCTCCTGATTTCTCTCTCTGCTACTCTCTCCTTTCTGGTATTGTTTTGTGTTATAAACAGAAAAAGTGACAGTCATGAACTAATCAAATATCATGGCCAAGCGTGTGTAGGCAGGAAGTGATAGGGTCGGTTTTGGGAGCCACATCTTCCTTGGTGTATGGCAGAACCCAGGCCCAGAACCGGGGCAGCCAGCAAGGGCTGGGGATAAAAAATGGTTTCATTTTCATGGTCAGCTGAATAATTAGTGGTAAAAAGTGGGAGGAGAGAGAGGACAGTCAGTTCTCAAATAGTGAGCAGGAGAAAGCCCCCCATGTTGGCTTTGATGGTGGGCAGGAGGTAAGCCTTCTTCCAAAGTTGTAAGGTCAGGAAAAATTGGAAAATTCATTTTGCTAGAAGCTTAGTTGCAAATAAAGAAAAACCTTAGTCAAGCAAAGAGGCCGAGATAAAAGGAAGCCCTTTCTATATACTGCTTATATAGAAAGGAATGTCTGAGAGGAAGATAGAGCACATGGCCTTCCTCTTGTCCTTGGAGCAGATCATGGCGCTATTTAGGGAATGCCCCCCCGGAAGAACACAGACTCTTTTCTTCAAGTGAGAATTAGCATGTCTGCAAAAGGAGTTAGCCAAGGTTAGAGATCTACTTTTGAGGGTGGAGCAGGGGCAGCCCATGAGGTCTTCAGTGAAGAGAATAGTTTACATCCAACTTAAATTTAATCTGGGCTCACAGGCCAAACTTTTGGAAATGTAATCCACTGGCAGGACCTGTGGCCTGGAGGCCTGAGATTTGATAACCTGTTTAGGGAATCCAAAAATGAACGCATTTGAAAAGACGACTGATATTTAATGTTGTTGGGCCAAAGCAATGGACCATGCCAAGGGAACTCTGAGATGGCGAAAAACTGGTAAGGGAGAGGACTACAAGCCTGTGTATACCAGAATCGGATACTTGGAACCAACTAGGATCCTGGCAGAAAGGGTAGAAGGGAGAGAAGTCATGCAGCCAGGGAGAGTAGGATGTCCCCTAAATGAGCACCCAGTGCCTCCATAAGGAAGGTTAGGAGTAGGCAGATGATGGAGGCAGAAAGCCTAGGATAAAGGCAGGTGGGTGTATTTTTATTGTGAGAAACTAAAGCAGAACACCTGAGAGACCCTCTGCTCAGTCCCCCTGCCCCACACAGAAGGATTTAGAATTATTCCAATTCTGAAAAAATTAAAATACAAAGCTATCAAACACTGGATATTCTTGCTTAGTAGGGTTATGGGTAGTTTTTATTTTGTTCTTTGTAACTTTCTTTTTTCAAGTTTACTGCCATGGGTTTGGACTCTTTCAATAATCAATTATTTTAAATGGAAAGAAAATCTCTTTATACCCAATGAAATGAAATACAAATGAAGTGAATTTTAGAGAAGTGAAATAAATGCTTGGCCTTTTCTTTATATAAAGATAGAAAACAGAGAAGCAAAGAGAATTCTGCTTCAGGAAGATTTAGCACAGCCCAGAGAAATTATCCCAAGGCAGATGAAGTTCCAGGGCTAGTTGGATCCTCCTCAAAGTATATAAAAGGAGTAATACTTGAAAGTGGCATTGGCTACACTTTCTATGATCTTTTACATCACTTCTCCAACTCATGGGAACCAAGTCATATAATCAAGATACACAAGCTAAATTTGACTTGATAGTGTTTAAACCCCTAAATTCCCTCCTCTGGTGTATCCCTTCTCTATAGTCTCCTTTACTCAAGGCCACTTCCTCAAGGCCACATGTCTCAGCATTTCTTTCCCACATGCCCACTTGTTTTTTATTTGTCCTTAACATTATCTAATATACAGCATGCTTTTCTTATTTATTTATTTATTGTTTCCTTCTGCTAGAATTAAAGCTCCATGATAGTGACAATATTTTTGTCTGCTTGTTCACTGCTATACAATTTGCACTCTACTAGGCACACAGTAGGTGCTTATTAAGTATCTGTTGGTTACTACAGAATGAATGCCTGTGACGGCAAATGAATTTAAAGGACCCATTCTGAGAACAAAAGCATTTCCAGATTCAAACAAAAGACAAATGACTTTAGGAATAAACTTATTTTGAAGGGTGGATACTGCCTGTTATCAAAGAGTTATTCAAGTCTAAGAGCTGTCAGGTATTTTCTGACACCCGCTAGCTACACCTGCTCGCTACACCTGCTCAGTAATCACTGTAACCATACATGAAAGCAGCAGGCCCCAGGCCCTTTTCTTTCAGCAGCAGAGTGTGTGAGCCTTTCCCAGCTTCTAATTTTTGATCCTCACTTTCAGTGGGACTTCTTATTCAGTTTCACACAGTGACGCTGCCAGGTGACTCTCTCTCTCAGACATGTGTGCTTTGAGTGTGGCTAACATTGGGCCAAATCTGCAGACTAAAAGGCATTCTGGCCATGCCTTCTGATGGGAGGAGGAGCCCTCCAGGAGGAACTCCACCAGCTGACCTCACAGCCTCCTGAACTCCAGGAAGCATCTTTGTTGTGCTTCAGTGGGCCTTTCCCTGAGCTCTGCAGGATATACAGGTAGCAAGCATTTAAGAGCAAGCATTTAAGAGCAAGCTTAATGTGCAGACTTTCTTGTTAGGGTTTATCTTAATTCATTCGCTCTGGGGATTCAGCCTTTCTTTGACTGTGAACCTAAAACACGAGAGAGAGAGAAGTTTCTTGGGCTTCTAAAAAGTCATAATGTTTTCTGGAAACTGAGTCTTAGCATGAAGAAATCCCTCTGTACTTTGCCATCTCGATTCTCTATTTTGCAGACAAAATAGCTATTTCTCTGTGTCTGTGTAGAGCATGGCAAACATTTAAAGGACCATCTGTGTCACCTTCAAAATCGCTCTCCCCTCTGGTGTCTTGAAATGTCCTCCTCATTCACAGAACATTTTCTCCCAGCCGATCCTATCTATGCTAATGATTTTAACTAGTACCTGTTATCCAAATTAGTATAATCCAGAATCCAGCCCCAATCTGACACGTGTTTTTGGTGCACCTAAATAACCCACTGCTTCTTCAGGTTCAATCTATTCAAAGCTAACTCAGTATCTTCCCATCAAAACAAAACGGAAAAACAATTAAAATTTAAAAGTTTTTTAATAATAAATAAAAAACCCTGGTTCTTCTTCTGTTGCAAAGCATGACTAATGGCATTTCTTTCTCCCACTCAACAAAACCAGGAAATTCAGAGTAAAATGTGGCTCTCTGGTCTAACTCTATGCAAATTCTGGCAGTTACTAAGTCACTGCTTTGACGCTATTCTAGTAAATTTCCAAACTTTCCTTGATCATATATCTTTGGAAGAAGGCTTACCTCTTGCCCACCATCAAAAGCCAACATTGGGGGTTTTCTTCTGCTCATTATTTGAAAGCTGATTATTGTCTCTCACCTCCCACTTTTCACTACTAATTACTCAGGGGACCATGAAAATGAAACCAGCTGTTCTCCCCACCCCCTGCTGGCTGTCCTGGTGCTGGGCCTGGGTTCTGCCCTGTACTAAGGAAGATCTGGCTCCAAATACCAGCCCTATCACTTTCTGCCTACACAAGCCCCAACATGGTATTTGAGTAATTACTGTTAGTTGCTTTTTCTCTAAAATGGGGATAAACCAATATCTCGGAGAGTAGTTTTGACGATTAAATACAGCCATAACTCAAGATATCGCCGTTTCAGTTCCAGATCATCGCAATAACTCAAGTCATAATCTTTTGGCTGGTGGAGGGTCTTGCCTTCAATTAGCAAAAAAATGCAACATCTGTGAAGTGCAATAAACTGAAGTGCAATAAAAGGAGGTCTGCCTGTTAACTAAAGAATGTCATGCACCTGACACATTACTGTTGACGTGTCCTTCTGGCAATTTAATTCTTTATCCTGTGTTTCAAATGATTGCTCCCAACCTTCTAAAGAAGGCAGCCCAAATCTATTTTGCCGTTACCACACTGAGAAACCAAATGTGTGCAAGAGCTCTGTACCAGGCTACCTTACACAGCCTTTGTGGGAGGTCATTGTCACTGTAGTTTAGTGTTTCCCAAGGCATGTCCTGCAGAATAGTTGCTCTGCAGGTCACTCTTAGAAAAAAGGTGCCATGGGAAGTAAGTGTGAGAAATGCTACATGTAGTTGCTTTATCTGGAGGAATCACAACGACATGCTAACTCAGGAAAGCTTCTGAAAAAAGCCCCAACATAAAGAAATACATTTAATCAAATGTTCTACACACTTATTTGACTATGGGCTCCTTGTGTAAAACAACGCTCATCCCAAGGGATATGTTGTGGTCTGCTCACTTGGCCTTAATCATCCTAGTCCCTTCGCCCCAATTTAACAATAACTCACGATTCAGAAGTTTGAATTGGAGGAAGTACATCCTAGGCTAATACAGAACAAGCTGTGCTTATTTATTACATGCCATGCAGTAATGACACAGAAGTCAGGCCTCTAAACATGTTATCACACAGAGGCATGGTAAATGTACAGGATACTAGAGAGACCCATAGATTTCCCCCCTCTAATGAGCTGAGCCTCCCCCAGACCTCTAAGGGAGGCCGTGCAAATATTACAGGTCCTGGTTCTGCTGTCAGGGAGGACTACACTCTGGGGATTCCCATTCGTGCAGAAGCGAGTCCCTCCCCCATCTCACCCCCATCTGCTTCCTGAAAGCGAGCAGAGGCGGCTGGGGCTTTTCCAGGGTCCAGGCCTAGCTTTCCAGTCCAGCCAGGACCGGGGCTGTCTGAATCGATCCTGAGGTCTCATCCAACTGCCCAATAAAGGATAAGGCTCAGAGGGCTGAGAGATCTGCTGTCTAGCGCACGTGCATTATTCTCAACAAGAACCCTACTGCTTCACAAGCCTGGATTCTTTGTTCTCAGCCTTAAGTATAAACCAAGAGCTGGAGCTAAGAGCTCCTCGGGTTTAGAGCCCTAGGCTCCGCTGCTGCCCCATTCCTCCGAAGGAGTCATCCCTCAGCATCCAAGCTCCGCTTTCAAACGAGTTTGTATTAACGAGGCTGCAGCCAGAATCAACGGGAGTCAACACCGCGGACCACGGCTCCGCGCAAGGAACCGGCACGAAGGACGGCGCTGCCCCCTCGTGGGAAACGCGCGAAGAGCAGTTTACTAACCCTCAGCTCGAGGGCCGAGTGGGCTCCGCACTTCAACCCGGGACCCACCGCGTCCCCTCCCGCCTTCGAGAGCCGCAGGAAGGGACACAGGGTGGAGCTGGGGGGGGGGGGGCTGAGTAAAAACATTAGAGGTAGGCGCTGTCTCCCAACCTCCCCAAACCTATAAAGCACCTGGTTAATCCAGATTCCGGGTCCTCGCCGCGGAGATTCTGACCCTTCAGGCCGGGCGCGGGAAAGGGGCGCTGAGTTTTTACCAGTGAGATTCTGGTTCCCGTACGGGTGATTCTGCACAGCTGGCAGATGTGGAGACTCTGGGCCGGGAAGCAACTTTCTCTTTCCCTTTCCCGCTCCCGGGCGGGGGCCACGCTTCCTGCGAGTCGCGGGACCCGCGGAGCCGCATCTCCACCTCGCGAAGCCCCCGGCGGCCGCCCCGGCGTCTCCCGGCAGCCCCTGCGCGATGCCGCCCGCGCGCCGACCCCGCCCCGCCGCCGCCGCGGTTTCCATGGCGACCGGCCGCGCCGCGAGCCGCTGGATTCCGGCGCTGCACCAGGCTCCCTGCGGGCCCAGCGCCCGCGGCTGGCGAGAAGGGGATCCCGGTCCAGGACAGTCCAGCTAAGAAGTAAATTTATTATTGTTGTTGACTGGAGTAGTTCTTGTGCCCATTTCTTATTAAAAAGAAGCTTTAAGAGTTTTTTTGCTTCTGTTTTGGAGGTTGGAAGGGAACACATGTAAATGTCTTTCTAGCGCTTTTATGTAACATTTCACCTTCAGATTCAAATGCTTGGGATAGACTGATTGAGCCCTAGCCGAAAAAAATTCCATGCTTTCTGCTTGCCGTGGCGATGTGCTTTCGCACGGTCTCCCGCGGTGCAGGACACGCGGGTGCGGGGCTGGCGCGCTCGGGACAGCAGCTGGCCCCACCCCGCGGGTTCCCAGGCCGTGGGCTTCGCGGCCTCGCCCACTCCAGCTCCGCCTTTCTGTCCAGGGGCTGCGGCCGGCCGACCGGCTGGCGGAGGGCAGGCGCTCAGGGCCCCGGGGGGGGGGCATGCAGAGGCTGTTCTCAGAAGCATCAGGCTGAGCTTGGGGCTCAGAAGCCCTCCTTCTAGCCAAGGAACCCCAGCTCCCAAGTGCTGGTTTTCCTGGTTGCCAACCCTGGAGCCTGGGCATATCCTCCAAAGGTGCTTTAGGTAGCTTGGTCCAGAGCATGTTTTTAGCTAATTAGGTTACACTGGGGTTGGGGGCGGGCTGTCAGGGTTCATTTCTGGTCCTGGGTTACCTCTGAGTCACGGTGCTTCCTTGAGGCAGTGTGGCTGTTCAGGACGGCCAGAGGCTAAATGGGAGCCTGTTGGGAAACGGAGCCAGAGGCTAAATGGGAGCCTGCTGGGAAACGGAGCCAGAGGCTAAATGGGAGCCTGCTGGGAAACGGAGCCGTGCCCACAAAGGAGTGAGGAGCATTCGGGAGGGGTGCTGCTTTTACTTTTCACAGGAACCTGGTGGGAGCTCCTGTTATCTCCAGTTTGCAGAAGAGGAAAGGGAGGCACAGAGAATTTCAGAAACTCGCCCAGCGGTGGATGGAGCCCAGAAGTAAACACACAGGGTCTAGCATCCAAGCTCACACTGAATACTCTAAACTTAGCTTCATTTTCTCTTGCCCTAATGGAGCCTTTATTCAAACCCTACCCCCTCACTAGTTTAAGCAAATTCATCCAGTCATTTAACAGTGAGTTGGTTCACCTCCCCCTCCCCACTTTAACCCCTATAGTCCAATGGGGACAGCGACAACCACGTCTATTTTATTAAGTTCTGTATCTGCACACAGTAGGCTCCCAGGAAAGTTGGACAAATGAAAAGGAACAAACAGAATGAGTGCTTCAGAGTTTTTGCATCTGTCATGTAAATTAGGAAGAGAAGGAAACCTAACAGATTTATAATGACTTCTTCTGGGCCAGGCTCCTAAGATATGTCATCCCCATTTATTCTTACAGCAGGAGCTAGGGAAGGAGTGTAAGCCCCTCCCCCCCCCTTTTATGAAGGAGGAGACTAAAGTTCAGACACACTGCTCACTTGTGGTGGAGCTGGGATTCAAACCCAGGATTGTTCGCCTGACTCCAGAATCTGTAGTTCTCCTCATACCATGCCCCTCACTGGAGCATCTGGAATGCTGCAGTAGTGATCAAGGGGAAGGTGGAGGTTTTTTTTTCTCTAAGTGAAAATGGAAAATGAAATTTTGATTGTAGATGTGCTATTCTTCAGCTGGTCAACAGGCCCGTGCATGTGAAGAGAGAGGAAGAATGTGAAAAACAGCAAAGTGATGAGGCTGGGGGAGAGCTCTTCATTGAAAGAACAGGTTTTCACTTGGGGCCTGGCTTAGGAAATCCTGACGCTTCTACTTTAAAATAGGGGCTGGGAAAACTAGAAGCATTTTCTCTATCACCTCGGTCTATCACAGGCTTGCCCGAGATGGAATTGCAGGCTGTTTTGCTATTTTACACTAAGGAGGTATGTGTAAGCATCACATACAGAACACTGGAGTCTGTTGGATTTGAAAGGAGAAAGTTTACCGTGGAATATGTAGTATGTTTTAAAGCCTGTGTTATGTTTCCTGGTTTATCTCCTAGAAGAAGAATCTCTTTTGCATTGTAATCATTTACCTGAGTGCATGGTAGTTTGGATTTAGGTAAAAGATAACTTTTTTGGTTGATTTCTTCTCTCCTCACCCTGCTCCCCCCCCCCCCCCAAGAATCCTGTCTGTTTCATGCTTCCATGTCTTTGGACTTATTTTGTTTGTTAGTTTATTTTGTTCATTAGATTCCACATATAAGGAGATCATGTGATATTTGTCTTTCTCTGACTGGCTTATTTCACTTAGAGGGGACAGGAATGGGGAAGAGGGGGGTCAATGGGGAAAAAAGGGGGACATCTGTAATACTTTCAACAATAAAGATAAATTAAAAATTAAAAAAAATAAATACAAAAAAAAGAATAAACTGTTTAGCATACTCACACACACACACAAAAGATAATTTCTGTTTCCAGTCTGTAATTGCACTGTTTCCTAGTTTTCCCAGCCCTTAAATTTATGTAGCTAATACTTCTGTTTTCTTCTCTCTGATTTAGTTGCCATTTTTCTTTATCCCATCCCTCACCCCCTGCTGTCCCTCTCAATGTGGCTGGTTTTTATCCCCCTTGCTTTTGCCTGGACTTCCACTCTGCCTCCCTGGGTTTTTAACGATGACAGTCAGTTAAGCAATCTTGTTGGCTGCTCTGGAGAAACCAGCATCATGTTATGCCTGTAGGTGGCATGTGCAGACTGCAGTCAGAGGAAGGGGTGGGAGGTAAGGCTTAATTCTTGGAAGATTTTAGTGGGTTGCAAGAAACAGTATTGAAACAATGAAGTGCTGAGGTCTAAAAAATATCTTGGCATTCAACAAGAAATGAGATACAGGTTTGTTAAGCAGACATCTGTTTACATATATCGACACTGCCAGTTCTGCACCATTCTCTCATGCAATTATAAACCATAATTTTAAAACTTTTTTTAAAATTTAAATTCAGATGCTTTCTTTTCCATGGGAAGGCCAGTCTATTTATGTTTGAATTAACCATTTGTCATTTTGGGATCTAAAAACACTTTGAGATCTTTTTGCTCATCTGCCTTCTCTAGACTCAAAGGTGTAAGCTCCATACAGTCATGGTTCCTTCTGTGCATACCACCTAAAAGGCAGCTGAATTAAGAGCCTTGGTTCTGGATTAGAGCATGAAGCAGATACCAAATGTTTTAAAGAACCCTTTTGAAATTGGGACCATCTCAACAAGGCCAAGTGGGCACTTGAAAAAAATTGAGTGATGTCTGGGACACACAGTCTTTCCTCAAGTCAGGGTCATGTCTGGCCTGGTGACAATGACAGTGCGAAATTCAGAGATGTCTATTTCACACAGTCCTTGGTAATTAAAACAGAAGTGATTTTTCCTTTTTTAAACACTAAGAGTCCCTTCAGAATGTCCTGGTTCTCACGGAGCACTTGCAGGAAAGGTGTCCCGCCCTCAGAGTGGAGACCTCTTACCCACTGAGCACCTGGAATGGACCAGAAGTCACACCTCAGTACTTGTGATTCACATTGAAGTAGATGAAAGAGCCGTGGGCGCGGGGCCAGAAGACCTGACTTCTGTTCTCAGCTTGGCAGGTGTAATTCCCGACAAATTGCTGATGCTCTTGAACCTCACTTAACACATCTGAAACTCTCTTAGGATCACTGCAAAGATCAAAGGAGAGAACTTGTGGTACGTGGCCAAACATACAGGCTACAAATCTCGAAGTGATTTTATCAGGCATGCTTACATTCATTACTTTATTCATTCACACAGAAACTTCCCGAGGCCGACCATGGGTGGCAAAATGCTGAAGAACTCTGTGCACAGAAGAATAATTTTTTGAAGGGTATTTTTTTATATTAGTAATTTTCAAATTATAGGAGGTGCCCTAAGGGAGACTTGGGTGAATCAGGCAGAGGAAGGGGGAAGAAGGAGAGGTTTTGTTTTACAAAGCTTGCCTTACGTTAGGAATAAAGGGCTGTACTGATTTATTCATTTAAGTGCCGGTTTTGGCTAGTAGCATATTTTATTGACAGGTGACCTCGAGGTCACTTCATGGCTTTTTTGCTAGATCCAGAGCCTTTCTGTCTGTCCCCATCATTCTGTTTCTTTCTGTCCTATCCGGCGTTGGCAGGGTATGTAGGAAGAATAAATTGGTATGACATGGCTGTACTAAGTGGGTCTGAATAAATCTTTTTTCCTATCTTGTCCCCTTTCTCCTTCCTTCCCTTTTTAGACTTGCTTCTTTTTGTTCTTTTCAAATTACTGTGCCATTTATAAAAATCGTAGTAATTGATATACTTGATAGAAAATGAAATTAAATAGTAGAAAAATCTTGAAATAAACCAGACTAACTTCAAAAGTCATTTTCTATTTTCTAGTCACTTAATTGGCATATATCCCCTGCAGAAGGCAAAATTCACCTTTGACAGTCAGTGGCTGAGACCAGAGTATGACTGAATGGGATAAAACCCTAATGGTGAAATTTTTCTTAGTTTCTCTTAATACATTAGTGGCCTTGCTCTTGTAGTTATAAAACTGCTTCAAGTTTTTATCAAAATGTTAATTGTGTTGTAGGATGCTAGTGGATATAGTAGGATCACATTGCAGATAGAAGAGTGATTGATGGTTTTCTTTTCTTTTTCTTTTTTTAAATATCTCTGCCTTTATATTTGTAGATGGATCCCTTACCCCCTGCACTGACTGGATGTTCTCCATGGAATGAGGCAGACACTCCTCGAAGCTGTGACCTGAAGCACTTACGAGCCAAGCGTGTGGCTTACTTTGAAAGCATTGGGATCATCAAGGGTGATGCTTCCAGAAATGGGAGACAACAGGGGTTGACACCTTCCCAAGACACCAAGGCGACTCCCTCAGAAAATCAAACATTTGGGCTGAGAGGATCTCGGATGTCACCACCTTATTTAGCAATTAGAAAGAAACCTCTGCTCCAGGAAGTGTCCAAAGTGGCTCCCAGAGAAGCAGAGCAGTATCAGGACCAGAGGAACCAGCAGGGACCATGGAGGGAGAGCCACCCAACAGAACTGGACCTCCATCTGTTGGCTGCTGCCTTGGTGCCTGAGACACAGAAGCTGCGACATGTCATAAATTGGGCCCAGAGGTTCTTGTCCACCCCTCCAGAAGAGCATGGGTTTAAGAGTCCCACAACTTCTCTCAGACACCCTCAGTCTAATCTTTATCAAAGTTCAAAAGCTCTAAGAAGTAAGAGAAATGCCCATGTGAGGTCATCTGATTCTCCACCCCTGGTCAGAGAAGACCAGTCCAGCACACGAACAGACATTCACAGCTGCTCTTTGAGACCCCAAAATAACTTGTCAGAAATGGGCTTGTCTTCCAAATTTTCAAGTTCCTCCCAGAAGGAGGGTTTTCTAGACAGTCAGTCTTGTGGGTGGCGAGGAACTACAATTAGGAATGAGGGGGAGGGAAGAGCTGCCGAGCACCCTCCTGATGGGCTTCAGCAGGAAAATTATGCTCAACAAGAGTATAACAGAGCAGGAGATAGTCGAATTCAGACCCCCAACAAAGACGAGATGTTTCCTGAGAGGTGGGGGACTCAGCCACAACTCAGACTCACTTCTGAAGAAAGTGTTTTAGAGGAAGCCAGTCGGAGCCCACCCAGAAGTGGTTACTTCTGGGCTCCACTGACAGACAGCTCAGAGGAGGAATGTTCAGGTGAACCTGGGGCAAGTGAAGGGACACTTCGAAGGGGACTTCTACACGGGAAGCAGAGAGAGTTTTCAGGAATTGCTTTGTCCCCCACAAAGGAAAGCATGCTAGTGTGGAAAACCATGGTGCCAAGTGGTGGTTCTTCCCCTGCAGAGATGCCCCCGGAGGCTGAAGTCAGAGAGGAATGCACAGGAGCAGTGAAGTCCCTTGTGGGGACCCCCAAGGATGCCACAGTGGAATTTAAGAATGTCTCCAGAGGTGATGACCTCATCCAGAGACTGCCTGTGGGTCAACTAATGCCCCCCTATGATAGCTCCATTCGAAAGGGAAAAGAACCAGACAATGTGGGGTTCACTTTGTGGTCCTTCCAAACTGATACTAAGCATAAAAATAAATTGAAGCAGGCCACCACGGAGAGTGAAGGGACAGTGCCCGGAGGTGGTCTGAACAGAAGTGTGCAGAGTTCTTCTAAAAGCAGCCCTGCTGTGATAACTCAGAAGCAATCTGACCTAACACATCCTGAAAGCTGTGTGATCCATCAAGATGCCAGCCTCTCGCCAGTTGTGTCAGAGAGTCCCTTGGAGAATGCCGTGTTTCATGGGTGCTCGGGAGCCAGTGTCTTCGGGGGACCCACTGCAGAGGCACGTGGTACACACACCAGGCAAACAACTCATGAGAAAAAGGAAAAGACACTTTCTTCAAATCACCCCATTTCCAGATATATTTCCAAAACTGGTTTGAAGGGTCCCTTCCCACTCCAGGATGTTGGCGATGGCCTTTCCCGGAGTGATGAGCCACCACATAAACCAGAGCAAGAGGCCAGTGTACTGGAGACATATTTCTATTATTTGCATATGCTGAACAACATCAGAGGTCTCCCTTCAAAAGAAAGGAACTCCTCTTTGCCTTCCCAGGGGCCTGGACTGTCCGAATCAGAGTCAGTCATCACATCTCCAGCGGGGAAAGGCAGGTCTAAAGGGGCCAGCCTGGACAGGGAGACCAAGGAGTGGAGAGATGGGTGTGAGAGCAATGTGGCTGTGGAAAGTGAGGGGGACACTTGTCTCCTAGGACAAGGCTGTGAGGAAGAGGCAGCTCCGGAAGAGATCAGCTTTTGGAAACCTCATGGCAACTATGGTATGAAACCAAAGCTGGGCAAAGAGCCTCACGAGCAGTTGCTTTATTGGCACTTGTACATGTCACGTGGCCATTGGGGATGAGACACAGCTCCTTCTTCCACTTGGGTTCATTTTCCATAAATAAAAATGAGGATTGTCTTAGGTTGTTTTTTTTTGGATGCTATAACAAAAATACCATGGGCTGGATGGCTTAAATAACAAACATTTATTTCATATAGTTCCGGAGGCTTGGAAATCCAAGATCAAGGCTATGACAGATCCCGTGTCTAGTAAGGCACCACTCCCTAGTTCATAGATGGCTGTCCTCTCACTGTGTTCTCACATCATGGAAGCAGAGAGATTCCAAGCAAGCTCTCTCCTGACTCTTAGCAGGGCACTAATCCCATCATGAAAACTCTACCTTCGTGACCTCAACTAATTCTAATCACCTCCCAAAAGCCCCACCTCCTGAAAGATAAATGCTACAGCATTCCTCCGGCTGTTTATATACCTCTCACGGGTGCTTGCATTTTCCATGAGCATGATGATTCTATTCATTTTGCTGTCTAGTAGTTGGTATGGAAATAAGCATTTTATGTCTTTCATCTAAAATACACTTTAATAACCAAGCATTAGAAAGCAGAATCTCCCTCTCCAATTTGACTGCTGTGTAGATAGAAAATGATTGATGCATCTTCATTTCGTAGAATAAGCTCAGATTAGAAATTTAAAACATCTTGCAAGATCTTTAGGAAAAAAATTTTCTTATTTGAACTCATTCTTTTTTTCTTTTTTTTTTTTTAACTAGGTTACATGATTTGTTATCAACAATAGTAAAGCCATTTCGAGATACAGTACAAATGGCAGAAGGCACGAATTATTAAACATGCTTATAATACAGGGTGTCACAAAAATGTAAACACACTATAACAGCTGTTAGCTCAATTTTGAAAATGAAATGTATTTTAATAAACACTGCCTTTATAATTATTCAAAGTGAGTGTATACTTTTTTGGGGATACCCTATATTCTTATAAGATTTGGGAAGCTCAGTGACCTGCCTTCCAGCACATCTGCAAAATCAAGTCTATGTATACAATAAAATCTATGTACAAAATAGAATTTATAAACATCTATTTGAAGCATGAAGGATTTGTAACTTCTAATTTTCTATTTTTAGGGAAGTTATGTTCTGCTACCCTGAAAATGGCATCCAGAAAGACCAGCTGTGGGGGATACCGGGAACTGTCTAGTGCTGCATGTCTGTCTCATAAACATGGAGATGTGAAACTAAGGTCTGACTAGTCTTTTATTTTGTCACAGACTATTAACACTTAAATAGCTAAGTATCAACATTGGCAATCTCCTGAGAAATTACTTAATATTCTAGTTTATAGAGTCTGGGAAAATCAATTATGTACTGAAGGTCTGCCATGGGTAAGATACTGTGCAGGGTGCTAAAATGGACACAAAAGGGGAGAAGAGACAGTTACTCCGGAGAATGGCGCTCACTGCAGGAAGTGCAAATCAAGTGCTTGGGAAGGGACAGATGAAGCTATTGTGCTGGTGGAATCTGGAGAGGCCTTATTTAGCAGATGGTAAGAGCGCAGACTTTGAAGGATGGATAGGTGTTCAACAGGTAAGAAAAGGAATACCAGTTGGTGGAAATAGCAGGAGCATAGTCATAGAAGTAAGATGCTTGGATTTAAGAGTGAAAGCATTTAACATAGAATGCAAACCACTTGATAAATAGAACTGAGGAGAACATAAATCAAGCAGGAAATTGCACCATGTAATTTTCCCTATTTACATACTAAGTAGAGCTAGATCTTCAGGAGGCAACTAACTTGTAGTTAGAAATGGAGAAGTAGAAAAAATCCCATTAATATTTACAGTTAGATAACTGCTGTATTGGTCCACGTGACTATATATGTTTTATTCTAATAATATTTCTCACAGTTCTATTTTTAAAAAATTGTAAAATAGGGCTAGATTGCTTAAGGAGTTGCCCCAAGAATGCAATTAGCATTTGGGGTGTCCCCATTAGCCAGACCTCTGCAAAGAAAATACACAGGCTCTGACATTCTCTACTTCTGAGGCAATAATTGAAAGGGATTTCAGCAAAATGTGATGATAGGAAGACACTCCCCCCTGCTAAGGGTCCAGGCTGGGCTGTCACTTGCATTCTGCTGCTGCTTTTTGGTGCACAGCCTGAGGCTGAACGAAATGGAACTTCCAGAAGGGGACACGAGGGCAATTGCCCTCCCGTGAACTGCCCTCCCGAATGAGTCAGTTGCCCACCCTGAGCCAGGCTGGAGTAGGCCCATTTGACTCGCTAGGCAGGTGTCCTTCCCCGCCATCCAGGAGGCCAGAACTGTTGTTGGCTGGAGTGCACAACATTTCTAGGTGAAGGAGCTCTCTTTCCATCAAAAGTCTCTGAGCAGCTGCATTGCCCTGCTAGAACTTTGCATCAGACTCATTCCAGATAGTGAAAGCTCTAAGTGGAAAGTCCCAGAGTAAGGCCCAGCAGAAAGACGATGCCCTTGATTGCTTGGACCCTCTTCTGGAGCGAGGTCAACTAGAGGTCACGTCCAGACTGGCAGCGTCACCTCAGTCTCACTGTCTTAGTAACCATAAGAAACTGCTAGCTTCCCCCCCCCCCCCATTTCAGCGAACAACAACAGAGGACTTGACTAATTCATGGAGCAAACTTTTTGAGACCTTATTATGAGCAGACACTGCCTTAGGCACTGGGGACAGCAGTGAACCAGACAGACAGAAACGTTCCCCCTGCATGGAGCTGACCTTCCCACAGAGTGAGGCAGAAAATAAAACACAAGTAAGTGAACCAGGAAACAGTGGCAGATGCTGAGAGGTGTGTGGAGGAAAATAAAGCAGCGAGAGGAATGCAGGAGAGTGTTGGAGGGATTGTGATTTTAAGTATTGTGGCCAGGGGTGCCTTACTGGATGAAAATTGAGTGAAGACCTGAGGGGAGGCTCTGGGGAAGGAGCTGAGTGAGGGCAACCGCAAGCACACAAGTGCACAGGCCCTAGATGGGAGCCTGCTTGATTGTGTGTGTGTGTGTGTGTGTGTGTGTGTGTGTCTTTTGGGTAGAATTTTATAAATATTGTGGGTATGTGTCTGGGCGTGTGCGCATCCTTAAGACTTGTACACAAATGCCGCATTAACCAGCACCCTGTCTACTGCCTCTTACACACGCAGGTCTTGGAGGTCTTTCCATAGGGCAGCCGGGTGGGCCTCATTCGTTGCTGGCCGGGTCGTGTTCCCTGCTGTGCACGTGCTACTTGTAGTTCCCCAGGGGCGTACCAGGCTGCGACTGGTTCACAGGTCACCTCCGGGCCCGAGAGCTCGAGAGGCGATTTCCCTGCCTGTGGCCCGTGTCGGCCACGGGTTTGTGTCTAGGCCTCCCTGCCAGCACCGGTGCTCTGGCTGCTCTTTCCTCCCTTCTTGCCTTCAGCTCAGGGAAGGCCCGTCCACTGTCATTCTAGTGCTTGAGTCCTCAGTAGTGTCAGCTCTTGCTGACGGATGTCCTGACGGTGCGTCGTTGGCTGGCTGATTTAGCTGTGGAAGGCAGCTCTGTGTGAGGATTCAGAAATGCGTTGTGCTGGCATGTCACAGACAGCGGCGGTGTCGCTTCCTGACATGCTCGAGCCTCATTTCTCCCTGAGTCTGTTCAGTCAGCCTTCCAGAGCCCAACTGCGGTGAAATATTTGACAAAAACGTTATATTGTTGCTGACACGCACTGTGTGGTTAGGTCTACAATGGTTGTACCTGTACTGAACGCACACAGACTTTTTCCTTGCCATTCCCTAAACAATGCAGTATAACAACTATTTATGTAGTATTTACATTGTATTAGGTAGCATAAGTAACCTAGAAATGATTTAAAGTGTATGGGAGGATATGTGGCTTATTTGCAGATACTATGCCATTTTATATGAGGGACTTGCGGATCTGAGGATCTCAATATCCTTGGGGGGCCTGGAATCAACCCCTGGTGATTCCACCTGACACTGAATGGACCTCAGAGCACTGAACATGACAGTCTCATTCTGGCCTCTAGTGGGTGACGCTATTTCCACATGCAGGCCGGCCTTGCTGGTTTAGCAACACCTGCTTCAAACAGACTGGGGCAAACATCTTTTCAAAGGTCAACTGCTTTTCCTCTACCTTCCAAATGTGTAACCCAGTTTGTTTCCGGACCTAAAATCCTGCATTGTAACTTTTTTCTCTTGTGGAAGCTCTTGGAAATACTCGGGAAATTAATAACCAGAGTGATTTGGGATGAATGCATTCCAGTGCTCAGAACAGCCTTTTGATATTTGTAACATTTTGTATCGTTCTTTGCATGCAGAGGTGGCTTTTGGTGGCAGTCCTCTTTGCTTCTTTCATTGTCTGAATACTTAAGGTTTTAGTTTATTTCTATAGTAAAATGTTTTCTCTGTGTTCATTCCTTTCCCTATCTATTTATAAGTTTTCAAATTGTATGAGAGCAGAAAGTTACTCCTGTCTTTTCTCATCTTCTTTGGCTTGTTTTTCTCCATCCCTGCTCACTTGGGAGGCTGCAGTGCCCTGAGCATGTGTAATGTAACTGGAATGTGCTCTGCGAGGGGCTTGCCGAGAGGGAACATCTCCAGGTCCATCAAATGGGTTCATTCTGCTTGAGATGTTGAGCTGAGGTGAATGGTGGGTGGTAAATGCTGGGAGGAACCTGAGGCACAGTAATTGGCATCCTTATATCCAAGTGATGCTGCATTAGTCCAGTGGGTTAACGAAATCGGGCCGCTCTCTAGGATCTGCCATTAGGGGGTCCATTAGGCATGGGGGTCCATCTACATGTAAGAATATGCAGAAGAGGGGAAGTGAAAAGCAGTGTATTATGTACAAGGAAAGAGGTTTCCTTATGCACAGAATAAGGGGCAGGACCTTTGACATTGGTTTTTTTAGACAGTAGAGAGAAAGGGGTGAAGTCTGTTGAGTTGTTTTTACCTAAATTGTATGTTAGGGTGTCTGTTTCCTTGAACGTAAGTATCATGATGTCATAGATTTCAAGTGGCTCCTTATTTTCAAATTATTTGTCTGTGGGAAATTTGAAAAAAAAAAAAAAAAAAAAAGAACACATTATTTGGGGAGTCCTGGTGTTACATATTAAAGGAATGGTGAACTGTGGTCACTTTATAATAAATAAAATGGTCCAAGAAGTCATTTTGTTCTGGGGGCAATTCTTAGACCAGGGAGAGATTCTGTGAGCTGGGTGTAACTGCAATGACATTGAGATGTACACGTGAACTTCCAAAAGATATTCTCTGATATGCAAGTGCAAAGCAGTGCCACCATCAAGCAATTAAGTTGTCTCCCTGTGCTTTCACTGCCCTAGATTTCAAAGCATTTCAAGACCAAGCTGGGCTGAAGCAGAGGAGAGAGCCTCCACTGGGACTTATCCCACCACTGCTCATGCTGTTGGTAGGTGGCCAAGTCGTTAATATACTAAATGGTCAAATCTGTTAGATGGAAATGAAGAGAGAACAGTTGCATGTGCCGGGCCGAATTAAAATTTAAAACCAGGAGAAGCTGATAAGCCAGGGCGGAGAAAGGGAACCTAGATCCACAGTTCAAACTGCTAGCATGGTAGCATTGTTTTTGGAGAAGCACACATAGTCTTTGGCCTCAAGAATAATTTTTCCAACTTTCCTCCAGAAGTTCCTTATTAGAGAACTGTCATTACATGAATGCCACCACGTCACTTTTTATAGTATCAACATAGGCTCAATCCCAGCAGCTCTGTGTGAGGATGGACCAATATGCCCATCAGAACTTCAGCCAAGACCTTGCTCCAGGTTGGTCTTTCTGTGGTTCCCCTGGGCTGTGCTTATGCGGTAAGGAGGACAGGCTTCATGAAGAGGTAGAGCCACTTCTGTGAGTAGGGACTGCTCTGCCCCTTGGGAGGGCTCAGCCTTCCAGAGCCTTCCGTTTTGCTCACAGTTGTCAGTAACAGCGATCACAGAAGACCAGCCTGCCCTTCCTGTTCAGGAAACCAGTTGTTCCTCATGAAAGGAACAGCACTAGAGAATTTTCATCACTCCAAGAGCTGGGTAAAGACTGAATGGATCTGAGGTGTGGATTTCCATGTCTGCAGTTAGCATCTTGCGCTCCGAGTTACCACCTGAAGGAAACTCCCCTGGGGATGCTGGAGACTCAGGGAGACAATAATTAACCTCTTTCTTCCCTTCCCTATTATGGGACAAGATGAGTCAGACAGATATTGGCTTTATAATGCAGCAGCATGGCTGTGATTGTAGGTTCAAGTTGGCCTCAGACTCACGAGACACAAATAGATTTTAATCTCATATTACATTGAGGGGGCTTTATAGAAAGAAACAAAGCGGGAGGTAGTGTCTTCATCTTATCAAGCCAAGGACCAGCTCTTTTTGCCATCTCCCACACGAGGTGTGTAAGGTGCCATGGACTCGAACGAGAGCCCAGGTGTGTGGGCTCACCTGGACACACATGCCACAGTTTCTCTTCCCCATTAATTTTTACATCATTCTAGTCAGGCAGGCCCAGGCCTACATGCCAACCCGGGTGAGAGTCACTTAGCAGAGTGGGAAAGAGACTCCCTATTTGTCTTAACTGCCATTTCTACGGTAGTTCTGAAGGGGTCTAGGTTGTTTGTAGGCCTGATGTTAACACTTTCCTTGCCATTGCTGATTTAACATATGTCCAAGCAAACGCCTGATCCTCTCCATCCCAACCTGCTTTTAAAAAAGCTTTTTGTTTTGGAATAAAATAAATATATTTACAGAAAAGTTGCAAAGATAGTACAAAATTCCCATATACCATCCTTTCAATTTCCCCTAGTGTTAATATCTCTGAATTCTGTTTTCATCCAAGTCATTGAGAAACATAACCTTTTTTTGACTGGGGTGGGGGTGAGGGTGATGGGAGGAGGGGGACGGGAGTTTGATACTTGAAGTCAGCAGTTCCTCAAAGGAAAGAATAGTCAGGCTTAAGTCTCTTAAATATTGTGGGGCATCCGTTTTCTTGAAGTGACAGTGTGTAAGGGCCTGATATAATCCTAGACCACATGGTTCTTTTCCAGAGATTCCAAGTGTTTAAAATATAATGCCTGAAACTTGTGGCCAGGCTGTGCCTTACAATTGTTCAGAGGAAGTGAGTGAATTCACCGGTGGCTTTCCTGTTGTCAAACCTGATATTCTTTCATTCTTAGTCTGTCAAGAAGTGATAAAGGGGTAGCTGTGAAGGGGTTGGGGCTATTATAATTGGTGTAGGGTATATTATAATTGGTGCCTGCCAGTTCATCACTCTGTAGTAGGAAAATATAATCAAACTAAGATGCCCTCTGTCCCCAGAAGGGCCAGTATGTTTTCTGAAGCCTTTGTGAGCAAATTGGTTTTCCTGGTGATTGAAAATTCAAACCCACAGACTCATCACAACTCCCCAGGCCAGGCTTTCCTCTCTCCGAATGGAGTGTGGTTACTTCCAGCCTCCTTGAGGTTATGGGAGCATTTGCTCATTAGACCAGAGGGATACGTTGCTGTTTTGTTTCCTCCAGTGGGTCTCATGCGCTAAATTCCTTTTCTTCTTCTAGGTTCTGTTGAAAATCCCTTTTTCAAGAATGTGCTTCAAGATGTGGAGAGAGAAAATGAGGTACTCAGGCCACATACTGCATGAATAATCAACATGCTAGTCTCATTGTTACTTAATTTTGAATAATCCCAGCATTTCCAGTTGGGAAAAAACTTGCTTGAGTAAGAAGGTCATTTGGTGATTAGATGGGCATGGATCATGGTGGATAGGAGAAGCTGATGAGTCTTGAAATATGTTTTTTTCCTAAAGCCAGGGGAGGATTTCAGAGGTTTTCCCCAGTAGTCATTGCTTTAGCAGAATTGTGGCAATTGGAGTGAAAATGCCTTTAAAGTGGATCATTGGTAATTACGTATATTAAGAAATGATTTAATGCAGGTGGGAACCTTGGCAAACAGCCAGGCCTTTCCCAGGTGTTACTGATTTCTTATTTAGACATCTTTTTTTTTAAAACATGCAAACTTGTTGCCATTAAGAGCCAAGATAAAAGTGTAGCACTCACAGAATAAAAACAAGTGCAGTGAAATCCTCAATCATAAGTAAAAGGAAAGGCTGAGAGTGTAAAACTGAATCCTCCAAGTTCCGATGTATCACATAAATGAAGGGCAAACTCATCAAAGAACAGGTGTTTTTCCTGTGCGTGTAGGTGGATGCCCAGTGATCCATTAGAGTTCACAGGTAACTTACAATTAAAATCATTTACAAATATGATTTTCTGAAGCCTTTGTGAGCAAATTGGTTTTCCTGGTGATTGAAAATTCAAACCCACAGACTCATCACAACTCCCCAGGCCAGGCTTTCCTCTCTCCGAATGGAGTGTGGTTACTTCCAGCCTCCTTGAGGTTATGGGAGCATTTGCTCATTAGACCAATGATTTTTATGATTTACAAATATAGGGTGTCCCGAAAATGTATACATATTCAACAACTGATAACTCAATTGATGTTTCTTTTTTTTCCTTTCAGATTTAACCCATTGGAATTAATAATTATTCAAAGTGTTTATACATTTTTTGGGGTGTCATCCTGTATATTTTAATATAGTTTAGTCAATTAATAATATAGTGTACATTTCACAGTGTTTTAAAAAGCACATTTTTCATGGAGCTTATATTGAGCATATAGTACAGATGTAAATACTTCAGTAACAGGGACAATAAATTATGAATATAGGACAATTTCTAGCCTTTCTGGCTCTTTGAATCCTAGAAATTTGTGTTGATGATTGGAATATTATGGGAAAAGTGCTGCAGAATTGGAGGAAGCCAAATAGGCCACTGAGATTTTATATCAGAAAGGAATGAAACTATCAAGAGGAGGAAATGATTAATCCAGAAAGGCAGCAGGGTGGGAGTACGCTGGGTGGAGAAGACATATTTGGGGAGCGTTGAGCAAGAAGTACAGTCTAGAGGGCCACTCCACAGTGTGAGGAAGTTTGAAAGAGAAATAAACAGGGAAGCAGGAGTATAAGACATTTTACCAGAATTGTGTCTTCTTTGATATTTTTAGAAAGGCTCCAGTAAATATTTGAAGTGCTGCTTAAATAATTTTTGATGGTTAAGTTGATGTTTATTTGAATGAGATACACAGGGTCAGGCTCTAGAAGAGACGTGATTACATTTTTACTACGTTAACATGTAGGATTCTAGGTTGGAGTGAGCATCTCAGATTTATTCAAGAATTAAGACCGGAGTACCAGTGTATCACTTCTGCCTTGCCTATGGAATGTGTAAGATTGTAGAGTGAGCAACAATAAGACATGAAATAGGATCATTTTCAGAGTTATGATGAAAACTGAAGGGTACCATGTTGAAACTGGGATTACACCTTTTATATAGTTTAGGACTAGACGTCCTAGGTAGAGACCCAGTCCTGTGGGATATTATGAAGAATCTCCAAAATGAAGAATTCTGAAAAACTTCCTAGTAAAAGTGTCACCTGGGAAGTGAATTTTCATCCAACCTCAATAGTAACCAATTTCTCAAGAAACTGGAGTCATCTGTGGAAGGGGCAAGAAGGCTGGTGACAAAACACTTTGTCCAGGTCGAGGCTCCTTTCCAGCACCAGCAGCTGAGCCCGCACCTCCTCCTGTGGACTGGGCTTCGGCTGTGGGATCAGCCAAACAGGGAACAGGGCTCTTCCCTGCCAGCCACTCGTGGTAGTTGTGCACAGAAGCCCCTGAAAGGTGCTTAGCCAACGCATGGTAGTGAACCCAGAGGGGTTTGAAAGCCTTCTTTTGGCTTTCTCTGTTTATGTATTTTATTTTGGTTTCCAAACTTCAGAATGTGGTCTCTGCTGTGGATGAGCTGAACTGAGGTTAGGCGAAGGAAAGGAAAGAGATACCTGGTTTCTGTGCAGTGTTTGTACTTTGTGCAAATGCAGCTCATTTAATTTTCTTTTATTTTCAAGATGTGTAACCTTCTGCACTAGCTTATAGTTCCTGTTGTCTCTGTTCCATTCCAGGGGCATAAAGGAGACCCTGATATCTCCCAGTGGCTACTCCTTCCCGATGAAATATGGATTTATATATTCTCCCTTCTGTCGCACAAGGAGCTTGCTCGGGTTGCACAAGTGTGTCAACACTTCTACCGGCTCACGAGTGATGAAAGCCTCTGTAAGCAGACAAATCGATATTTCAAATGAATGGGCCATAACGGGGAAGACAATGTCCATATGATTTCACCAAGTTTGCTTTATAATTTTCCATTGTTTAAGGGAAATCCTTTGGAAAGTGCACTAGTTTCCTGGCTATTATATTGGTTAGTACAATACTTCAATTTATGCACTTAGTCATCCATGCCTTCAACCTATAAACCAGGTGCCATGGGGATCATGATGAGAATTAGACATTGGCCCTACCCTCAAAGTACTTTTCTTTCAGGGAGACAGTTTATAGCTAACTGAGATACAACTAATTATGGCAATCATCATCATCATCACCATCATCACCGTCATCACTTATTGAGCACTTTCTATGTACCAGGCATTATACTGATTTATGTACCTTATCGCATTTATTTCTCCCAACAATAAATAATATGAATCAGAACTTTTTCCATCCCCATCTTGGAGATGAAGGAAGTCAGTTCTGGACAAGTTAAATAATGTGCTTACAATGTCATGGCTAGGAGATGGCAGATGTTATTGTCGAGCTCCAGCACTGCTGCTACACAGGTGAAAAGCAAAGCACTGGGTGGCTGTGGAAGGAGGGAGTAATCCAGGAGGAGGTAGCATTTGTGCCAAGTTTTGAAGAATTGTATTTGAAAGGTGGAGAAATGGAAGGCAGAGGAAAGAAGGGCATTTTGAAGAGGTTGAAAAAACCTTATCGCATTTATTTCTCCCAACAGTAAATAATATGAATCAGAACTTTTCCCACCCCCATCTTGGAGATGAAGTCAGTTCTGGACAAGTTAAATAATGTGCTTACAATGTCATGGCTGAAGAAAGCAAAGAGGCGTTGCATTAGTTAGTTAAGGATTACATTTGGCTACTGGTTACAGAGATCTGAAATAAGAGTGGCTTAAACAAAAAAAGGGTTTTTGTTTTTATTTTGAAATGACACAAAATCCACAGGTAAGCTGCCCAGAACTAATTTAATTGCTCAGTGACATTATAGAGGAGCCAGGTTCCTTCTCTATTTTTGTTGTGCTATCTTAGGGCATGGCTGCTGTTTTGAAGATCACTTCATGGCTATAAGATGGCTGCTGGAGCGCCAACCCTCATATCCTAGTTCCAGGAAAAAAAATGTAGGGAAGAGCAAAAGGGCAGGTACCATCTGAGTAAACCCCATTTAAATATTATTTTTTCTTAAAACCTATACAATGACATTTTGTATCTCATTGGCCACCTCTTTTTAAAAGGTAGAGTAGGAAATGCAGGGATTTTATGTGGGTATGTTGTCTTCCTCAACATTATGGGGAGTTTGTTAGGAAGAAGAGAAGCATGGATAGTGGAGAGATAATTAGCATTACTTGCTGTAGACAAGAAGTGTGAGCACATGGCATGTGGGGACTGGAGCTGAGAATATGTGTGAAGGAGGCTGGGGTCAAGCCATGGGGGTGGGGTCCCTTAAATGCTATACTAAGCTTAGATTTTATTCTCTAGAGAACAGGGAACATTTGAAGGCTTTTGAGCAGGGAGTGACAGTTTCAGAAAGACCAATCTGGAAGCAATGTGAAACATGCAATAGGCAGAAAACTCTGTAAATTGGAAGAAGACTCAATAAATTGGAGTCTGGAGTGTACCTAAGACAGAAAAGGATGGCAGAGTGCCAACAGTGGGCGTAGGGAGGAGGGGACACATCCCCAAGACCCTCTGCAGCAAGAACCTGCAGGGTAGCTGTTTGGAGGTGTGGAGTTAGGTGTCCACAGTGACTGATGTTTCAGGTCTGAGGGACAGGGAGAACACAGTGGCTTCCCTAACCGTCTTATTGTGGCTTCATTCCATCCTCAGAGAACCAGGGATGAATAAAACATTGAGGAAGAATCCCTGCAGCCTAGCTCTGTTATTTCAAAGGCACAGATGAGTTTTTAACAAGGATCAGGGGATTAGTGAGGAAGGAGTTCCCTAATTTGGGTCACTTAGCTTTGTTAGTTAGCTTACTCTTGGGTAACCCTTTCCCCTAGGCAGCAAGAAACTCAAGATTCTCCAAACCAGGGGTTTGTAAACATTGGCCCATGGGCCAAATTTGGAAGGCACCTGTTTCTGTAAATAATTTTTTTTTGATTGCAGTCATGCCCATTTGTTTACATATCACCTATGACTGCTTACTTGCTACAGTGGCAGAGTTTGTGACAAAGACAGTATGGCCCACAAAGCCTAACATATTTACTATTCAAAGCTTTAACACTTTAAAAAGTTGACTGGCGTCAGGCTAAAACATTAGACTACCTGATTTCTTCCCCAGGTAATTTCTATGGAGGGAGAATACAAGAATCCTTGTGCTCTTGGCCTGAGATTTAGGGGCTTAATTAGTAGTTTTTATAATGTTTAAGTTTCTTGAAAAAATTTTTCAAATAAACAACATCAAGTTAAACAGAAATAAAACAAAAATATTCTATTTGACTGCTCTCCCACGTGATTATGCAAATTATGTGGCTATAGAAACATATTAGAAATTAATTATGAGCCCCTGACAGGCTTTTGTTTTGCATTTAGTATGTATTTGTTATTGCAATCTTACATGTAAATACAGAGTCCTCAAATTTAACTTTTTCTCCAGTGGCTCAAACAATTAAAGGAAACCTCTTAATTTTTTGTGGCTAACCTTAATGAAAGGTCATTTTAAGATTATGATTTTAGGTGTTATGAATTTCAACACGGATAAATGTTTAGATGGAGGGTGGAAACAGAATAACCTTCTGTGGGGTGAAAGCATATTTCTTTTAGACCTTTATTCTGCAAACGGTTGCTAAGGCAGCCCCTGTAATTACCACTGCAGCTTCACGTTCACTGAATTGAGGAAAACCCAATTCAGGAATAAATATCACCTGAGTTCTTGGGCACCCGTGGCTGTGCATGGGTAACCCCTTGAGCTGCACCCAGGACAGGCAGGCATGAGTCTCCAGGCTGCTGTCAGAAGTCCAGTTGAGGGAAAAGGTATTTATGGAGGCATGGCCGAGGCTTCCAGTTCATCAGTCGGTCCCTGGTTTAAGTTCAGATGTTCGAGAGCCGCCAGTCTCCCCGCTTTGCAGTGTCCCTGGTGGAATTTCCTCTGGCCTGTGGCCGTCATCAGCATCTAGTGAGAACCAGCCCTGCGAGACTCAGTGTGCTTCTGGAAGCTTGTTGGGAACATCGCCCTCTGCATGCGCAGCCTTCTCCTCGTGGCCCTGAAGAGCAGTGAGCCCTCCTTGGAGGAGGGTGTGCTCCCCAAGCTGGGCCACCCTCCAGTCTCATCTCCCCTCTGCTTTCCATTTGCTCAGGTTCCTCACTGTTTCCTGAACTTTCTATACTTTCCAAGGCTGATCCTTTGCCCCGGCATCTCCTTCACCTGAGTCCACTTTTCTTCCTTCTCTACCAGTCCCACACGGCCCAGTTCAAATGCTACCGACGACTTAATGAAACACTCCGGGTTCCTCCCTACTCTCAACTTCAGTGATTAGTGAGCAGCTTGCCTTGGTGAGGGTATCACCCCTTCCCCCATTTACTTGGGTCGACTTTTACTCCATCTGTCCATTCGAGGTTACCTGCTCTTCCTCTGTGACAACCCCCTTCTCAACTGTGGTCCACACACCGGTAGTATCAGCCTTACCAAGGGGCTTGCTGGAAATGCAAATATCTGACCCCACCCCAGACCTGAAAGGAGCTCTGGGGTGGGCCCAGCAGTGGAGGCCTCACAAGCCCTCCAAGTGATCCTGGTCAGCGCTGCTCTTTGAGGAAAGCTAATGGTTGGCAAGTGGCCTGAGTCCCTCCCAGAAGCCTGCCTCCTCCAGCGTGAAATCTCTGCTCTCTAATTACTAATAGTTCATTGTAAGCATTGAAATTTTGCATTTCTTATAAGATGAACAGTTTTAATTTCCTCAGCAGTTTGCTTTAAAAACAAAATGAGAATGTTTTCTCCTAAGTTTAACATTTCACTGACTCAATTATGTAGTACAAATGCCCTGCCTGCTTTTTAAGATGATTATAATTTCAGCTACAGATAATGAATGCTTTGGAGTGCTATAACGAATTGGATAATAATGATGATTTACTAGAAGTCAAGCTACCTAACAGTAGGAAGAGAAACCTGCTGATTAAATTCGTTTTTCTAAAAATCATGTCCATTTAAAGTAAACTATCTTCATACCTAAAATCTTCCAGTGCCTTGCTTAATCTGTGTCTAGTGCAGGGGAAGAAAAATAATTTTCCTTCTACCCTTATAAGTTCTTCTGACTGGTCTAATAATCAAGTTGACACGAGATAGATGTTATCATAATTCCAGAAGAAATTAAAAGAAAATTTTATTCATATGCAATTTGCAAATCAGAGAATGTAGCCCTTGGTATGAACCAAAGACACATGCCAAAGTGGAGGGGATAGGGCAAGGTTTTTAAAAACATAAATTGCAGAGCTGATGATCAAAGAGATGGGTTGCTAGGGGAAATAAGACCATAAACTTCCATCATTCATTTTCTGTTTTCTGATTGGCAGGGGCAACTGAACTTTCAATGGTCAGTTGACTCAATGGTCAAGCAACTGTGGTTGTTAGATGAGAACAATGGGGAACATGTGATTAAGCATTTGTCAGATTCCTAGTTTCAGCCCAGGCTTGTAGAAGAAAAAGCATTTTTTTTTTTATCACACTGTGATAGTACAGGGAGTATTATTTATCAGTGAGGCGAAGAGTACAATTTACCAAGCAGTACACTCAGCACAGGGGGGCTGCTGGCTCTGCAGGTGGTTTTGGAGCCCAAAAGAGCAAAGTTATGCCTTATAAGCAGCTTCAGAGCTCAAGCTACAAAAATTCAATCATTGGGTCACAAGTTATGATATTAAAGTTCTTATAAATTCTCACATAGTAACAAGAGAAAATGACCAAATTTATTACATATTTACATACAGAGGTTCTGTAAAAATATGGACCCAAGGACAAATTGAACAGTTGAGGCTCATATGCCATCTTGAGCTAAGGAGGACCATACAGTGTGGACTCTTTTGTGTCTGGCTTCTTGAACTCAGCATGATAATCATGATATTTATTCATGTTCTTTAATATAGCAATAGTTCATTTCTTTTCATTACTGAGTAGTAGTCCATAGTATGGATGTACTACCAATTTTGTTTATCCATTCGCTTGTTGATGGACATTTTGAGTTTTTGGCTATTGCAAATAATGCTTCAATAAACATTCATATACAAGTCGGCACGGACATATGTTTTTATTTATCCTGGGTAAGTGCTCAGTGAAGAATGGCTGGGTCATTTGCTACGTAGAAAAATGTTAACATTTAAATAAAATACTGCCCAACCATTTTCCAAAACAGTTGTATAATTTTATGTTCCCACCATCAATGTATGTTTCCAATTGTTCTACATTCTCATGAACACTTGGTATCATCAATCTTTTTATTGTCATTCATTCTGATGTGTGTGTAGTGATATTTCATTGCATATTTAATTTGCATTTTCCTGATGGCTAATGATATTGTGCAGCTTTTTGTGTGCTATTGGCCATTTGTATATCTTTTGTGTAGATTGCCCCCCCTTTTTGTGAGTTGTTTGCCTTCTTTCTTTTTTTGAGTAGTTTTTCTTATTAAATTGCAAGAGTTCTTTGTATATTTTGGATACAAATCCTTTATCAGATATATGAAACATAGGTACTTTCTCCTAATTTGTGGCTTGTTTTTTGTTTGCATTTGATAAAGCCCATCTTAATTTTTTTTCTATAATAAGTGCTTCTTACAAAATTTTATAGGTTTAGCTTTTGTATTTAGGTTGTTTATTTATTTTGAGTTAATTTCTGAGTGATGTTCATTTTAGTTCCATTTATTGAAAAGACTATCCTTTCCCCACTGAATTATCTTTATCAAAAATCAACTGACCAAATATGTATAGATCTATTTCTAGACTTTTCTGTTCCATTGATCTATACATTTATCCTTATGCTAATACTCTCCTGTATTCCAACCCATGAACATTTATTTCACTTTATAAAATAATATTTCTCAGTTATGTCTTAGACAGTTTTTTGTAGAGGTTTGCATATCTCTCATTCAATCTATTCTTAAGTATTTTATGTTTTTTGATGCTATTGTAAGTAGAATTGTGTTAATATACCTTATTTTTCTACTGTTTTCTGTTACTACAAAATATACAATTGTTTTTCTATATCAACATTGTATCCTTTTACCTTGTTAAATTCGCTTATAAATAATAATTGTTTTCTAGATTTCTGAGGATATAAATGATGTTATGTGAATATAGAGACAGATTTACATCTTCCTTTCCAATATTTTTGCCTTTTATCTTTTTTCTTTTATGCAGAGCCTAGGACCTTTAGAATAGCACTGAGTAGAAATGGTGAGAAGATTCATTCTCACCTTTTCCCCAGTCATAGAGGGAAGTAGTTTAATATTTCACCATTAAGTATGATGTTGGTTATTGGTTTTTAATAGATGATATTTATGACATTGAGGAAGTTTCTTCCATTCCTATTTTCTGAGAGCTTTTTTAAAATCATGGATTGATAATATATTTTATCCAATGCTTTTTATGCATCTAGTGAAATGATTTTTCTCCTTTATTCTGTTAATATGATGAATTACATTGATTGGTTTTAGAATATTAAACCAATCTTTCATTTGAATATTAAACTCAAGGATATCATGGTGCATTATCCTGTGCATTTGGTTCTTAATTTATTTTTAAATCTTTCAGTTCTAAAATTTCTGCTTGTTTCTTTATCAAATCTGGGTATCACTTTTTAAAGTTTCCAGATTCGTTCCAAGACTTTATTTTCTGGAACATAGTGACCATACTTACTTCAGAGCCTGTGTTTGGTTGTCTCTTATTTGTTCTAGGTTTTGTTCATGTTATTTTACCTCCTTATAAGTCTTATTTTCTTCGATTATATGTGGAATATTATTTCTGAAAAATTACTTGTGGGAAAACTTGAGGCCTAAAGTGGTTTTACATTCCTCTAGCAGGTGCTTTTATTTGGTTCTGCTCAGCCCCTGGAGACTCTACTAACATGGTATTGTCATCAGTGGGGTGCCCTCTGCATCCCCACCTGTTACTGGTGGAAGTGAAATTCTTGGGTGCCACAAAGAAAATAATTTCCTGAGCCCCCATGCTCCCATGGGAGGATGAGGTATCACGGAAAGCTTTTTTGATGATGTAAAATTAAGGGGGTTCCTTTTCAAGGTCCCATCTTCCTCCATCCCACCATGGAAAAATTCCAGCCTCATCTTCAGTTGAGCTAGGATTAAAACCACTGCCCAGAGCTTCCGCGCCACTATAAACTGCAGTCCAGTCCAGCATCTGGCTAGCTCAGCTTGGGTTCCAGCTGCAGTCCATTGTGTGGGGTCTGCATGGCCCCTGGCACAGGGCTGGCTGCTAAGGCCACATGGTGGGCTACCACACAGGTGAATGCAGGTTGCGGAGCAAGTGAGAAACAGGCGCGCAAGAGAGAGAGAGAACTCTTTGTCTGGGGATTATAACTAGGAGCTTAATCAATTAACCCTTTAGGATTTCACATGCTTGTAGTGGCTCTATTCTCCTAGCCAATGACTTTTGTTCCCCAGGCTAGACTGACAGGCAAGCACCTTCCCTATGTCACCCCAACCTCACTGCACATGCTCCTATTTTACCCTTTGTTTGATCCCTTCCCCCAGTGATCTGCAGGGAATGGACCGGTGGTTTCCTGGGGAGTGTGACGCCTGTAGCTTCCTGGTGATGCCACCCAGATGACCATGCTTATAATGTCTGGCCTCCCCTTTGCTCTCTTCCTGTTATTAATATTAACTAGCTAGTTATGACAGTGACAGTATCAACTTTATCCAATTTTAGTGCTTGAGATTGCCTTGGACCACTTAGGAGAGTTTAAGCCCCAGGATGGGTTTGCTTTCAGTTCACCTTTACTCCTACTATTCAGATTAAACCCATGGGTGGTGGTTTTGGGTCCTTGGTTCCTTGTCCTGGCCTTGTCCTTGCAGGACCCGGATTCTTTCTTCTGATTCCCTCTATCCCCAGGAGCCTGTGACAGTCACTGCTTGCTTCTCAGCTGCCTTTGCTGGATAGGCACATGTCCTAGGGAAAAAAGGATGTCAAATGCTGGACTCACCACACTGGGTTACAGCTTTTCCAGGACTTCAGTGGGGTAGTTTCTCACTACCTAGTTAGCTCTTTAGCGCTTTCAAGCTGACTTTTAAGAAGATATTTTTTTTAGCTGGATTTTTCAGTCGTCTCCAGTGGGAGATTTGATGTGAATTATCCAAAATAGATGCCCTGATGTTGCCTCCTTGATCCCTTTCAAAAGAACCCCTAGGTGACGGTCATACTATGGATTCCACATCTGTCACCCAGATCATGTACTTTGACCTGCTGTTAGGGAGAGAGGAGTTATTTCCCAAACATTGTTCTCTGGTTTGCTTGCATGTCTGCTGGAGCCTGTCTCTTACTTGTGGGCATTTTTTAAATTCAGGGTTGAGTCATATACCAGTCCATCTTGTCCTGCACACTCCAGGACGTGTGTACCAAGCTCTTTAAGAGTCTTCTTAAACTATTTCTCTCTAGGCTTGAAAGGAAGACTAATTACTATCCCTCCCGTGGTTGTTACCCATAGTAAATCAACTCTTCCTAAAGAAATTCTCTCAACACCGGCTTCTAGCTTCCTCTACCCTTTCATTGTCTCAAAGTACATGAGTGGCTAAGGCCTGAAAAAGCTGGTTTTCAGGAACTCCCTTTGTAAACATTTAGAATCTGGGTGCTTGGCACAGATTCCCTTGGATACTGAAGTTGAAACTATTTCAACATCCTATTACGTATTTTACAAATGTTTTCCTAGTTTGTCATCTACCTGCTGACTTTTCTATGGTGATATTTAGCTGTACCAATGTTAAATTTTAATACAATGAGATCTTTTTATGTTTCTGAATCTTCGTTGTTTTTTAAAGAAACATATTTTATAATCCTGAGATTGTTTAAATATTTACCTATATTTCCTTCTGCTATTTTTATGCAGTCCTTTTCTATATTTAAATATTTAATCCACCTGGCATTTGGCAAGTTAGGAAATCTATTCTTTTTTAAATGGGAAGTAACTCAAATAGTTATATGTATTTATTTTTTTCTAGATACATTCTATTCCATTGATTTTTCAGACCATCCGGCTAACCACAATGTAATTGATTAATTGAAATCTAAATATAGATGCTTTTGTCTAAGTATTTACACTAATTCTGATAATGTAATTCCTTGTTAGACAATTGCTTTTGAATTAATAGACGTATTAAAGATGTTTTCATGAAATTATACTTAAAATGGAATCTAAAAAATTGAATCACAGATTCCCTTTGATTTACAATGTGATTTTTGGTTGTCCAATGAGAGTCAGTGATAGCATACGTAGGAATCTCCTCGTTTTGAAGATCCGGTCAATGGAAGGCAGTAAACAAAGCATATTTGAACTAATGCCAACATTAGTCAATTGGTCTGAATTTCACCTGCTACTAGTCAAAGATTCTAGCTTCTGTGACATTCTCATAGTGAAATTTGAAGCTAACAAGGAACTGGCTGTGCAAACAAGACTGAATGGCTGGAAGCAGCAGACTCTTGTGTCTCAGACACAATGCATTAGTGTTTTAGATATCAGGCACATTGCTGTTTCCAGTGAGCAGGACACCCGGGCTGGGATCTTGCAAATGAGGCTAAATGTTTTGAGCAGTTGTGTGGTTACAGGGCAGCCAAGGGGAACATGTGATCATCTTAAGTCACAACAGAATCTCCTTCAAAGGAAACTCAACTAGGCAGGAATAAGAGTGGATACAACTTTGGGGAATGATCTGAACTGGCTGTATTTTCCTGTTTCCAGAAGTGGATAAATATAGAGAAAGTTTGTATGAATTAGCATAGAATTTTCATTTTTGTTTACCAAATTATGTAAGAAAGTAGTTTTGTAAATACTTAAAACCTTTTTATTATGTTGTTATTTATTTATTCCTCCCTTTTTCCTAAAATAATTTGAAGTGTTTATAAAAATATATGAACTATAATAAGTTGAATTGTGTGAGAAAATGGTATCAGGGCAGAAGAAAAATCAGGGTCAGATAAAGGCAAGGGGGGCAATAAACACATAGACACGTGTGTTCTTTTAATGCTTTCGTAACTGTAAAGTCACTGCACAATGGACTCTGAGTTTTCTTGGGCCTAGAAAAAGAGGTGAACATAATGAAACAAAAAATTCTCATTGTTCAGAAAAGAAAAACAAGACAGTTGCTCAGAAAAAAGACTTTCATAGGAGAATATTCTTTATATGAGAGACACCTCTGCATTGTCTTGTTTTTGTTTTTTATTTAGGGCACATTCTGTGTTACTTTTCTTGATGCTGTTTAGGTTTTGTGTTTTATAAATAAGTTGTATTTTATATGCAATTAATACATCCACCAGTCAATTTCACAAACATTGTCTCCAACCCATATATGTTAAACAATTATTTAATAAGCATCTCTATGTGTTCAGTATTGATTGGTGCTAAGAGATATAAAGAACACCAATGATTCATTTCCTTTAGAAATAAATTTAGCTAAGCAAATAATGATATAGTTACTATACAAATAAACATACGATGATGGTGATGATGATGATGGTTATTATGGCAAAAATCATGAAGATCATACTCAAATGACTAGAGTTGAGGAATGTGGTTGTAGATGACAGTGATGCTAATGGAAAGGTCTGGCAGGGGATCACATAATTAGATTTGTGGTTTAGAATGATCACTGTGATTGCCCTGTGGGGAATGGACTGGCACTGAATAAAGATGGAAGAGTGAAAAAAAATAAGATTGAATTAAGACAGGGACATTGTGGGGGAAAACCAGCTCTTAGAGCAGTATAGTAATGTGAGTTGAGAAGGGAGAAGGACTTGAGGAAAGCTCCCAGATTCCTGGTTTAGGTGACTAGACACTTGGATATAACTAACCAGAATATGGAATATAGGAAGAAAAACAAGCTTTGGAGAAAAAGAGGAGTTTAACCTCAGGTGTGTTGTGTTGTTTAAATCTGAGGTGTCTGTAGGTTATAAGAGAAATGTCCAGTAGGCTGTTGGATACATGATGGTGGAGCTCAGTGGGAGCAATCCAGGCATGAGATATATAGAAAGCAAATGTTTCTAAATATGAGACACAGAGACACAAGATGTATAGAAAACACATGTGAATGGATGAAACAATCTAATCAAAGTCAGAGATGGTCAGACTAGATAAAAAAAGAGATCCAAGTATCTATGTTATCTATAAAAGGCACACTATCCATTCAAAGATATGACATGAAGGGAGGCAAAAGATACATCATGCAAACCACAATCCCAAGAAAACTGGAGTGACTTCACTAATATCAGACAAAACAGACATTGAAACAACAAAAATTACTCGAGAGAAAAAGGAACATTTTATAATGATGAAAGGGTCAACCCATCAGGAAGATATAACAATTATAAACATATACACACAACATAGCCCCAAATACATAAAGCCCAACTTGCCAAAATTGAGAAATAGGCAATTTAACAGCAATAGTTGGAGACTTAAAAACTCCACTTTCGATAATGGGTAGAATTACTAGGAAGAATGTCAACAAGGAAATAGAAGAGTTGAACAACACTTATGCAAACTAGAACTAATAGACTTCTGTAGATCAGTCTACCCAACAAAACCAAAATACACATTCTTCTCAAGTACACATGTAAAATTCTCCAAGATAGACCATAGGTTAGGCCCAAAACCAAGCCTTGATACATTTAAAATCATGAAAATAATACAAAGTGTGTCCTTAACTTTCCCAGATGACATAGCCAGTAAGTGGCAGTGCCAGGATTTTAACCCAGGGAGTCTGGCTACAGACCCTGTTGCTCTTAAACCTTTACACTCTGCAGAGAGCTTCTCTTCCTTGGATGCTTGTGCCTTGGATATCAACGTTAATTGTAAAAAGAGGTGAAGGGGGGCTGCTCTATCTGTTTAGTCAGGTTGAGATCTGACACTGCAGCCCTACATGAGTGTGCCAGGGGCCCTGGGCTCCTAAACACTAGAGCCAGAGGTGAGTGGCATCGGGAAGTAAAGACTTCCAGGCCCAAAGCTCAGCCAGGAGCAGTGTTTGCTTTGCAGTGACTAAACCTTCGTCTGTTCAGGTGATCTGGCTCGGGTCGGTGGGTGGGTGGGGGAGGCGGGGTGGAGGAGGAGCTGAGAGTTTGTATGTGTGTATGTGTGTATTCAGTTTTATGAAAACCCTGCCTGGAAAAATGACACCGTGGAAGAAGGAGCCTGAACAAGAGCTGTGAGACGCAGGAAGTCTTTCACTGCCCGCGAGCGTACACACACACGTTTTGCTGATGACAATACCACAGTCCTCACAGTGTCTTGCTGCTGACATGGCCATTGAGCTCCATGTTATTTTACACCCTTGGCTCCCTGAGTTCTGCGTTCATGGGCAGCCGCAGCTAGTTCCTGGACTTGTCTTTCTGGTTGGTTATTTAGAGAAGTCTTATAGGTGTAATGGTCCTTTTCTTGTGACTTTCATTCTCTATTGTCAACTCTGTGTGACCAGTGTAATTAAGAGTTCTTACCAGGTCGCACAGGCTGCCTTTCCATCTATGTTGGGGGGAGGCCCGGTCACTCTTGTATTTGCTTTGTGGACAAGGGCCAAGTTGCTTGGTTTCACAGTATGTTGGGCATTCAGAGAGTTAACCAAGCAGCTCTAGGGTTGGAGGGGAGGGTTATTGCACTAGATTCCTGGGCTGATCTGGGAGAATAGGACCACACTGACCTGCTTACTGCTCACATGGTCGTTAAATCAAGCACTGTGCACTTTATTATTTGGGGGACAGTGTGTAGCCTCGGTGAGGGTTAATAATGGCCATGTCTTTAACGGGATCCTTTTATCATCTGGAGAATCTGCAATTAATCCTTTCTTTAATATACCTGTGCACATCTCCTTTATGTCCTATTTACTTTTTATTTTGAATACAACTTAAATCTGGACTGCAATTTTATTTTAGAAAAAAAGGTTGATAAATGTACTGAAAGTTGAATAGAAATATTGGTGGTAAAAGGACTATTCAGTTTAACCTACTTTAAGTGTATTCTGGTTCACACTTGTTAATGATTACAGCCTCCCCCCCCCCCCCAACCTTCTCTCTCTTTCTTAATTAGCTATTAGCTAAGAGGAAGAGTATAAGAGATAAAGTGGCAGGTAATGGGGGCAGTTTGTGTAGGTTTTATTATGTTATTGTAAGAGCTGTAACCTTTAATTCTGAAGGAGATGAGAAGACTTTGGAGATTGTTGAGCAGACATTTAGTGGCTGGCTGCCGCAGTAGCTTCCAATACTTTTCCTAATACTATCTGACACAGGAATTTTTTTTTGTTTTTGTTTTTTAAAGCAGCAGGTGACCTGCCTGGTATATTTAAGAGGGAGTTGTCTTAGTTATCTAAGTTATATTTCATCTGAGAAGAGTTGGGAGAAGAGTGATGGGTTATTTCAAATGTAACCATATGCTAAAGTGAAAGCTCTGTTTATCACCCATGCATCTTCCATGTTACTAGGTAAGGTCTTGACAGAAACTGGAAATACAAAGTGGAGAGCTCACAAACCTACCCTGGCTTATTGTAATTAAGATGATATGCAACTACTTCATAAAAAGTGAACAATCCAGGATACTAGGTCAGATAGGATGCTATGGGGATCATAGACATAAGCCAGGGTTTTCCTATGCAAACCAGGAAGGTTCTGGAGAAAGAAACATTCAATTACCCCACTATTAGAAAGTCAACATAGTCATGTAGGCAGTTGGGTAAATGAGCCTGGCGTTCCTGAGAGAGGTGTTTTCTGGAACACAGTTGGGAATCTATACATTTGGGAATCATCAGTCTGTAGATCACATTTAAAGCCATGAGATTAGATGGGCTTGCAATAGGAGTGACTGTAATCAGGGACAAGGAGAGGCCCAAGGGCTATGCCCCGGGCACTGCATCATGGGGAAGGGGAGAGGAAGAGAAACCAACAACAGAGACTGAAAGTCCAAACTCAAATCACAGAGTGTTACTGATGAGGTTGCAAAGACTGCTCAGATTTCAGAGAACAGGATACAGGTTTCTCCTACTAGGAGAAAGTAGAGCTTTCCTGTGAATCCTTTCTCAAGCCGAAATGGCATAGGGCAAAGAAGTAATTACCTTACAACACTTGAGGTGAATGAATGCACAAAATAAACCAAGATAAAGCACAGATGCTCCCAGGCACGGTTCAAAACCATGGAAGCTTGATGCTGAGAGGCCGAGTACAGTTCTGGGGGAAGGGGTTTGGGGGAGCCGCTCTCGCTGATCAGGGTGCACGCTGCCTCGATGATGTCTGGCTGCCAAACAAACGCTCAATGCTATTTTCGCTTTTCACCTTTTTTAGTAAAAGTGTAAATCTTCAGATTTTTTTCTGTTAGCGAAAACAGGTACCGATGTAGGTCTTTCATAAAAGCAGGTGGTACAACGTGAACTTTTGAAAGGTGGGGGATCCTTGTATTCAGAGTGCTTGCTATCCGCCAGGAGCTTTCACACCCTCGTGGAGCCCCTGGCGAGGAGCTCAACTTAAATGTGCCCACGGGCCCGGGCATAGAACACAAGCCTCTGATTCTGGGGAGTGTAGGGCCGGGGGAGGAATGAAGAGCTGCCCAACAGAACACAGGCCTCCTCTAAAGGAATTTTGAAACTTTGAATAAGTTTGTGAACCAAGGGAATTATGACTGGCAACTAGATACAGCCCATGGGCCATAGGCTTGTGATGCCTGCTATATGTTAACTTTTCAAAAGATATTTGCCTGTTTCCAGGCCAGGTAATTGCATCCCAGGACCACATGATTATTAAGTGGCAGATCCTGAGAGGGAAACTCCAGCTGGTGGGCTGCAGAGCTCCTGTTCTTTTCAGGGCAGCAAACTGCTGTCCTGGACTTTTTGAAACTAAATCTTTTTCAAGTTGACTGATAAATCTCAGCGTCAAACTGGCTCTGTCTGTGTGTCTGTTGAAGTGAATGCAGAAAGTGGAGAAAATGATGTTTTGTTTACTCCAGAATATTTTCATTGGTATGTTGAAATATTTCCCCTCCTACCTACCCAAGTTCTAAAGGAAAATGGAGACACTTTTTTGTTTTTATTTTCCACCTTGAGAAGTTTCACGTCTCTGAAGCGTGAAGGAAATGTACGGAAATCAGCGCAGCGGATAGAAGAGGTAACAGAAGCTCCCAGAAGTCTTTAGGGCTTTAAAGTATGTCAATGGCCCATTAAACATGACGTGCGGATTGGATGACCCCAGCAGTTCTTGGAGTCCCTGACGTTTTCCTTCCCTTCCTTTCTGGCTTACCTCTGGCCTCGGGCTGTCTGTCTGGAATAGGTGGCGGGAGTCTTCCTCCCAGCCTATGCCTCTTGCTTCCCCATGGAGCCCGCAGGGGGTGGTGGAGAGAATGCTGACAGCCAGCAGGCTGGTGCCTGGGGCCGGACTCAGACACACACTACCTGTGTGGCCTTGAGCAAGTCACCTAGATCTTCTGGGCCTTGTTGTTGTTTTTTCACTTTTTTAAGTTCTAAAATAGGGATACCCCTTCCCATTATTTCCTTAGATGGTTGAGAATGTACCATACAGTATTTGTGATTTCATCTGCGTGAGAACACATGCACTCTGAGTGTAAGGACTATTATCTTAAAAGCAAGCAGGGGACAAGGGGCAGGCTGGCCAGGAGAAAGCTTTAAGAAAAGTCGGATTGAGAGCGAAGGGAATGCGTGGACTAGGCAGAGGAACGGCCAGCTTTGATGAAGAACTTGCAGAAATCCCGCTTTAAAAGTTCCTGAATTTACAGTGTTTCAAAGGCAGGCGTGCATACCCTGGGAATGAGAACAGAAAGTGAGGGCAGGGAAGGGAGGAGACCGGCTCTGTGCCCAGCTGTGGGTTTTCTCACTGTCACCAAGGCAGAGGGAGGTCAGTGCGCTGGAGATTCTGGCCCATCTGAAGTTACGTGACTGAAAATATAACTGCGGATGGGAGAAAGCGCCGCCCACAGGTTTGAACTTTTAAGTGGGGCATGACAAGCAAATGGATAGGCGAGGAGCCCAAGGAGGATGCCACTCAATCAACTTGCAGAAGATGGTGTGGTTCGCAGGGCTTTCCACATTTCATCTCTCCTTTCCTTCTTGACACTATGCAAACAGGAACGATACTGTTCTTTTCTGACTAAGGTATCTGAGGTCATATTGACTGGGGGCTGGTAAGTGGCAGAATGTAGGTTAGAGTGTGGTCTGCTATCTTGGTGTATTCTTTGTCCATCAAGCCACCCGGGGGCCGTATGTGCTGAAGCCCAGAGTGGTTAAGCAACTCTTGAAAGGTCACGTAGCAGTAAATAGCAGGACTTGAATTCTGGCACCAGGCTCTGTATCCCATGTACTCTCCACTCTTCCACACAGCTTCCCTACGGGGCAGTGGAAAGGTTATCTGACAACTGCTGGGCACTCAGCAGGTGCCAGGGCAACTCCCCAACCTCAGTGAGATGGCGTTCCATGGCAGTGGACACACCTAGGCTTGCCATGCCTGCCTGGGAGTGTGCCCTGCTGAGGACAGGGGTTTAAAAATGAGGTAGCCAGAGTGATCTTTTTAAAAAATTCAAGTCTGGTCCTTGCTTAAACCATTGGGTTTAAACCCTCATTGTGTCCTGCTGAGGCCACGCACAGTTTGGCAGCTGCCTGCCTTGCCATTTCACCTGGGGTCACTCCCCCCTCACTGTCTAAATGGCAGTCACTCCAGCCTTTATTCATTTCCTCTGTGCTGAGAGCCTCCCTGCCCCAGAACATCTTCCCAAGCGCCACCCACCCCTTTGCCGTGTGAATTCCCACCCTCCTCCACATTTCAGGGTAAACGTCTTCCTGGGAAGCCTCCCTAACTCCCCGATGTTACCCTGCACTCTTGTGATTTATAAGAAATAAGATGGTTTTACTGATTATTTTATTTTTAACCTCAGGGAAGCAAGTCCAGATCTCAGACTGCCGCGTGCTGGAGGATGACTGGCTGGTGGCTCTGGCTTGTCGCCAGCCGCGCTCTCTCACTCTGCACCGCTGCCACCATGTCGGCCCGGCTGTGACGGACGGCGGGCTGAAGCGACTTTTCCATCGCTGCGGAGATGTTCTTCAGGTATCTGTACAGGCTACATTACGTAACACTTTCTCCCCTTGGAGGAATTGTATGGATTGGGTTCTAATAGCTGTCTACTTACCATTCCCTTCACTCCCCATAAAGCAATATCTCTTTTGCATGGGATTGTATAACAAAATATAATCTATTGAATGGACACTACATTCACTTGGCTTAAGAACTGAAAATGATCTAAAAAGATATCCTTTGAGAAGTCCCACTCTCACCATGTTGTGTTAGTTTGCTGGGGCTACTGTAACAAAATACCACAAAGTACCTGATCTCTGCCTTCATCTCCGCAAGGCATTCTTCCTGTGAGCATGCCTGTGTTCAAATTTCTTCTTTTTATTTACTTATTTTTAAAAATATGTTTTTATTGATTTCAGAGATAGGAAGGGAGAGGGAAAGAGAGATAGAAACATTAATGATGAGAGTCATTGATCAGCTGCCTCCTGCACGCCCCCTACTGGGGATGGAGCCCGCAACCTGGGCATGTGCCCTGACTGGGAATTGAACCGTGACCTCCTGGTTCATAGGTCGACGCTCAATCACTGAGCCATGCCAGTTGGGCCAAATTTCTTCTTTTTATAAGGACACCAGCCACACTGGATTAGAAGCCCACTACTCCAGTTTGATCTCATCTTAACTAATTACATCTATAATTATTCTTAAATAAGGTTGCATTCTGAAGCCCTGGGGAGGGGACTTCAAAATATAAAGTTTTGGGAATCACAATTCAACCCATAACACATATCCCACATGATATTTTAATGTCTGTCTGGACTTTCATATAGGTGAAAAAATACTTTATAATTATCTGAGCAGAGAACTCAATATGTTACATATACACTCAAAGAACTTTTCACACGGTTTTAATATGCACTGAATTTTTCAGAAATGCAACTACCAGGTTTATGAAGGAGTATGCTTTGTTTTGTTTGACAATTTACCAAAATTATTCATGTCATTAGACAATCATGTCATTAACAGCAGCACTGTCCACAGTATTTGGATCACCAAGTAACACACCCAAAGCCCTCTCATTTATAGAAGTATGTCAGGCTCCTGCCACTGTAAAAATGATCTGAAACATGCTTTTTATTTTGTTACATAGTTTTCTTCTTTTCAGATGGAAAGAAGGGGTTGCAAAATATTCTAAGCCAGGTTTACAGATATTTCCTCCCAAAATATGGCAAATACATGCATACATATATATATATACACACACATACATATATATACATACATATATATACATATATACATATATACACACACATATATATACACACATACATATATATGTCTATATATATAGTCATATATGTGATTTATTTACATATTTGTAGCATCTGGGTGGTACAGAGAATAATGACTTTGTAAAATACATCGAAGATTCTACTATTACCTTTTAAAATTCCTTTTAAGATTGTCAATTTTTGGTTGTTTCACTTCCTTCATTCTTACCCAGTTGCTGGGGGCTCTGTCTTTTCCACACAATTTTGACACCAAGTTTTCAAAAGCCCAATATTTTAGTTGTGTCTTCAGTTAAGGGGTTTTGATGGTGGAAAATACTTTTGGGACTTTAAATTCAATAACCCTTTAAAACACTGGGGTGTTGAGTGCCTCGTTTAGTATATGCACCCACACGCATATTAATTTGAAAATACTAGTCTGATAGGAGCTGTCGGAAAGCATTTTGAATATTTGATGAGAATGTCTAACCTTCATCTGTGTTCAGAGATTAGCAAATTAGAAGGACAGAGTGCGTCTGCTCTGTTGACATTCATGGATCAATTGGTGTGCAAATATTGGATTCTTTCCAGCTATAATAATAGGCAAATAGCAACAAATGAACACTTCAGAACAGCAAAAGTATGAAATAGAGTTGTGTGTGCGTGTATGTGTTTATAATTTTTTTAATCCAGGGAAGCAGCACATAGTAGGGGCTCAGTAAGAATGTAATCAAGAATCACAAACATTTTTTCAGAGCTAGAAGGACCTTAGGGGTTCTTTAGCCTATTCCACCTGACTGTCACACCACCCCCCCCCCCCTTAAATGGCACACAGAGATTAATTGAATTGCTGGCGATTGCTCATATACTTGGCCTATTTCGAGGGATCTTATAAAAACAGTTGTGCATTTTTATACAGATGTTTTTGAGGACTTAACTTGTGAGCTACCATAGGGCTCCCTGAGGAGTGTCACCGTCAAGATTCTGCCTTTTTTTAGCACTTTATTTGTCCATTTTGAATATCATGGATTATTAAATTTTAAGACAGAGAATTCTTTATGCCTATTTTGTAAATTATTCTCTTTACGAGGAGCCATGAAATAAATTTCTCAGAAAACTTGGACCTAAGGATATTGTCCTTCTTCTGAGTAACTTGCTTGTCTTTCTTCCGTGGGAGGTGCGACAATACTTTCTTCTCCACCTTCACTGCCGTGAAATCCAGACTTGGATTTGTGAAATTAAACATCTTAATAGGATGTAGGATGACTTGTATTTTGTAAACTAATCTAAACTTTGGCCTCATTTTATTTTTTCTGCCCCTTTTTACTGTCTAGTCTTCTTTTCTTCCATACTTAATTTTATCTTTTTAAAATTTTTATTGATTGATTGATTTTAGAGAGAGAGGGGGAAAGATCGATTTGTTGTTCCAGTTATTTATGCATTCACTGGTTGCTTCTTGCATGTGTCCTGACCGGAGACTGTACTCCCAACCTTGGTGTATTGAGACGACGCTCTAACCAGCCGAGCAACCTGGCCAGGGCCACCATATGTTTATCTTATTAAACTATGGGCATTTTGAAGTTCATGTGATCCTTTCTAATATTATCCTTAACAATCTTCTTCAAATCTATTATTTATTGCACATCACAGTATGTGAGGCACTGTCAACAGACCCATCTGAGAAGTTGAGGTGAGACAGCTTTAAAAGATAGAGAATTTAAATAGCTGTCTTTTTAATAATTGGAAAAACTTTGAGGTCCTACCAGTAGGAAGAATATGAGAAGAACACAGAATTCTCTCAAGGCCTAAGGTCTCTTGAGCTAAATGAGAAAATAAATAATAGTATTTAATACATATTTTAGAACACAGTATTATTTCAAAATACGTTACGAGTGAAATTAATCCAGAATGCTCTCAAGTGGTGTAGTAATCCTGAAAGGAGGTGAGAGGCTCAAATCTGACTTGAAAACCATGCCACTGTATGACCGAACCCCAGAGATGTGGAATGTCCTATTACCTCCTTCTCTAAGTTTCATAGTCCATGTGAAAGATATAATAAATAGGGCTCTGTCTCACCTGTATTTTGAACAGGAATTCAGTCTGGCATTCCAGACAATCATTCTGGTTGGTAGGACTTTTTAGCAAACTAAGAAGGCAGTCCCAAAGATTGCTTGGCAAAGTAGACCCAAAATTGTTTGAGATGGTTTTCATTGTTTTGTATGAGTTTATAAATTTTAATCCTAGAAATTAAGACTAGAATGTTGCTGAGAATCAAACCCATGATATTAATATTTTGTGTAAGAATCTGTGCATGTTGTGTTTTAAGTATTTATAGAAGGTAAAAGAATTGGGCTTATGAACATAACAGGTTATCCTTGTGATTATAACTTAAAGTATATAATTGCATAAATGATTTATACATGTAAGCTAGGATTTGCATCCTTCCCACTCTGAGCCCTGTTTTCCCTTCTCCTCCATGCTGAATATTATAGAGAGTGACTGATGAACGTAACCCAGTTATTCATCAGCGAGCAGGTTAATGCTTAATTTCTGGGTGGAGTTTCCTCTTGTGCACCAGCTGTATCATTTTCCTGGATGTACTATGCACTTTCACACCTGTGTGTGTTCCTTCGTGCTGTTGCTGATACCCACTCCCTGTCCTATCTCTGCTTGGAAACACTCAATCCATCCTTTAAGGCACAGTGGAGATGTCCCCTCGACTGACACATTCCCCCTCCTCCTCACAGATAGGATGTTTTGCAGCCTCTGTGGTGCTCTGAGATCCCTGCCTTGAAATGAGTGTGTGTGGCTGTCAACTGTGGGATCACAAGTCCATAAAGGCACAGATAATGACTTGGACGCAGTATCTGGCCCGTAACAATCACTTAATACATGTTAGATTGAGCTAAACTAATGAGTTACATTGGCATTAAATATGCTGACAAGCTAGATAACAGACCATTCATTACTTAGTCAGCTCTTCTTTAGGATCTATAAAATTATAACAATTTGAAATATAACCCAGTTCTATTTCATATTAATGTGTTCTACGGGGAATTTAATTTGAAGAAAGACTTCCATAGCATAAAACAGCATGAAAGCCATTGATTCTGGACAAACCCTTTATTTTCAGATGAGTAAAGATTTTTTAAATATAAAAATGTAGGGCTCCAATTTCTCTTGAAAAATTAAAAGACTCTGCAACACAGGCTCCCATTCTTGAAAAGTGTCCATCTGCTAGAGCCCTCCCCAGTCTGCCATGGTCCTCACCACTTCCTGTGGCTCCTGAGATGCAAGAGCCAAGTGTCAAGAGCAGCACGAACACCTCCGCGTGATGACCTTGGCATACCCAGTAATACGCCCGGCCTTCCCCCTTTGTTTGTTACTTGCCTGTCACTGAAGGCAATTGAACTTGAGGCTCCAGCTTTGCAATAGATGTGCTTCTATGAAGCCTTGTGGGAAATACATTGTTTACAAATCAAACTCCTTCTGAAATGCGTGCAGTTTGCTAGTTAAAGGAATTGACTATGATGGTAAACTAATTCTTTTGTCCATCAAATCTGCACACTTGATTATATTTCTATGGCCTTGACAAGAGCTATATTTTAACTTAGTCCTAATTCTGAGAACTCAACTTGTCCTATTAAAATTCTATAAAAGTTTTTTTCTTTTTATTATCGTAACATTTACTTTTGCACAGGGGAAGCTTGGGTTCAGTGTGATTGCTCTTCCTTTGCAAATAACCTCTTTGGCTTTCTTTTCTCGCATGGGTAAGATCATATTGCTTATATAATTTTTATTGTGAAAATAAAGAGGTTGCCAAGACAAGTGAAAGACCAAGCAATATTAATTTTTGTCAGGGGCATGGTAAGCTCATTAGACTCAGACTTTTCCAGCCTCAAAGTTTTCCTTTTTATATACAGTTTTAAAAAACAGTTTTATTGACATATCAATTTCATATAAAATTTGCCCATACTAAGTATACAGTTCAACGATCTTTTGTTTCAGAACATTTCATCATTCCTACTTGAAGTTCAGCTGTTTTTAACCATAAACATGTCACAGGTTATTATTTACAGTTGTTTGGGGGAAGGGGATTTGTTGACCTCCTCACTCCACCATCGCTAGAAATCTCATTGCTTTATATATGTTGGATGGCTTTTTTCAAAAATCTTATTGTTTTTCTGGTTTCTGTTTCAACCATGTCAGTGTCCAGCTGACTGGGTCGCTGTGCTCGGTAATCTATTGCTCTCTCTTTCATTTCTGTGTCTTCTCTGTTTTCTTATGGAGCTTTTCTAGTTGGACATGATGCTGTGGATTCTGTTTTCTAGCTAGTTCCTGACCATGCTAGGTCTGTTTCCTGCGATGCATCCCCAGCTCTGCATTGCTCTTGAGGTGATTTTAGTCAGTTATCGCAACATGAGCTTCTTTTCATTTCTTCTGTGTACTTATGTACCTTTTTATATCAATTGCCTTGCACCTCAATTCTATTTTCGTCACTATTTGAAACATTTTGCAAAGTTATTTTCTTCTGGATCTTTGGAAATGGAAGTGACTTCTAGTATTAATAAGAATAATTTTTCTCACATCTTGGGAGCAATAATATCCTTCAGTTTTCAAATGCTGCATGTTATATAATTTTTCTGATTACTCCACTTGAACGAAGACGATTGATTCTGTCTGTTTGCCAGCTGATAGGAGCCACGTGTTCTATCTTGATTCTCTCTCTGTCCACCAAGGTACCATCAGAATTCTCTCTTCAGGATATAAGCTGGAGGTCAAACAGATGTATGAGTCCCTAGCATGTAAATTTTGATGTTAAGAAGACGTTTATCCAGTTCGACATTGCTTTCCTGAGACAGGACCACTTCTGTTCCCATTGCCTGGTGCTCTGACTATGAGCAAGTGTGTTTGTCACTGACAGCTTTGAATCAGCATGTCGCTCTTGCTTTGTTGGAAGTAGAGCCTAGTTAAGCCCAGTCTCCAAAGTGGATTGCTTCCTCTTTCTGCCCCCGCCCACTGATGGCTTGGTGCCACAGGGTGCAATGCACCATTGCTGGGCCCATGAGCTCATAGTCAAGTTCAATTACTGTGTGTTATAGGCTCCAAAGTCAATCCAGCAATGAAGCACTGAAGAATTCTCAGGGGAGAATTTCCTTAGGGAGGAAGATGCCCTCAGGAGCTAAATCTCTAATACAAAGTTGAATTTTTACAGCTGTTTTTCTCTCTCTCTCTCAGACCCATATATGAGCTCACTGGCCATCATTTCTCAGTATGACTCAGTATGACTGATTTTAAAAAATCACTGACATCATTGATTTATATTCTTAGTTTTTATTGCTGTTGTATGTTCCTCATCACATTGGTGTTTTGAAGTGGGAGGGGAAAATTAGCAACTTGCTACCGTATACTAAAAATATCCAAATATTGGCTAAATGAATGAAGTGGTTTCATGTTCAGAGGGAATTTTTTTCTATGACCCTTAAGATTTTTAGCCTAAATCCCTGAAAAATAAATTTTCTGCTCTAGTTTGTATACAGAGAAATATCTTGGAGGAGTGTGTGCTAGACCAGTGAATCTGAATGTTAATGCATATGTTAACATGCATTGAACCCCTGGGGATCCTCTTAAAATGTAGATTCTGCAGTTCTAATGAGCTCCCAGGTGATGTGGATACTGCTGCTGTGGTCAGTAAGGTGCTTGAGGAGCTGGTATGCTGTGTCCATGATATGGACCCCAATTAATTCATACTTGGATTAGCATTCAGGAAGAGACAAACTGGGAAATTCTGCAGCATCACCATTTCCATACTCACTGAGGGCCTGGTGATCTGTGATCCCTGCCCCCCAAAGCAGAGACTGTTACCAAATGATTGCTCTGTCAATAATTGTGTACCATTTCATGTTCAAATACTCATGACCTTTTTATCTGGGAGGAGATTGTTAGAGTAAGGAGGTGGCAACCACAGATAAGTCTTATCATTTTTATGACATCAATAATAGGTTTTTATTTTTTTTTAATATCTTCTTAGAGTTTGAAGTGGGGTTTGTTGTATAGCAGAAGATGTCGTAAAAATTCAGACAATTTTTTTGAAGTCATGGATAGAGCAAGAGGTCACAAAACTCCAGAAGAGAATTTTGGAAAGAAATTCTTAGGAGAATAGCCAAGGATGTGCTTGGAACTATGGGAAAATAAGCTACAGTTAAGAAGGTTAGCCCTGCCCTAGGAGAGCTGAGACGTTGATGCTTTAACATTAAATGAAAATGAATGCCCCTATTGAAGAAAACCCCTCAGTGTAGATTCCACTGTATTCTTTTGTTTGCCAGTTTGGGCATTGTTATGGTGTCAAACTTAAATTGGAGTTAATTTTTAGCATAAGACTGCTTTTATCCCCCTGCCTACTTGACATCTACTATTTTCTAGACCTCTGCCTAAGTATAATTATTACTTCTTTATTCCAATATTTTCTTTAGAGAACCATCTTCATAATTGACAGTTTCAATCTATGGGTTATGTTGTGCCTAAGAATCACAAGGCATTTAGCTGGAAAGGCCTAGAAGGCAGTAGTGGCAGTTTCAAAGAGCATGCCATCTGAAACTTGTCTGCTGGGACTATTTGGCCAGGGGATCCAGGTAGGAAAGCAATGCAGCAAGCTTTAGTGGCCTTGGATGTTTGGAAAAAGCAGATTATGTGGCCTTGGACTCATCACTGCAGTTGTTATTTAACTTCTTATACTGTGCAGTCTTTGTAAAGCAACGAAAAATTAAATTGCATTTATAGCTTAAAATAGGTCAGCTCCTTCTGAGGATAATGTTCGAGTTTTATATTATTCTCTATCAAAGAAGTCAGTCTTCTAAGTATCTTTTGCTTTGTTTTTTAAAAAAATATATCTTTATTGATTTCAGAGGGAGGAAGGGAGAGGGAGAGAGAGAGACAGAAACATCAATGATGAGAGAGTCATCGATCAGCTGCCTCCTGCACGCCCCCGACCGGGGATGAGCCCGCAACCCGGGCATGAGCCCTGCCCGGGAATGGAACCGCCATCTCCTGGATCCTAGTCAGTGCGCAACCGCTGAGCCGCGCCGGCCGGGCATGCTGTTTTGAAAACGACAGTTTGTTGCCAGCTGGGCCTGTACCCGCCCTGCCCTGCCAGCCTCTCCCTTCCCCTCAGCAGTCACTGCTCTCCATCCATTGCGCACAGTCCCTTTAGGGATAAAAATCCCTGCGGCTGCTCCAGCGTGGTCTCCTGAATTTCCCGCCTGCTCGCCGCTCTGCTGGCCCTGCAGCCCTGCAGCCCTGCCTTCCGTGGACTAATTAGCCCCGGTATTACAGGAAACCCCTTTTTAAGGCAGACCATTGACTTCAGAGAGAGGAAAGGAGAGGGAGAGAGAGAGATAAAAACATCAATGATGAGAGAGTCATTGATCGAGCCCGCAGCCCGGGCATGTGCCCTGACCGGGAATCGAACCCTGATCGCCTGGATCCCAGGTCGACGCTCAACCGCTGAGCCACGCCCGGCCGGGCTCCCACATTAACTCTTAATACAAACATCCCGCACCTCTGGCTCCCTGCCCCAGCGCCCCCAGTGTTGATGATCATCTTCATTGCGGGCTCGGTGTCTTTCTCACTCATCTTGTGCCCAGTGACTGTTCTTCTCTAATGTGCACTCTCAGGTGTAGTCCAGAAACCAGCAATTCCCCAAACACAGTTTTGCTACAGAAAAAAATAGAAATACCAATTAATACAAAAGACTAGAGAGTAGCAACATAGGCAGTTATATGAATGCAAAATGCTGGGTGTGTGTGTGTGTGTGTGTGTGTTTAAAGAGGTTAAGGAAAGATTGTTTTATCCAGGGTATTATATAAATAGGATAGTGTTTCAGTTAAGGTGAATACCTGCTTTATCATGTTTCTAAATAAATCTGTATGGAAGAAATATATAAATATCTAATCAAATTATAATAAAAATTGACAAAGATTAGAACATTTATTTAATATATATTAAGAAGGATAACTTTATTTTTAAAGAAATAAATGAAATTGTAAGGGAATGATTGATAGCTTCAAGAATATACGTATTTAAAATTTCTATACCATTAAAACACCCCAAAGGGGCTGATATATACAATATTTTAAAAAATTTATATTTCTAAAGAAGACAGACAAACTTCAAAGGATAAATGAAAAAGAGGATATTAATGCATTTCACTTAGTCTGTAAGCTCTGTGAGGACAGTGATATTTTCTTGTATTTTACTCATAATAGGCATGCAATAAACATTGCATAAATAGATGATTAAGGGGGAACAAATAGAAAGGGAACTTCTAAAAACTCATTGCTGCAGGAATATATAAAATAAACAACTGAAATATGCCAACGAAAATAGTTTTGAAAATATTATAATTGTAATTTTCAGCAATATTCCAGTGGAATTGGTACACATTTCTTGTAGTGGCTCTATAAATTGATTACTTTATGGGAGGTAATGTGATAATTTATCATAAGAGAGCATCATTTTCCATGCAGAAATTTATCTTAGTGAGGTAGCCAAGATTAAATGTTTCATATATGCATATTAAGTAGATTTTAATATTCCCATATTCAATATATATTTCTACATTAACTTTATAATATTTAATATAAGGGGGATGGTTATATGCATTTTTGCTTTGTACAAGGGTATGTTATGAAACCACATAAATGGTATTAATTCTAAAGATGCATGGAAACTGTTTATTCAGTATAAATAAAATATGTATTATTATTATTATATTCCAATTGCAACTATAAAAAATTCTTTAAGTAGCCTGGCCAGCGTGGGCCAGTGGTTGAGCATTGACCTATGAACCAGGAGGTCACGGTTCAATTCCCAGTCAGAGTGGCTTCAGGCTCCATCCCCAGTAGGGGGCATGCAGGAGGCAGCTGATCAATGACTCTGTCTCACCATTGATGTTTCTCTCTCTCTCTCCCTCTCCCTCCCTCTCTCTCTGAAGTCAATAAAAGCATATTAAAAAAATTCTGTAAGCGTGTATAAAACAATATGCATATATGCAGAAATAAAAACAATTTTATAAGGGCAGTCAATTTACAGTCTTGTTAATATTGTTTATATATATATTTAAATTATAGCTTTAATTAAAATATATAAAGTTGTCTATTATATATTATGTATGTACACACACACACATGCATATGAGCTTAGCAAACTGTTGGTCTTCCAGGGAAGCTGTAATAATTACTTATTAACCAATAGACTATCCACTGACATTGATATACTCATTAATGAGTATTTACGAGAGAGCAGGAAGTACAGTTTCAACTTAGGGTTGAGGGGAAGCTTGGAAGGAATGTTCCTGAAGCATTATCTACCTGAGCATGAGTGTTAGGGACAACGCAAATGATTCTGTGTATACAACAAAGTTTAGAGGCATTCAGGTTATAGTTGCATTAACAACAGACGGGATCGTTTTTTAGTGGATTGACTGGTGGATACCCATTAGGAGATAGTTTGCAACATTGAAAATATTAACTATGTATTTTTATGTCTTGGATATATGGGTGGCTTTTAAAGAAAGAACTGGATTATTGAGATATAATTTAAAAACCATAAAATTCTCCCTTTTGAAGTGTATAATTCAGTGGATTTTATAGTATATTCATTAAATTATGCAATCACCACTGCTATCTAATTTTAGAACATTTTCATTACCTCCAAAAGAAACCTTGTACCCATTAGCAGTCACCCCTATTTCTCCTTCCTCCAACCCTTAGCAATCACTAATCTATTTTCTGTCCCTATGTCCCTACTCAAGACATTTCATATAAATGGCATCATATAATATGTAGTCTTTTGTGTCTGGCTTGCATCAAGGTTCATCCATGTTGTAGCATGTATCAGTACTTTTTTATTGCCAAAACATTTACATTGTATGGATATACCATATTTAATCTTCCCATTATCAGCTGACAGACACTTGGGTTGCTTCCATCTCTTGACTATTGTGAATAATACTGCTATGAAAATTTGTTTACAAGTTTTTGTGTGGACACATGTTTTCACATCTCTTTATTATATACTTAGATGTGGAATTTCTGGGTCATATAATAACTCTATATTTGACATTTTGAGGAGCTGCCAGACTATTTTCCAAAGTAGCTACACCATTTTATAATCCCACTGTAGGTGGCCCTTACTTTCTTCTTTCATTTACTTATCAATAATGAACATATATTAATTTCATAATTAGAATAAAAGGGAGTTATTATAAAAGCTCTCTGAGTCCCAGTCTGTGGGCCACAGGGCTGTTGCATTTGGCACTTAATCCATTTTGGGTACCATCTTTTCTTTAAACTGAACAAAAGACCTTGCCTCATATACCATACACAGAAGCTATTGCAATCAAAGAGGAGGAAGTTCTTTGTTGGAGTAAAGAATCTGCTCCCAGGAGTTTGACCAAAATGATAGACCTGTGGGGAAGAGGTGTGGACTGTATGTTCTTCACAGGACTCCTCTGTGCAAATTGTTGGGTTCCTACCCTCTGTGTTCTTCTCACACTTACTTGTGAAAGCACATTAAAACCACCTCTGCTGATCAGGTGACTGAGAATAGGGAAGGAAGGAAGAGGGATGACAAAGCCTGCGTGTGATGGGAAAATTCATTTCGGTACATTTGGGATGTATAGCTATATCTGTACTTTTATCTATACGAGTATACCCCTGTCTCATCTAGAACAATGTCTGGTCAAGTTGGCTGTCAGAATTCGGACTAGTGCAAAGTCCTGAAGTAAGTTGCTTCAATAAATAATACAACCCATATGTAAAAGGATGTTTCAGAGTTTCATGGGAGTAACTAAAGCAGTGTAAGCATTGGGTTCTTGTCTGTCACAATAATCATGTCAATGTATTGGTGGGGTTCAAATTATGTGACTTTTAGGGCTCCATAGCAATGACATGCTGAGCTTTATTGGAGCCTGAGGCAAAAAGAAAAATCAGTAATACAGAATCTGCTTTTACTGAAAGTTTTGACATTTTATTCACCTTATATTTTGTTTGCATTAATTTTGACTTTTAAAAAGGATTGCACTAAGTAGTGTATATCTTGATAACTGGGATTTTGGGCATCCTCTTAAATTTTTCACCCAAGGAGAGTGCCTCATGGGCCTCACCTTAGTCCTAGCTCTGACTCTGACTGTATTTAGAGTTCCTTAGGTAAAAGGGATGGGAAACTGAGTGGCAGTTTACTCATGGGGAAACTGAGTCATGGGTTAGATCATTTGATGTTGTACATTGATAGGCACACAGTGAGTAACTGGGAGTCAGAAGAGTAACTCCTCCCTCCTATTTTTTTATGAAATTAGTAAGTGATACTCCTTTGTTATATATTTACTAAGGTTTAATACCTTTACTTCATTTCCCAGTTCATATATTTGATTAAAAATATGAACTGTTTTTAAAGTTCTCAATACGGTGTCTAATTTTTCAACCCATACAAAGTGAGCAAATTTCCCAATTGCTAGCTGTTTAATCCTCATTTCTGACTTTTCAGAATTTTCTGGACAGGAGAAACAGTCTCTTTTGAAGCCAGATATGGAACTGATATTACACTGGAATAGAATTTTCTGCATAATTCCTTCATTCTCTCAAAAAGATTAGGAGCTCTCTCTCTCTCCCCCTCACATTGTCTCCCTCTCTTTCTCTCTCTCTCATTTACCCTCTCCCCTTTCTTTCTCTCTCCCTCTCTCTGTCTCTCACCAACTTTTTAGAGCTTTCCAATTTGAAAGTGAGATAGTCAGAAGAATCAGAGGGTTATGAAAATTTCAGTGCATTGAAATATTTGTCAAACCTTTGGAAGAATGGCACATCCTGGAGCTATTATTGGCACAGCAAATAGTGACATTCAGTGTTTATGCTGTTTGCTCTCTGATACTGCTGGAATGAGTTTAGGTCACACACACGAGTTACCAAGAAGTGACTGTTTCTGGGCTGGCCAATAACTGTTTGTTTATTCTTCAATTTATTATCATGGTGAAGTAAAATCATTATATGTAGTTCACGTCACTGGGGAAAAGGGAAAGCTACAAATGAGAAGAGAGAACCATTTCAGCTCAGCATTGCTGAAAGCTATCCCTTGAGAATAGCTATTAAAGTGTTTTCTGGGTGAAATAAATTGGGGGATACTGCATACTAAATGCCCGTGTTAGAGATGCACATGCTTATTAACATATGAAGGCTCTGAGAAATCCTGCAGGGGGAAAAGAAAAACACCCATAGAGTTTGGTTTAACCCAGTTGTGCCCAATTTTTGTTATGGAACTTCCTTGTAGTATTGCTGTGAAACAATTTGCCCCAAAACATAGAGGATTAAAACAACAATCATTTCTTTATGGTTTCTGTGGATCAGTAATTTGGTAAGTGAAGGACTCACATGGGTGGTTCTGGCTTGGTGGTGGCTGGTACTAGAACAGCAGGTAGTGAGAACAACTAGAGACTGGCGGGCATCTTTCTTCATGTCACCTTCAGGCTTCTTTTTGTGGTCTCTCCATGCAGGCTAGATTGGGCTTCCTTACAACATGGCTTCCTTAGGGCAGTAAAACTGTTACATGGTAGCTCAGTTGTTCCAATGAAAGTATTTCAGCTCACAAGGTGACTTTTATGACTTGTAAATCATGCAGCATTGCTTCCACTGCATTTTGTTATTTATAAGTGAGTCGGTTGCAAGATCACAAGAACAGGGGGATTCAGTTCTACATCTTGAGGAAGAAGTGACAAATTCTCCAAAGAGCCTGTGGACTGAAGATATTGTTGCTACCGTCTCTGGAAAGTACATTCCACCACAGAACCGTCATCTCTCTATGGAATGTATTTAATGTTGGTTTCATGAAATGTACTTTGTGAACGTTGCTTTAGGCACTTATCACCAGAGACAGACTGGTCAAAAAAGATCTGTATTCACAAATTCTGGAGACATCCAGAAATTCACAAAGAGATTATTTGGCATGACTATACTCAAAGGTACCATTATTTTAAACCCTATGTCCCAGGGTATACCCATTTAGATGGTTAGTTTTTATGACTCAGAGAGGGTTATGCTCTAACAGTCTACATCAGTGTCAATAATTGAACCAGGTTATGTGAAATCTCTGGGCATTTATATATCTAGACTAGACTACAGCAGGTTCAGAAGTGATCCACTGCAATCCAGAATGGCTTAGAGCATCTCTCCAAATAAGGTGGGTTCTTATCAAACTGAGTGGCTTCCTGGCAGTGCAGCCAAGCCTTGAGAGACATGCAAATAAGCTACTGGTGTTTCCTGAACTTCCCAACACTCAAATCCCAGGGCCTACTTCTGGGGCAACCCAGATTAATACATACCATTATTAGGAATAAAAAAGTGCGTATGTAAATTAAATAGCATGAAGAAAATCAGTTGATTTTTGCATACAGAAGGGGAAAAGATTATGGGATGGGTTGTTAGAAAAAAGGAAGGGCCTCATTGGATTTATAGGAAATAATTTACCCAAAAGACCTAGGCTGAGGACAGTGTCCCCCAGCAGGAGGTGACTCCCAACACACTGTATGCTAGATTTTCAACATTTGGAAGCTGGTGATTAGATGAAAGCTAGCTCATCACGCTGAAATCATCACCTCAGAAATGGAGAGCTTGTTAATATGTCTCTCAAAATTTAGCTACATTGCTTCATAAGTATTTTTCCCCAGCCCATATGTTCTTCATACATGCTTATTTGTCAGGCTAAGCCTGGCCTAAGGAGGAGACACACATTCTAAAAAGAATGAATGAACCCTCATTTAAAGTCTCACTCTTGTGTGAATTATAGGCTTAAACGAGAAGAGGGCATCTCTTTTCTTAGAAATAGTCCAGGATTAATAACAAAATATTTGAATTTGAAGCATTAGCTATTACATTTTAATTGACTTTAAATCAAGGTACTTAAAATTCATTCCCACACTAAGGATGAGCTTTATAGATTTTTATCACAGAGCCACCTTGGCCCCAGAGGCACTGTTGGAAAGTCATCCAACAAGAGTTAAGGACATATATATAGTAACCGACCTACATAGGGATAAAATCCATTGATTTGAACTCGTTTCTCTGAATAGAATATCATATATACATATATATATACACACACACACACATACATATATATATATATATATATACACACACATACATATATGTACACACACAACAAATTACTGGGATATGAGTTTAGAAGAACAAAATAATATGGAATTAAAAACTATATTGAAGCCATCATCATTATTTTAAAAGAGTTTTAGAATTGCTAAGATGCTTTTTCATGAAAACGTTATATCTTTATGTAAATTATAGAGTAGGAAAGGTGGAAGCGTTGGGTACAATTGTGTTAGTTTTTTCAAAAAATCCCCCTTGGCACTTCATTTCTTGGCCCTGTTATTCTTTGAGTTTCAGATTAATGACTAAGAGCAAATGTCAGCTCATCTAAGAAATATGGAAAATATTGGCCACCACAAACAGGTTTGGTTCTTGTTGGAATGAATGAAAAATTAGGAAAATCACGTCTAAATTTGTTTTTAAGAGTTAGTGGCCACTGTTTGGGGTATGCACCTAGGTAGACTTGCCAGGTTTCCTATATCCTGCTGTTAATAATATCCTGTTTCAGGGCTGCTAGTAGACAAAGGAGCCTAGACAAAGAATTGCCTGTGAAAATGGTCACACCCCGGATCAGGACACCACTGTAACTAACCCCCACCTGTGGTGCCTTGGAAATGAAGCTCTTTCTCATTCCAGTCTCTCGTCTCTCATCTCATTTTTGTTCCTGCCTTTTCTTTTTTTATTCCTGCCTTTTCTTTCGCTCCTCTTACCGCCGGCACAAACACACACTACACTTTCGCTCATATTGCTAGTACTGTTCTCTCTAGGTTTCCTCTCTCTTTCTCCCAACTTTTTGTTTCCCAGTTTGTCCTAACAGAACGATAGCTAGACTCTCAGCTAGGGGCTCTGAAGCTTTCTTTCTTATTTCAGTCTCTCATTTAATTTTGTTCCTGCTAGGCGTTTGTGAACTTGGACTGGAAAATAATTCATGTGTTTATTTTCACTTTACCCTACAGAAATTCAGCATCTCCCTCTAGAACGACTAGAGGCACTGAGTCATCTAGTACTAACAATACCTGTGACTTAGTCACCTGTAGAAGGCATGCTTATTTTCATTTCACATTAAAGTTCTTGCAGAATCTCAAATTGCAGTTTATGTCTATCGCTACTTCAAAACTATGACAGTTACTGGACCAGCAAGTGGATCATGTTGTAATCCATATTAATAAAAAAGTAAATATGTTGTTATATCACAAAATTTTAAAATTTTGATAACTGTATTTCAATATAATTAGTTTCCTTTGTAATCCTATGTATTGTTTTTATTCTTTTACAAACACTATTCTGACCTGGTTTCACCATAGGCTCGCCAAAGGGGTCCAGGGCGCAAAGAGGGCCAAACCCTTCAGTCAGCAAATAGGCAGGGCTCGAAATCCATGCCTGCTTCTTGGGTGTCTCAGGGTGTACCCAGCTGCCATTAAATAAGGAAGCATGATATATCAAAACAAAGTTAATTTTGATAATCTTTAGAATACTATTGAACGTGATACTTTTGGTGCTGATAATGAACGGGGAATGTATGCCAGTGACGGTTATTTGAATTCTAGAAAGCTGAGGGCTGCCATCCAGCGCAGTGGGCCGCCCCTGGGGGTCCTCCGGAGAGAGCGTGAAGCTGCGGGTGTGAGGCATCGGCCTCGGCCTTTAGTGCTGCTGACGCGGGGCGGGGGGGAATCAAGGGGTGGATCAGAGGCACGGGACAATACTCCAAGGCCATTATGATTTCAGATAATTCAATTTTAACTTAGCTTGTCGGAACGTTCAGGTCCTACTGGTAGAAAATTCCTGTTGCCTGGGATGACAAGTGGCTAGCCTGGAATGATGGCTCTCTCTGTTCCTTTTTACATTAAATGGGAGTAGCCCTGCCATGCATGTGAGGGCCATGCGGGTCCCCCTGGAGCCTCGGTAAGGCCGCCACCACAGAGCTGAGATCCAAGCTCACTAGATCCGAAGGGCTCAAGGGGTCCAGTTCAGCTCAGGAAGAAATAACAGTGACCTGTGCAACGGATAATACCCTCCGGCTATTTCAAATTAATAACCTTTTAACAAAAAGAGCACTTATATCTAAATATCTGCTTTAGAATCTAGTTTTTACAAACTGGGTTTGCCATAGGGAGGCAAACCAGCATCCCGCACTCCTGCCGCTCTGTTGGTGATGCTGTTCTAATGCGCTCTAGATGCAGTGCGGATCGAAGGCCAGACCAGACCGAGGTCTCGCCTGGGCTTTCCATCATTTTTTAGTGAAAAGTTTAAAATATACTTAAAAGTGGAAGGAATTATACAGTTCACACCAATACTCACATCTTGGCTTTACAATGAAGTGATATTATATCCACTTTATGACAAATGTATACCTATCCATTCCTCTACTGTCCATCAACCCATCTTTAAAAAAAAATTAATTTCATGAAGACATCTGGTATATTTCACTCCTAACCACTTCAGCATGTGTATTATTACAGTTCTTTTCATTCATTTTGTGAAAAAATTTACATATAATGAAATGCATATATTGTAAGTGTACTACTTATGGGATTTTGACAAATGTGTACACTGTATAACCCACCCCTATCCACAAGCATAGAACATTACCGCCACCCCAGAAAGTTGCCTCAGTCTCTTTTCACTTAGTCCCCACACTGCCATCCTCCAGAGCTTATCACTGTCCTGAGATTTTCCATTATAAATTAGTTTTGCTTTGTTCAAAAATAACATTTTTTTAGGCTATAAAATTAATACATTTATATTAAAGAGCATTTCAAAACAGTATTTAAAGAACACGATGGAGATTATAAAATACATAAAACATCTTGTAGTCATCATGTTCACTCAAGCCTTTGTTTTCTCAATTAAAAGCTCTTCATAAAAATACATTTTAATGGCTACATGATAGCCGGTTTCTTGGTGAGCTCCTGTAGGCCTGCAGTGGCTCTCGAGTTACTCTTCTGCCCTAGTGTAATCCTGTGCCATCCTGAGGAAGGTGTGGCAGAGTCAGTGGACAGGCCCGAAGGAAGGCGGGCTGGCCCAAACAGAAACGTGCTAGTTTTGATAATTTTAGTCATACTCTTCTTCCTTTTTTTGCTGAGCTCTTTACATCTCAGCTATGGGCTTCTAAGATAATTCTCTTATTCTCTAATCCTCTCTCTTAGTTACTAAAATCTCCTGATCCTTCCCTGCTCTGAAGGGATTCTGAATGGAGAGTTTCTAATGAATGTTCACTTGATTTTAATCATCAGGAGCTGAATGTGACAAGCTGCAGTGGTCCTGGGCTTATGGGAGACAAGGTCCTGTGTCATGCAGGGGCCCTTTGCAGCAGATTGACAGCCGTGGACATAAGTTGGTCCGGGGCCACAGATGTGGGCGTGATGGCTCTCATACAAGGAGCTTCAAGGTAACCCACCCAAAATTTCCCTGCCATTCACCCAATTAATTCATTGGTAATATGTTTTTAAAATACTCGTTCTTATTATATTCAAGCCACTGTTCTAATTGTTATGTCTGCATCATTTTAATCACCAGAACATCTCTATGAGGTAGGTATTCTTATTTTCCCTCATTTTTCTGAGGAGAAAACTTAGGCACAGTAAGGTTAAGAGAGGTGGGGTGGATGCAGGGTGGAGGGGATCAATGGGGGACAACAGGGGACATCTGTAATACTTTCAACAATAAAGATAAATAAATAAAAAAAGAGAAACAAGCCATAGTGTGAGATAACCATTACTATGATGAGTGACTTTATCAAGGGTCCTCTAATCATCCTTCTCAATGTGAAAAGTTTCCTTCTAGAATGTTTTAGGATAAAAATTTTCTATTAAATCAACTTCAAGTTTTAGTGAAGTTTCAGCCTTTTAAAATTGAACCTTGTTTTCACAAAGAATCCATACTGCTGATATAATTTGGTGATTGTCAGGTAAGATGCTCTTTCAGCTTTTCTGATTTTGTGCATCCAATGGGAAGACATGTGTCACATAAAAAGCACTGTTGCTTTTTTTTTAAAAAATATGTTTTTATTGATTTTTTTTTTAGAGAGAGGAAGGGAGAGGGAGAGAGAGGGAAACATTGACGAGAGAGAAACATTAATCAGTTGCCTCCTGCACAGCCCCTGCTGGGAATTGAGCCTGCAACCCAGGCATGTGCCCTGACTGGGAATCGAACTGATGACCTCTTGGTGCCTGGGTGGATGCTCAACCACCATGCCACACCAGCTAGGAAAAGCACTGTTGCTTTTATGCCCCACTCTATTTGGTGATAAATCTAAAATCAAATGCTATGTAAGACCCACTATATTTCATTTTGTTGTCAATTTCTGGCTGAAGCTTGGCCTGGTGCTGAGTATAGAGAAACTCTGTAATGATCATTATATCATTGCATGTTTTTCTCAATTTGTGTCTATAGGAAACTATTTCTGGCTTAATGACATGGTGGTGATGATGGAAACTATGGTTTAAAGGATCACACCCAGAATGTTCCATATCCCTTACACAACCATAGTCCTTTGATACAACCAAAGCCTTGATAAAATAATTTGAAATAAAAATGTTTTCTACAAAGACAAAATCAAAGTCACAGAAAAGAAATCTAAGAAATAAAGACTATCTATCTATCTACCTACCTACCTACCTACCTACCTACCTACCTATCTACCTATCTAATCTATCTACCTACCTATCTGTCTTTGTAGTTGATTTATTGAGTCCCCCAAAGTTGATAAGCAAAAATTAAAGTACATTGCTTACCAAAACAAAATTCCTCTTTCGGTATTTTTTAGTCTATTTAAATAACTAATAAACTGCAAGCTTATGGTTTGAAATCTTTCTTTTTAAATAAAGACATCATTGAGATGTAACTTTCCTTTTCTGTAACTTCTCAGCCTTCAAGGACTCTCCATCAATGGATGCCAGATTACAGACAAAACTATTAAAGCCTTAGTTAAAAAGCATGGAAACAGGTAATAATGATACGTTTCTCATTTACATGTACCTTAAATGTATGTATCACCTATCAGCATACATTGTGCCTTCTGCTGTCTTATTTGTATTGCATTATTTGGTGTTTTCATCAAGCACTCATTGGGGTAGGAATTTGCCACTTGAGTAAACTGAGGTCCAGAGATATTAAGTGACCTGCTGACTGGCACACAGTAAGTTAGACCTTCCAGGTTTAATCATACTGTTCTTTGTTTTTTGGCACAATTCAAGGAAACATCGTGAGACCTTTCCCCCTGTCTCCTCTTGTTCAGAATCTCAAAGCTAACCACAAATAACTACAGACCTTCCCCATCGCGATTTGATTTCCACTGTCTTGGGATGAAAGAGTTTATACCATCCATTTACCCCACCATTCTGGAAAGATCATCAAATGACTATATTTTCAGTAGCTATGATTCTCCCTCAATTTGGGGAAGGAATTATCGAGCCACTACAGAAAGATGACCGGTAGCAGATGGCACCTGCACAGAGCACTCCAGGGGAAGTGACGGGGCTTGACTTCTGTAAACTGAAGGCTTCCCAGAGACACAGGGAGTCCTCAGATAAAGTGACTTTTCTGATGGGTGTCCATCTGGTTTCTCAGGGCAGCAGCTACTTCCCCTATATCCTGCAGGAAACATTTAGAAAGAAGCTTCATGGACAGAAGTATGGGCTTCTGTCCTTATTTCTAAGGTGAAATGATTCAGAGGGTGACAGACTTTCCTTCCTCCAGTTTGAGGCTGCTTCTGATCTGTGGACATTCCGAAGGGGCCTGGTGAGTTTTGTCCAGTACGAAGACCAAGGTGCCGGTTGTGCATAGTCAGCCTCTGGACAAACAGAACTTTTATCTTGGGCATTACCTGCAGAGAGAGGCTGCTGCCTGCTCTTCAACCTTTTATTTGTTTGTTTTAAATAAACTTTCCCAATGCCATGAGCCTGGGACAGTATAACTGAGTAGTACATTAGATGTGATGAGGCGTTAAACACAGGGTGCCTAGTGACCTCAACGTGAACCGGAAGTTTGATGTCTCCTCAAGAATCTATCTGAAACATCTTCACTTCAATCAACTCTCTTCCTTATTATTTTATAAATCTTGAAGCATAGGTTTCAGTTTATAGTGTGTTTTTGGAAAGAGTAGCTGAGAAACTCTAGATATTTGCTTAAGACTGGTTATTTCTGATGCCTTAGACTTTCTACTTTATAAGCAGGAAAGCATTCTACTAAACCAATCTAAGTAGTTGGGCAACTTGTTATGAAGAGGAAATATTGGATGAATTATAATTTCTTTACAGATGACCTATCCTTTTACCCATTGACACATGATTTATGTTCTTTTTCTTTCTCAAATTTGTACTTCTCTTTGAAGCCTTCTTTGAGTAGTGTGTGTGTGTGTGGGGGAGGGAGTGGGAATTATATCGATCTGTTTATTAGTTATGTGAATTTGGGGAAATTATATCCTTTCTGAGCACCAGTTATCTTATTTATAAAGGGTGGGTCCTAATGATGATCAGGGAGTGCTGTTGTTGAAAACTGAAAGAGACGATGTACATAAAAACCTTCATGATGAGTACTTAATATGTGCTCAATAAATGCTGCTTTATTTCATTCCAGCCTACACTGATTATCCTCCTCTTTGAGTGCCTGTATCACACACTTTTGTTCCCTAGTGTTTCTGTAAAGATAACCCTTTTCCTTAGCCAACTTTTAAAGCAAGAATAGCTTTTGCACCTGCAGGATCTGGCACAATGCAGGAAATAATTTGGGGAAACACCATGATCCTCCCAAGGCCAGCAACCTGTGAATTGTGTAATAGCTTATTTGGTAGAAAAACACACCAAGGAGAATGGCCCCTGTGATAAAACAGGGCTCTATCTGGCCAATAAAAACCTCATCGAATTGAATTCTGATTGGCAAAGTATACAAGTAAATTAATATTTCTTAAATAAGTTGGCAGCAAGCTGTGGTTTCTCTGAATTATCTCGAGTCTTTTGAATCCTAGTCTCTGAATAATTTTGACATAAGTCAACATTAAATGGAAAGATAAAACTAGAAATGAAGTCTTGGCAGGGAATTCCAAGATGGTTCCTGTTGCCAGTTTCCAATCTCACCTTCACTCATTTTGGAATAGGAATGCCAATGCTCTAGTTCAGAAAAGTTTCAGTGTATTTTTCTTGTTTCTTTGTTAAAACTATTACTATTTAGGTACATTTGCTTCTAATTGTTTTTAATGCATAGGCTTTTTTTTTTTTTTTAAATAGTTGTACCTTTTTCATATTTAGTGAATATTTTCTTACATTATCAAAAACTTGCCATTAGCATCTTTTCAACATTTGCAAAATTTATTAGCCATCTCTCAAACTTTGAGCAGTTAGAATATTTCTGATTTTTTAAAGTAAATGCTGCCTAAAAGAGACATCCTTTTGCATGGAGATTCCTGTTTCCTCTTTACCCACTATTTAGGCTGGATTCTCCAAAGTGGGATTTCTGGGTTTAACCACGGCTGTCAACAAAATCCTGAGTGTTCGCAGCAATTGTGTAAACAATAAAATACTTTTTTGACAAACTTTGATGGATTCAGTGTCAGCTTAGATCTGTGGATTCTTATCAATTGATATGAAAAGTAGCAAATATGGACAGAAATATGTTCCTTCCATTTTGGAAGTTGATTCATAAGAATTAGAGGGATTTAGCCTCTTGATGAACCCATAAAACCTTTTTACTGTTAGGAAAAAAAGCATTCAGTCTCATTGAGGGGAGAATCTATAACGTGACATCTGGGAAGAAAATAAGATGGGATAAAGCTTGCATGGTGGTGGAAATGACAATTTTTGATTAACAAATTGTCAGCATGGGGCAGAGCCCTTCAATTTTCAGCAATTGAAATCCCAGCATTAATCAGCTTTTGTGGAATGCCACCCGCTGTTCGCACAGCAGCGAGGAGGCAGTAATGAAGAACTGCAGAACTGGCGTTAGATCAGAGATCCTGCTGACTGGAGTGTCTTTATTTCGTGGGAAGACTGTTTTGTTGTTACTCAGGAATTGGCCGAAACATGTCATATCCTCATTTTCTGTGAGTGCTTTCTTTCAGGACAATAAATGGTGCTAATAAGGTGACAGGCCTCCCACCAAGTAGAACTTTGATATATGTTGTGTGAGCGCATTAATGTAAAATCAGAATTACAAAAACACAGGGAGTGTTCCCCACTCATAACTGTCATTTTATGTAACGCAAAATAAATCATACAATCTCGTTGGCCCCAGGAAGCATAAACCACTGATAAAATAATGACTTGGGTTTTTATAAATTAGTTTAATTAATCCACTTCTTTATTGCTTATTAGGTTCCTGCAATGCCAATGCACAAGGCACTGCAGAGACTAAATAGATGCACAGGCGTAGCCCTGGTGTGCAACAGCTCATAGTATCCACATACACTCCATTGTTTGGTCCACATGTTTTTACTTCCTCTATACTCTTGGTCTATTGAATAAATGTGCCAGTATTACTCATATGTGAATGTGACACTCCTAACTCCTCTGTCTATAAGCTATTGTTTTGTGCTTTTTTCCTAGAATTGAGGCTAGGACGGCTAGTTCATCCAGTACTCTTGGTCTGTCTTGGTACCAAACTATACAGTTTCAGAAAGGTTTTTCAAGGCTAAGTAGTATATAGTCTGTCACCTAGAGAAAGAACAAAAGAAACTGATGGACAGGATCAGATATTATGATCTGGTATTGTCTATAACCATGAGCAGTTCCATGGAGCAAACAAGAATGTGAGATGGAAGTTAAATCATTTGTGGTTTAAAGAAAAGAGAGCCAACCACGGGCTGTTCTCAGTAGAGTGGTTTAGTAATTTGTGATGCAAATGTCAAATAGGAGGCCTTAAATTGGGGTGGATGACTGGGCTTCAGAGAGCATGTGAACATCCTGAAATTATAAATAACCTTTAATATGTAAGAAGCCGTGTGTTTTCTTGAGGAGATAGTCTACAACCTTCACTGGATTCTCCAAAATAATTATGAATCCTAAAAACAGTTATGAACTATTGACCTAGGACGGGGTTGGTGGATTTTTTTCTGAACAGAGCCAGGTAGTAAATGCTTTAGGCTTTGAAGAACATACAGTCTCTAGAAACAAATGGGCATGACAGTGTTCCAATGCAGCTTTATTTACAAAGCCAAGGTAGCCCAAGGGCCATGGTTTTCCTCCCTCTGGCTTATGTTTTGATTTGGTAAAATAGAAATTTCAAAATTTTCATTTTTTGCACATTCATAGAGGGCTTAATGTATGGAATAGTATTTCCAGAGAGTTCAGCTGAGGGGTTTAGATTATGGTGGGGAAGGGTGGGCTGGGTCAGAGGCCCAGAAGTACTAAGCAGAAGGGATGAGGGTAGAGAAGGGATGGCTTTCCAGGTAATCTCTTTGAGGAGAGTGGCCACTGGGCCTCATGGCCCGCCGACTTCTCTTAGGTGATGTTACTCCTAGCAACTACAGTTTCTGCAGTCGTCAGACTTTGGGTGTTCTTTCAGGCTGAACCCCTGCAGTCAAGGAACAGGATGGTGTAAAACCCTTATTGTTACTCAGTCTTATAACCAAAATCCCTGGTTATGGTTATTTTCAGCTCTTGTGTCTTAGCATCATACTTGTTTGCCATAATTTGGTTGGGATCTATAATAACGTAGTCATACATTTCCATAGGGTTTATGGGCTTCAGAACAGCTTATAAGGTACTTTCAAGCACATGATCCCATACAATGCCAAGCATTTTCCTTTTATAAACTTACTGCTTTTCTCTTATGATTTCTTTGCAATTCTGGGAAAAGTCAGTTTAAGAAAAGAGAGTTTTATTTTTGGTTAATAATTTCTGTTTGATTACCATATTTATTAAGTGGAAACAAAAACACATTGAGGGGGGTCTAAGATTTGAAAAATAAGTCTGGGCAGGAAGAGGCAAGGTGTACCCCTTGTCAGTTTTCAATGATCCTGCATGAATCAAGGTGAAACTAATTTTAGCAAGTTGGGTTTTCATGCTGTTCTCTAGACTTGATGATGGCTTCCTTCAACTCTTTGTATTTTCACTTTTAATGTAGTGTTCACCAGGGCAGGAGTCTGTAATCTCTCATTTAGCTTTGTGACTCTTCGAGATTGGGGGAAAGTGGCAGATATTGTGAACATTTAGCCAGTAATGTAAAGCTCAGTTTGGAAGCAGCAAAAAGAGGTAGAGAGCATGAAGTGTTGAAACTTAGCCTCTTACAGATGCTCAAGCTTAAGTAAGCTTCGTAACAGCTCCGGAAACCCATTTTCCTCTGTTAACAGTGACAGCTATGATACCCACTTGCCTGGAACAAGAAAGACATTCAACAAATATGAGGCTTTCATTTCTTTCTCTTAGCTGAATTATTGTTTACACTTGGCATTAAACTGAAGTTTGAAAGTGTAGAAAGGGTGTAAAGAGGTCACTCATCCCTGGCAAACTAGCCTTGGTATTGGGCAAGTGTTAAATAATGTGACCTGTGGTATTTTATACTTTCCTGTTATCCTGATAGTAATTTGATCCATTAAATGTTTTTAGAGAGATGACAACATTTTAATATCATTGTAAGTTATTCTAAAGTATACAAAATTAAATGAGGGCTTTGAAAGTTGAATCTATCTACCAAGAATTTAATCTTTTGGGAAATGCAGAATTGTTTGGTCAGATGAAGGAAAGAAATTTTCAGGATTCGTCAATGAGATATTCTTTTTATGGGAAGAAAAAAGGAATAATTCTTTGTAGTTTGAATGACCTGATACCACCAAGCATATCTGTGCAGACTCATCCTCTCTCCTTTCCTTTAGCAGACACATTGATTATCGAGAGCTCTGTCATTGTATACAGCATTTTGATTAAAGGGCTTCTTGTATTGTTCACCTTTTATTACACAGACTGACCTGGTGTTTCTTGCTATCTCTTTCAGTGGCTTTGCAGGTACCATGAAAAGAATACCCTCAGAAAACTGCTTCTTTCTTAGTTTCCTCTGTTAATTGGCTTATAGTTATAGTGCATGGACTTCTTTTTAAAGGATTCTTTTTTTTTTTTTTAATATATCTTTACTGATTTCAGAGAGAGAAAGGAAGAGGGAGAGAGAGAAATAGAAACATCAATGATGAGAGAGTCATTGATTGGCTGCTCCTGCACGGCTCCAATTGGGGATCGAGCCCGCAGCCCAGGCATGTGCCCTGACTGTGATCTCCTGGATCCTAGGCCGACGCTCAACCGCTGAGCCACGCCTGGCTGGGCAGATTCTTATTTCTTCAAACAAGAATAATAAATTTGGGGAAAGAGTTTTCTTAAACAAAAAGTTGGTCACTTTATGACAAGTTTTAGGAAATACTTATGTAGATTTAATACCTAGAATGTACCTAAAGAAAGATTCATTGATATCATTAAGATCAATATATTTTCCTTTTCTTTCTGATGCTAAGTCTTACAGGCATTTTCACACCATGATTTCTGAGTGCTGCATTTGGAAGATTCTTTCAAGTTGGCATGATAGAAATATCACTCTTGACCTTGTTTTTGAAGGATGTTTTAACTTTACTAATTAAGCAGTTACTCAGTGAAGCTCTCTTGAGAGTAAAGGGCCTTTGATTAGGAAAATTTCCTAATTGGGTAGGACCTCTCATCATAAAACAGTCATAACATGTTGATTATAGTTGTACCATTAGGAATTCCATTGCTTAACACAAATGGATTATGAAATAATTTGATTAACCTAAGTCAATTTTAGCCTAGAGATATTTGGAAACATAACAAAGACCAAGTCACCTTAGCAATCCAAGAGCCTAAGGAAAGAGGATGGGCTTTTGATTCATGATAGCAAAAATAAATATTGTACAACAGAGTTTGGGTTTTTATATAGTAGCAATCCTCCAATGATTGCTAATGTCTAATACCTATTTTTCTCTGTCTCTTGACTTGCATTTAAAATTTTTTATGAAAATATTCATGAATACACAAAAGAAGAATTGTATGTAGAATTCCTGTGTACCCCTCATCCAGCTGTATAATTATCAGTATTTTGTCAATATTGTATCATCAATCTGCTCCACTTTTTTGTTTGCTGTGATGATTTAAAATCAAATCCCAGGTATATTATTTCACCTATAAACACTTAATCATTCACCTCTGTCAGTATATGCTAAGACTTACATAGGGCTCCATTTCCTCATTTCCTAGAGATACTAAAGGGTTTACCTGCAGCTGTGCCTTTCATATGAAAACCAACCAATCCAAAGCCCATACTTTCCAACCACTTCCCTTCACCTAGCTTTTACACTCCACACCACTAATCTGCCTGCCCAGGTCACCACAGGGCCAGGTACCAGACAATTAGGGACAGCCTCAATGCCCTAGAGCCCACAGAAATTTTTCAAATGAGCCAATTCTAAGCCTGCTTATTCTGTTTCACCCATTTCTTCCTGTGGAAACCACAATAAAGGCTCTTGCCCATGTGGATTTTCTTCTTACTCCCTCTGCCCCTTGGCTGACCTTGGTGCTTCTCCATGTGGCCCAGTGTGGTGTGGCAAGCCCACTTCCCTTGGGAACTGTGAGTAGAACATATTCCCTTTTCAATGGATTCACCATACCTGGATAATAATACATCCTACATTTTAAAACAGGATAGTAAAGGCTGAGTAAAACCTCTTGAGAGTAGCACAGATTAAGTCAGTGCAACTTCTCCTGTAATCTGCCTTTAACCATATATGCTACTGTCCAATGTGAGTGTATTAATGTTGTCGATCAGTATGATTCATGGATTCCACATTTGTGAATTTGCCTACTTGCTAAAATTTATTTTTAACCCCCAAATCAATATTCCTGGTGCTTTCTTGGTAATTTGTAGACATGTGCAGACTGGTGACAAATTTGAGTTGCTGAAAGTGCATGTTTACAGCTGAGATCCAATCTTTTTTCAGCTCTCATACTAAAGAAGTATCCTTTTTGTGATCTATTTAATGGCATGTTTTTCACATTTCTGTGATTCTTTTGTGTGATTTTGCTGTTTGAATGTCCCCCAAACATTGTACTGAAGTGCTGTCTAGTATTTCTAAGTGCTAGAAGGCTGTGAAATGCCTTATGGAGAAAATACGTGTGTCAAATTAGCTTTGTTTAGGCGTTTAGGCATGAGTTACAGTGCTGTTGGCCATTAGTTCAATGTTAATGAATCAACAATATGTATTAACCAAGGTGTTTTTAAATTGAAACTCATATAAAAAAGGTCATGTATTGATCAATTGACAAAAATTTTATGACTGGAGGGAGGCTTGAAGGAACCTAACCCAGTGTGTCCCTTAGAAGCAATGATTATGTACTAATCCAGTGTTTGCAGCAGTGTTATAGAACATAGTCATCATGAGTAAGGACAGCCAACATTGCTTGGATTTGCTGAGGATATCATGCTTGTGAATTTTATTCATCCATTGATTAAATTTACCAACTCATTCCATGTTATTTGCACTATATATCCACTTCTCAAATATGACATTAAAATGCAGACTTCCCACCATGAAAAAGTAAAAATGTCACACAGGTGGTTTAGGGATCTGCTCTTGTGCTTTGGATCAGGGGGCACAGTATTTCACTGTTTTTCTTTTCCTTCCTTAGTCTCCACAAAATAGAAGTATTTGGCTGCCTTGCTCTTACCTCCAGGAGCATAGGTTCCCTGGCCCTTCAGTGTCCACGCCTGCAGATCTTGAACATCGGGAGAGTCCCCAAGGTTTCTGAGACCTGCCTGGTCGGGAGCCTGGAGAACTTACGAGAAGTAACTGCACTTAATGTTGCTGGCCTCAAAATGGTGAGACTTCTTGGACTCAGACTGACTTTTTAATTGGTCTTTATATCCTATGTTTTCAGAGCATGAAACTCGTGTTGCTCTCATGGCTTTCACACCTCATCATGAAGCAATGCTCTGAAATGGGCATTGAAGGGGGAAAAGAACCCCATAGTACCTGTGTGATAGAAAAGGTTTGGACGTAGGATTATTTCTACTCAAAAGATATAGAAGTCGACCCATTAACTGGATCTTTTGTTAGTTTTGAAACGGAACTAATATTTAAGGTAATTCAGTTAAAACTATTGAACAAATAACACATAATGATGATGATGATATCTGTCATTTATTGAGCCCCTCCCATGCTCCAGGAACTGTATGAGGCACTAGTTACATTAACTCATTAGCTTGCCATCTTCCCTGTGTGAGAAGTAGCATTATCCCCAGGAAGAGTCATTGAGATTCTAGGAGTCGGAAGAGGCACAGCACTGGTCACAAAGCCGTTAAGCCTGGACCCAGGCTTGCTGATACCTTCGCCTCTCCATACCCCACTGGCTTCCTTCTGTGTGGAAGGAGGAGGCCTGCCTTCTTCCTCTAGATATGATTAGCCAGAAGGTGATGTCACCAGGGGAGAGGCTGATTTTTACAAGCTGAATGCTGATTGCAATTCTGTGAACTTGTAGTGGACGGTACTTCTGACCGAGAACAGATTGTTATGCTTTTTGATACTGGTTGATTGGAAGCCAGAGAAAGAATATTCCGATATAAGCAGTTCAATTATAAATTTTATGTGAGTGGTTTCCTTTTTTATAGCTTCATCTTGGGCTCTGACGTGTCCTTACCTTGAATTCTGCTCTGAATGAAGTAATGAGGGAAGAACAACACTGTATTTCTTTTTCTTTCTAATCAGAATGTCATGTCCTTGAAAGAAATCCTCCATTAAAAGTTGACTGTCTGCTCTTAGCTTGCTTGATGATATATTTAGATATGTTTGGGGAAGTCTTTTACAAACTCAAAATTCTGGGAAGGAGTAAGCTCTCATTCTTAGTCTCTTTTAACTCAAAACTGCAACTACACGCAGCAACAATAGCTTAATTTAACTCAATTTCTAGGCATTCACTTCCTATATGTGTGTATATCCATCTGTATATAAAGGGATAGGACTTTCAAAAGCCTATCTATTATAAATTATGACAGGGAAAATCTGGGTCTGTGTTCAGTGCTTAGTACCATCCCAGTTGCATTTAGGTGATTATTAGTGATTTTTAAATAATAATGATGATATTAGGGAGTGGAATAAAATCTTCATATTAATAGAGTACTAAGTAGTCATTAATATAATGGTTAAAAAAACATAACAAGTTGTGGTTAACATAAGCAGAAAAATCACATAAAATCTTGGGGTTAATCATAGGTTAGATTTGATAGTTTTATGTTTATGAGGTTCCAGTTTGGTATGCTTTAATCCTCAATTTCTTAGTGATTCATAACTCATTTTATTCTAAGAATAATTTAAAACTGAACCCACTAGGCCAGTGGGTTCAGTTTTAAATTACTCAGTGGGTTCAGTTTTAAATTACTTGACATGAACTTTAGAATCTTATAACTAATTCCATTTTATGTCATTAGTTTATCAAGGTCTTTCTTATTTTATTTTATTATTAGAGAACCTGGGTGCTTGCATCTGATGACTGACTTATCGGTTTAATTCTCAACTGAAAGTGCTTTGGAAACAATATGGGCTTTGGAACCATCAGTCCTAGATATGACTGTTAGCCTCCAAAAGACATTTAACTCCCACCAATTCCTTACTTGTAAAGTGGGGATATTAACATCTATTTTGTAGAATCACCACAAGGATTAGAGCTAGTGCATATTAGGTGCCTCGCTCGGAATCTGACACTCATTGGGCAGTCCTCAAGTGAGAACTATTAATATTACGGCGATGATGATGATTATAAAACCTCTGAAAAAAATGCACATTTTAATCTCTAACACACTTGATTCATTGCCCTGTCTTCTCTGTGATTGAAAATAAATTCTTGTTTGTTTCCTCCTGTAGGTGAGGGACCAGATCGTTCATCTTATTGTGACGCTGTGCCCTAAACTGGACAGTCTGGTGCTCAGCTCCTGCTCTCGGGTAACAGACGTGAGCTTGGTGGAAATCAGCACCTACCTGCGAGCCCTCAGGTACCTCCCCCTCTGTGCGCCTCCTAACCAGACCCCAGCAGAGTGCTCACATCCTTTTTCAGGACTGTGGCTTTGGTCTCTTCATTTTTCTTTTCTTAAATCACTGGAATAACCAATAGACTCTGGGTGATGTATAAATTAGAAGCTGAGGCTCTGCCTGGTACATTTCTGTGTCTTGGCAGAGCATCCAGCATCCTTCTGTGAAGTCACCTGACCTGTCAAAACTGATTGGAATAGAATAAAACAAAGGAAAAGCTTGGGGATGTGTGAGATTTTGTTTGACCAAAGATTTTATTTTGAAGGACAAATTTAGGCTATAATTTCAACAACAGCACTGTGTGCATGCTGTATTCCTAAAGGGCCTGCCTTGCATTAACAATAAATGGTTCTACCACCTCTTCCTTTCATCATCAATCGTAACAAGAAGTGGGATGGTGTGAAGAGGTGAGGGGAGGCGGGGTAGTCATAGAGGAAATGCCCTCCATAGCGGGAGCCTCCCTGCCCATGAGTATTCACCAGAGAAAGGCGTGGCATTAAAAGCGATGCTCTAAAGGGTCTGAGCCACAGCACTATTTGCTTAATTTATTCTCGTCTGCAACCCTTTCCTCCACTTTTTTTTAACCATGAATTACAGAGCTGCAAAGGACAATGGGTAGCAACCACCTGTCTTTATGTAACATGGTGTAATCAGCCTCTGTTCCAGTTACTATTGCTGCATAACCAACCACCCTGGAACTGAGTGGTGTAAAACAACCATCTTATTAGACTCACAGATTCCGTGGTTTGTGGATTTGGAAGGGCATAGGAATGATAGATAGCTTATCTCTGTCTGGGACCTCAGCTGGGAAGATTAAAGGTTTGGATGACTTAATAGTTCGTTCTAGAATCATCTGGAGGTTCCTTCACTCACACATCTAACAACTTGAACTCTGGACTCAGCTGATACTTTCAACCAGAGAAACTACACATGGCCTTCCCTGATGGTTTGGGCTTCCTCCTAGCGTGTCAGCCTCAGGATAGTGAAACTTCTGACATGGCTGCTCAGGGCTCAAGGATCAGTTTCCCAGGAAACGAGGAGGAAGCTACATCATCTTGTGTGAACTAGCCTTGAAATTCATGTAGTGTCATTTCCTCTGTACTCTATTGATTGAAGGAATGACACGTGTGCCCAGTTTTATAAGAGGGCATTTAGATATAACCTGTCAATTGGAGGAATGTCAAATAATTCTGCAGTCATTTAAAAAAAGTTGCCACTACCCACTCCAGAGTTGAGGCACCTAAGAGTCAGAAACGATCAATAACTTTACATAACTTCTAAATTAATTATAGACTTAGAATTTTTGAGCTGAAGAAAACCTTAAAGATCCTCTAATGCAAACACTTGTTTAAATAATGAGGATATTATCCAGGCTGAGAGATGCGGTGATGTGCCCAAGCTCACATAGCTAGGCAATGGCAGGGCTGGAATGAGATCCTCAGGCATCTAACAAGACCTCTCTCCACTGCACTGAATGAGTGGCAGCAATTGAGCAGCGCTCACCCCAAAGCACTCTCTCTCATGGAAGAGAACTTTGAAATGGAAATGGTGCCAGCAGTAGCATCGAAGACTGCACAAAGTGGTGACCACAGCTAAAAACATGAGGGGTAGAGCAATAGCTGGGAAATCCATCAATATGCTACTCTGCTGATACTACAACCTTCTGTTTGATTAGCACTCTCACAGACGCATGTGTATTTAATCATCACAGTAACTCTAAATGTTAAGCAGTTATTCCCCCCCCCACTTTTTTTCCAAGGAAAACTGGGGCTCCAAGGAATTAAGTAACTCGACCAAATATGCCTGGGTAGAAGATGGCAGTGTGGGCCTCCACATCGTCGTCTGGCTGCACATCTTCGGCTGTAATTTTCTGAATGGGAAACTGTTTTAATCTCTAACATGCAACATATAAAGACAGGGGTACTTTGGCTCTATGGAAGTTTACATTCTAAGAGGGAAGGTCGTGAATATCGTGGAATGTGTTGTAGGACATGAAGCCAGCACTGACCCCAGCCCCTGACCCCATCTGGTGAGCTTTCCATGACCCAAGAAAGTCCTCTTTCCTTTAGAAGAGGGAAAGGGCGTAAAGGGCAAGCAGTGCCACTCCCGCTGCCAGCGGTGCACCCCTTCTTGGATGGCTCCCATCCACGTCAAGCAGAGACTTTCAGAAATGGGTGTTTGCTTCCATGGAGAAGCATGGCACGCGAAGTATAGTGGTTCCTGGAAATAAGGTCCTAGAGGAGAAGACCCTAAAGGGGATTTTTGTCTCATAAGCTCGAAGGGTTATGAACTGATTCTTCAAGGTGACTTTAGAGATGAAAGAAGAAAGATTAATAATATGAAATGTAAATAATATAAACAATAAAAATTAATAACATGATTATTATTATTATATCTGTGTAGATGTCTATATATACAAGCTCTTCTCTATTATGAAAGATAAGCTATTTTTGCTCTTGTAAAAATTTAATAATGGTGTCTCAAATAGCTTTTCATTTAGAAAAGCCTTTATTTCTTGATTTTGATATTTAAGAATACTTAAATGAAAGCAAACATATTTGAGCTTTATTTGAACTCTGATCATGGAAATCTTATTTATGTTATCTTTAATACCTTTTAAAAATAATTTTCATGATCAGGACATTCTATGAAAATCTACGTAAGGCTAAGCCTGTTTAGGCACTTTGAGCTCATGGTACTTAACCAAGAAGATGTGGGAAGCATAGAAGACAGAGCCCTGTCTCTGGGAGTGTGAGCACTGCAGTGTGGTTTGAGTTGCATTGGCACATGTGTTCTTTATAATTCCATTGAAGTATCCTTTCCTTTCAGCTAGTTAGTCAAATATGAGGCTAATGTTTCTCCACACAGAAACACCAACTCTTGAATAACTAACTAGAAGAGGGGAAACTGAGTGTGCCAATTTGTGAAAAACTCCTATTCAGTCCTTTGTACTTGAACTCTACAGGTATCTCGATGTGAGTGGATGCGAGCAGGTAACCAATGCAGGAATCCATGCGTTGGCCAGAGGCTGCCACCAGCTCAAGTATCTGGACCTAAGTTCTACAGGGATAAGCAAAAGAGGGTAGGAACTGTGTAGATTATGCTTTTTATCCAATTGCTTTAAGAAAATGAATCATGAGTCAATTACCCTTTTCAGTTTATTTAAGGTCAGTGTTGGGGAAAAGCCCTAAAAGCCTAAATTCAGGATTGATACCAAAGAACTGACCCATAGTCTAATTTAAATTCATAAGAGCTTTAGTAAGAGAAACTTACATCCACGGGCAAAGCATCTCTCTCCCAGTGCTGGCGGCCAGGAAAAATCCACACCCCTCCCAGGACAGGATCTCTTTTAATGGGGGGTTAATAGTAAAACCGTACGGTGGGTAGTCAGGTAGACCACCAGAAAGGACAACGTATTCTTAAGTTAACAGATAACACGAGGCAGTTATCACACTCCACACGTTCATTAACCTCCTTCCTGGGGGCCTGGCGTGTGTCTTGGATGGCATTCTGATTTTCTGCGTATTCAGCCAAGCCTGAGAGTTAAACTGTCACAGAGGGTTAAACAGAGAATCCAGCATTTCCCAGACGCCTTTGCTGCTGGAACCATATTGCATCTAAAGTGAGTTCCCCTACAACCAGTGATTTTCACATTTTATGTGCATCAGGATCCCATGGAAGACTTGCCAAAACAGAGTGGTGAGCCCCACCCCTGGGTTTTCTCATTCAGTGAGTCAGGGGTGAAGGCCCCCAAATTTCTAACAATTTTCCAGGTGATGATGATGCTGTTAGTCCAGGAGCCATCCTTTGAGAACTAGTGATTTAGGTTGTACAGAGAGATCCCTTGTCCTGGAAGAGGCTTTTTTACTCTGAGAACCTAGGAAGGGCTTACATCACAGCAAAGCATACAATTTTGGACGTGCTTCAGCTTCACCTTGCTGGCCCCAGCCTCTCTTCTCTTTCTCTCCTCCCCCAATCAGGAGGAAGAAAAACCTATCCCTGTCCACCAAAGGTGGCAGAACTATCACATGTTATTCTGCAGATTCTCTCCTCCGACAAGAGTCAGTAAGGATCATTTCACCAACACCCTAGCGTCTCTTCAGGGAGTAATTCTGGTGTCAGATGTTAAGATAATGACGTTACTTTCACCAGTTATTATTAAATACACATCAGAATAACACTAATAATTCTCTGGATTTATCTACTATTAGTATTTCTCTAAGAACCTCAAAATGAAACTCTGACATCTTTACCTTATCATTTTTACATTTTTGCTTGATTTTTATGGTTTGGGAATTTTAATTAGGTGTGTTCATCGTGTGCATTTCTTTCAGGAAGTTCTGTTTGCAGTGTCAGCATAGTTGGGAGGTCAGGAGCAGGAGGCGAGGAGGGACGGGGTGAGGTTAGTGGATAGGCAGGGTCAAGGTAAATCTGAGGGCTGAGTTTTTAAAAACTTTGTGAAAAGCTCATTTGATTATCTGTTTTAATAACTTTTTGCCCTCTTTCTCCTTTCTAGAGTTTGTTCATTGGCTAATTATTGTCATATTAGTTTGGAATGTGTGAAACTCAGTTTCTGCAAGGATGTCACCCTGGATGTGGTTAAAAAACTTTGCAAAAACTGTAGACGGTAAGAGAATGGTGATTTGGCCTCTTGTGTCTCTTTTAGTCTTAAGTCTCACCACGAAGTGAAGAGAGACCTTGATAATAATGTGCTTTGGTTTGTGCTTCTTTATAAATCCTCATGGTTGTTTCACCACCACTCCCCTTTTTAACACAGAGTTCTAGCAATCATTAAATATTTCCCAGAAAATACTGACTTCATTTAAGACTAAACCAAGTTTTCATGACCTCAAATAGCAGGAAATATATTCCTTTGTACTGTGGAATTCATAAAAAAGTTCTGAAAAAAATATTTGGAAAAATTTAAGTGAAATACCTATCAGTTACATTGGCCCTTTCCTTAGAATACCATTGACTAGAATTACACAAGATGAGAAAGAAAAACATCTCAGGACTTATCAGAGTAGAAGTGACCATTTTAGGTCTCCCGTATTTCAAAAACGACTTCATTAGGTCCTAGTCCACTCGGTGAAATCTGAGGGTTTTGAGTGTAGTCTAAGATATTTGTAATGAATTAATCTTTCATGAAATGGGGGAATCCAAAGAGCAAATACTTCTATAAAAAACCCTGGGACTTTTAGGTTTTAAAACCAGTGAAACAGCGGAACAGTTTGAAGAAATTTAGTTTGCCAATTGTAAACATCTTGTAAAAATTAACTAATAATTTACTATTGGAAAACAGGAATTGAGAGCTTAAAAGACACTTAAATCTACATTGTTTTGAAAATCCTCTTTAAAGGTATGGCATTCTCAACAAATGTGTTGGCAGGCAAAGAAATCTGTCTTCTACCATCTTGTTGTATGGTGCAAATGTGACCTCTTACTTATTTTTTTAAAGCTAGCTTTCCATTTTATTCACCCACCTTCTATAACACTAAAGACTTGCAAATTAAGGAATACATGTAACATCATTAGAAGTCTTGATTCTGTATTTCCGATTACTACAGTAATGAAGAGTTAGTGTCCTAGTTCATTGCTAAGCTGAGACTCCGGGGCATTGGTGAAAAGAGCCTTATTTGAATTTCTCATCCTTTGAATACTGAATTCTAAAATGCTTTCCAGAGGAATAGGAATGGTTTTAGAATTTTATAGATCTCCTTCTGATTGATCCAGTTTATCTCATTTTGTACTTCTGGGAACAGGAGCTTAATCTTTTTTAGTTTAAAAAAGAGATTAATCTTTAAACATCTCATATTATAGAATTGAGAACAACTTTCTTGCCACAGAGAAATGTACAGTTCTGCATTATTTTGGATGAATATAAATGTATCTCTGATCTAACAATGCACATACTGCATTCCCTGGAACTAAAAGTAGTTTTTGAGTGTGTGAGATCAAATTCACAGGCTTCCCTAGGAAGAAACCCACTGTGGTCTGTCTATTGTTACAATATAAATTTGGGAATATAAAGTTCAGCATGCCCTAAAAAGTTCTAAAATAACTAGTAAATTAATAACAAGGAAATATTGACATGATTATCATTCCAATATTACCAACATTAAAATGAACATAACTGCCTAGTAGTTGTTTATAATTTATAAATCCTGCCTACTTTCAAAAAGCCTTAGGGACTTTTATAGTTAAAACACACATGTACACGCAGCCATATAGCTGAGCAATTCAGAGTTATACCAAAACATTTGATCAGAAGCCAGCTAGAGAAAGAGCAGAAATGGAATTGAGATCAAGCTGAGCAACACAGTTTAACACTGAAGATGAGTTGGAATTGCTGGCAGAGGGTGCAAAATGAGAAAAAGTTACTCTTTTTTGCTTTCTAAACAGAGGCCTGGTTGGTAATTCTTCACTAAAGGCAAAATTAACACATTCTAATAAGAATTTATCAGAGGATTTTTCTAAAATACCAAGAAACTGAAAAGTTTAACAATCAGGAAAAATTGCACAAGATTGTCATCCATTGGTATTTTCTTGTTTTTCAAAATGTTAAATAAATAAATTACCATAATAGAATTTCCACATCCTTCCTTTGCTCTGTCACCATGACTTCACTTTTTTTCCGGTAAGTGGAATTACTATGTTTTTATTGGGTTTGAAGAGTTTTTAGAGGCACTGAAAGTAGAAGACTTGTTTGAAAATAAGGAGACTCTCGTCCAATGCATTAAGTTAACTTGTGCCATGAGATTAGTGAAGCATGTGCTTCCCTCTTTTCTTCATATAGAGCAGGGTTGGCAAACTTTTTCTGTAAAAGGCCAGTGAAAAAATATTTTAGGCTCTGCAGGTCATATGTATCTATTGCAACTACTCAGCTGTAGCATGAAAGTGAATGAGCATGACTGGTTCTTATAAAACTTTATTTATAGACAGTGAGTATCTTTCCCATAGGGCCCAACACAGCTGGTCTTTAATTTTAGATATTCTCATCATTCCTTCACTAACATGACAAAATATACTTGTTATTCTCAAGTTTGATGCTGTCTTTCTCATTTGAGAAACATAAAGTATTAGTGAAAGTAATTTTAAAGATTTTTTCATGCCTTTATAATGCTAAGAATCTACGCTCAACTGTATCTCCTCCACATAATCTGGTCTTTTTTTTTTTTTTTTTAGATTGAAGATTCTCCATCTTTATGGCTGTACCATCACCTCTGACCTGTTCAAAATAAAAGAAACTTACAAAAGAGTTAACATATTTCATGATATTTCTGCCCTTACCTAACATTTTTTAGGAAAATAAAATTTTTAGCAACAAGGGCTTTGAAAAATATACTTAATTAAATATGCCCAGAAATTTTCCAAATTAAAGTGAGATATAAATTATTTTTGAATTTAGATGGAAATAGATAATCAAGTAATAATTGTATGTGAAATTTTGGCATCTGATTATCAAAATAATACATTTTTGTATCCCAAATTACCTTCCTCCCAATAATGATAAAGTAAAAAAGCCAAAATTTTAAATATTGGTATTTTCTTATTTGCATTATTGGTTTAAAATATATTTAAAATTTTACCTGAGATTACTAATTGGTACGTTGCAATTCACTTCTCTTCAGTCATTCAGTGTGCTACGAGAGAAAAATAAGTTGGATAACTCTGGAAGGAGTATTTTCTCTCTTATACCCTTGCGCCATGGTCTTATATGTACTACAACAATGTCACATGTATTGATTGCTTCAGGGCTTGTGTCAGGGCATTACAGTTGCTTCGGGGTAGCCCGCATGTCCCATAGGGTCCTTTAACTGCACACAATGCCATGCCCTTAGACTTGAACCTCTGTAAAGGCTGCTTCGTGCCAAGGAAGTAGATGTGCACTGCTTTTGGCCGGGTTACCCAGACACCGAGATGAGGATTCCTATGAATGGGGAAAGTTAGGGGAGTGGGGCAGCAAGGGCTGGAAAGGGAAGGGGAGTAAGCAATAGCGCAAGGCTGGCATCAAGCAACGCCACCCAGTAGGTTAACTGTCTCAGTCCCGCTGCTGAAGATTGTGCAAGTCAACTCAGAGCTGTTCTACGCAGAGGCCAAGGGAGCTTGAACACTGGTCATTGTTCAAGGCCTACTTCCAGAAGAAATACAGATCGCCAGGCACCCATGGCTCTCTGGACACACAGGCAAAGCCGACTCTAGCAGCCTGAGGGCAGTCCTGCAGCAAGGGCGCAGGGGTGGTGGTTGGGAGGAAATGCGCAGGGGACCTGCGGGGTGGGGCGGGGCAAGGCGGCATCCGCTCCGGGCACTGTGAGGGGAAGCATGCAGCGCACTGACTCGGATGGCCTGGGTTTGAAGAGTACTTCTGTGAGCTGTGTGATTTTAGTCGTATCACTCAATCTGAGATTTAGCTTTCTTGTCTCTAAAATTAGGAAACCTCCCTCATGAAGGATGTTTAAAGGGTTAAATATGATTGCATTGGGCAAAACAGAGAAAGGATCCTGGGCAGAGGAAACAGCATGGAGGAAGTACAGAGTCTTAAAAAAGCGCTTAACGTTTGGGAAACAGTATGGCTGAATGGCAGGGCCCGTGCGCAGTGGATAAGGTGGGGTGTGGAGTCTGTGGGGACACTTGGGAGAGAGCCCTCATCTCTCCTTGGAAGGTCAGGGAAATGATATCTAAGTTAAGGTCTAAAGCAGGGGAGAAAGATATCTGATCAGTATGGTGGAGTGAGCTGAAGTGAGAAATAGCCATCCTACTTCAAACATACAGAGGTATAGCAACAGAAAGGGTGTAATAGGAAGCCAAACTCAAGGCCAGGAAGGTGTGGGAGATTAAAGATGGGCACAAATTCTTTATCGCTCCCCTTGTTGAGATGTGGTAACTATTTACTCTGCCTTTGAGTCTGCGTTGGCCTCGGTGACTAGCTTGGCCAATCGAAGGTGGCTGACCTAACATCCTGGGAGTTTTGAGGGTAGGTTATAAGAAGCATTGAAGCTTTGGCCCAAGACTCTTTGAACACTCACTCTTGGAGTTCTGAGGCTCCCTGTAAGAAGTCTAACCATCTTGAGAGGGAGACCATGTGAAGAAGCCCTGATCCCACATGGAAAGTGAGAGCTGAATTAAAATTTAAAAATTTGTCATTATAATTCACCACATTAACAGAATAAAGGAGGAAGAAACATGATCATCTAAAAACATTCTGGAAGCATCTAACAAAATGTAAAATTCACTCGTGATAAATATTCTCAGCAGTGTAGGAATAGAGGAGAACTTCCTAAACCAAGTAAAGGGCATCTTCAAAAAGGGTGGGGACATCTATAGTTAAGTCCAGCCGGAGAATCTCACTCCTATCTGCTGGGACAGAGTCCTGTATAGGATACAGTGATCGCAAGAGTGAATATCCCAGCATATTCACAGGTCCCACTCACTTGGAAAGGGGAGGAAGATTATACAGAGCATGTACACCAAGGGGTGGGGATTTGGGGTCCACTGTAAGGTCATTCAGCTTATGAAGTTGGCTGTTTTTAATTGTCCAGGAGTTAAACTGGGGTCAATGTGTTTTCACTGGACTTGATTTCTCTCTGTCTCCACTTTCTGCATATATAATAAAATACAGACTTTTATCTTAATTGAGAGGAGCAAGATGTATGAGATACACAGTTTGCTAATGTGGGAAAATGATATGAGCTTTGCTTGGTCATCACATAATGGGATCAGAAGTTTGAAACACAATGCTTCTCGCTCAGTTCTGGTACTGAACGCCTACTCAGCTCTGGTTTGCAAGTTGGTGTTTGATAGTGTTTGGAGGATTATAGAGATAGATAAGTTTTTATAATGAAAGATTTATCAGAGTCTGATAGCTGCCAACACACACACACACACACACAACAACAACAACGCTATATATTGATTATAAATACAATATGCAATCCAAGAGGAAGGTCATCTGGATCTATAATGCTGTTATTTAACAAAACACACAGATAGCCTGGCCGGCATGGCTCAGCAGTTGAGCATCAACCTAAGATCCAGGAGATCATGGTTCCATTCCCAGTCAGGGCACAGGCCCGGGCTGCCGGCTTGATCCCCAGCAGGGGGCGTGCAGGAGGCAGCTGATCAATGACTCTCATCATTGATGTTTCTATCTTTCTCTCTTCCTCTCCCTTCCTCTCTCTGAAATCAATAAATAAAATATTTTAAAAAATCAATAAAAATGTGATAAAATGTTCACATTTGCTAATTCCAGGTAAGTATATATGGGTGTCATATTATTCTTTTCTCTTTTATCATAGTTACATAAAGAGTAAGCAAATCACTATGATGTAAATTTGCCAACACATTGTTCTCTGTAAAGTCTTCAAATGTTTTCCTATAACTTCCTTAGGAACAGTGAGCCTTGAGTAGATATCAGGAGAAAACTAAGACTCAAGCTGTTGCAGGGGTGCATATGTTTGAGAGAGTTCCTGAACGTACTAATTGGGCCCTCAGTGGCAATGCCATTACTTGGATATCCAGTTTCATCTTAACAGGCTTATCGGATCTTTCTGAGACAGAGTAACTAAAATGATAAGTCAGGCTCTGAGGATGGCTGTTGTACCTGAAAGAAATCCTATAGGGTAGATTACAACAGGCTTCCATTAAAAGCCTCTCCCGCTAGGTGGAGAGGAAGTTAAGGGATGGTGCTCATTCCCTATTATAGGAAATTGGGCCAATTTATGATGTAGTAGCAAGGGATAATTTCTCCTGACTGATGGATCACTCTAGTCAGTGTCGAACATGGGGTTTCCCAAAGTATGTTCTCAGGAGCACAAAAATAGAAACATGGAAAGCCCACAGAAATAGAAACAAAATCAAAACAAAACCAAAAACTGAAAGCTTCCATGTCAAATACATTTAGGGAATATTAGATTAAAACAGCTTTCCTTTATCTCATTCAAGAAGGAATACAGTAGGATTCTTTTCCAACTGTATTTGTGTTTTGGAAATGTATTTAATCACACAACTCTTTCTTCTCAATATCGTTTCACTATTCTGAGAAACACGCTCTAACAAGATTATCTCTGATTTTTAAAACCCTGGAGCAGCCAAGAGAAGCTGATCTTTCTAAAAGTCATGCTGATAACTGGAGGCAGGCTCTCCTTACTTACCAATTGACTGGCTCTCAAAGGCTGCTCTGTTCTCCCTGATTCCTTGCTAGCTGTTTCTGGATGCTGAAATAGAAAAGAAATGCCTGCTATTCCTTTCTTCTCCTTTCTTTCTTCTATTTCTTGAAAAAATTAGAGACAGATTATATAACCTTGGCCTTCCCCTGAGTATACTGCTGGGGACATTCAAAAGCATTCCTCAGTACCTTGTGAATGGCTGTGTAGAGGCATTTCACATTTTAGATAAACAGAGTTCCTTACTCTTTCTAAAAACTCCTATTTTCTCACTGATTTACATGAAAACTTCAGATGGACAGTCAATATGTATTTGTTCCTAACAAATGTCTTAAGCCTCCTCCCTGCTTTCCCCAATCTTTTCTGTTACTTAATGATGTACAAACAAACGCTTAAAAATACAAAAGGCAACCCAATATTTATAGGACTCCTTTGGGAATCTTTTTATAAGCTGAAGAGTCCTTTCAAAATGTGGGTGATTCCTCAAGAGAACAGACTAGAAAGTCCAGAAATAAACTCAAACGCACACAGGAATTCAGTACATGCTAAAGGTGGTATTAAAATCCATGAGGAAGAGAGTGTTGAGTAACTGGTGTTGAGAAAAACTATGTAGAAATCCAGAAAAAAAGTGAAATTGAATCTACAATTCACATTTGACCCAAAATAAATTCTAGATGGATCAGCGTTTTAACATGGAAAATAAAACCATGTAAAAGATTTGAAAAAAAAGCATTCCACCCTGTCACTTGAGCTGACATACATGCTAAACAACATCCTTGTGACAAGTCACAATAAAATTGTGGAAACTGATAGGAAAAGCAGGATCCAACCCTTCCACTGAGGCTGGAGAATGATTTGCTCAGGCAGGAGAGAGAAAAGCTAAGAGATATTTTATACTTACATTTTGTCATCACAGTAAAGAGCTGTAAGGTTAGTTATGTAATCAGTTATGTCATACTTTGGGGACAGTAGTAGTCCTGATGGAGACTAAGGGAGAGGTGTTTGATATAAAAGGTGGGACCAGATTGGAGAGGACTTCCAATGCCCAGATGAAGAGTTTACCCTTGGTTCTCTTTTACTGGGAGTCTTCTGGGGTTTATGAACTAGGCTGCAGATTCTCAGCCTCTGCACTATTTATACTTTTGGTCCGGTAATTCTTTGTTATGCGAGGCTGGCCCTGTGCCTCATAGGATGTTCAGCAGCATTTTTGGCTTCTGCTTAGTATATGCTAGTAGCATCTTCCCCTTTTCCACCTGTGACAACCAAACTATTTCCAGTGGTTGCCAAATGTCTCCTGGGGAACAGAATTACTATCAAGTAAGATGTATTGATCTCTAGAATGACAGAATAATTAGTACTTAAGAAGGACTGCCCAGGTCTGGCCCATGTGGCTCAGTGGTTGAGCTTCTACTCATGAACAGGGATACCATGGCTCGATTCCCTGTCAAGGCACAGGCCTGGGTTGCAGGCTCGATCCCCAGGAGGGGGCGTGCAGGAGCAGCCGACCAATGACTCTCTCTCATCATTGATGTTTTTTTCTCTCTCTCTCCCTCTCCTTTCCTCTCTCTAAAACCAATAAAAACATATTCAAAAAAAAAAAGGACTGTCCAGCTGTTGTAGAATGAGTAGGAGGTCGGCAGGGACAGGAACTGGAGAGAATGTGTTAGACACTCCCTGGTACCCTAGGTATGGTATATTGTTGTAGTAAGGGCCTCCAATAAAGTAGATCTCCCTGTACCCATGGCCTTGAATAGTCGGTACCCTCCCACATTGATGTACGGCCTGGCGTGTGACTTGCTTTGATCAATGGAATATCAGCAAACAGGACACAGGCGGAGGCTTGAAAGGCACCTGTGCCTTCGAACTTACTCTCTCAGCCCTCTGCCGCCACGTCACAAAACCCGTGCTAGCCTCCTGAAGACCTAGCCTCCTGGAGACGGTGTCCAGTAGTGTTGCCATAGACTTTGTTGCCGTGAACATTACTGCCGCAATCATTTTGCAGCAATTTTTTTTACCCCAGAAATAATTGTCTGTGAAGGCAATTTCAACATAAAGATAAAGTAACTGGTTGACAGTTTGGTTTCATTTCTCCATTGACAAGATTCTCAAAGTACTCCCAGTTTTTTATTTATATATATATATATATATATATATCTTTATTGATTTCAGAGAGAGGAAAGGAAAGGGAGAGAGAGAGAGATAGAAACATCAATGATGAGAGAGTCATTGATCGAGCCTGCGACCCGGGCATGTGCCCTGACCGGGAATTGAACCCGGATCGCCTGGATCCCAGGTCAACGCTCAACCGCTGAGCCACGCCCGGCTGGGCCCAGTTTTATATTATATAGATCTTAGCCAGGTTGCATACTGTACTGGGAAATGATAACATGCTGTGTAAGTTTTTGCAAATCTTTCGGTGAGCACAGTCATCCCTTCCACCCATTGAAACCGAAAGTTTACCAAGCTATGGCAAATATAAAAGAGGAGGCTGCTAATTCACAACAGCCTCTGTGAGCATTATCGATTCTTTAGTTGGAAACTGATACCTCTCTTAATGAAGGAAGAAATTTTAGGGAAAAAGAGAAAAAGCGCAATGCCCAACAAGGAGACAAATCAACAAACCAAAGAAGAGTATAGTAGTGTGAACAAAAGACTTCATAGAGCCTGGCCGGGCGTGGCTCAGCGGTTGAGCATCAACCTAGGATCCAGGCGATCAGGGTTCGATTCCCGGTCAGGGCACATGCCCGGGTTGTGGGCTTGATCAATGACTCCCTCATCATTGATGTTTCTGTCTCTCTCTCCCTTTCCATTCCTCTCTCTGAACTCAATAAAGATATATTAAAAAAAAAAAAACTTCATAGACAATGTATTTTCATTTTTGCAATAAAGACTTTTAAAATTTTGTTAAATTTTCATGTTTCATTATGTCTTTTTTAATGTCCCTGTTTTATTTTCTGTTCTTTTATCTTTTTATGGCCAAATTGCCTTACAGCCAATTAATTATGTAGTGAAAATGCTTATAGCAAAGATGTTTACAATGATGCTACTTAGAACCCCTGCAGAAACATGGTGCAGCTAACAGTGAGCACCAACTTCCAGAGACATGACCGAGGCCCTCAAAGACCATGCATCCACAATTAAACCACCATAACTACACGATTCCAGGGAAGCCAGCTGAAAAACTGTCTACCTGAGCCCCGTCCTAATTGATGACAATGAAATTATGAGCAAATATAATGGTGGTTGTTTTAAATCACTAAATGTTGTGTTGTTATGCAGTGATAGATAACTGTTACATTAGGTCCGGAGTAGATTAATATCTGTGGAAATGAGAAGAGGTGTACACAAGACATTTGGAATAATCCATGTTTATTGATGACTCTTCAATGAAGGGGCTCTGGGAAGGGACAAAGCATGTCAAAGAATATTAGAATTTAGATATTAGTGCAAATGTCAGAGTGAGTTCAGGAATGGAGTTGCATGAGCGGTCTTCAGGAAAGCATTTCTGCCTCAGGGTCTTAATATATGGTGACAGGAGAAGATACGACTTTGAGCACACAGAGTAATATACAGATCTTGTAACATAGAAACCCACACCTGAAACCTGTATGTTCATATTGACTACTGTCACCCCAATAAATTTAATAAAAATTTTAAAAAGAGAAAAAAATATTAACTCATTTATTTTTGAAAAACAGATATTAATAATGATAATATTTTAAAGATTCAGTTTAATAAGTATATTTGTAAAGCTTTAAAGGCATTGCAAGCTAGGCACTTTTTACTTTACATGAAAAAAATCAATTTTTAGAATAAACAGGAAAGCATGTAAACTCAAAATCAATAACAATTTATATTGCACTAATGGTAAAATTCATTTCACTGTATTAGCTGTCCACTTGTACAGAACTATATCCACTTAGTGATCAGATTGCTAAGACCAGGGCTTCTCAGAATTTACAGGTTAAATTTACAGACAGAGATTACCAGTGGTATTTACAGCTTGATAGATGCTGCTGAGTGCTGACTATGCTCATTGACCTGTTCAAGAAGAAACAGTTCCTCAGATGTTTAGCATGTAGCTTTGTGTTGAAGAACACTAGCCTGAGGAAATGTGTCAGTCAAATCCTCTACTTTAACGTATTTTAAAAAATCAATACAGAGAATCCAGAATGAGGTGAAATGGAAATACAGTCATAACTAAAAGAAACGGCAGTAAAGAAAGTCTAAAAAGTGGAGGAAACGGATAATGTGAATGAAGTAGAAATAACCCAAAGGCATTTTTACAGGCTGTAAGAATCATGGAAAGGAATGTATGCTACCTAAGTCATATGACTGAGCGAAGTTCTCTTGTAAATGGAAGGACAAGATTTTTTAAAAGGATCAAAGTGAATGAATTTTAAGGACGTTGAACTCATAAAACAGTATTAGAGAAACAATAGCATTGTTGAAATGAGTGCTTTAGATCAAAGGGGGACCATACATTCGGATATATCATTTCTTTAAGATTTGTGGAGTGTGTGTTTTTAAAGCTGCCCCAGTCTCTTAAATATTGCTGCCTACCGAGGATTTAGGTTATTAATCTTCCCTCAGGCTGAGGAGACAAGGACTGAGAGAAATTATTTGGATGTGGGAATCTGGACGATCTGTGTGATTTCTATTGCATATTAACTAGCTGGACCTTCGCGGTGGACGGACATGCGGAGAGTCAGTAAAACCAGAGAATGGGGTCTTCTGGTCAATCTCGCACCTTGGTTTGTAAGGAAACATGTATATACAGAAGTTTACCAACTTTCCGGAATTAGAATAGAAAATACACCAATCTGAACCCGTACCTTCCTTTTCGCTTCTGTCTAGTTTGCTTCCCATGCTCATGACGGCCACGTGTCTGTGCGGAGCTAAGTTCTTGGTTTAACCCTAACAAGAACATATGCGGAAGGGCCTGACAACGCCACTGCTCCTGCCGCACCCCCAGTTCTGAAGGGTCCCTAACTCCAAGAGCCCGAAACCGACGCTCCTGCGAGGTCGCGGCTCTGGAAGCACGGCCGGGCTCCGGGAGGCGTGGGAACCAGAGCGGCGCGCTCCTCCCCTGGGGCTGGGCGGAGCGGCCGCGCGGGGAAAGGGGCCGGGCGGTGCGGGAGGCCCGCGCTCAGTCTCGGGCGGGCGCTCCGGCGCTGTGGGCGCAGTCAGGGCGCGCGCACCGCTCCGGGGCAGGGAGGGGCCCGCAGTCCGCGCGGGGCCGAGGGGGAGCGCGCCGCCCCCGCGCGCCCGCTCGCCTCGCCTCGCCTCGCCTGGCGCCGCCCGGACGTGCCCGCAGGTGGCCGAACCGGCCGGACGAGCCCCACTCGCCGCGACTCCGGGCGGTAGCAGGTGCCCCGGGCTTCCCGCTGTGGCCGCAGTCGGGGCCGCAGGGCGGCTCCAAGTTCCCTCGGCCGCCCGGTCGGGCGGGATGGAGGCGGACGGGGAGCGGGAGGAGCTGGCCCGGCTGCGCGCGGTCTTCGCCGCCTGCGACGCGAACCGATCCGGGCGCCTGGAGCGCGAGGAGTTCAGCGCGCTGTGCGCGGAGCTGCGCGTGCGGCCGGCGGACGCCGAGGCCGTGTTCCGGCGGCTCGACGCCGACAGCGACGGCGCCATCACGTTCCAGGAGTTCGCGCGCGGCTTCCGCGGGGCCCGCCGCGGGGGGCGGCGCCGGGGCTGCGGGCTGCGGGAGCCCGCGCTCGCCGAGTCGGGGGCCGGGTCGGACCCCGCGGACAGCGAGGAGGACGACGGGGACGGGGACGCCGCGCCCGAGGCGCTGCCAGCCCCCCGGGGCGCCGGCCGCGCGTGGCAGGACTTCCAGGCTCGACTGGGGGACGAGGCCAAGTTCATCCCCAGGTGCGTGTCGGGGGCTGGAAGGCGGGAGGGGAAAGCGGTGTTTCCTGTGCAGACCCCCTGAGCCCCGCTCTTCTCCGGGAGTTGCTTTTCTCCATTCACCGATTCACTAGCTTTTCCAAGACCGAGATCCCCCAAGAGTTAAGGAAAGGGAATGCGTTCAGGCAGGGTTTAGGGGAGAAAGTTTCAGTTGCGCATTCCTGAGCCCTGCAGAAGGCTCCTCGTTCATTACAGGGCCACAGGGAAATGCTCGGCGTCCAGAGATTCTCTCAGGACGTGGATTTGGGAGAGCTGGCCCCTCAGTGCCACCTGGTTGTGGCATCTACTGGAGGACTTCCGGGAGCCCGAGCGGTGGTGACCCCGGCCCTTTGCCAACTTGGTGTTCTCTATAGCAATTTTTGCATATGTTGTTTTCCTACTAATAAGTAGAAAAAGAGACATTGTTAGGCATTTCTATTGCTGGACACATAGAGTCATTGATGCTTACTATGTACTAGGCATTTTACAAGAGTTCATTTGTTTAAATTTCAGAATAACCTTGGGGGGGTAGACTTTCTTTTCTCTAATTGATGAAGAAACTTGTACCCAGAAATTTAGGCCTATAAAATATTAAGGGAATCGCATAGCTAGTAAAAAAGCAGCGATTTGATCCCAGATGTTGTGAATTGAAAAACTCTGTGTAAAACAGAATAAAATGATAAAAATCATACAATAAGTTCTCTACTCCTATGACTCCAACAGAAATAACGTAATAGAAAGTTACTAACTTAATTCTGAGCAGGAAAGGGGATGCAGGGAGGGAAAGCTACTTGTTTTTTTTTTTATTTGAGATTGATTTGCGTTTGGCTTTGCCTGGTGTGATGGTATTTCTCAGGCAGCTGCTATCACTTCTTCCTCAGGCACTGTGACAAATAGGTGAATGCTGTAAAATGGTTTTGGGTTTTTTTGGACTTGGATGCTATTTTAAAAAATTTATCTTTATTGTTGAAAGTATTACAGATGTCCCCTTCCCTCCAACCCTCCATTGATCCCTTCCATCCAGCATCTGCCCCTTCCAGGCTTTCTCTACACCTGTGTCCGTGGGTTATGCATATAAGTTCTTTGATTAAAATCTCTCCTCTCCCACTTCCCCACCCCAGCCTTCCCTCTGAAACTGTCAGTCTGTTCCATGCTTCTATGTCTCTGGATCTGTTTTGTTTATCAGTTTATTTTGTTCATTAGATTCCACATATGAGCGAGATCATGTGATTTGCTTTCTGCTTAGATTTTAGTTGAAACTTTATGGAGCTCTGGCTGTCATTATTAAGAAAATCTGTAAGGCATCATTTTGGTTGGCATTTCACGTATCTGAGACAGAAGACTCAGAAAAGGAAAGAGCCCTAGGAGGTGGCAGTGGCCTGGCTCACCCATTCACAGAGTGGGCCTGAAGGGCAAGGAGTCCTCACTTCCGCCTCCTCCCAGGTTCTCTCTGCAGTTTGGGAAGTACAGTACAGGGCACCCTGGCCTGGAGACTGACTCATTGCAGTGTAAGAGGAATTGTGTAGAGAAAGTGGGTGTGATACCCATCTTTTCTAGTGTTGACAAATGAGTTAAAATGCAATGACTCCACCAGGGAAGTAGAAAAATTTAAACATTGCTATAAACTCTGCTCTTTGAATCATATTTCATTCGTGACTTGGTTTGGGGTCCAGCTAGTTAAAAAAGTAACAATTTTAGGAATAAAGAAAGATGAGTTCACATCATATTATTTTTATGTCTATATGTACACACACATATGGACCTGCTTTTCATGGTTGCCAGATCTCAGGAGCAGTTATTTGACACGTAACCATTAAATGATTAAAATAACCTTCCTAGGATCAGTGTACAAACCAGAACTTATTATTGGTGATATTATTATTATTACGACACCTTGTCAAACTCTTCAAAGGTTATTAAATTTAATGGCCACCTGTGTCACCTGGTAGACTTGTGTCCTAAGCCCCACCCCCTTCTAATGGGAGATTAGCAAGTACAATATTTGCCTTCCTGTACTTGTTTAAGTGGGAAAGAACTAAACAGAGCTGCTTCGTCTGATTGTTACCATGGCAGCCAAAACTGTTTTGGTAAATTGGATTGCTTCTATTCCACTTCCTCATACACCTGATCTCCTTCCCTTCCTCTCATCCAAACGTGATAAAAATCTTTCGTTATTGATAATGCTGCTGCCATTATTTCAGCCAAATTAATTCTGCAAACATAATTGAGTACTTGTTTTGTGCCAGACACTATCTTAGGTACTGTCCTAGGTCACTGGAGACAAAGGGAAGGATGAGATGTAGTTCATGCCCTCAAGAAGTTCATAGTGTGGGTGAAAGAAACATTTTTCAGAAATTTCCTCAAAGCCCATTTAAAGGCAAGACAGTTATTTGCAGGAAACTTCATGTATTGTTGACATAGCCTGACAGATTGCTATAAGCAGGAACTTTCTTTGAAGTCTTGAGTTTTTATCTTTAAAAAATCATGTATTGGTTCATTTTACTGCATAATATAGGAGCTTGTTTTAATATAAAATATTTTCTTCCAAGGGCAAACTGTCTCTCTGGTGTGCCATTTCATCTGGTGGTTTTGTTTCCCTCCTGGCACTCTATCTTCCCCTTGGTGGCACCCTGACCCATGCCTATGGCTGGTGGTGGATGATATTCATGTACAGTTTGAGGAGAACGGATATCAGATACAAGAATGTTTGGTTCTTGTAGAGGCAAAACGTGGTAGTGATTTCCATTTCAAAATTTATTCAAGCTCTTAGGTCGAAATATTAAGAAATTTGGGTTAAACTCTCCAGTCATCAGTTACTGTGATATTAGAAAGAAAATAATGTTGCAATGTGAAAGGGTGAATTGGTCTCTGGGATGTGTGTCAACACATTCTTAAGTTCTTTTCTTCTTAGAAAACCGAGAGACTCCTTCCCTTAAAGGATGGGGGTGATGGGGGGGGGGGTTCCAACCAGTCACATAGCCTGTTAACTTGAGCTGGGCATGTGCACATGGTGTACAGGGTCAGGATGGATTGTTACTACTTCCTAGTAAGCTGGAACTAGGTCAGCCAGCAGATGAAACCAGAGTGGGCAACTTGATGTGGTTATGTAAGAGAATTCTGGAAGGAAGATTGTTCCAGGCCAAGAAAAGTTCTTGAAGTGAGGAAAGAAGATCTGGGGAGAGACAGAGGGCAGACTTATAATAACTTAGCCTAGCCAATTTCTGGTGTCAGGGCATTATCTAGGTGAAAGGGAGATTTGTACCCAGTAGGTACTCAATAAATGGACTCAGTACATATTTGCTGGATGAATCAAATAAGCCTGTGTCTTCAGTTCCTTGGTTCATGAGAAAGTTAGTTTATGCTGGATGCCTTTTCTCGATTCTCTCGATATTTTTTCAAGTTCTCAGTGAGAGCTGGTCATGGTGTTCAGAGGTTGGCAAGTGGAGAAGGAAATTGTGTGTGTGTGTGTGTGTGTGTGTGTGTGTGTGTGTGTACTGAGCATTTGACCAGGGGCGGGGGATGGCAGGACTCATCTCTTCTCTGATCAGAGCTAAAGCTTTTCAGAGTTTTCTCATCTCCATGTGTAGCAGTTTTGAGTGTCATTTGTGAATTGATTCAGTTTAATAAATTAGCTTAGAACCCTACATTCTCAGACACAAAAACACGAGGGTCTAGTTGGCACTGGGACCACCATAATTTTGTGAATGGGCATAGGTTGTGCCACAATAGCCAGATCAGGGACAGACCCAGGGCAGGTGCCTGGAGTATAACAGGAGTTAGTGTGATTGGTGACCTGCCAGACAGCGTTAGGGTGGGATTTGGTCAGATACCAAAATTGATCCTGTGTGGTCTGCTGTGTCACATGGTTTGTGACCTTTCTACACACACACTATTGAGGGGGAATCTTTTATTTAATAATTTAGAAGCAAGAAATTTAATTGAGAAGAACCAAAACCACCCATGTGTGAACTGTGTGTGGATTGCCAAAACAGCTTACTTCAGTATGTTCCTATAATGGTGATTACTAAAATCGAGAGGAAAAACCAGCAGTTGAACACCAATCCCACTTAATGAGGACATTTTTAAGAACAAGAAGCTACTAGAGGCAGAGACAGTTTGAGTGCTGGTGAGGGTTTTTTTACATGTTCCCTTCTTGGGTTCCTCCTTAGTGCTTTTCAGTCTCGTGGTCTTCTTTGTGACAGTGTAGTTGCTCCAGCAGCCCACTCACTTACATGCTGTGGTGCTGGAAAGATAGGAAAGGTAGAGAATAGATGGAGGCAGAGAAAGAGATAAACACAGGAGGCAAAAGACAGGGATCAATAGACAGATGGAGAGACACTGATTGGAGAGTGCCTCAGTTTCCCCTCTTACCACTCAATGAGTTTATGGCCCTGAGGCAACTTGACATGGGAGAGACAAATCAGCTCTTCTCTGTTTAATCTCAGCTCTTGTGTATTTTTAAAATGTGAGTATCTGAGTGCTTTAAACTGTGTTTGTAGTATTTGAAGAGAAATATATATTTTTTACTCATATGGCGAGTAGTATCGTGTTCAAAAGATTTGTTCCAGCCTTGAGGCAGGATGGTGGGTTGGATGCCAGTCCTAGAAGAGGTTTAAGGGTGCTTTCAACTATGTGTGATATGTACCTTTGGTCTTGGCTTTGAGGTCTATAGTGCACTAGCCACAGGCTTTTCAGAGATTCCAAGATTCCGTGCTTTTTCTGGATTCAGAATTGGGGTGTCTATCTTATCTATCTTATCTATCTATCTATCTATCTATCTATCTATCTATCTATCTATCTATCTATCTATCTATCTATCTATCTATCATCTATCTACCTACCTACCTACCTACCTATCATCTATCTATCATCATCTGTCATCTATCTATCTGTCTGTCTATCTATAGCTGTCATCTATCTGTCTTCTCACTGTTGTCAGTCTGTTGTTTTTTCTTTTTAACATATCGTCTATCACAATCACGTGTGGCATCACCCTGCTGCTGGGGCTGAGGGGGAGAAACCTGTCTGTGAAGGAAGCCACAGCTTTGCCTTGAACATTCGGAGCCTTGCAGGAGCCTGTGCATGACTAGGTTTTCATGGTTCCACTCACTGGTGATCCCTTCTGGTTCTGATATTTGAATTTCATCTCAAGGTAGTAATTTCTTTTTGGCCTCCTGGCTCCAGATAGGTATTCTGGCTTCCACAGTCTTAGAGGACTGTCACCTTTGGTCATACAGGCAGTGGCCAGCTCTGACCCTCAGATCTTGCTGATTGCACAGAGCTTTTCTCTCAGGTGTTGGTGAGAGATTATTCTTCCCTGTTGGGTGGGAAAAAAGAAAAAGGAGTAAAATGGGATGTCATTGGAAGACCACACTCCAAGAACCAGACTCTTCTCTAGTTTGTGTTTTAACATGAAAAGTGGATGGTGAAATATGCAGATGTTAAGTAGAAATTTTGCATACTCTATGAAGGTCAAAGCACAGAGGTGAGCAAGATACTGTGTCCAGTTTGCAACCTCTGTTTCCTACCTGTGAATGGTAAAGTCATGTGTCAGGTGTAGGCTTGCTTTGAAGGTCCGTGCTGATGCTAGAGTGTAGCCCCATGGCATTCTAACTCAGAACTTTGACTGTGACCCTTCTTCCCCTTTCAAGTTTGTGGGATGGCATTTTGACCCAAAGATAGTCTGTTTTTACTCTCTTTGTTGCTCTTGGATGTTATTGTACTTTTAGAGTTACTTCGTTCGGGCTCAACAGATGTCATTGTACAATATTTTCTATCTCCAGGTTATGCTGCCCTGATGGGTGAGTCTTTGGGGAGGAGGGCTGAGCTCTGAATGCACTGGAATGTCCAGAACACCTTTTACCCTCATGTCTGTCCCCTCCCTCCCTCCCTCCCTCCCTCCCTCCCTCCCTCCCTCCCTCCCTCCCTCCCTCCTTCTTTCTTTCTTTCTAAAATATATCTTTATTGATTTCAGAGAGAGGAAGGGAGAGAGAGAGAAACGTCAATGATGAGAGAGTCATTGAGAGGCTACCTCCTGCACACCCTCTACTGGGGATCGAGCCTGCAACCCGGGTATGTCCCCTGACCGGGAATCGAACCACGATCTCCTGGATCATAGGTTGATGCTCACCCGTTGAGCCATGCCCAGCCGGGCTACCCTCAGGTCTTTCTTTCTCTTCCTCTTGAAGCTGGAACAGTTTTGAAGACATGTCGCAGTTTTTAAGCATGTCACAATTTTTAAGACATGTAAAAAATCAATTGGAATGGAATGATTTCTGACTAAAACTAAGGGAATTTAGTTATGAGAGGTCATATTTTCTGGTACCACAGAGATATTTTCTTTCACTGCTGGAATACTTTGTCCTTTGGGCAAAAACATTGTTTTAGAATGAAAAGATGGTCAATATCACGAATCATCAGGAAATGCAAATCAAACTGCAGTGAAATACTACCCCACACCTGTTAGGGTGGCTGCTATCAAAAAACCAGAAAGCGAACAGTGGTAGTGAGGATGTGGAGAAAAGGGAGCCTTCGTGCAGCTGCTGGTGGGAATGCCGATTGCCCTGGCTGGTGTGGCTCAGTTGACCGGAGCATTGTCCCTGTTCTGTACCCTGAAAGGCCATGGATTCAGTTCCCAGTTGGGGCACATGCCCGACCCTCCCTCCCTCCCTCCCTCCCTCCCTCCCTCCCTCCCTCCCTCCCTCCCTCCCTCCCTCCCCTCCCCTCCCCTCCCCTCCCCTCCCCTCCCCTCCCCTCCCTCCCTCTCTCTCCTCCCTCCCTCCCTCCTCCTTTCTCTCTCTCTCAAATTAATAAATATATCTTCAGGTGAGGATTAAAAAAACAAACTTAAAAAAATGAAAAATAGAACCACTATAGGATACTGCAATCCCACTTCTGGGTATACATCCAAGCGAAGTGAAATCAGGGTCTTGCAGAGATCTCTGCACTCCCATGATCAGTGCTGCATTATTCACAGTAGCCAAGAGGTGGAAACAACCTCAGTGTCAGACAGACAATCTGCTGGCAGAATTCTCTCTTCTTTAGGGGAGTCAGTCTTCACTTAAAGGTCTTTGACTTATTGAATGAGGACAATCGGCTTTACTCAGCCTCTACTGCGTTAAATGTTAATCTCATGCACAAAATACCTTCACAGGAGCCTCCAGATATGCAAGATCAAATGTTTGAGTACTGTACCCTAGCCAAGTTGAACATAAAATGAACCATCACAGCCACTAAGGAACGTTTTCAGATATTCTTAGTTTTTGAGATTTCCTATGTTAGGGGAATCAGTTTTGAAAAGATCAGAGAGCGTTTCTTAATGTCTTCAGCTTATAAAATATGTACCAGAAAGCTTTCAAATATTTATTTGAATCTGAAAAAAATCCCTGTACATATGTTATATTCCTCCTGTCACCCTTCCAAATGCCTAAACAGTTCAAAACAACGAACTGAATTTCTGGGGCAACTTTAGAGTTATTAACATTTTTCTATCTGCCAAGAAAAGCTTTGCCTTACATGCGTTTATGGCTCTGAGATGCTCCCCGGGAGAAGAGGGCTTATTATTCACACTTGTCTCTACCCTTCCATTCTCACCCTTCAGGCTCATTCTTCATCAGAATATCTGTAACTCCAAACTGAGCGCCTCACAGAAGAGACATCTATCTTGGAGCTAAGCAGCCTTAGCCATCTGGCAAGGCAACCCAGCCTTTACATGGGTGCACTTTCCCAGGCAAACTAAGTGCCTGCTTGCTCACTTCCTTTGCTCCTTCCCTCCCTTTTCCCTTCTCTCTCCCTCCCTCCCTCTGCAAATACTATGAGAAAGGCATTCAGCTAAGAAGTCCAAAGGCTGAAGTTTTAATAAGAAACGGTAGGAAATTCCTTTCAGTAGGAACAAGTTCTTATTCTGCTGTCCCCGACTCCTAGTTTTTGTCCCTGAGTTGGTCGTTGCTAACAGGGATGCAATTTGAGAGGCACAGGGAAGCCCAGATACTGGTCCTAAAGCTCAGCCATCAGGAAGCCCCTAGTTCCAGGCTCATATGCCCAGGACAAGGCATAATTCAGTTCCCAGGAGCTCAGCAGACACTGGTTTTAAATCTTTTTCTTGGGCTTTGCTACACAAGGGCCTCAGACCAGCAGCATTGGCTGTACCTGAGAGCCTTTCTAGAACTGAATAAATAAATTATGATAGTTGTAGATCTGTCACCTCCATTGCTATAGAGTATTCCACTGCAAAATACCCTGATTTATCTATTTTACCTTTAATGAGGGTTTGGGTAATTTCTACTTTGTGCTATTACATGCAGTGCTGCAGTGAGCAGTCTTGTCACGTGTCTTTTGGTAAACATATGGACACATAGAATGCATTTCTTTTAATGACTTTGCATGGTAATTTAAGCTTTCCTTGCTAATTCAGGGTCATCATTATGAAGTCTAGTTTCATCCTGGCCAGTAGTGTGGTGGTATTCCTAGGATTTGTGGAGATGGTAGTTCAGCTTGACTTTTGAGTCCCTCTGTGCATTTCCTCTTCTTGCTGTGAGACTGTCAGGTTACAATTCACTGTTGTCAGTACTTCCTTCCTTTCTGGGTACCTGTTTGCCAAAGATTCAGAAACTAAGTGATCAGACAGACATATTAGAGATGTGTTTTAAAACCCCAGTTTGGATGCAGGTTATTTCTGAACCAAGCAGGGGTGTCTGAGAGGCTGTTCTTCATTCTTTCCTGACTCTCAACTTCTTTTGGATTCTTCACAGTGCCAAGATACCTGAGTTTCAGATAGCTGGAGTGCCATTTCATTATTTTGAAATTATTACTGTTTTTTTTTCACTTTTATTTCTTTTCCACTTGTATTCATATTTTATTTTATTTTTTATTTATTTATTTTTATTATTATTATTTTTTAATCCTCACCTGAGGATATCTTTTTCATTGCTTTTCAGAGGGGGGTGGAGAGAGAGAGAGAGGAGAAACACCGATGTGCAAGAGACACATCAATTGGCTGCCTCCTGCACACACTCTGATCAGGGCTGGGGATCGAGCCTGCATCCGAGGTACATGCCTTTGGTCAGAATCGAACATGGGACCCTTCAGTCCGCAGGCCGATGCTCTAGCCACTGAGCCAAACCGGCCATGGCTGTATTCATATTTTAGCTCCTTTTCTCATTTTGCTCATATCGAAAGTTCCCTGAAGTAGACATTGTAGTTCTAAATTATCTTTTTAAAAATAATTCCATTAAGAAAGATGAGCACAAAACATGGATTTATATTACATACATATAAGAAGTAGGCATCGAACCAAGAGTGGCTTTGGGCTTATGCTGAGATAAAGCCGTGGGAATCTGGCAAGATACGGACTTGCACCTGTGTCTTGGGCCCCCAGTTTGTCATTGAAATTATTTTTAGTGCTCTTTTATTGAGTCAGGGAAATGCTACAAAAACGATACTACTGCCTTGTGGATTCTCTTGTCCACTCAAGTGAATTATTGTAATAACTTTATTACAGCTTCTTCTTTAGTACTTACATTTAAAGCAATCATTCAACATATATTTCCATTTTGTTGAGTAGCTTTTAGGCCAGTTGTACTGCCCAGAGGGGATGTTACCCATGCAGGTGAGAGAGGAGGGCAACTTATACCACAGGGAACCAGGGAAGAGTAAAGGTTTGGGATGAAAACATAAACTGAGATAAATGTAAATACACAGTTCACTTATCTGATGAACCAGAGAGTTAAGATGACGACTCAGTTAAGAGAAGACCAGGTTTTTCTTTTTGTGGCTCTCCTGAGGCGTTGGATTCAGTTTCTTTCAGGAGATAATGTTTGCAAATCTGACAATTATTTGCTCTTTTAGTGGGCTGGGGCTCTGGGAGCTCAAAGTGGGCTAGTTTTCAGGACAGCTGATCCTGGTATAATGTGAAAAAGTCAGATTTTAATAGGATTTTGGCTACTTTCTTTTTTTAATCACATTCCAGAAAATCACCCTTCGGTTCTTCAGAAAACGAAATGAAAAAGTAATTAAATTTACTGCAGGTTGCTGGGAAAGCAATGAAGTGGACAGGTGATGAGCAGTGGAGTGTATCTGGGGAAGCTTCTACCTTGTGGAAAATACGCCCCAGGCACCATTGAATGAGACCCAGAGCCCCTCTAAGGGTCTTAACTGTTGAAATGAGGAATTAAAGATGTTAGGAACATTTTATTTTAAAGGAGAAATGTGTTCAGGAAAATTTATAAGAAAATCTCTACAACTAATTTTTCTTTAGTTTGATATTTTCGGTCCATCTCTTTGCATAAAACAGATGCTAGGAAGCATTGTTGATTTATCTTTGGTGGTTAGGCAGCAAGGTAGGTGGGTAGAAATCAGTGATTCTTAAAATTAAAAGTAGACTTGAAAAATTCTTTCTAGGACATGTCTTTTGTGCAGTAACTAAACAAACACTGCCATATATACAAACAGTCTTAATTTAAGATAGTTCAAAGATGTTGTCATTGGAAAAAAATTTTCATTTCAGCACACCATCTTCCAGAGCAACTCTTATAACCTCTGAAAGAGGCTTTTAGGAAGGCCAGAGCAGGTTGTGCATAATCTCCAACAAATATTCTTGCCAGTATCACCTATACTCTGGCATAAGGCTGATATTTAACCGTTGAAGTAAATGGAACTATAGCTTTGGCACCAAACAGGCATCCTTCCACAATATAAATAGTAATTTGGAGTTAAATGCCAGTCATTCAATAATTCATAGTGAGTGTTCAACATATATAAAATATGAATTTAAGAAATACACATTGCTGAGTGAACAAGTAGAATGCACTTATATCCCTAATATACTAGTTTTAGGAGAGAAAATGTGCTCTTTACTGGTAGTCACCATTCTGTAGAATATTAAGTTGTTTGGAGATTTTAGAAAGGCAAGCAATTCCTTTTCTTTAATAGAAGCTGGTGGTGAGTTATCTGTGTGATGGAGCATTTTAAGTCTGTATCGATTTATAAAATCATGTGATTTAATTTGTGCTTTTGGAACTCACATATATATTATAATATTTATAAACTTAAATATACATATTCTTTTGTTAAAAAATGCATCTTTGTTTACTACTGAAGAAATATATTCAGGATTCACAGCACTGGTTTAGCCACTCAGCATCCTCAACCCACAAAGACAGAAACCTGAGTTGAAAGGGAACAGAGGGGCCTCTGCATGTCAGAAATACTAGTTACAAGTCCCAGCAGTTTCTCAAGTTGAAAATTTTGGCTCCTTGCAGCTTTGTATGTGTAGGTTATATAGTAAATATTGGGCACCCCCTCTGTTGGAAACAATATGAAAGAAAAGGGAAAAGTAAGCGAAGGAGAAGGCAGCGGGCAGGGGAAGAGCGGTGTGCGCGCCTGCCTGTGGAGCTCAGGTGCGCCGCACGTCCTTTCTGGAACCTCCTCCTTCCTCGTTGTGTTCCGAGGGGACTGCTGCTGTTTAGCCTTGCAATCAGACTTCCCGTAGTTCATCTCCTCCCTGGCCCTGTGCTCGCAAGGTTCAGCTGCTGCCTCCTCACTACTGTCTTCTTTCCCCTCTCAGAGTCAGTCCTTAGCCTGCCTCAGATGCCGCACAAAACTCTGCCTTCTTCACTTCGCTTCCCATCGAGTCCCCCTTCCTAGGCGCTTTCATTAATACAGGATCTGGTAAGGGTCCGATCTCTGCGTGTTGGAGGGGATATGGAGGCTGCTAGGGTACCTGGGAAGGGAAACATCTACCGAAAACTCAGCAGGCAGAGCTTCAGATAAAGTGTGACATGGGATCTGAAGGGGAGGGATTTCTTGTGGTTGGAGTAGTCATGGCAGGCTTCATGGAGGAGGAAGTTATTGGGAGAGCTTTGAATGATATGCAGGGTTTGATTTCTAGATAGGAAATACAAAAGGTTTTATTTTTGATCAGAGATTAATATTAAAATATACTTTGACTAGGGAGAGGTAGAACTGCCTCCCAACCTTTTTCAGCCTCAAAAGTTGAAAATGATAGTTACAGGATGGGATGATGTGCAGTGGAGCAAGATAACATGTTTGATCCGGACATCATCTCCTCTGTTGAAATTTTATGAATTGTTTGTCAAACACAGTACAAAATATTTGAGGACAGTGAGCCCCTTAGAGTGCCCAGAAGATGAGAAGTATGGAGGAAATGAGCTAGGAAAATAGACTGACCATAGAATTGATTCTCCAGACCAGAATTTTCTTGTGAATAAATTAGAATAAATTTATCTACTTGTATTGAAATATTATTTTATTGCCCAACAAATTGCTTTTATTATATATGTAGTCCTATAAAATGCAGTTGATCCTTGAGCAATGAGGGAGTCTAAAGGGTTTATTTTATTGAAAAGCATAAAATCATTAACATCAAATAACTAGTTATACACTTTAAACCATCCTAAAAATGGTTAAATCACAGGAGGAAGAGCACTCCAGTTTACTCTCTGGTCTGCCCAACTTCCGTTTCTGTACCTATTTCATGTACATTGTGCCTAGAGTTTCCTAATTTCCCATTGATTGGGCCACGCAGCTACCTAGCAGCACTGAGAATCTTAGCCATACAACTGCTGGTTCACCAGGTGGCCAGCCAGCAGCTGCCTCCAGTCTTTCTCCTTCACTATGAGACCTGAAGGAGTTACCTGTCTCCCGCTTCTCTTGTCCCAGCTTAATTTGTTTTATCAGTGACTATTCTGTTTCCTGCTCCTGAAAGGCAAGACTTAGCTACATTATGTCTGGAAAGGGCCAGGAAAGGGAAGATGGGCTTATCACTGATTGTCTTCAGATTGAGGCACAAATTAGTGAGAAGTCTTTTCACTGCATGATGTCTACACACTACCAGGTAAAAGCTGGAGGTAAAAAGTGCAGGTCCACCTGCTCACCCTGGCTTATTTTAATGTGACTGTTACTAACTTTAATGCATCATTAGTACACAGTTTAGTAAGTTACTGTTAATGTCACTTTTTGATTGGAAAAGAAAATTGTGGGTGAATGTTAAAGCAGACAGGATACAGAACAATACACATAAGTGGTGATTGTTCCCAGTAAACCTTAGAAGGTTACAGATGTCATCTAAAAGGAAATTTTGCATAGAAACTGATATGGAACTCTGTATATTCTGCCCAAGCCTTATCTTTCTTGCCAAAATAGAAAGAAATTTTCAGTGAAAAATAACTAATACTCCTACTTGCACTAACCTTACTGGAGTATACCTACATTTAGCTTGACTCAAAGTAAGTTGATAGAAGAGAAATGTTGAGAGAGTGAATGTGCATTGTGAGATAAGTACTCTTAAGTAAAGAGGTGCACATTCTCACATGTACATGTACACATGTATAGCATTGATAATGCAATACCTACATATGGAAAAATTTGATATGGACCTAGGGATGGGATGTGAATGAGGTGTGTTTCCTGGGTATAGAAGAGTTAGGCCTGCCTTACCCCACCCTCATTCCTGTGCTCAAGGTCTATGTTAATAGACAGGGATCACAGTAAGGCCCATTTGGCCCTCTGCCTCTTTGTGTAAATACAGGTTTATTGACACACTGCCAAGTTCATTTGTTTGTTTCATGCATGGCTGTTTTCATGCCACAATGGCGGAGCTGACTAGTTGCAACAGATAGTACTAATACGTTCTATCTGGTGCTTTACAGAAAAGGCTCACTGACCCCTGGACTAAAACTTTGCAGACTGACCTCAGGCATGACCCAATTCTCATTTTTCAGGTTCCCCTGCACTGGCACACATAAGACAACTTGTCTGTCCATGGCGCTTCCACACCACACCACTGGCTTCCTTCTAGATCTTTCCCAAGGTACAACACTGAAACTGACAGGAGATAACCACCTGCTTTGTTCTAACTCATTTGGGTAACAATGGGTGACGTTTATCAATGACCCTTAATGTTCCACGTACAGTTTACTGTTGTATGCGCTTCCGTAGGATTAATCCTCACAGCATTGTGTGCAGGTTCCAGTACTACACTCACATGACTGAGGAAACAAGCACAGGGGGGTAAGGATTTTTCCTGGGTCTCAGAGCCAGGATGTGGTGAGGAAGCACTTGAACTTAGCCAGGCTGTTACCCTGTGTACTAGTCATTCACAATTTAAGAAGCCCTCAGCTGTTTTGAGTGTGCCTTTGCTAAGCCTTCAGCACAATGCACCTTGCTGTTTCTATCTTCCTCCCTCCACTGGCAAACTCCCAGTGCCTAAATGTCAGTGATTTTATTTTATTGTTTTATGTTTTGGCAAAATATATATTTTTTGGTCAAAAAATTATAGATGTGCCTTTTTCTCAGCTTTGACCCATTCCACCCCGCCCCACCCCCTCCCCAGTCCCTCTCCACACCATTGTCTGTGTCCTTGGGTTATGCATATATGCATATAAATTCTTTGGTTAATCTCTCCCTCCCTCCACCCACCCGCCCCCCTCCTTCCCTTTGAGATTCATCAGTCTGATCCATGCTTCCATGTCATTGAATCATTTCTGTCCATGAGTTTATTAAGTTCTTTATATTTTACATTTAAGTGAGATCATGTGATGTGGTTTTAAATAGGAAGCATTGGTCATTTGAAATGCTTCTAGAATTTGAATAAACCTAGTTAACATACCCATTTTCCAGGGAGTTTTCATTGTAAAACTCTTTGGGGAATATTACCCAAATAAGTACTTAGTAAAATATATTTCAGAGTGACATGAATCTGTTAGGAGTTTTATCTGCAGAAGGTGTCTTTGGGCAGAGGGCCCTGGGTGAGGCACTAGTGATTGAATACCTGTACTAGATCATCCTCTGATGGAGTAGCAGCAAAACAGCCCAAGAAAGTCCAGGGCATTGGGCTGGCATGTCGTTCCCACTCTGTGGGATGGCAGGACCAAGTTCAGGAGACCATTGTTTGTTTTCTCTACAAGGGAGAGCCAGATACCATTTTGTAACTGAGTTAATTAAGAGGAGACCTATTGTGAGAACACAGACTAGAGTCATATCTAGTTGCATGCAGCTGGCTGCAGGTGATTAATGGGTAGAGGCCCATCCTGTCTGGAAAGAAGGACTTGAACTTCAGAAATAGAACTGATGTCGCCCTGGTCTAGCAGATTAGGCTGTTGGAATTTATTTTCAAGTTAGTTGGATTTTATTCTGGAAGGATGTGTAATAAAAGTACATTTTGAAAATAGTAAATTTTACTTCTATGGGGGAAAAGTTCTGTTCACCTTCCCTATGCTGTTAGAGCATGTTGTACATAGTCTTCATGGTGAGCCTTGTGAGGGAAGGAACACTGCCTGTTTCTTAGCATTTTCTATCCAGGATCTCATGTGGTGCCCCTTGGATGGCATGGGTGTTTAATTTCCCATGCTCAGATGTTAGGGTTAGTGCCAGTTTTCTTGTGGCAGCCCCCAGTGTAGATGATGTAGGCATTGGCACTTGATACTGTTTGCTTTTACTCACAGAAAACCCTTCTGGGCTTTAGAGCTATAAAACTTAAGTTTGAATAAATAGTTAGCCCCCTATTTTAATGCTTAAAGCAGCAAGACTTTGAATCTAAGGGACAATTTTCCTAGCACCCTTCCTGGGTCACTGTGCTCCTTAGAATGGAGTGATGTTGCCTGCATTTGACTATTTCGCAGAGCAATCCTGACATTCTAAGTACCAGCCTCACTACATGACAAAAGCATAAACACACACACACACACACACACACACACACACACATGATCTAAGTAACTTTTTAAATTTTTTACACTGCTTAAATGTACCTGTTTTTCTTATAAGTTCATGCACTGTCTCTTTCGGCTTCAGTAGGACAATTTGCAATTTAAAATGCTTATTTCCCAGGGTTCATATAAAAATTTTAAGTTGTGACTTTTTCATCAGCAGTTTATTAAGCAAGAAGATGAATAGGCTCAGATTTTAAACATCTAAATGGGGTTGGTAATTCAGGTTGCATTTTTCTTCGAATGCCTTTCACTCGATCCCTTTTCTTTAGACGTACATTAGATTATTTTTAGTGTTATTGGCTCTCTGCACAGAAGTTAATACTGATTTTTTGTCTTGGCTGACTAAGGCATATGACTTGACCCTTGCTCTTCACCTGGGATTTGTCAAGTACTCCTGTGAACAGGTCTACATGGTATTTGTGAATCCAAGTGTTATTGTGTTCGATGAGGCACTGAACTGAAATTAAAAGCGCTTTGAGCCTTATGCCACCGGGCACTGGTCTCAGAACTCACATGTGCCACGCTGGGACAGTCCCAGGAGAGAGCAAGCTGTGTGTGCAGCGTTGTGCAGTCTCTGCTTGTTTAACCGGTGACGTCAGGAGCTGGGACCCAGGGCGAGGCTGGTGACTACACTCTCAAGAGTGGAACAAAAAATTGTCTTGGCACCAAGTCTGCAAGTGTTTAGCTTCCTGTACAGGGCACAGCATTTAAATCCTACCTTGAGGGACCAGGGATGACCTTTTGCTATGATCAAGTGTTTTTTTGTTTTTGTTTTGTCTTTTTTCCCATCAGGTGTGAAAATGGCCAAGTGACTTGTGTTGCATAATCCAGCTGGTTCTCTCGTTTCACAGATGCGGAGGGGATGAAGCACACAGGCGGGTGTTGGGGGGTGGTGGGGTGTGACTCATTGTCTGCACTAGTGCTTTTCCCAAATAGCTTTAGGTGGGCCAGGCTTTGCAAGGTACCTCATTATAATCTTAGTTGTGCCTTTACTCTAGAGAAGTCCCTTTGCAATGTGGACAGTTTTTGCTGCCATAGTACATATCCTCCAAAGTAATTAAAAAAGAAAATCTTGGTACAACAAATTTTCTTAAATGGAGCCATCGACTTCTGAAAACCAGTTCAGCACTTACTTTTGGCCTGGAGAGCTAGTTCCTCCCTGGAGGGCTCGCCTCTAGAGCTGGGTGCTTCTAGTTGGAATTCTTGGCTCTGCTACCTGATGATACTTACCTCTCTCTGCCTCAGTTTCCTCTGCGGTAAATAGGAAGCTAGTGATAATTTCTTCATGGGGTTGTCATGAGGATTAATAAACAGTAAGTGTAAATGCTGGAATCAGTGCCCGACTGCCCTTGTCAGGTGCTAGGTGAATGTCAGTGTGAGCGTGAGTGCTCAGAATAGTCTTTTGTTCCCTGGAAAGAGAGCGGGTGGTGGTGAGAAAGACTTACCGTGGTCAGAGGAGTTTTATTACATTGTTCATAGGGTGCTATCAAGGAAGTAATTTAATCTGGAAGAGCATGATAAAAAAACAAATTAGGAAACTATGATGCCAACTTTCTAAGCTCAAGGTGACCGTAACAGAACTTCCAAGTCTTAGTGGCTTTATAAAGTACAGACTTATGATTTTCTTATGTGTCAGGCTGCCCTCCCGAGCAGTTCCCATCAATGTGGGAATTTGGAGACCCAGCACATGCCGTCCCTGGCTGTGCCGTATCAGATGGAGTTCTTCACTCCAGCTGTGAGGATGAGGGAGAGAGGGGGAGGCAGAGAAGAAGAGGGGAGAGAGAGAAGGAAAAGGGGGGGAGAGAGGGAGATGGAAGGAGGTAGAAGGAGGGGGGAAAGAAGGAGAGGGGGCGGGGGGGGGGGAGAGAGAGAGAGAGAGAGAGAATGAATGAGATTGAAGGTGAGCCAGGGATCTTACAGAGGATTGTAAGGGCCAAGCATGGAAGTGACAACACACCATTTCTGCTTCCATTCCATTGGCCAGAGCTAGTCAACGGCTGCAACCTACCTGCGGGGGGTTCTGGGAAGTCAGTTCTCCCCATGTGCCCTGTGATAACAAGCAGGATAGAGGAGTATCCAGTCATCTCCGGCACAACTGTTAACCACGTAACATATTTTATGCTAGTGGCAGTGGATATTTTTTATTATTAATCTGTATACTTCACTGTGAACTCTTCCTGAAATTCTGTATAATGCCAGGACCTATAAAGGACCCAAGAGAATTTGCAATCATCATGTTTCTTTTTTATTTTAGAAATTTTCAGGAAGTCAAGAAATCTACTGAGACATCTACTTCTGAACATTTTATTGCTGTGCAGTTGGCCAATAAACAAGGACTTTCAGTGACAGTTCCTGACAGGCTGGTTTCTGTTACTGAGAAAGGTTTTATGATTTCTATCCTGCTGGTCAGTAAATGACAAAAGGCAAAGAAGTTAGTGATCCTGTTGTGACTGAAATTACATGGGACAATCTAAGAACAGAGATTTTTTTAAATGGCTCTTTTATAAAAATGACTCATTATTGCAACTAGTATTTATACTCAGCTCTGATGGGAGGAATGATGGCATTCCTGTGTCTTATATCAACAAATAAAGTGACTTACTCTTGCAGGTTTAGTACTAATATTTCACTTGAGCAGTTCTTTTGAATTACAATTGGCCTTTACATCGATTAAACAGTTTATTTATGAGCAAACCTGGGAGAGTTTATAGCTATAGGGACACACCTTGGGGCCACGCTTAACTAAGCTTCCAGGTTAATATGTACATCATGTTTTGCAGTGTTTCATAGTTCTGTGGAGTGATTTCCAATCCCATTTCTTCTGCTATGGTTCAGATGTTTAACTTAATTGGGAAACAATATACTGTGATGGTTGGTCATGTGGTCTCCAGCGTCAGACTGAGTTTGGATTCCAATTCTGCCACCCAGTCACTGTGTTACCTTGAGCACTTTCATTGTATGCTATGGTTACCTAGGTGTTTCTGATAAAAAATACCAGACTGGGTGGCTTAAACCACAGAAATTTATTTTCTCACAATTGAATTCTGAGATCAGAGTGTTGGCTGGGTTGGTTCTAACGCCTTTCTCCTTGGTGTGTAGATGGCTGACATACTCTGTCTTCATATGGCCTTTCCTCTGTGTGTGTCTGTGTCCAAATTTCCTCCTCTTATAAGGATGCTAGTCATATTGGATTAGGGCTCTTCCAAATACTTCTCTAAATACAGTCAAATTCTGAGGTACCAGTGTTAGGACTTCAACATAAGAATTTTGGGGGATACAATTCAACCCATAACAAGCACTTAGCTCAGTCTGATCTGCAAAATGGGCTTATAAAAGTACTTTATAGGTTTGTTGTGAATATTCAAAGATATGATGCATACCAATTTCTTAGAGTAATACCTGGTATATAGTGAGCACAAACTAAATAGAAATAGTTTTATTATTATCATAAATCTTATTATATGTAGCTATGTCATCTGTCCCAACTAGTTGGAGATGGTTGTGTTGCATAGCCTTTTGGTTATTGAGGCCCAGGATGATTGTGGTCTTTCTTGTGCCCCCATAGCATTGGAACAGGCTTCCTTCACAGAGAACAGGGCAGAAACCCGATGTTGTGATCAGGTGGATGGGTATGGATTTTGTGCTAGGAATTTCGTGGTCTTCTCTGGTGTTAGGCATCATAGGTGGCTGTAAAATGCTCTCAGATGTCCTGCTTCCTGTAATGGCCTGCCCAGAAGTTTTACCGGACCTAGATAAGCTCCTGGAGAAGAGCTTATGTGTCTATGTCAAGGGCAAGAGACAGAAGACTTTTTACGTTGCCAGGAGAGTAACTAAAATTACAGCAGTAGATCACTGAATGAGAGAATTCCCCAAGCACTGCGGATGATTTTTAAAGAACGCAGTGTGTGAAAGAGGCTAGCACTCCTGTGATTGTAGCTGTCCCAAACAGTTCTAGACTGATGAGAATAGGTAGGATTCTATAATGTTGATATTATGGTAAGTTATCATCTCAGGCCCAAATAAGTGCCTGTTATCTAAATTCCTGGCATTTTTTTCAAACTGACATAGATGTTCCTTCTTTTAAAAAAGTGCTACTACTGTCACAACACAGTCATAGCTTGTGTTAACCATTAGCAAGTATGGTTCTCCACACGGGTCAGAGAAGGAAGGTCACATAGGCTGTGGTGGAGCACGCTGTCCCAGGAGGACAATTCGCCCGTCCATCAAGAGAAGCTTTGGATGTGGCCGGGGTGTCTCACATGCAGTGATGGCAGTTTAGTTCTATAGGCATGCTGTAGGTAGTCCAAACTGGATCCACTTGGCACATCAGCTCCCAAACTTGAGTCAAGGGCACCGCCAGCCAGCTGCCCCACCTTATCAATTTCTCTTTTGAAATGACTGTAAAATACTTGTCTTTTAATAAAAGTTATTAAGTTGTGAGTATGAGGATTGTCACATATAAATACATATATAAATATGAATTTATAAAAAGTAATTTTTAACTGACCATAAAATAATAGGTATCTGTATTCTTATGATCATAAAGTCTGAAATACATCCTTCCTAGGGATTGGTGGAACGGGGAATTAAGTAATTGCTTTAGTGTCACCTAAATCTGTTTACCTTCCTATTAAAGAAAACCCAGCAGTGACCAAAAAAAAAAAAAAATCCTTTCCTATCAATGCCTTCATATGCATTCCCAATGCCCCACAGGCCTCCACCTTCTGACACTGAATCATCCCATTGTACAACCTAGCTCTACACAAATTTTATTTGTTAGTCATACCTTAGTAAAGCTGGAAAAACAATAAGGTTGCTGTCCCGTTGTAAAAAAAATGTAGAGAATAGTTAACAGAGTCCTGACTATTCCCCTCCACACTAGATCATTCTATCATTGCTGGTTTTTTCTTCCTTGGTTCTTTTCTGCCTCTTTTGTAAAAGTACTCTGAAAATGTGCCATTTTCTTTTTTACTTGGTTAAATTTAGTTATTTTTTTTTTGAAGGAAAGAGCAAGTTAGTACCTTGTATCAAAACATCAACCTTGTGGAGCCGAGACTGGTTCAGCCATACGAACATGTTATAAAGAACTTCATCCGTGAGATCAAACTTCAAAGCACAGAGATGGAAAGCCTGGCCATCGCGGTGAAGAGGTATTGAAGTCCTTTCTTTCCAAGTGGCACATGGGGTCTGACCTGGGGGTCATGTGGACTGAACTGCATTATCGTATTGTGACATGGGAGGACTTCCCAATCCTCGGGAATCTGGAGCTTTCTGAAATAAGCCAGCGTGAGGGAAGTTGAATCAGGCAGTGCTTCCTAGGGTCAGTCAGCAATCCCTCAGCAAGTCACTGTGATCCTGTCATTTAAACTCTTCAAGGCAGTGATTCCATACAGAACACTTCAGAGAGATGTGTTATCTTCTCTGTAGCCACTAGAAAGGAATGGGAAACTTTTCATCCAGAGAGGCAGGCAGGGCTCCATTGGAAGCCTGGCCTTGTCACTGACTGGTGTGTCACTTTGGACAGGTTCCTTAATCTCCCTGAGTCTCAGCTTCTGCATCTGCAAAATGAGGCTATAAATATTCACCTCTTCAGAGGGTTGAGACTTGATAGATATGCCATCAGATGCCCCTCGAGCACTGGGCCTGCCACAGGGTGGGTGCTCAGCGATATTTCTTTCCCTCTCTCTGGCCCTCCTCACCCAGCCTGAATGGAAAGTCTAAGAGCTTCTAAGCCCTTAGTCACGTAGCCAGTCTGTGGAAGGTATAGCTGGCTTATCTTACTGCTTTTAATAGCAACCCAGTGCAGAGAAGAATTCTGTGTGTTGCAATCCAGACATCAGCCTCTTTGCTTCATGGAAGGTCACGCTCCTTTGGCATATGTTGGGAAAGAGGGCATTTCACTTGTCACTATTCCTGATTTGCCCCACAGAGCCTTCTCTCTGCCATGTGTTCCTCCAGCAGCTCCGAGCATGCTGCCCACCTCTGGTCTCTGCCCAGAACTTGGATAGGATGCCCTTTCTCCAGGCCAGGGCTGCTCCTCTGTCTCTGTGCTTTCCTTCAACACGATGATGAAACTATGTAGTTGACCCTTTGAGGTAACTGACGTGAATTAAAATGTGGAAGAGAAAATGTTTTAGACGGTTGCTGTTAAGTAGGACTGTTTTCACAGTCCTGAGTCATGCAGGACTTGAACTGTTCCCAGGGGTTTCTTGTGAACACCTTCACTTCCCGAGGCTGATCTTCTCCCTCGAGTTTGCTGGGGCCTGTCAGTCGGATGGCTTTCAGACCTCTGGATTCTGTGGAGCATGTGGAGTATTGATCAGAGCACCAGGTTGTCCTCCTTTGAGCGGTGACAAGCAGACACACACAGTGAGTTTTTAGAGCGTCCAGTGAGTGTCAGTTAAAGTAGACAACCTCTCATGTATACACACAGGTACACACCTACACAGACCCATACAAAGATATGCGGGACACACACACACAGACACAGGCGTGCATACATCACCTCTAAGGTAGTATCCTGCAAACCCATTAGGGAAGGAGGGGATGGCATTCTTCATGTTCTCATTACCGGCGAGGCTGCTCTCTGGCTGTGGAGTATGTCACTTTATGTTGAGTTATGTTGATGCTTCTCTCCTCCTGCTCCTCTGCTCCCTGGGTGGGATCCAAAGTCAGGCTCTGTCCTGAGCTCCAGGCCTCCTAAAGGCCTCTCTCTCAGCTATCAGATGCCTCACTGAAGCATTTATGTGACCACCGGGAACATTTCCGTACATTTCTAAGTAAGGACCCTTCACCCTCACCTCTGTCTTTTGGTTGGGGGAGGGTCACAGTCGTCTTGCTCTGCACTTGCACTGAAGGATGGGTTCCCAGTGTTCCGGTAGGCGCCCTGGACTAGGGTAAAGTGGGCATTCCCAATACCCTAGACATTCTACGAGGAATTAGGAATTGCTGGGTCAAACACTGTCATTGTAACCTAAACAACCAAACAATGTAAAAGTTTCTCAGAAGTGAGAAAAGCAGAAGGAACACATTCAGAAGCAGCCCCAGGTGCCCAGATGTCTGGGACTGAACGTCTGGAAAGAGTGGCTGGAAAGACCCGTCATGACAAAGGGAGAAATGGAAATGTGGCAGAGCTCTTCTCAGTTTCAGAGTTCACTGAAAAACAAGCAAGCCCCCAAACCAAAGTTGCTATGGAGGTATATAATTCCTAGGGTTCAAACAGCAAGTATTTGTAAACGAACTAGAACTAGCTGACATTCCATATGAGGTTCGCTTAACCTCAGGCAGGGTGTAAGGTGAGGAAGTAAACAGGAGCAGAAAATAGTAGTAAGTCACTTAGAACTTTACCTTGGGGTTTTCCCTCCACCCCTCAATGCTTGTTTGGAACTTTAGGCAGAAATTAAACTAAAGCACCAACAAATTGTGTTGCAAGGGAGTAAGTTGAAAGCAGGTGGGATGGTATGTAGCAGAAGCCGTCAAACTGAAGAACTGGAGGTTTTCTTAGGTCCTGTTCTCTACTGTTCATTAACAGCACACTGTTGATCCAAGTGAACTGACTCTAAACCTCATGGTAGCTGCTTTCAAGTCACTTATAATCTAGTTGAGTAGGCAAGACAAATGCTTGTGAAATGTGGATAACTGGACATATAGCTGAAGCCTCAACCATTGTAAAGTGACTGATGACTTCATACTAGGCAACTGCTACATAGAACTGCCCTGTAACTCTTCTCAACAGAATTCTCCCATTTCTAACTTCTTGGCAAATCAGTATGTTCTGCCTCCATAAAATGTGATTCATTGATTACATTAATAAAAGAAACAAATTTTCTAAAGGGTAAATTTATCTGCATTTATAACTTCAAGGAAATGATTAGTAACAATTGCTGAGATCCCCCCCCCCCCCCCAATGGTAGCATATAACATTGTGTCTTTCATATAATGAAATTTCAAAATTACATCCGACCATCTCTTTGCCATGGAGTTCTTTTATTTAGTGCAGGGTTCTAGCTCAGTCATGACAGGTAAAAGGATTTTCAGAATTTATTGACAGCCTCCCAGTAATTTAGTAACTATCAGTTCTCTGCCACAATCTAGTTTAATGTCATTTTATCCAGTATATTCCATTTATTTATTATCTAGTTTTAATGTCTTCTTACTCTCAAGTGGTCAAATTGCCAACCTCATTTTACTATGTGGGAGGCATGGTGATTATTATTTTAAATACTGTGTTTCTCCTCAGTAGTAAAATGAAGGGCTTGAAATAGATTAGTCGAAGTTTTCATGTTACAAGCTGGAGTGTAATGAAGATGTCTGCATCTCCCCTTGAATCTCAGAGCCCAGGACAAGGCAGCCATGCAGTTGAGTGAGCTGGAGGAGGAAATGGACCAGAGGATTCAGGCTGCAGAACACAAGACGCGGAAAGACGTGAGTGTGTGGGATTCATTCATTCATTGAGTCCTAGGGAGCACCTTTAGTGGCCTGGGCACTGGCGTCCTCTGGGTGCAGCAAATCCAGGCTCCCACGGGTGCTGTCAACTAGGGCATTTTTAGAAGCGGTGGTTTTGGGTCATAGATAGGGTAAAGAGAGAGAACAGGTAAGTAATCAGATAAACAAAGCAGATAATTTCAAATAGTGACAAGTGCAGTAAAGAAACAGCACAGTGTGTGATAGACCATGACTGGGAGAGGAGGCTATTCAGGTTGGGAGGTCTGGGGCCTTCAAGGAGGGGTGACAGGAGAGTGCCGAGGCCTGAGGGAGAAGGCAGAGCCAGGCTTCTGTAGAGAAGGGTGGCTCACGTGTTACGTGCCACTGTCTTACTGCCAGTGTTATAGCTGGATTACAGAGAAATTAAAATTCTCTCTGCAGACTTCGTTGTTTTATAATGGAATATAAATTATAAATAAAAGGATATATGGAATATACTTTTTTTTTTAATATATCTTTATTGATTTCAGAGAGAGGAAAGGAGAGGGAGAGAGAGAGATAGAAACATCAATGATGAGAGAGTCATTGATCGAGTCCGCAACCTGGGCATGTGCCCTGGCCGGGAATCGAACCCTGATCGCCTGGATCCCAGGTCGACGCTCAACCGCTGAGCCACGCTCGGCCAGGCTGGAATATACTTTTATTCATCATTATAGGAACTCTTGTAATTGAAAGTTGGATGCTGTCTTCAGTGATTTCCATAGAAGAAATAATTACCTTTTTTCCTTGTAAAATATCTTTGGGTGATTAATGTTTACTGGAAACAGAAAATAGTCATATTTCTTTCAGTAGCTAGTGTTAGCATTTATTTTTTTGGAAAAACATATATTTTTTCTATTCATTTGTCCTGTTAACTCCGAGAGGCAGCAAAAGAGAGTGAGAAAGGCCTGAGTGTTGGCATCCATAGACCTTAGTTTGCTTCCTGGCTCTGTCCTGTCTAGGTTATAGATGGTACTGGAAAAATAACCCGACCAAGTAACCTGACCTCTGGGCCTTTGTTGTCCCATCTTTAGAATGGGTTTCAATTCCAGAAGTAGCTGTATAGCTACAGTCATGTGGTTACTCCCGCCCTCTCAGTGTAGGAGTCTTGGGATCAGCCTTAGTTCGACACAAAACATTTCTCACCTGTGGGGTTATGAAGACTCTATTTAAATAAACAAAACCTTTTTTTTTTTTTTTTCTTTTAGGAAAAACGCAAAGCCGAGGAAGCCCTCAGCGACCTCAGACGTCAGTATGAAACAGAAGTGGGAGATCTACAGGTGACGATAAAGAAACTGAAAAAGGTAGGTCTGTGGCAGCTAGGCTTTTAGGAGTGACTCCAGGATATCGGTGTGTCTGAGTTTATTAGGGACTAAAGTCATTTGGAACCACATTGAAACAGCAGGTGGAATCAGATCTCAGAGTCAGATTGGACTCTGTGGTAAGGCCGTTTCTTGAAGGGACCCCGATGTCCTTTTATGTTTGGAAAGGCATCCTGTCTTTTTCATAGACCTACTAAGTATTTCTGATCCCTTGAACAGTTGTCCTTCAGACTCCAGTTTTTTTCCTTAGCTTTCACCATCCAAGTGCCCTCAGCCCACGTGTCCAGTGGACTGTCTGCTCATGGCAGAGGGGTACTATCTTTCCTGGTCACGTGTCCCTGTATATCTGTTCCCAGCGAGGTATATGGTAGGTATTTGGTGAATATTTATTAAATGAAATGAATATTCCCCTTCTGTGTTGAAAGTTCCAAATCTAGGGGACCTCTGATCAGCAAGAGGTGGGAGATGACTTGTTGAAGTATGAGCAACGGTGTGAATGGGTTTTGGCCTTTGTTCTATTTGGTTCCTAATGAGTAGAGTACATTTCACTCAGTGGAGTGCTACTGGGTATTTAACAACTGGCTCTGGGTCTGGGGGGAGAGGGAGAGACTTGTAACATTTGCCAATTTCCACGGTATAAATAATCCCACCATTACCGAATTCAGGCTACCAAGTTGACATCACTGAATGCACAGTTTGGGAAGAGATACTTACCTGGTGGGAAAAGTTGACTCCAACACAGTACTGGACCCACTTCTTGCTTGTGGATTGTCTCCATAACTAATGGAAACATCTCGGCTAACATGAAAATGACTACTTAAAAAATAATCATCCCTGAAAGTGGCATTGTGATTTTGGGGACATCACTTTGCTTTATGGCAGTTCATGTGATAACCTTTAATACTCCTGAGCCAATTTAGTCTGGATGTACTACTGAGTAAACCAGCAAGTAAAGCTCATGTATATATTTATATAATTTTTAGTGTGCCCGTGTCTCTACCTTCCCATCATACTTAAATTTTATTGATTTTAATCATTCGATAATAATTTCCTGAAATCACTGAAGAAAACAGAGGTGAAGATGACACTCACTTAGTGCTTAAAAATCTTAGACTCTAGCAGGACAGGTAGAACACTTACCAGTAACTATAATACAGGATAGAAAGTGTTAACTGCAGTAAAGTTCTAGGTGAACATAGGGTTGCAGGCTCACGTGTAGTATAACTGGAAAAGCAAGGATTGGGTTGCTTTAGTTGAATGATTTCCAGAAAGGACTTTATAGTTGTTTCAAATAAAATTTATTAAACAATAAAACTCATTTTTCAAATGTTGAAATTATTTAAAGCAAATTTTAAATTCTCATGAGTTGTGTGTCGTTTAATGACTTATGAAGTTGTATAATGTTGAAAATGGGAGACTTCTGGAATTCCCATTTCTATATGCAAGGATATTCCTAAACTTAACTGAATCCATTTGGAGCAAGTCTGTAAACGCCCAACTTTTATTTGCTCTTCCAGCTAGAAGAACAATCGAAACATGTAAGTCAAAAAGAAGATGTGGCTGCATTAAAAAGACAAATTTATGACTTATCGATGGTAAGAATCACCTTCTCACACACAGAAATACATTTCCTAAACTACTACTTCCTAAACTTAATCATGCTATCACTTTAGTGTTTTGGGAATAGAAGCTTAAACAGAAATTCATGCTGTAGTTAGAGAAGGTCCTAGCAGTACCTTCATCCAAAGATGTTATTTATGCAGGCTTTTCCCCTCTATGGTACCCCATCTGTTGTGAACACTTGTATTTATTTTTTATTCCAAGCAACAATGGCATGGCCTTAACCTTTGACTAGTTAACCCTGCATTCTTACAGCATCAGCTCTGGTCTGCATCCCTGGCTTCCCCTTTCTGACCCTTTTCCATCTTCCAAAAGACCATATCTTTTGTCTTTCTGTTGCCAGTACTGATAACACATCTGTTTTATTATCATTAAGAAGTTTTCTTTATTTTGTTTTTAGGTTAACTCTAAAGGCCGAAAGCCAATAACGAGCATTTCTTTCATTGTCACTGCAGAGCCGAGAAGTGAGGTAGCCTGAGCTAGAATTGCAGTCCTTTCTCTCTAGCCATTAGCCCCGTGCCACTCAAAAGTGAAGGTTCCCAACCCCATGGCCAGATGAATCCCCTTAATGCACCACCAGTTCCATGTTTCGCAACATCTTAGTTGGCTTTGTATTTGGACCGTGGCTTTCTTAAAGAGTTGCTTGTCTTTGTTGGATTTCCTGGTTGAGTTTTTGGTTTCTTGTTGTAAAAAAACAACTACTCTGCCATCTTCATGGTATCACTGATACCTTATAACTTCCTGTTTCTTCTTCTCAATGCATAGAATTTGTTTTTTCTCCTTAAAAATATTAATTTTGGAGTCCACGAAGTTTTAGTACTTATTGGACTGATTGATTTTTAAACTTGCTACCCATATATGTCGTCTTGGAATATCTGATCATTTTAGGTAGCTGGTGTAGGGTTCCTGTTCAGCTAGGTAAACAGGCCTGTTTGCCTCAGGACCTCTGCCCTGAAATGGGTCTTCCTAGGAGCTCTGTGTGTGAAGCTGGCTCTCAGACTGGGGGACCCTGATTATGAGAATGAGTGGGGAATGGATGTTATTCAGAGAGACGCTTTAGCTTTCCTTATAGGAGTCATACAGTTTTGTTTTTTATTGAAAAGATAAGCCCTGTCTTGCTGCTTCTGGAATCAACTCTGGTTGGAGGGGCGGGGTGACTTAATATATCAATTTAATCTCTGTTTTCAGTTCCACTCTCACTCTCTGTTGGGGCTTCTGCCAGACCAACTGCCCCTTCTTTGTTCTACAGCAGAACCTTTTCCACCTTTTTTTTCCCCTACTCGCTTCCTTTTGTCAACACTTTTCTGTCCAGTTTCCATTTTTCAGAAATGTTTAAGTCACTTGACTGCAGCCCTTCCATTCTTTTAACTTTCATTAGCTTATTTCCTTTGGTATTTTATGTTAACTGGGTCTCAAAAGGGAAGGAAGACAAATGCATGTGCTCAGTTCACGATCTTGAGCTGGAAGCCTCCAGTGAATTTTCTTTTAGAGAAATTTCTTAGATAATTTCTTAAAGTTTTAAAAGTTCTTTGAAAAAATTCTTAGAAAATTCTAATTCTTTTAGAATTTCCAAAAAAATTTTTTTAGAAAATTTCTAACCATACTGGTCTGTTTTTAAGTGCAAAACTTAAAAATGTTAGGTGATAGGATTTATTGTAAAAAGGAACCAGTCTACCTGGTAATAGGTACTATTAATTTCACAGAATTTTTATCAGCAGTTTCATAGCTCTCATTAAGTAAAACAGATGTTTAAATGTTCGATCTCAGTTAATTTGCCAATAACATGTCAAAGTACATCATGACAAACTCTTGAGTGTTGGAGTTTGGCACCAAAGTAAAATAAAAAAGACAACAACTTTGAGGATTTAGATTTTTGACACTTTAATACTTTATAATAATTTCAAATTACCTTGAATTGATAATTTGTTCTTTGAATACTAAGATTCAAAGAATTGTGGATGGGAGAGAGTGATGGGGAAGGTTCTACTACACGTTACTTCATTCCTCCCAGATGGAAGAAACTGAGTCTGATGACCTGCAGTCTTCCTTTTCTCTAGGAAAATCAGAAAGTGAAGAAAGATCTTTTGGAAGCACAGACAAGCATAGCCTTTCTTCAGAGTGAATTAGATGCTTTGAAAAGTGATTATGCTGACCAGAGTCTGAATTCTGAAAGGTATGAAGCTTCACATTTGATTTTTCTAGTTTGAGTGGAATGTTTATTTAGGCAACCATCATGGGGATGAGGCTCAGCTTTGAAATAATAAAGGCTTATTCATTAACTCTACTGATACATTCTTTGCTTTCTAAAGATTTTTTCAGTGACAGCTTTTCTAGTGATTTTCGTGTTTTAATTTTTTATACAAACAGATTAATTAGTTTAATTATTCACGGGGGTAAGAACAGTGCAGGGCTTAATAAATGTTTGAATTAACTCTGAGCAGAAGAATGTACCTAACATGTCAAGAGTCAGTGCTAATTAAAGGGCTTTGAAGGTAGGAATGTGGGCCCTTCAACCTAAGAAAAGGGAGAAGTAGTCATTTTAGGCAAGTAATTTTATTTTGCTATGGTTTAGTTTTGCAGTTTTGTATATATACATATATATATGTATGTGCATATATAGGGATATGTAAAATGCATTTATGTGCAAATAGAAAAAATATATATGCGACACATTTGCATATAAATGCATCTGTATACATATATGCATATGAAATGCATCTATATGCATATATATAGATACACACATATATGTACACTTGGGAAAATACCTTGTTTTTTTGTTTATTTGTAAACTTTAATCAGAATCAAGGTCCTGTAATGGAAAGCAGGGAAACATTTATTAAGTACTTAATATCTACAGGTCCTTGAGTTAAGTGAGGAGTTTTAAGTACTCTCTGCTTTTTGAGAACTTGAAATTTAGTTGAGGAAGATAAATAGCTAAAAGATGACAGAGTTGACCTAAGAGCTGAACAGTGTCAGAAACAATACCACCAGCAGTGTTATGGGTTGGGTCCATTGCCATGGATGGTAGACAACATGTTCTTTTAGTTCAGAAGTGGTGAAGAACTTTACTAAAGAGGACACACTTGAGGTGACCTTGGGAGGGGGAATATGTTTGCATTGGTCAAGGGGGACAGAGGCAACATCAGCAAGTAGCGCAGGTGCCATCTGCCAGGCACAGTCCCTAGTACTTTACTAGTATTAACTCATCCAGTCCACAGAGTATCCTATGAGATAGGGACTTTCCTTATCCCCATTTCACAGATGGGAAGGAAAAGTCCAGATGTGTTCCAGGTGAGGCAATAACCAGTGCAGGGTCCATAACATTGGGACAGATAAAACTAGTTTGGGGAAGAGTGGTCATACCACTGGACAGAAAAAAGACATTTTGCATGGAAAGGTAAAAGTTTAAAAAACTTAAAATGTTTAAAAGCTAGTTTAAGACTAGAATGTAAGGGCTCAGAATTTTTGATGAAGGAACTTAAATTTTTATAGGTAATTGGGAACATTTTAGCCTTATTAAGAGAGTAAGTAGACAGGTAATCGTGGACAAAATTTGATATCCTGAGAGTTTTGGAAGTTAGCAAGGGGGTTTTTCTGCTTAGAAATGGGGCTGCAGTGGAATACGGGCTAGAGATAAGTGACTGGTGTTCAGAGCAGACTTTCTGGGGATGAGGCCAGGGCTGCATAATAGAGCAACAGAGGTATCAGTGTGTGAGAGCTCGTAGAGGAGAGAAAGCCCAGGCCATGGATTCCTCTGTGGTTCAGGGGGAGGAGGGGAGGGAGAGCAGGAGTAAGGGCAGGGCAAGGAGAGAGACGGAATCATGAGAAAGGAGAAAATAGCTGGGGCTGGGATTGTATGAGGCTTGGAATGATTGGAGAAGGGTTAGAAGCGAGAAAGTGAATTGGGGAGAGGGGACTCAGCAGAAAGGCCAGTGGTTCATTCCCAGGGAGGAACAGCCACGTCGGGGTGGGGACGGAAGGGCTGGGGCTGGTTGGTACTGAGAGGGCGATGAGGTGGAGCAGCACCTTGCACAAGGATGCTGAGGGTGTGGGTGTGTTTGTGGAGTCCCAGGAGGAGAGGAGGCTGCTGAGGGCAGAGAAGCACCAAGTGGGAGCACAGATGAGATAGACACTGTGGTCAAGGACACACGTCTTTGCAAATGTGAAAAAGAATCTGAGAGGGCAGTTTGGGTAAGGCAGGACTGAACACCTAATTCTCATTCAAACATAAAATATAATTTTACAGGGATCTGGAAATAATCCGAGAGTACACGGAAGATCGAAATAATCTTGAGAGGCAAATTGAAATACTCCAGTAAGTTTTCATATAAAATGCTCATTATATTTACATTTTACTTATTTTGTTGTTAATAAAACGTGCCGCATATAGCACAGGTTCTGTTTTCTGAAGACTGGATTCCCTCGTCCACTTGTGTGTCTTCCGGCTGTGCTGCATTTAGCACAGCCACTCAGCTGTCCGATGCTTCTAATTCTGAGTAAACTATTCAAATCCAGGCACTAGAGTATCATTCTCTGTAAGTCCTTGCTAGTCAGGCGATGTGTCTAGCACGTCTTTAGTACACCTCTGTAAAGAGTAACGGCCCTGACCTTAAAGCCTTTCTCTGCTGCTCACCTGCGAGGTTGTCAGGCATCTCACGGTGGTCACAGCACTGGGCATACAGAGCATTCTTTCACAATCTGTTGTGCTTGGTTAGGTGTATATTTTTCTTAGTTTTTTACAAAACCCTACTGGAAATATTACACCTGTTCAGTCAGCGTCACAGCTGAGTTGCAGTAATTCCAGCCTCTGAGGCCCATCCCCCTCTCCATTCCTTTCTCTGTTTTCTACCCAAGCAGTCTTTTCTGCTGGTTTCACTTCCCCAAGTGAAGTAAGATCAGGCTTGACAAATTTTTTTCACCATCTTTGAATAGTTATGAAGTCTCACTTGTGGCAATTGCAGAGTTGATGTATTACCATAATCCTAGTCATTCATTTATTCAGCAGATTTTCACTCACCATGTTTTAGGGATCAGGTGTGCCTGGAGCTGAGGATGGAATGGCAAGTAGGAAGGACAATGTCTCTGTCCTAATGGGGCTAATCTAGGGAAGAAGATGGAAACTGATCAATAATTATAGAAATATAAAATGCTGAATGAGAGAGGTGGGACAAAGGAAAGGGGTGTGTATACCATAGAGAACTTCGGCCTGCCCAGGAAGCCCAGGAAGTGTTCCTCGAGGAAGCATTGAGTGAGCTGAGGTCCAAAGGGTGGATGAATAGGCCTTCAGTAGGGAAGCCAAGGAGAGGCTCTGTGATTATCCTCATTTCATAGAAGTTGCTGAGGCTCGGACAGGTTAAATAACTCCCATCAGTCATGTGGAAAGGACGCTCCTGAGTTGGGATTTGAACGCAGAGTCAACATCGGAGCCTTTAACATGTGCCCGGCGGCAGCAGGCCAGGAACGGGATGCAGGAGTAGCCTGGGAAAAGCGTGTGTAACACACCACGTCCACAGCCAGGCTGCGTGCAGGGGCATGGAGAGCGGCTCCGGGTGCCGGCCGGGGCCAGGCATTTAGGGAGCAGAGACCTGCATGAAACCTGTTCAATCAGTGGAGCTACCTGAGGGAAGAGCAGTTCCGCAGAGCAGCTGATACCTTCCTAACGTGCCCTGAGATCTGTGGAGAGGTGGTGCAGGCATTTAAGTTGTACTTCTAGCTGGGAATTGTGATCTCAGTATGTGGGGCGTGAAGGGAAGAGGTAGGAATTTGCAAGAGGTGCCATTCCACGTTCTGGACATCACAGCCTGAAGAATAAGTGGTTCCACTTGTCCCCACTGATATTTCCCGTGTCGATGTATCTGTTTTATTTGTTTCCTCTGCAGAACAGCTAACCGGAAGCTGCACGACAGCAACGACGGCCTGAGGAGCGCCCTGGAAAGCACGTACAGCAAGTTCAGCAGGTCCTTGGTACGCAGCAGAACTTCTAACCCATGTTGTTCTCCCTCGTGGTGGCATATTTTGATGAAAATCTTGTATTTATCGGGGGAGAACTTACAATCATGAGAAGCTATTCCATACGAAAAAAAGGGGGGGCAACATTTTCCCAAATTAAAAAACTGTGCTACCCCTCCGAGGAAATAAATGCCTAGAGGTTAACCAACTCTTTGTTAGACAGTCTAGGAAGCCAGAGAGAGATGTGTGAGGTGTGACCTGGGCCCTGGCAGGGATTATAGGGTAGTGGGTGGTTCAGATGTGCACAGATAGCAGTAATATCCCGTCAGGTACAAGTGAAATATTGTCCAGCTGAGAGGAAGGGGAGGGCGCTTCTGGCTGAGAAGCGTGTTGACACACATCGAGCATTCTTCACGGTAGTGAGATTAGCAGAGTGGATGCCTTGGGTTTTAAACCCTCCTGCAGAAACAAGCTAAGCCCCACTTGGAATTTTGAGGACCTTTCCCAGACTCTCTGTGCCAGAAAGCCTCTTTTCCCTCTTTTGGGGGTCAGCTTCAAGTTTGGGGTCCCAGTATTGTAGCTTTTGGTATGGAAGAGTCACTACTAAGCCAAATTATGGTTGGAGAGGAAACAGATCAAAAGAAGTTGGTATTGCACGGTCCTGGAGGATCTAGGGAACCGGGTGCCCCTTTATAGCTTACGTGGTAACATTCAGACTTAGGATACAACGAGGAGGAAGTACCACATGCGGTAGTTGCATTTCCCCCCTTGATTTCTGTGCTCACCTTTGCTCATGTAGGACACCAGACTCTTGATTGCATTAGAAGTTAACTAGTGTGCTACAGTTTAAAAAAACATATATATAAATAAAATGCTTACATGGAGTAACGCAACATTACTTATATATTCCAGCGCGTAAATAATGTATCGCCAGGGAATACAATTTCTAGGAGCAGTCCCAGATTTAATGGTCATTCTCCTCAACCTCCGGGCTATGACAGGTATGTTACTTAAGTATTGTTTGAATTCTGGATCCAAGTTGAAAGGAAAGTAAATTTCCTTATAGGTAAATTAAAATAATAGAATATATTTTGGGCCCTAATTTCTATTTCTACCCTTACTTTAAATTTCAAACATGAAATATGTAAAGATTAAAGAAAAAATTTTGCATAGAGAAAAGTGATTTCCTTAAGATGTTATCGTGACTTGGTTTTATGTAAGCTCACCTTTACTTCACCCCTAATCATGTCTTGTTTCTTAGAAGTAGACTCAGTAAGAGGAGTTTCAGGAAAACCAGTCAAACTATGGTATATGATGTTGTGGTATAGGATGTTGAGACTCTTGGCAAATGTGTAATAGCTCAGCATAATATTACATAAGTTGTGTACAAGGGAAAGGACACTTTCAAAACAAACAGCAATATGGCTAGTAGAGGTTTATAAGCTCCTGTATTAAAGGAGTCACAGAGGCTACCAGAAGTGAACAGTTAGCTCTACTTTTAATTAACTGAAGTGAAATATTGGCCCTTCTGTAACTTGAGATCTAGCCTTAAACACTGAAAGATTGTATGTGTGTACACATGTGTGAACACACACATACGTCCACTGTTGCTACTTAAAAGGTTACTTTGGGAATACATCAGAGGTTTGGAAGTAGAAGTGAGTACACAAACTACAGGTTTCCATCGGAGCTGGGATGCTCCATCTCGATGCAGCCTTCTGATTCATGTTCATTCCCTTTTCATCCGGGAACCTTTGGTCTAAAGAATAATGTACTTAATATCCTGGTGATAGCAAAATGGGCAGGTCCCCTTTCAGGAAGGTCTGTTACCAAGGCTATTGGTGATCACTTTTAAGAAAATTCTACCCATATATCAGATGTTTTTATTGTCCACTGATTTGTGAAATAAAAATTTTTAATTGTTTAATGACTTATAGGCAGCTGGCTGCTCTGTTATTGGGAAATAGAGATTACTTTTAAGAATGTGTGTGTGGGTGTGTTGCCATTTTTCTGAACTGATATTTAAGGTCAGTTTTAAGCACATAGGGGGAAAGATAGATAATTGAAAATTATTCCAGAAGTAGTAATAGAGTGTGTACACACACACACATACCTAGCCAGCTAGCTAGATAGATTGAGATTTGGTATGAAGCTCCTGTCCTAGGAAAAAGACCTCATAACTGAGCAACATATTTAGACAAAATATGTTGGTTAAATCACCTTTTTAGTTAATTTTAAACATTTGCTAAAGGCACCAAAATATTTTGATATCTCAGATTTATATGGCTTTTACTTATTTGTATTAAGATCATCCTATCTTTTCTAAGCATATCTGTCTCTCGTTATTTCTCATATCTGGAGGCCCATGTACCCTGCCCATGCCCCCTTTCTGATGAGGTCATGTATGCCAAGTAGCTAGGATAGTACCTGGTGTGCAGTGGAGACTAAATAAATTGTAGCCATTGTTTTTATTTTAATATAAACTTAGATTCGTGTGAAAATAAATAGAGAAGCAAAAGTAAATAGGGAAGTACACAGTTTCTTCAGACTCTCCTATTTGAGTTTCACAGAAGGAAAGATCCATAGAAGCCTGTGTCTATGGAACCTCTCCTCTAGGGGTCTGTCCACACTTAACGGCAGAAAACTGATGTCATCTGTCAAACTGTTCCAGGACCACACAGTTCTGATTGCCTGTTATTTTCTACCATGTTATTGGAAATATGACTCCCAGAAAAGTTTACCAGTGGGCCCTGATTTTGTCTTGGGCAACCTGAGAGAATGTACCTTTCTTCTTCATGTGTCAGTCCTTTGATTGTTTCAAGAGAGAAACCATTAAGCTGAGTACACTAAACCATTTCTCATATCTGAGGGTTTTGAAGTCTCACGTCATCCCAGTTGCCTTTCCCATCCAGGTTACCGGCATCCCTTTTAAGTAGAGATGTTATCCAGAAATGGACATACTGTTGAGTGTGGTTTGACCACACAAGAGCAAAAAAATTCACGTGTTCTGCATGCATTTTTCTTAATGCAACTTTAGATTGATTTACACCCTGGGAACTTTTCTATCAGGAAATAAAGGTGATTTTTTTAAAAAACAGCTTTATTTATTAAATGTTTGAATGTCTTTATATTAATTGATTGTTGCATGGAACAAACTGATATGGCTTTGAATGCTTCATTTTCCCTGATGCTTAATCATGGACTACACTGTGGCTCTTGGCAAACGTGAGAGTGTCTGTCTTCTTGAGTCCAGTATGTCCCACTATTGCCCATGTGGCCTTGAGTGTTTCGAGCCCTCAGGTCAAGCAGCCTTCTCCTCTGTCCCAGGTCATCCCGCTCTTCCTACGTGGATGAGGACTGTGACTCGCTGGCCCTCTGTGATCCCATGCAGAGGGTGAATTATGAGCTTGACAGCCTGCCCGAGAGCTGCTTCGACAGTGGCTTGTCCACCTTGAGGGATTCCAATGAGTATGACTCGGAGGTGGAATACAAACAGCAGAGGGCATTTCCGAGGTCCCACGGCACGCAGGAGAGCTTTGCGGGCGATGCTTCAGACACAGACGTAAGCCCTAGGAACCGCTGCCCTTCTAGGCCTTGTCTTCGATAGATACCTGTTGCCCTGTTTCACCTTGATCTCTCATGGGAATCTATTTTAAAGGTTATAAATATGAAACATAGGCAGAGTGTTTCCCCCCTCCACCAAATTAAGGAGAAATTCTAATCCATTGCCTTTTGGGGCCACCCTTTTTCATAACAGCATTGACGACTCAGCTGTATTCTTTTCTTCTTGTTAATCTATGATGTATATGTGTAATGAGAGACTTTGTATTTTAACAGCTGACTTTTTTAAAAACAGGTTCCTGACATAAGGGATGAAGAGACATATGGTTCAGAAGGTGTGGCTTCCGTCTTAGACTGGAAGCCCCAGGGGTCCATTAGTGAAGGCAGCGTTGTTAGTTTTCCAAGAAAGCCCATCTTGGCACTTTCACCCCAGGTAGGTAGTTTCTGAGACACTTTTATTCCAGACCACAGATATTTTTGTGTGCCATATAACTTAATAGGAGGAAAACTGGCACTCCCTTTGTCACCCTCTGTGGCCTTTCCCCCTAGACAGACCTGGCGGACAATAACAGATCTCCCAGCTCACAGAAGGCTTACAAGATCGTGCTTGCAGGGGACGCTGCTGTGGGGAAGTCTAGTTTCCTCATGAGGCTTTGCAAGAATGAATTTCGAGGAAATACGAGTGCCACCCTGGGTATGTTTCCTTTTTCATATACTAATGGGGAAATGACCTTCTTCAGCTTGATTTTCTTTTCTTTAGGGGTATATACACAGATACGCAAATCAATCTCTCTCTCTCCCCCATACATATATATAGGTATGTGTGTGTCTGTGTACTTGTCTATAGAATGGTCATCTTCTGTTTTGGCGAAGGCCCAACTTTAGGGAAGGAAGACTGACAGGACAGAGGTATCTACTTAGCCAGTCAGATGAACCACACCAAGTTTAGAGCCTGAGATGACAGATCATTTATTCAGCAAACATTTCCTTAGGAACTTACATCCCAAAGGAGGGAAATAGATGAAAAAAAATAAAAAATAAGAGGTTTAGAGAGAGGTGCACTTTTATTCAGGGTGGCTAGAGAAAGCTTTTCTGATAAGATGTCATTTGATGTTGATAAAGTGACATTATTGATGGCTAGTTTGTCACTGTGGTCAAACTCATAGCTAGATGTATGCTCCCTCCCTCCTTTACAGTGGCATGAGGACTGTTTCTCAGAACAAGGAAAGAAGTAGTGTCCAGTTTCCCAAATTTGCATAATAGTAAAAGGAGTTGAAGATATGCAAATTATCATTTATTTTTCTTCTTTATCTAAAAGTGTTCTTATTTTGATAACCAGAAATGTTAGGAAAGATTGATTACCCTCTTCACAATGGGCATCATTGTAAATTTATGGTTCTTTGTTAGACTGTTGAAGATAACAAAGCCCAAAGTTCACTTTAATTTGATTCATAAAAAGACTGCTGTATCTGGTTTAGTTGCTAGAGAGCTGGGCATATATACATATCATGTACGTATATATATATATATGCACACATAAACACATGCACATATACACGTAGACACATACACGTATTTATGTATGTGCGCGTGCACACACATAACTGAGTTCACCTAATTACATGAGCAAACAGCACATAGATTTCCCTTTGCCCACAGCGTAAGTCCTCTCCCAAGTCAGCCAGCCTGCAGGTGGTACATCTGCGTGCACTCGTGTGTATGACTTGCAATTAGCATGTGCAGGTCACTCTCTGTGAAGGCCAGGTTCATTCCTCTCTACCTTGCTGGCTCTTTGGCTTATTGGCTTCTGTCTCCTCTAAAGTAAAAACCAGTGGAATTATTTACATCATGTTCTCCATGTTCTCTTCTGTTTCTTTCTAGGAGTTGATTTTCAGATGAAGACTCTCATTGTAGACGGAGAGTGCACGGTTCTGCAGCTCTGGGACACAGCCGGTCAGGAGAGGCAAGTGCTTTCCATAATGCCTCAGGCCCTGCGCAGGCTTGTAGGGACAAGCTCCGGAGCACACTCGGTGTTTTTTATGTTTATAACTATGTAATTATAAAATACCATGTAGTTACATGGTACACTAGAATTTCAAGAATGCTCACTTTTTCCACTTCCTTGCCTCCTTCAGTTACCTGTCAAGTTGTGTGAGAAAAAGGATCTTCAACTTCCACTGAGCTCATGTTCAGTGGGGAAAAAGAGAGTACCCTTTCCTAACCAGAGAATTTAGGGGAGACACCTCTGAATGCAGTGACAGCGGGAGGAATTACTCATTGGGGCACAATAGAAGGTGGAGAAGGGAACCTGTCAGCTCCCCTTGGTTCAAGGGCAGAGGCACAAACTAAGTAGCAGACTTGCATCTGGTGACAGTACCTTATCTTGCATTTATTGCCAATGACCAGAAGCAGTAAAGGTAGGTTTTAGTATTGTCTAACTCCTTGGGAGCAGAATCTATCCAGTTCAACGAGTGAGTATGGGGCAGCCGCCTCCCTCTGCACCAGGCACCATCTAGGCTGCTAAATGGTGAGGTTCATCCGTGTGTCTTTTCAGTAGGACACAGATACCTGCCCCAGGGGAGCTCATATTCTGTAGCAGATTGAGCATTGCAACATTTAAAAAATACTTGTGGCTGACATGGCCCTATTTAAGACAATATAAAATACTGCACTTGGTTTACATTGCAACATATATGTTGGAGAATGCTCTTCCCCCAGTGAGTCCCTCACCCCCATGTATGTAAAGGTCTGGTGCGTGGCGGTGTCCATGTTTCTCTTTCATCCTGCCCACGCCCTGAAGATCATTGTTCTCTAATGTGCATCTCCTTCCACCCTTCTCTGAGTCCCACTCGCGGGTTTTGGTAGGTTTTTGCCAAAGCTGGAACTTTCAAAAATTGCACTGTCAGCCTTGTCCTGGTTGTGTTTTGGGGTTTGTAGACATTCTTGAGATTATTTGGTGGAGAAATGACTGGCTTTTTAAAATCAGTAGCCCAGATTCTCATCCTGTTGCCTTTCACTGGGTCAGTGTAGGCCTTGGAGATGGCTGTCTCACAGTGATACGTTGCCGTCAGATTTTTCTCAGTTGAGTCTTATTTGAGAAAATGAGAAAAAAAGTGAGCCCAGAAGAGACAGAGAATGAAGCAGCACCAATGGACTGGTGAGAACCGTGACTTAGTGCTTCTCTCTTTTCCAGATTCAGAAGTATTGCCAAGTCCTACTTCAGGAGAGCAGACGGTGTCCTGCTGCTGTATGATGTTACGTGTGAGAAGAGCTTTCTTAATGTACGAGAATGGGTGGATATGATTGAGGTAAGAAATCAAAACAGAGAAGCTGGAAATTGCACGGGGGAGCGGTAGGCCGTCTTGGAAAATGCTGGCTCTTCTTCGTCAGAGGTAGTGTGATGGGAACAGACTGATCCAAGCTGTTGCAGATAAGCAGATGTTGGAGGCAGAGTTCCCAGGGGCCCTGGGTAGGATTGGTCTCTCTCTCAGTAGCTGGGCAGGTTCCCACAAGGCCAAGGACACAACTAAAGGGAGCTTCTGGGAATAAAACTTCCGGGTGTTCTTACTGATAAAATCAGGGCCTCATTGGAAGCAAGTGGAAATGCAGGGCCCCTGAGAAGCTGCGGCTCTCACACCTGAGGCTGCTGTGACTGGGGGTGCGGCATGTTTGGATGTGTACGGGGGCTTCCACATGCACTAGACGTACAGGGGAAACACCAACTGGTGTGAGCATGTGCGAGGCCCACATTCTGTAGCAGCTGTGTTCTCAGCCTTACTCTGGTAGTGATTTAGGTTGTTACACAGCCCGAGGTACCACTGAAAAACCAGTTGGTATTTTAAACGTGTGTGGTAACTACCTGTGCTTTCTTTTGATCAAATGAGGTGGTGCCTTTCATCTGAGGAGCTTTCATATCCTTTGGTTTCATGGTAAATAATTTTTGAAAGTAGGAAATGATTTGACCACATAGTGCTGCCAGCAGTTATTAATCAACAGAACTATAGTTCGAGCTATGGTTCAGCGTACTCTCTTGGGGGAAAAACCTGAAACTAATGGCTAATTCAGTTTTTCAAGTAGGTCTGTTATCTGTAATTTTTAACAGACATTAAGTGCAGGGGTAGCTAAACGGAGACCTTATTACTGTCTGTTCTCAAGTTTATTTCTGGATTATTCATTTGGGTCTATTTCATACCCGTAAAAAAACAGAATTAATGTTCTCTTTTTAACTAAGAAGTGATGTGAAAAGTGACTTTGTAATTGGCAATAACACTTAGCGATAAATAAATGTGCATTTTGTCCTACTGAAATATCATGACTTACAATTACAAATACAGAGAAAGTGCATTGACATTTATATAATATTATTTCATAAAATTTTCCACATTATATTCATCTCTGTAACATATCTAAGAAAGGAAGAAACGTAGTATTATTTTCACTTATTATGAGGAACCTGAACCGTAGAAAGTATATGACACTGGCTGATAGTTTAGAGCTGAGGGTTGGAACGGGGCTAGAATTGGACCTCCTGATTCAGTGTGGTTGCTCCCTTGATAAAGCGTCAGAGTGCGAAGAAGCTTTGGAGGTCAAGAAAGGAATTCCAAGGTACAGTCAGTGCATTAAGGAGAGGCATCTACTCCAGGGAGCAAATGGCCCTCCCTGGGACAGAGCAGTGAGCCCAGAGAGTAATGGATAATCCCAACTAACTCATACACATGGATGGTTAAAATTACAGCAAAACTTTTTATTGTTAAAACTGTTGGACCTAGTTTCCATTTTAAATCTTTGGATTGTTCTCAAGAAAAGGAAGCCTAAAAGGCAAGGCCAGCCACAGCACTGAAATGGCTCTTAGTGACCAGGAGCCCACACAGGGTAAGTGTCCTTACTTTCCAGCTGTTGGGAGCACCTTTCACGTGGTCTGAAGAGAAGAAAACTGTATTCAAGATGAATTATTGAATTTGTTATAGAGAAAAAATTGGAGACCACTTGGCATTTAACTTTCATCTTAGAAAAATAATGGATGCTATGAACCTTTGCCATGGCCCACCCTTTCCAATTCGAGGAAATTCTACAGGGACAGTTTATGTGGTCACTATATAAATGTGGGTAGAAACGAATTGTGTGATCATCAGGATAGTCCAGAGGATTGAGAAGAAGTAGCATGTCAGTAATGAGTGGACTCTCTGCATTAATAATTATTTCACTTGGATCAAAAAGCACTAGGTTACAAAATCTTGTAATAAAATCGTGGGTAAAAAATAAAATTATGCCCATTTACTTTTCTGTCATGAATAATTTATTGATTGAGTATTGGGGTAAAAGTTGAATAGAGACACTTGAGACATGAGATCTCATCCTGACTTTTACACATTCAAAAATATTTTTGGGATACCTCCTCTGTGCAGGTACTGTTCTAGTGCTTGGGATGTATCTGTTAATAAAGAGCTCTGTCCTTATGGAGCGTGTACTTTAGTGACAGGGACATAACAAGAAACAAACCAAAATTAATAAAATAAATAGAATGATGGGAAGTGATAAATGTTATAGTAACAAAAAGCAGGCAGGGTGAAGGGCCTTGTGGTGAGGTGGTTTTCATTAGTGTGGTCCTGGCTCCACAAGAAGATCCTATTTTAGTCAAGACTTGAAGGAGCTATTTACAGGTTTGACTTTGGGAATTCATTTAGATGCTGGGATTATTGGTTTAAGAGAATATTTGGTTAATGGCTTCCAAATGACATCTCTTGGATCATGAGCAGATGGTTAAAGAACACAATTAACACTTTAACGGGTGGGTGGGGTAGGTTTGGAGAGGGCCTTTGATTCCCTCTCCCCTCTGCTCTTGTCACAGTCTGGTGCCTCCAGTTAGAGGAAAGTGGTATGGAGAGAAAGGAAGTCAAATATAACTTCATTATTTCTTAAGCTTATTTCTTGATCCTGTATTGGGTGCGGCACCAAACCGAATGAGCACCTGGGTGTCCTTAGGCGTTGCAGAGAGTAATGCCTTAGCCAGGGCTGCTGCTTCTCTGTCTAGGAACCAGAAACCCATTTTTCTGCCCTAGGCAGGTTATATTCTCTTATTCTCACCATAGGCTAATGAGCTGGGATGTGCCTTTTACTGACCCCTTCATTGTACACATAAGGATATTAAGGCAAAAACATACAAAGACTTGCCTGATTTCACACAGCAAATGAGTAGCCAGGAGGAGTCTCAAACGCAGCTCTGCCTCTCGCATCTTACATTTCAACCCATCTCCACTGAGAGTGTGGGACAGTGGGAAAGTTTGCATGTGCTGTTTGGAAGCATTATCCTGAGACGCTGTTACTTGGAATAGAATGGTAACTGACTCCTTATAGGAAAAATGTTGACCTGTAGGACCTTCTTACTTTGTTTTGATTGTCAACCAGATAGCAGCGAGTGTGGAACTTCCAAACTCCGTTCAGGTTCCATTATAGCTGAGGAATTACTTGTGTGTATGTTGTATCTGGGATAATGCTGTTGACTTGTAGTCACTGTTGTTCAGAGTGGAAGTTGTAGGAAATGTGGGCACCACAGTCAGATGCAATTCTGAGTCATGCTCCTGGAGTTTATATTGGTTTGTAGAGTGGGAAAGGGCATGCACTCAATTCAGACTCTGGCCCAGGCCCTTACAAGTTCCTATTTAAAATCTTTGAATGTCAGTGTTCTCACTAGCAATGGGAAAATGTTTGGCTCTTTTCAGAGATTTTGAGGTTAAAAGACAGTATGGATACATCATGTGGCACTCAGGGGCACTCAGACGTGGTGGCTATTGTCATCATCATAACTTGTCCAGTGTCTAAGGTATGCACACTCTTTTTCTTTTCTTTGTGGTAGGATGCAGCCAGTGAGAGTATTCCTATCATGATGGTGGGAAACAAGGCTGACCTTCGTGACGCGGCTGCTGCAGAGGGAGGAAAGTGTGTCGCAGCGTACTTCGGAGAGAAACTGGCCATGGTAAGAGAGAGCGGGCCCAGCCTGGCAGAGGTCTTTCGCTTTTGTCTGCCTTTGCTTAAGAGGTTCTCTGATGAACTTCCACCCTGTTTGGTGGGGCTTCTGTCCTTAGACAGGCAGAACTCCCCATGCCCCCGCCCCTTATGAATATGAGTAATTACACCAAGGATTGAATCCCTCATAGAAGAAGTTGATCACTTGATCCTTTCCTCCCATTGAACATCGTTGACAAAGAGGAGCCAAAATTGTCACGCCTTCCTCCTCACTGTCCCCCAGTTTCTGGAATCCTTCTCTAGTCCTGGAATCCAGGTAAAGGAAAAAGAATGGGTGTCCTGTTTTGAAAAGATGGGTTTGATTCCAGAGGGTGACTATGCCCAGGGGCAGAAGATGGTGCAGTGTGTCACCTGGTAGGAAGAGAAGAGGAAGACTTGTTTTCTTCCTGTAAGGTTTGTGTTTAGTTGGAATAGTCTAAAATTATTTTCGGTTTTGCATTTGTGTAGAGCAGGAGTGGGGATCCTTTTTTCTTCCAAGGGCCTTTGGATATTTATAACATCATTTGCAGACCATACAAAATTATCAACTTAAAAATTAGCTATGAGGAAAGCTCCTGGATTTATTGAGTTTTGAGTCCTGCCTGCGGTTGCCTTGGCAGGGCCAGACCAAATGCTTTTGTGGGCCAGACCAAATGCTTTTGTGGGCCGGATGCCCCCCACCCCTGGTGTAGAGGATGGCGCTCACTCCTGTCCAAACGATTACTGTGGGCAGTGTTTACCCTCCCATTATTACCACTGTGTCAGAATGCTGCGTGGCCCCCTTATGACTTGTCCTAGCCTACAGGGAATCAGATGCACCTTGGGTCAGATAAGAAGTTCAGACCTAACAGTCTGACGTGACATTGCTGTCATTGTTGTCTGCCGTCAGCACCATGAAAGGACTTCTCGGTAGCATATCCATATGTACTTTAAAAAGAAGTTTGAATTTCACTATTCTGAGTTGGGAGATCGTTCTTGTTTTATTTTTTAGGACTGCGAGCCAAATATGATAAACATCAAAACTAGACAGTGAATACAGAAGAGATTCATTCAACACACATTTAATTGTCTCCACCACGTGACAAGCACTTCATTGTGTGTTGAGCAAACAACAGAGAACAAAACAGACAGCCCTTGTCCTCCCGTAGTTTATTGTCTGGGGGCGACAAACATTGAATGCATGTAATCCACCTGTCAGACTGTCCCACCCGCCACATCAGAGATCTCATCTTTCCTGTCCTCACTCCAGCGCTATTCCCTCCCCAGGATTTCCTGGTTTCCAGGGTTTGCTTATGCACCCCCTCACTTACACCCTCCTGTTTCCTCAGAGGCGTTCTCTGCTTCTCCCCACAGCATCATGGCTATAGAACTCGGCAGCAGTACTGCCCATTTCTACTAGAAATCCATTCATTTTGTGATTTTCTAATAGATTTTTCGGTGGATTCGGGGCTTGTGGATAAAGGTCCCCCAGTGTGGATGGGGCCTCATACAAGCTAGATCTTGTTGGCCATTGTCAAGCATTTGAACTTGAAGTAGAAAGGAAGCGTGGAGGGTTTGCAGCAGGAGAGCGATAGGATCCGTGATCACACGCAAAACCTCCGGAAGGTTGAATAATAGAAGACTAGAAAATGCTCGTTGGTTTTAGCAACATGCAGGCTGCTGAATCTTGGATAGGAAATGATAGTGTGAAAGGGGACGTGTGTTAGCTGCTGGCCAAAAGGAGGCAGAATTTTGATGGACTTTTAATTCCTGAGTGGTTTCCTTAAGCTATCATTTTTATCTGTCTCAGATGATTTGATAGCGAACATTGGGTAGCATGCGTGTGACTATTGGAAGTAAGCACCTTAAAACATGAAATTTTGTGTTGTAAGTTTTTTAATGCAAACTCAACACTACCTTGACTAGGAACTGTTTCCCTAATCACAAGGCTCAAACTAGTTATTTCTTTTCGTTTCCTTTTTTGTTTTCTTTAACCCTCACCTGAGGCTATTTTTTCCATTGCTTTTCAGAGAGAGTGGAAGGGACAGAGAGAGAGGGAGAGGGAGAGAGAGAGAAACATCGATGTGAGAGAGACCCATCGATTGGTTGCCTCCCACATACACCCTGACCAGGGCTGGGAATCGAGCCTGCAACCAACGTACATGCCCTTGACTGGAATAGAACTCGGGATCCTTCAGCCCATGGGTTGACTGTCTAACCACTGAGCAAAACTGGCCAGGGCTAGTCATTTCTTTTTAATTATTGAAACTCTGAATCCAATTTCTTAGCTGCTAGTCATTCGACATGAAATTATTTTTATTATTATATTTATTGATATATATGCTAAAACTGTAGGAAACTTAAACAAAGGCTTTGTTTAATAGTGTCTATTATTTCTGTCCCACAGACCTATGGGGCATTATTCTGTGAAACAAGTGCCAAAGATGGTTCGAATGTAGTGGAAGCTGTTCTCCATCTTGCCAGGTAAAGTTTTGTCTCTTACTGGGAAAACTGGATATGAGATTGAATTTTCATTTAGTTGGTTCATATGTCAAACTTCTCGACCATAGCATGACTATACATTGGAAGACACTGTCTTTTCTTTCAGTAGTGGTTAGAGAAGCAGTTAGACACAGATTTTATAAATGCTGGTAATGCTGCACGTTCGCTGTGAACATTGGCAAAACACCTTTACTGCCAAACAGAGCAGGTGCGTCTGAGGTGTCGCTGACATTTCTGCAGAATGTTGCCACAAAGCTCATAGTTGACTTGTACAAGTCATTTCCAGGAACCAGATTTTAAACACAAGAGACTATTATGAATATAGGTATTATGACATTCTCTGGCATGAAGGAAAGAAAACCTCAGTAAGACAAATTGTGTATCGTGCCAGTTGGAAGCACTTTGTTAAATTTATTACACAGGTAATTATTAAGCTAAGGCAATGGTGTTAATAACATTTTGGAATGTAGATTAGAATTATTTGCATTATTGAGCAACTTGGATATCAATGTGTGTTTTAATCCTTAGAGTATTTTTAGGAAATAACATTGTCTGTTATGTTTATATATCTTCTGCCTAGTTTTCTGCCACAGATGAAAAGATAATTCTTTACTGGGAAAGGACCAAGTATCCAAAATAAAATAAAATAAAATATAAAATAAAATAAAATAAAATAAAATAAAATAAAATAAAAATGTGTTTTAACAAAATCCAGGCCGATGATCTTTAATTGCTGACAAAGCAAATACATAATTTTAGGTGTATGGTGCTTTTCCTGAGCACTTGTGATGTTTTACAAGAATCTTAGCTTTCGTGTGATAATTGGCCTCTTCTGCTAGTATACATTGACAGTTAAAATACTCCGCAGTTTTTTAAATTCTGCTTCTGTATTAATGACTAGATGTTTATAGTACTTCCAAGAATAGAATTCTATTAATAGAAGGTTTGGCCTGGGGCCCTGGAGAGACTCTGGCCTGAGGATCAGGAAATGGGCCCTAGGACCTTAAATGGCCTGCTTAGGATTAGTTTGTGGCAGGGCCTGGAAGGTGCCTTGAGCTTGGACTCAGAGTCTTTGACCATTTTCTCCTTTGACATCAATCCCAGAGAGAGAGCCACCTGCCCCCACCACACTGGAAATCATTTTTGTTTAAAACAGAACAAGTACTAACTTTGTATATGACCTAGAACAGGTAGAAAAAAGGCAAACAAACATTTAAATGTATAAATTCAAGTGAATTACATGTTTTTTTGCTTGCAATTAGTAGAAGAATCATGAGCTAAAATCACATTTATCAAGAGTCAAAATAAAACCTTCGTAAATAGGTGAAATAATGGATTCCATGCACCTTTGGGTGCACAGCCATTTTGGACAAACAGGATCCATTCAGTAAATGAGGAGGGGTAAGATTCAATGAAATGGACTGAACATGGAATAATTGCTAGGTTGAAAAATGTACGTGAGAATTTCTGGTTGGAGATGATGTGCCATGGAGGCAGATGGGTATGGGAGGGACCTGCCCGTCTTGAGAGCAGGGTTGGGCCCAAGTCTGGGCTCTGTGCCACCTTGGCCTTAGGCAGTGTGGTGCTGAACGGCCACCCTGTCCCAGCAGGAAAGGGTGCTGCCGAGCAGGCCCTCTGCATGGCTGTGGGCTGCTGCCCGGCGTGTTGGAGGATGGTGGTGTCAACAGGCTCAAAGTGCAGCCTTCGATCTATCCCTGAGTAGCTGTGAAGTCTTGAACAGGTCCCTGTCTTCCTGCAGGCACCTCTAATCTGTAAAATGAGGGTGGGGCTGAAGAAAATGACCTCTCAGGCCCTTTCCAGCTCTGACAGTCTGATTCTACACACAGCAGCCTCTACTCCACTGGATAATATAATTGCATTTAATGCCGAATTGTCTTGTAGGGTCACATTAAAGTTAAATGACTCCAAATTGCTGTGGTCACACCCAGAGTGCAGGATCGATATTCTTTATTATGTCATAAAGATGGGAGAGGTTGCAGGCTGCAGTCCCCATTTGCTCCTGCAGCTGTTTATGATGTAGCTGCCACACAGGCGGGGTTTACTTAAAACCCTGTGTGCACAGCATTTCAATAATGAGGGCACTTCTTGTGACTTGATCAAGGAATTTTTTTATTGTTGCTTTGCTTTATGGCTTGGTTTGAGGTCTCTAGTTTAGTTATTAGCGATGTGTTAAATATGAAAATTATAAAGAAAGCAAATATATAAAGACTGTAATTTGCTTTATACTCTGCCTTCAGATTTGCTTGTCAAAGTACCTAAGTCTTAAATGGAAATGGTATCGTCTCCCCAGGTTAAGTCAACATTTAAAAAGTTTTACGGCCTTTATTATGTTGTGTAGAATGCAAAACATGTAAGTTCTTCATTTAGGTCTCTTAAGACAATTCCTAGCATGGTCCCTTTCACGCCATGTCATGTCATGAAACTTGAACTAGGTGGGTTTCTGGATTTGTATCATCTGAAGGATTCATTTTTGAAGGGAGGCCACAAATGTTGAGTTGACAACCTGAGTTACTCTGCTAGTTCTTAGAAAACCTCTCAATCCCAGGAAAAGTTTCTTTTAGAAATGCAATTTCGTGATTTCCCTATTGTACTGATATCACATCCATACAACCAACCATTGTCCATTGGCAAGTAAATTTGCAGTTAACAGAACCACAGGCTTTAAACGTTTTTCAACTTATTCAGATGCTACAGGCATTTAATTGACCAATGGCCTGAAATTTGAGAAAAACACAGGAAGCTCAGGCTGATATATCATCAGTTCAGCACAGTTGCTGAACCCCTCGGGTGTAAATCTGTTTCTAAGATTGGGTCATTTAAAATGCTGTTGTTAGGCATATGGTTGTTTTTGGTGAGGCAGTTTAATTTTCCCAGCATTGAACCTGTTTGAGATGTTTGGAATCACATCTTTCTAATTTCCTAGAAGTGGGCCATGCCTTTATTTTTGGTGGATTAAAGAAACTGAAGGTCAGGTGAATGATGTGGGTGCCTGTTTTTCTCCTTACTATTTGCTTTTCAGGTTCAGTGATATCTGCATTGTGATGAGTACTCAGCATGTGAAAGCCCCATACATGGTTCAGTAGAGATGACAAGGGAAAAAGAGGCCGTGCAATTTAACATTAGAGGGAAAAAAAGATATGACCAGGCAGCCATATGATATGTAGCTGATAGAGGCCATTGGACCTCTCAGAAAGGAGAAATGCGAGTTGTCTTGTAAGGATGCTATGATTCTTGTACCCTTTGTACAGATAAGAAAGTTGAGAGTTAGAATGCTTAATGTTACAGTGACACAGCTACTGAGTGGCACAGTTGGGACTTTGCATGACTGATCTGAATCACTGGCTTGCTATTTAAATGTTGGTAATTTTAGGGGTCCGTTCCTCACTCTTCCTCTTTCCTCTGTCTCCCTCTGCCTGATGCCTTCCGTCCCCATGGTTTCTGGAATGACCTCTAGCTGGTGACTTCCAGATTCTCTATTTTAACCTCAGCCTCTTTTTAAAATTCTGTAATCATACTCCCTCCCAGCAACCCCTGGAAATTCCATAAGCATGACAGACCCAAATTATCCAAATCTAAAGTGTTAATTTTTCTTTAAAATCATTATTCACTATATACTTACCTTTTGCGGAAACTACCAGAATTATAATTAGATAATAGTAACCTGGAGTCAGTCTTGACTCCTTTCTCTCTTCCTTTATCATCTACCTGTAGTAGGTCCTGGGGCCCGGTTATTCAGTGACCTCTCTGGACTTTCCTGAATCCACCCATATTCTCATTCATTCGCTTATTCATATTTATTCATTCCGTATGTATCTATATATATCTGCTTCGGGCCTGAGAATTTCCTACCTGGGAATTTCTTACCTGGGTTGAGTGCATGAGGCTCCTAAGATTCTGCCTCAGCATTTCTTCAGCATCAGTTCACCCTCCACCCTGCAACCAGGGTAATATTTATAAATAAAAATCCAGTGAATACTTTCTTGCTTACAACTCCACACAGGTATCCTACCTGCAGCAGAGAGTCTGAGTTCCTTAGCAAGTGGTTTTGTCTCTCACTGTCTGACCTCACCTACCTTACTGATCATATGTCTTATTTTGCTTCCCAAATGAATGATAATCTGTAGACACAGTGAACTATGTTTCCAGTTGGGGCCAAGCTCTTTTGTGCCACTTTGCATTTGTGCATGCTGTTCCGTGCACCTGGACTCTCCTTTCCTCATTAATCGAAGGTGAATTCCTGTTCTGTCGAGAGGTCGCTTTGCTCTACCTCCAGGAGGCCTTCTTTCCCTGTACCCAGCATGCTGCGCGTCCCTGCAGAACACTGTAGCAGCTCTCTTGGGACCTGGTAATGATTTATTTAGACCTCTGGCTCTCCCTCAAAGCTCACTAATGAGGATCCCAGAGCTGGGCATAAATTGGACATTTATCAAATGACCAAATGACCGCATTTGGAGGTTGTATTAGTTTTGTATTGTCACTGTGACAAATTCCCAGTAACCTAGTAGTTTAAGCAATGAAAAATTATCTTACATTTCGGGAGGTCAGAAATCTGAAATGAGTCTCATAGGGTGTTAGGGGCTGAATTGTGGATAGTCCTCCATTCCCTGAGTCTTTGTTACTCAGCTGTGAAGTGAGGATAACAGTGCTCACCTGTCACTCGTCGAGGTGTGTGACACTGTGTGTCTGTGTGTATTCAACAAGACAGATGTGAAAACGTGGAGCACAGCATTTATTAGTTGGCCTTCAGCAAGAGTTAGTTTCCCTTTTGTTCTTCTCACAGTGCAGTGGTTTTCAGAAGTTAGAGCCTTCTAGACCCGTGCTGACCAAATGGGTAGCCACCAGCCACCTGAAATGTGGCTAATCCAAATTCAGATATGCCACATGTATTAAATACTAGAATTTGAAGACATTATAAAGGTTATGAAGTACCTTATTAATATTTTTATAGATATGCTGAATGGATAATATTCTACTGAGTTAAGTAAAATACATTATAAATTTAGTTTCACCTGTTTCTCTTTGCATGTTTTAGTGTGACTACTAAAAATGTAAAAGTACATGGTACATGTGTGAGTTACCTTATATTTCTATTGAACAGCATTGCTGTACTGGGCATTAATTTCCGGTACCTACCACTCTGTAACAAACCACCCCCAAACGTAGTCACCTAAAATCCACAACCACTTTTATATTTTGAAATTACCAGAATTGGTGGGATCTCAGTTGGAAGATTCCTCAACTGCTCTCACTTGCGGTGTCTCCTGTGTTTGCATTCAGGTGGCCACCGGGCTGTCTCAGGCTTGGTGTCTGCCACCAGGGTGCTCTTCCTTGTGTCTTTGCCTCCCCCAGGGCCTCTCTGCTGGGCTATCTCCATTGAGGAACCCTGGATTTCTTAAATGCAGCTCAAAGTGGCCAGGCCTTCTTAACACCTGGCTTGGAAGTCGCAGAACACTATTTCTTTGGCATTCCATGGGTCTAAGCAATCACAGAGCCAGTCCTGACCAGGGGAGGGGGGCAAAGGCTCCACTTCTTAATGGGGAAGTGCCAGGCACTGACTGGGAAGAGCGGGATCATTTGGAGGCACCTTGGGGACTGGCTGTCACACTCACCTCCCCCACAGAGATTGTCCTTCTGCTTATCTAAGGTGTGACTGCAGGATCTGCATGTCTCACCAGCACCCCCAGTGGCTGCACTTGGAAGGACACTTCTCTTTTATAAGATCATGGAGACCTTTGTCAGTGTTGCCTCTAACGGTTAATTCTAAAAGAAATTTAAGAGACACAAAAGGAAGGTTTTGTTTTCTGGATTTTAACCACCCATTGCTCCTTCCATGATCCTGTATAATTCAAGAATGGTTATAAAGACGTAATTGCTTTTGTGAATGTCAGCAAGTATCATTCTGGAACGGGAGCCAGGTCGAGGGTGTTCAGGAGTAGGCCGTGCGTGTGACAGACTATAAAGCATGTGAAACCATAGGAGAGAGTGAGAGGAGTCTGTATGTGCAGGTGTGTGTACATATGGGTCTGTGCATGCATGCCTGAGTGTGCAGGTGTGTGCACGTGTGGTCTGTGTACACATGCGTGAGTGTGTGCATGCCTGAGTCTGTGGCCAAGTGCTCAGAATGCAGGCTCTGGAGCCAGCCTGCATGGTGTGAATCCCAGCTGTGCCACTTCTCCAGCTGTGTGACGTAAGGGAACTCCTCATATATAAAGTGTAAAATGGGGCACAGCAAATTCATATGGTTCTTGTGAGGATTCAATGAGTCAACACCTATAAAACATTTGGAACAGTGTCCGGACAGCACACGGCAAGTGCTCAGTGGTGCTGTTTTTATGTCTAAGAGCCAGTTGTGGTTTATGTTTATACCTCAGTTAACCCCTCTGTCCCTCTGCCTCTACTTTTACCTCTGCCTCTACCTCTCTCTCTCTCTCTCTCTCTCCAGGGAAGTGAAAAAAAGGACTGATGAAGATGACAGCAAATCCATTACCAACCTGACTGGAAGCAGTTCCAAACAGTCAACCCACATGAAGAACTGTTGCAAGGGTTAAACCCGAAACGCCTTGGCCTGCGAAGTCTTCCTTTCCAGAACACAGAATTTGTGGGACTCGTTTGCCTCTTATGTAGGGTGGTGCAGCCTACAGACACTGTCACATGGAGAGTTACAGTGTGGCAGATCTGAACTGTGTTCTTGGGTCCCTCCAGAACCTCGACTCTTCATTGCTATGTTTCCATGAACAGTTTGGGCTCCCTGGCTAAATATAATTGTCTTGCCCTTACAGAGTCTTAAACGATAGGGTGTAAAAGTTTTTTAATTGCTGAGATCAAAGCTGTAGAAGAAACTCACGTAGAAGATTCATGCCGTAGCTGACATAACCTATGACAACATTTCCTTCAAATATTCAATACTAGAGTACTGGTAAAAGGGGATTACCATCCTGGCTTTGCTGTTAACTAGGCTTGTGGTCTTGGACATGTCACCAGCCCCCGTTAGATCTGTGCCCTCATCTGTACGACAGGGCAGCTTGGCCTGGCCAGCCTTTGCCCTCTCTCACATTCTGTAGCACTTTTTTTTTTTTTGTCCATGGGAAGGAGAGTGCGATAACCCACGGTTAATAAGGACTCCAGTTGTTTGTACTTTCAAAATATTGGAGTGTTGATTTCTCACTTCTGAAACAAGAACAGAATTTTATTGAGGAAAAAATGATAATTTTCAGCCTTCAGTAGAGACAGGAAAATCTATTTTTGTATGCATAAAGAAAAAAACATTCTTGTGATGAAAATAATTCTATATTAAAGAGGGTATTTTATAATCTCAGAAAACTTACAATGTCCATGGTTTAAATTCAGTGTTGAAAGTTCTAATAAAGCCCCATACTACTGAGAGTACAATGCCCAGGAAGATTGTCCTCCTCACTTAAAAAAACACACCAGTGAGTGACCACCAGGGGCTGGGGACAGGGAGGAACTGAGAGTGACTGCTGATGGGTGTGTGACGTCTTTCAAGGATGACATGAATGTTCTGGAATTGTACTGTGGGATTAATGGTTGCACAACTTTGTGAGTACACTAAAAGCCACTGAATTTTATACTTCCAAAGGGTGAATTTTATGGTATGTAAATTATGTCTTATTAAAAAATAATTAGTCCTTAGAACTATTTAACACTTTGCCAAGTGAAAATATGCATGCTTATTTCAAACCTTCCAGTGGTTTAAAAGCATGATCTCCAGTAGAATGCAAATTGCTCCACTCTCTACCTGCCAGCATTCACTTCCTTAAATGATGAACAACGGAGGAAGCATTGTGCATGGTTCTTGGAAAAGCATCTCGTTAAAAGAGAAGATGGTGTGGTTAAGAAAGGAGTCAGGGTCCTTGGTTGAATATGACTAGTGACATCCTCACCAAGACCTAGTTGGCCTTGCTCTTCTAGAACCTGCAATACCTCCCGCACTTCCCCATTGCAATGTCTCTAAGAGTGAAAGGGGTCAACACCTGACACTGGGGGGGTCAGCGAAGCCTGGTTGTTGGTTTTTGGTCTTCAGTGGCCTGAACCAATTAAGCTATTCCCAACCAGGGAAAAGGTCCAGGCCCCAAGTAGTTTGCTGAAAAATACTTAAATAATAGTTATTATATGTAAGCTAAAGACATTCCTTTGGTTGAATTAAAGCAACTCATTGTAGCAATTTTTCTCCTGTTTATGATTTTTATGATCAGACCTTAAATTCCCCAAGCTTCATTTTTATTTTAAGGAAAATTGACTAGGTACATTACACAGATTATAAGTAGCCACGGCATCGTTTGGCTTTTGAGAGCAGGCTTTCTCTCTACTGATATCTAATTTTTTCCCTGGAAAGTGGGCTCTATCCATAGCAACTCCACTGTGGATTCCTGTTTCCTCTTTATGTTTTTTTGGTCCCAGAAAAAAGAGTTTATATTTCTGACCCAAAAGAATGCCTTGCTTGTGGGGAACTGTCAAACTGCGCAAGGGAGGGAGTGATGGTTATTTTGGGGCTCGGTGAGATGAAAGTTCTGTACTGTGTCTGCCTGGATGACGTCTGTGGAGCCCAGATTAGAACGGACCTGACATGTATGTTTATGGGACTCCTGTTAGGTGTTTGGTGCAGTTGCACAAAACTGTTAGTTCAGGTTATCATGTGGCCTTTATTTTCCACCACTGTGTCTCTATTAGTCTTACAGTCTGTACATATGAGTACACCTTTGATACAGAAGATTGTCTGGGCCTTTGCTTCTGAATTGTATGGCCAGCACACCCAAATTGATTAGATTACACAAAAGTCACCTTTGTTCAAACACAGATAAATATTTTGGTAAGTATTTGTGTACCTTAACACCTCTAAAGAGAAAAGGTACAGTAAAAACACAGTATAAAAGATAAATGTGTGCCCACGTGCACGAGTTGGGGGACCGGTGGAGGGGGGTTGTGGAGGAAGGAGGGGGGAAGCAGAGACAGAAGGAGAGGGGAGAGAAAGGGAGAGCAGAGGTCAGAAGAGACCCCGAGAGAGAAAGCTTGAGAGGAGAAATGATGAAAGGGAGAGAGGGAGAGTGAGCCGGGGCGGGGGGCGGGGGCTGGACTGCTGGACTGGGAGGGAAGTTGCGTTTGTGCACAGGAGTGTGTGTGTGTCTGTGTGTGTGTGGGCGCTCGGCGTGTACAAGTCGTGCACAGCATGCTGAGCCTCCCCTTTATTTAAACCACCCAGAGCTAGCAGTAAATTCAGTGTCCAAGTCGGCCCAGCTTTTTCTTTCAACATTTCAAATAAAACTTCTTGCTTATAATCCTTTACGACCTTATGGGACCACCGTCACCTTTTTGGCCTGTTCTTACGTGTGGCACAAGACTGTATTGCATATTTTTAACTTAGACTTAATTAGGTACATTGCATATTTCTATGCAGACAACTCATCTTGTGTGAATTTTGCCTTTGAGCTTTTAAAAAGTGATTTTTTAAAAGTGATTATACTATGTTCCTTTTTTGTGTGTCCTGACACATTGGATAATATTTTAATTTCATTATAGAAGAGAATGTTGGAGAAGGAGACGTTTTGTACTATTAACTTTTAGCCTCATGCATTTTCATAATTTATTTTTTCCACTTCCTGCTTTGTATGACATCTGTGACACTTGATTATTTAATACAAAATGTGATTTGCATAAACTCAAGTTGCACAGCCCTCTTGCTGAAAATAAAATTGAGGTTAAAGACAAAGATTTATTTTCATATTTGTACAGTGATCGGCTTCTGAGTGATCGTTTTTTGTGAGCTTTTATTGTACGTGTGTGTAAGAAATTTTCTATGTATGTAATAAGTAGGCCTCTGAGTATTGAATAATTGCTTTATGATTTTGGTTTATATGGTTTACATTTTCATAGTATCAGCCATACTTCGTTTATACGGTTTTATTTCTGTTCAAACCATTAATAATTATGTCATAAAGTGTAATTTTTATTGCCATGAAAATGTCTGAGGAACTATAAATATTTTGTGCATTGTAAATTAAATAAAGCAGGCTTCCTTTGGCCTTTGGGGTGTTTCCTTCAACTATACTGTGGGCATCCCTGAAGTAATTTTAATTCTAGGAGGTGCCTACATGAAACCTTGCCTCTAAAACACTTGTCTTGGTGATCTGGCAGCCGGCTAGTGGGAGAAAGAATGAACACACATTGGTTGGTGCTGTGGCACAGCCGGGTCATCTCGGCCAGTGGGGCTGCAGGTCAACCAGCTTGGGTGTGGTGGCCAGGAACAGCGAGGCTTTTCTAGAAACATTTTAGGATGTGCTCTGGCCATCCGCATGCAGTGACCAGGGAAAGCAAGACCCTCTAGGGCCTGGCCTTGCCTGTGCCCCTCAGGGTCTTCCTTCCCCTGGTCATGGCTTATCATCTGTAATATGTGCTGTGCTCTTCAGCCGTCTCACTGACTCAGAGTCACCCACAGCATTTGGATAAGAACATTTTCTGCTGAAGCTCAAAAGTGACAAAAGGATGCAAAATACAGTGAATCCATTGCTCTTTCTATTTTGTTTGCAGTTCTTAATTTTGATATCAAAACCCAAAATAATTTGTATGCGTACTATGTCTTGTTTTTCTCCTTGATCTGTATTAGTTTCCTATTCCTGAGCTAAGAGATTACAGTGACCTTTGTGACTTCCAACAACACAAATTTACTGACTTACAGTTCTGGAGGCCAGTGTACAAAAATGAGTCTGGTCTAAAGTCAAGATGGTGCTCCTTCTAGTGGTCCAGGGGACGATCCATTCCCTGTGTTTTCCAGCCTCTGGGGTTGGCCTGCATTCCTTGGCTCATTGCCCCATCAGTGAGGACATCACTCCAGAGCTTCTGTTTCTACTGTCACATCTCCTCTGGCTCTGACTCTCCTCTCTCCCTCTCTTCCTTGTGAGGACCCTTGTGAATACATTGAGGTGACCAAAATAATCCAGGATACCCTCTCCACCCCAAAATCCTTAATCACATCTGCAAACTCCCTTTTGCCAAGAGGGTGACACATTCACAGATTCTGTGGATTAGTACTTTGGCAGGCCATTATTCTGTGCATTGCAGCATCCACAATAATTTTCTACCATTACTTTTTTGTTTTCTCAATTTCCAAGTTATTAGATGATCTTAATTTTAAAAAGGAACAATGCTTTACTCTTTACTATTTTGCTTTTGAATCTTTTAATTTTGAAAACCTAAATAAATACACAACCATAATTTTCACACTTTTTTTTTTTTTCTATAGGAAGTGTACTGATGGTTTTTAAAATTTCTTAAGTGCTCTTGGAGAACAGGAAATAAATATCATTTGAAACATTAAGTTTAACTAAATGACCACGACTTGACATAGAGTTGACCAAGTAAACATTTTTATAGCACCGATTGGGGGAGTGCTCCCTGAAAGGCTGGGAAGAAAGGAAAAAAATATGCTCCCTACTTCTGATGAACGTATCATTTAGTTGACAAGATCACAAAAGAGGTGATTTCCTCAGCAACTGGAGAAAATGGAGCCCGGATAAATTCCAGCTGTGTGGTAACTGGCAGAATGTACGTGCTCACAGGTTTCTCTGCCAGCCACTGGGTTAATGTGTGCTCTGTGCCTCTTATCTCGTAGAGGCTGTTCAGATGGCTGTAAACAGATAGTCCTTTGAGGAGTTTGTAACTCCTGAGATTATAGACTCGATGGGATTTCAGCGGGAGCACTGAGTAAGTACACAGATGCACCACTAAAAATACACATCCCAGCAGGTACAACTGACCTTGTGCAGATGGTCTTTCCTGAAGGGCGCTAGCCGTCTACCAGAGAGCATTAGCTAGGCCTGTGGTTAGCTCAGGTTCAGGCAAGGCACCCAGGATATACGTTTCTTATTGTGGATAGGAAAACTAGTATTTCCTAAGTCTTTACTGTGCCCTTCAAGCTTTCTACATATTTTCTTATGTTTTTCTTGCAATAACATTCTTGTTTTAACAGATGAGGAAACAGGCTTCACCCTAAACTCATTCAGGGCCTAAGTGGCGCAGCTGGGATTCAAACCCAGGTCTCTCTGAGTCTGTCCACTATAGCACCCTGCCTCAGACAATGTATGTCTTAAAGATCACTGAAATTTATTGAGCCTAAGTGGTCTTGAAGAAGAAAATATCTTAGGACTTAGTGATCATAATGTATACCTTTAAAAATATCACAGGAAATGTATTTTCTTTCTATTGTCTTGACTCTGAGTTCACTAGCCTGGGAGAGGAGATAACATGGTAATGTGGCTAATGTTCTGATTCAAATTCAAGACAGCCATCTGAACGACTTTTCCTGTGGCAGCCAGGACTCCTGTAGCTCTTGTTTTACAAGGACAGTGGTTTCTGTAGGGTGTTTCCTTCTCAGTCTTGAATATTGGAAGCTCTCAAGTTCTCCTGAGAATGGATTCTTGATTTCCCAACTGACTGATGGGCAGGAGAAATATTCTTGTCTCCATGCACCTACTCCACTGAGTGGACACTCAGAATTAATGTCAGAGTTAAGAGGGATTTTAGAGATTATCCATACTAAGCACTTCTTAAATGGTGAGGTAACTGGTGGTCAGGGATAGTCTCTGACTGTCTGTGTGGTTTTAGAGCTGGACCCAGAGCCCAGCTCTCCTTTCTTCAGGCCACAGTTCAAGACACCCACTTCCTCTTGCCTTGTAGGACTGGGAACTGAGAGTGTGGGCTGACGCATCTCCTTCCTTCCTTCCTTCCTTCCTTCCTTCCTTCCTTCCTTCCTTCCTTCCTTCCTTCCTTCCTTCCTTCCTTCCTTCCTTCCTTCCTTCCTCCCTCCCTCCCTCCCTCCCTCCCTCCCTCCCTCCCTCCCTCCCTTCCTTCTTCTCCTTTCTACCTTCCTCCCTCCCTCTCTCCCTTTCTTCTTTCCATCTACTGGGTGCAAAAGTGCAGGCCTGAGCAACATGGACCTTTGTTTCAAGGCACAGAAGGAGTGGAAGACAACAGGAGTCTTACGGCATGGTCACTAGGGACTCCTATGGTAAGCACAGAAGTACATACCATCATGTGAATGGGGTGTGTGACGTTAAGTCAGGAGCTATACATGTGTGAGCCTTTTGTTTGCAGAGATGTTTCCTTCTTGAAGCACGTTTCCATAAAGATCATGATGACCTCCTTCGCTAAAGGGACTTGCTGGGCCTGGATAACCTGGGTCACTGAGGAGCCCTGTCTGCTTCCTCACTGGTCACTGGGGAGCCCTGTCTGCTTCCTCACTGGTCACTGGGGAGCCCTGTCTCTGCTTCCTCACTGGTCACTGGGGAGTCATCTCTGCTTCCTCACTGGTCACTGGGGAGCCCTGTCTCTGCTTCCTCACTGGTCACTGGGGAGTCATCTCTGCTTCCTCACTGGTCACTGGGGAGTCATCTCTGCTTCCTCCCTGGTCACTGGGGAGCCCTGTCTCTGCTTCCTCACTGGTCACTGGGGAGCCCTGTCTCTGCTTCCTCACTGGTCACTGGGGAGCCCTGTCTCTGCTTCCTCACTGGTCACTGGGGAGTCATCTCTGCTTCCTCACTGGTCACTGGGGAGCCCTGTCTCTGCTTCCTCACTGGTCACTGGGGAGTCATCTCTGCTTCCTCACTGGTCACTGGGGAGTCATCTCTGCTTCCTCCCTGGTCACTGGGGAGCCCTGTCTCTGCTTCCTCACTGGTCACTGGGGAGCCCTGTCTCTGCTTCCTCGCTGGGTCACTGGGGAGCCCTGCCTCTGCTTCCTCACTGGTCACTGGGGAGCCCTGTCTCTGCTTCCTCACTGGTCACTGGGGAGTCATCTCTGCTTCCTCCCTGGTCACTGGGGAGTCATCTCTGCTTCCTCGCTGGGTCACTGGGGAGCCCTGCCTCTGCTTCCTCCCTGGTCACTGGGGAGCCCTGTCTCTGCTTCCTCGCTGGTCACTGGGGAGTCATCTCTGCTTCCTCGCTGGGTCACTGGGGAGCCCTGCCTCTGCTTCCTCCCTGGGTCACTGGGGAGCCCTGTCTCTGCTTCCTCACTGGTCACTGGGGAGTCATCTCTGCTTCCTCGCTGGGTCACTGGGGAGCCCTGTCTCTGCTTCCTCCCTGGGTCACTGGGGAGCCCTGTCGCTTCCTCTCACCTGCCTGTTCATACTGAGAAGAGGGCTGCAGGCTGCTGCTGGTTTCCCAGATCCTCAGGACAGATAGAGCCAGAGTGTAAGGGAATTCAAAAAGCCCAATGGGAGAAATATATTAAACAATAAAAAAAGAAAAGTCATAAGCCCTCGAAGTGTTTAAAATAAAGGAGCAACACGCAGATGAACTGTTGTCCAGAAGAAAATTTGTTTCTCTCCAGCTGTGTGGTCCTTAGCACGAGGTGACTCCACATGTCTTCTGGAAGAAAGAAAAGGAAACGGGAAAAGCGGTAGAGGAGCACGCCTAAGGCGATGGGTGACAGGCGCCAGGCGCCTCCTCCCGGAGCTGATGGCGCTCAGGAAGAAGGGTAGAGTGGGGGCTAGTTTCCACATGAAGTATGTAAAGATAATTGGCTCTGAACTTTTTAGGAGATGATGATGTATTTGGATAAGCCAGGAATTTGCTTATTTTTTTATTTTTATTTTTTTACCTATGAGACTTCTGGAATTTTGCCATATTACAGGCTACTAAAGTCTGACATCTGAAGGACTTGAATGTAAGAATTCCAGCTTTTGGACAAATTCATTGAGAAAACAGACCTCCTGCCACACATACCAGAGTTTACATCACTTACCAAAGTCGCACAGCTAGTGAGTAGCAAATTGACACACTGGGTTTTCTGATCTCAAATCCACTGGTCTTTTCTCCTCCAAGTTCACAGTTAGGGAAGCCAGGACTCAGAAAGAGCACAAGATGTGGAGACCAGTTGCCTTGGACTGGAATCTTGGCTCTTCCCCTCATCAGCTATGTAGCTTTAGAAAATTCATTTAACCAGCCTTTCTCAGATAAATAATAGCACCGTGGAAGAGCAAAATTCCACTTGTTGTGAGGAGCAAGTGTGTCTGCACATAGTAGGTGCTCCATCAATGGGACATCCTCTCAAACTCCAAACCCAGGTCTCTTGGGTCCCAGAGTAGTGGCTCCTTTGACCACATGCTTGTGAAATGGGCCTAACCTCTTGTAACACACAAGATGCCAAGAAGTCCTAAAGTCCCAATTGATTTTGACCATATGAAGTTTGTTCAGCATCACTCAGAAGAAAACAATGCATATTAAAACAAGAATAGTATTTCACTTTTCTACTGATTAGCTTGGCGAATTCAAAAAGTTTGATAATAAATTGTGCTGGCAAGTGTTTGGGTGAAACGGGCATACTCCTAGTTTGAAGAATTAATTGGTATCGTCTCTTTGGAAATTAATTTGGCAACACCTGTCACAATTTAAAATACACATACTCTCCCAAAAGTTTCACTTTTACAGATGTGTACCCAAAATATGTATCATTGCAGCATTATCTACTGTAGTAAACTTTGCACAGGAACTAAATATACATTTAAAAAACAGATTAAATAAATTATGATGTTTCTGGACACTGGAATATTATGTAGCCATCAAGAAGAATGAACTAGCTCTACATATACTGGTATGGGGCCATTTCTAAGTAAGACGTACTGTTAAGTGAAAAAGAAAGACATAGATTGATAAGTATACTATGATATGGTTTGTGATATAAAGGTTATAAATATGTATGTGCTTATATATGTACAGGCTACCTGTGGAAGGATCCAAAAGAAATTCAGGGAAGTAAAACTGGGAAATGGAGAGACAAGGGTGAGAATAAAATTACCACTCAATACACCCTTTGGAACCTCTTGAGGTTTGCTCCATGTACATGTACAGTTGAGCCTTGAAGAACACAGTTTGAACTGCATGGGTCCACTTATGTGCAAGTTTTTTCAGTACATACTTGTATTGTTGTTAATCTGTGGCTAGGCGTCCTCAGCTGCAGGGAGCAGACTGTATGCATTGATCTAGGCCGTTTTATAGAGGAGACTTGAGCTTCCATGGAGCTTGGTATCCGCAGGATCCTGCAACTAATCCCCCGTGGATACTGAGGGACAACTTAAGTTTTGGGGGAGTCTAAAGTTATATGCCAATTTTTGACATGATTGGCATCCCTAACCTCCAGGTTGTTTAAGGGTCGACTGCATTACCTGTTTTGAAAAGAAGCACAAAGCAAAAAGAAAGTCCAGCCAGGCCAAATGGCCCTTCCACCCGGATCTGCTTGGCTCATCTCCTCCGGCTCGTTCACCTCTTGGATCCTCACTTGACTCCTGATGCCCACCACAAACCTCCTTTGTCCTGACCACTCGTTTCAGACAGCCTCCTCTGGCTGCCATCACTGGCTCTGCCTTGGGCATGAGGCTGCGAACACTCTCTGGCTCCGGGGAGCTCAGCTGGGTGGAGCCCCAGCTCCTGGCGAGGCCGCCCGGGTCCCGGGCAGCACGCACCCCCTGAATACGGGGAGGGGGCAGGGGGGGGATGTCCGCATGGCAGTTCACTGTGTGCCTGTAACAGTGGAACTGCCTCTGATGACATTTTGCCTTTGATTGGTCCCAGGACATCTGTTTCTTTATGAACTTGTTTCTTCATTGGTTGATTTGTTGGTTCATTCATTCATTCATTCAATACTTCTGAACCAGAGAAACAGAAACTCAGTTCCAACAGGATTATTAATACGAAGTGTGAGTCTGGGGACTTCATATCTATTTTCCTTTTCCCCAGCCCCATGGATACTTTAGATTTTACTATATCCCGATAACATCAGACTTAATAATTAAACCAAGTGAACATGTTCAATGAACAGTGGCAGCTTCTGGGCGATGCCTTTAAATGACCTCCCTTTCACCCTCACCAGAAAGGGCCTACAAGGTACAACAAAGACATGTTTAGTTTAATGACATTTGCAGATGAGCCTTTTTTCCCCTTGGCTGATTTTTTTGGTTTTGAACGAGGAAAATCCTTATTATTGAGGCTTTCAGTGTTCCAGGTCTCCCCGAGGGCATCCTGGGGAGAACAAGGAATTCCTGTAGGCAATCGACCACTTTCTATCTTTAGCCACCAGGGATCTTGGGTGAGGTTAGAGGTGCTGCTAGGAACTCCATCAATATTGAAAACGCCTCTGGCTTGATTAAGCTTTGGAAATACCTCCATTGATCCTATTCAAACATGTATTGAACACCTGCCTCAGACATGCTATACTAATTAACCTCAGAAAAGTCACCTTCGCCCGAGGCCTGGGAGGGGAAGGCGCCTAAGGACACTCGGTGGGAAAAGGAAATTCCTCGTGGGCGACTGAAGAATGGGCTGGCTCAGCTCCAGCTGCAGAAGGATCCGGGGGGAAAAGCCACCAGGTCCCTGAACACTGACAGGACTTATGGCTCCTGTTAGCGGGAGGTGATCCGACATGAATGGACGTCCAAACAGAAAAGGGAGCCTACAGAGAGGCAGCAAGAGTAGTCATCAGGAAGGCAATGGCTTTCCTTCAGCTGAGGCACCATCCTGAACAACCCCACAGGAAAAAGCAGCACAGTTTCTTGAATTGTCTTATAGGAAGTGTTCTTTACTGTGGTAATGAAATGGCATAATACAGGCACACTGCGCAGACGTTGAGGGTTCGGTTCCAGGCCACAGCAATAAACAGAGTCATAATCTTTTGGCAGGTGGAGTGCCTTGGCTTCTATTTGTGAAAAACATCACATCTGTGAACAGCAATGAGGCAAAGTGTAATAACATGAGGTATGCTTGCATTTAGGAGTTCAGGCTCTGGAGACAGACCCGAGTTTGGACACAGGCTCTACCTCTAAGTTGGCTTAACCTCTCTGGACCTCACTGTGCTCATCTCTGAAATGGGGATATGATAATACAGGGTTGCCAGAGGACCAAATGAATAAAGCATTAAGATAGCGCCAGAAGCATTTTTAAGTACTAAAAAATGTAAACAGTTATTTTAACTGTGCTTAGTTTTGCCCTTCTGAAAATGACCATGTCTTCCAGTGAGTGGATTTGTTCATTAGTCTACTTTTGAATTTATAGGTGATAAGGTTTTTGTGCTGCAAATACTTTTTTTCAGTTTTGTGGCTTTGCTCTGTTGTCCTTTCCACATTTTTATTATTATTATTTTTTAATCTCAGAGAAATGGTATAAAGAAAGGTAGCCACATGGTCTGTCGTGCCAGGGGTGTGTTGCTAATCTACCTGTGCTCCTTAAATTCAAAGAGGAGCCCACTGTTCTCGGCTTAAAATGTCACAAAGAGGTTGCAGCTAAAAATCCCCTGGGTCTTGAATGATTTGCCACAGATTTTTTTTCCATCTCTTATTGCAAGTATCATTAACACTAATTCCTTATCTTTCCAAAAGCCTGCAGAAAAGACCTTTTCCCTGAACTTGTGTGTTTATGGTATTTCATCCTTAGAAAATAACGTTCTCATGAAATACAAGATTTTCATGTTTAGTTAAAATGGTTTGCATTTGTGTAAAAGTTGACCTTGCCTGAGGAGACAAAGACCTTGTCAACAACAGGCTTTTGCATTTGCCCTCAACATGGTGAAAATTAGGAATATACGTATCAAATTGTCATTTGCAGAACTTAAGTACACAAGTTGTCATCAGCCTCGTCCTGGCTTCTGAGTTGAGCCCGAATGACTTTCAAATAAATTTTGATTTTGCAATTTGATTGTAGTTCCTACCATATTGACCTATGCAGACTTTTGTAACAATCCATGGCCAAATGATTTTCTGTCAATTCAGTTCAAGCTGCAAATGAAATCTGCTGTCATGAAAAGAACTGTGAAAGAAAAACATTTTCCAAGTGGAACTATTCCTTAAAGGACCTCCTTCTTTAGGGTCAAGAATACTTTTTCACTGAAAACACCCACGGTCATGCTTTTTTCACACTGTATTTTGTTGAAGTGAAATGAGACTCCTCAGTTTCTTTTACACAGTCTGGTGCAGTGGGAGAAAGGTCTCCTTTGAACCTCGCAGCCAGGCTCTCCGCAGAGCGAGCGTCAGTTCCCCAGCGGCACCTCTAGGTGGCAGTGCAGCCCAAGACAACGTTCTCGGTCCCCAACGTCCTCCCCTCCCCCTCTGTCTGGGCTGGCAGCACAGGTTGGATTAGCATGTAGGGAAAATAATCATTAAAAATAAATGCAATCAAAAGAAGTAGGTTATTATAGTGGCACATTGGAACTGCTTTAGTTAGGAGTCTGTCGGCCTCCCGTTAGAAATGTTGTTTGGGAGGAGTGTGCCACTCGGTTGTGAAAATAGACTAGAGGTTAAGCCTGACGCTCTAGGTCTCAACCTCGACGCCTATTTCCACCTAAGAAGTTTGGTTTTGGATAGCTGGGTGGCTTTGAAGGAGCACGCAAAGGCACACAGATGGATTTGTTTTGCTTAAGGCAATTCATAACTGTTTTTGTAACACTGAAAAGCCCGATGACCTGATGACATATGGTGGTTTCATTGGCCACGTGAGAGTGCGTGTCCATAGTAAGATTTCAAGATTAAATTCTGAAAAATATTGTTGTGTGAGCAGGAAAAATATGATTAGAAAGCGCTGCACAATAAACTGTTTGGATAGGATCAGTAACAGCCTCCACCCTGTACTTTATCTGAGGCCATTCTCTTCTGACACCAGGGTCTCCTCCACTGTAAAATGAGAAGCCTTTCTCCATGACTGTTATTACCCTGTGTGAATTAGGTGTTCTGGATTATGCAACCCCAAATCTGAGTGACTTACCACCACCAAATGTATTTCTCACTCATATAGCCTGTCTCACTGGGGTGCAGGGGAGCCTGCTCCGTGCCATCCAGGAAGCTTGGTGATCTTGTAATTGCACCAACCAGAACACGTGTTCTTGGGCCTTGTCTTCTAGGCTTTGTTCTGGAACTGACACACGTCACTCCTGCCCCCAGCTCATTGATGACAACTAGCTACATGGCCCCACTTACTGGTAAGGGAGTAGGGATGTATTGGGTGAGCATCACAGTAGCCATCGTAAGTCACATTTAGCTCTATTTTATGATTCTATGATTCTGTTTGGGGTGCTATCTTGTTTATATTTTAATGTTTTCAACTGTCAAGACCAAATGCATGTTAATTCCTCAAAAACTAAATTAAGTTCAATACCTTGACGAACTCCTGGGCCCCCATGGAAGTGCAGGCTGTGTAATTAAAAAAAAATTTTTTTTTTGAGGACACTTGGCCTCCTTTTCTAGGCAAAATTAATTGCTTCTTCTCTGTGCTTTGAAAATCAATAAAGATATATTTAAAAATATATACATATATATAAAATTATGATTGTCCAACACATTTACCCTGCAAAGGAGAGCCAACGTGGAGAAAAGCCTCCAGTGAGTGACAAGAGACCTGGATTCTACTTCCTGTTCCAGTTCCACAGCTGACTGGTTGTATGACTCTTCATTTGCCTCGACCCTGGTCCCTATAAACTGAGAGTTAAGTTTGGATCATTAATTTTCAACTTTACATAGCAGAGAGCTTGTTAAAATGCAGCTTCTGATTCAGTGGATCCAGGCGGCCTGAGATCCTGCAGTTCTCACCGGTTTCCTGGCGCAGCAGTTTGCGGGTCCACAGAGCACATTTGGAAGAGCCGGGAACTACATGAAGGCTTCATACTATCTGATTTCATGAGGCGTTAGAAACCCTTGATTGAACTGCTTCTGAATTTATACAGTTGGCACAAAAAGATGGAGGAATTGACCTGGTTATCTTAACATACAGGCACTTAATCATTCACCCCAACATTCATTCTCTCTTCTTCCCATAAATCTAGAATTTCCCCGGAGAGCTTCTCCAGTCCTCAATCCCCGTGTTTCAGGTGAATTTGGGAAGCATCCATGTTTAAATTGTTTGGGCCACAGCAATTGGTTCAGGGAATGTCTTGAGGCAGATTGAGAGTCAATGAAATATGATGAAATGTGTTCCTGAGAACTCAGGAACAGGGGCAGAGACATTTTTCTGCTAGACTTTAACTTGAAGGACTAGAGCTGCCATACCCGTCTTACCCACCACCACGAGCCTAGTAAGGACCCACCTAGAGAAAACGGGTCTGAGATATGGAGGGAGAGAAGCCATGTGCTGGGGAAGTCTTCTGAGCTTTACTTGTAAAAGTAACTGGACAGGTTTGACCATACATGGTTAGATACGTTATTAGCTTGGGTGTGTGTATGCACCATGACACCTGTGAGCCATGTGTGAAGGCCAATTAAATGATTATTGACTCTGCAGGTCCAGTGTCCTCCCAGATAAGGGTGGACTTGGGATCTGGGCTCAGCATGGGAGAATGGGCCTGAGGGATTAATTCCCCAGAATTCAAGACCGAAGCCACTACTAAAAGCTAAGCAGAAAATACAACAGAGACAGGGCTGAAGCAGAGAGGTAGGAAATGGGAGGGAAGCCACAGGACCACATTAGAGATTAAGGCCCCAGCCCAAGAGGTGAGAATGGAGCCTGCAGAGAGGCGCAGAGCTGTGGCATCTAGTGTGGTCTCTTCCACGGGAAACTGGCCTCTGCAGTGGCTGAGGAAGGGATCTTGAGGTATGTCAAGCCAAGCAGGACACAAAGAAAGGTTGCGCCGCTCTCTCAGCCCTTAATAAGGCAAATGTCAGTGTCGCTGGGGATCTGGTTCTTGCCTTCAGAAGAAGGATTTTAACACGAGAGACAGAGAATTGCAGCAAGAGGGAACGTTTTATTTAAAAGCGAGAGTACGCCCGAAGGACACTCAGGTGGGCAGCCTGAGCTGGGTTGGGGTGCTCTGAATGGGCCTAGCTCCCGGCTTTTGGTTTTGCTTTTGCGCCCCCACGTTCTGCCTTAATCTTTTTGTACTGTTCCTCCTCTAGCTGGTGGGCTTCCTGGAATTTTGTTTGTCTGCTTCGCTGGTGGGTTTCCTAGAATTTTGTTTGCCTGCTTAGCTGGTGGGCTCGTAACATTTGCCCTTTCACTGCTGTGAGTCACTTTAACTGTATTTCTCCCTGTTTTTTGGTCTAATCGTGCTGATTGTTTTTAACTCCCGATCTCTCTGTTTCGCTCCGGCATGATCTGTACGCCCTGTCCCCATTCCGCTCGTATCTGTCTAACCACCTGCTCTGCCTCCTCTACCAGCAAAGACGCAACTACGGACTGAAATTGGTTTTGGTTAGGAAACTGCTTGCAGTTCTCTGTCTCTGATTATTTGTTTATTTCCAGACAGAAGCAGTCATCTCAAATAGGCTCTTGAGACTGGATGTCTCAGATGAAGTCCTCATAGGCTGGTCTACTTCGCTCTGGCCGGAGACAAAAGCGATTTAAATTTTATTAGGGAAGCAGGCCAAGCGCCCTCTTAGACCTTTGGGTGATTAAAAGAAAACCATCCTACAGAATGTTTCATTATATAGGTCTGTTCCCTGACCGTGGCTTCTTGATGAATTTACAATACCTGAGAGCATAAAGGTAACAATTTATCCGAACCCGACTCCGCACACTGCGTGGCGTGGCACGTCCTGAGATCTGCGGTTTGCTGTTTGTGAGCAATCGCCGCCCTTTCCCCTCCCGAGCATGCCGCTGCTGCAGCGGAGGCTGCGGCCCGCGTTGCGTGATGTTTCTGCCCCGCTTCAGCGGCTGCGGAGCATCTGTCCGTGTAAGGGCGCGGGCTTCGCTCCGCTGCTCCCACAGCCCTCGCGCCTTGATGCACTTGCTTGATGCGACAAGACACAACGCTGCTTAGTATATTTTATGTATCCAGATGAATATTTATAGCAAACAAAGGAAGCAGACATTTTTAAAAAAGATATCATCATTTTGAGGCAAATGGCTAATTAAGTTTTTATCATGCATAACAACTTACAATTCCGTGTAACCCTCGTTTGCCTTCCAGGACTACGTGCTGGGCCACACTGGACTAAATGGTGGGTGCTCACATGTTGGATTATTAATAAACCAAAATACACCCTAAAATATGATTGCAAACTCCCATCTTGGGTTCATTATTCTGGAGCAGTCATTTAGATGTAGCGTCATAATGTGTGTGTAAGGATATTCTGAACAGAAAGTTTTGATTGGGGAAAATTAGACAAAAAAAATATCAAGAGGATGTTCGTACTATGGGATAGACTCGTGAAGGAATCCAATGCAGTTGCTGAGAAACAATGAGATAGACTTATCCTTGCTGACCAGGAAGAATTTCTAAAACCAAAGACAATTTTGTATATATAGTGTATGTACAGTATAAACATAATTTTATTAAAATAGTAATAGTAAAAATAATACATATTTGCATTTTCATAAAACTGTGGAGGAAACTACCAAATTGTTTTCACGAGGGAGGTAAGGTAATGGGTTACTATCTCTTTCTAAATACATTTCCATATAATTTTGTGTGGAATTTATAATAAGAAGAACAAAGTAAATGTTTTCTTTTGAAAATGGTCCCTACTTAGTGTATCAAAAAGAATTCTGGCCTCCTATTGGAAATCTGGCCACCGACAAGAGAGCTGTGTGGTAAAATGAAGTAGTTTCTATGGGGGAAGGGAGGGATCCTTCACAATGACATCAATTTTTATTTGTTTGTTAACCCCCATCTGAGGATATTTTTTTCCATTGATTTTCAGAGAGAGTGGAAGGGATGGTGGAGGGGAGAGAAACATCAATGTGAGAGAGACACATCAATTGGTTGCCTCCCGCACTCGCCCTGAGCAAGGCCCTGGGATCGAGGTACATGCCATGACTAGAATCAAACCCATGACTTTCAGTCGTAGGGCCAAAGCTCTAACCACTGAGCCAAACTGGCTAGGGCACAAAGACCAGCTAGGGCATGACATCAATTCTTGAACTCCTACCAGGCAGGGAACTTCGTAACAGGAAATCCAGCGCATCATTTTTGAAGATGGGAAGAGAAAAGATTGGCGGATTAGGGGTGTGTTTCCTGAGCTAGGGCAATTGGTACATGATGAGATGGCCATACATTTGAGGTCCCAAGACTCCTCAGAGATCCCACTGGACGTTTTCTCTGTGATAATCTTTTTCCCAGTTTAAGGGTTAATAATACCCAAGTTTTGAAATATGTCTGCCATTGCATTTGAAAGCTAAGTAATACTTTAGCTCATTAACTGGAGAATCCTAAAACACCTGTGTCTTCAATTGCTTATATTTTATTACTGTGCTGTACAATTCTAGCTTTGACTGTGGGAAATGAATTATTCATGACTCTTCCTTGAAGCAGTGAGCCCTTATTACGGTACCTTCATTTTCCAGATGAAGGAACACGGCACCAAGAGGGTAAGTGATGTGCCCTTGGTCGCACGCTGGGGTCAGTGGCAACGTTGTTAACAGTCTAGCTTGAATCGGAGGGTTTTATCTCAGGTTCTCTCTTGCCTTCTGCTTTAAAAACTAGTTCTGAAAATCCAGGACATTTATCGTCGACTTACAGATTCTTGTATTTTTGGATTTCAAGAATTTAATTTTTGTAGTAGGAAAAAAAAGAGAGACAAAATTATGAAGTTAGAAAAATAATTATATAACACAGGTATTAACCAGATAATTAACCCCTCACTATTGAGCCTAGATTTGTTGGCATATCTGGGAAGAGTGTAACACTTATAAAGTGCCTGTGTATAAATCCTGTTTCTATTCTATGAGAAAGATACAGAAATAAGCTTTTTGTCTGCTTTTTTTTTTATTTTTAAAAAATGTGTGTAAGGCCCATAGGAAGGTTTTAGATTTGTCTTTCTCAGACTTGTGTGATGTAGCAATGAATTTGTCTCTATTGGACCATTCTGTGCATAAGACTATTTCAATTATGTATTTAGAAATCTAAATTAAACCCTCCATTAATTTGATGGGAAAGAGTCAGATAAGGTGAAACACATTACCCAGACTCTCCTGAGACACTCACACCCTTGCTGAACCTATTGGGACTCCCAATCGAGTGCACCTGTGAGAATCCACAGGCAGGTTATTTTTTCCCCACATTAGGTCTTTGGGATTCTTTGTTTATACATGAGAGTCATTTTAGTCAAGTGCTTCCTTGTGAAACACACACGCATACTTAAAGTTATTCTTCGTTAGTGGAATGAACTGAAGCTCCCACCCCTATTACAAGAGCAGAGCCATGGTGATCAGAGAGGAGGAGGGAACTTTGTACCAGCCAGCACCTTATGGTCTCCAGGAGTTAATATGAGTTTCTGTCAAGTAAAAACTGACCCAGGAAAGCAGGCAGTACAGTCTCAGGATAATATGGCCAGGGGAGTTATATTCCAGCGTTGGGTTGGAGTTGGGCTTATAAAAGCAGTCCTGTGAGCTGTTTCCTAGGTTGGGTGTAGGTTGAGGGGGCGGTCTTCAGATACACTAGCCCAGGTGACCTACAGAAGATGGTGACTTATAATGAAGACCAGAAGTGGTTGCCTTGGGGTTCCTCACCTCCATTCATTAACGCTGGTGGACAGCTGTCATTAATTTATGCAGTTGTCTGGACTAGCAGTCAGGCGGTTCATGTTTGAGCGTGCACTCTGTAGAGTGAACTCTTTTTGGGTGTCACAAGAGTGCAGAATTTAGAAATATGTAACAGCAGAGACGATATGCTCTTCTATTTATTAGTTATTTTAAAAGGGAAGACTGCAGTCAGTCTGTTTCATTATGTTTTGACGGTAACCTTCCCTTGTACAACACATCCGTTTTGGATAAGACAAATTCCCTACCCCCCATAATACATAAACCTTTCAAGCTCAGAGATTCTAGCAGATGACTGACAAAGCTTTAACTTCACTGCACATGATGCTATAATTAAGGAAATGTGGACTTTAGAGATAATCATTAGTTCTTCCGTATGAACATCTAGCCTAGGATTTTGCTGCCTACTGTTTCCTTCCTAATGACAATGCTGGGAGGTTTCCATGGAATTGAAACTGCCCCCTTTGAAGAACTGATGTGTTAAGTGATCATGTAATCTCATGATAAGCAAATAATGAAGAGATGAAGAGAATGTATATACTGGCACAAAGTGGAAATAAATAGACCATCATATGTTAAATTTCTGTACCACTATACAAGTTTGTGCTGTTGAATTAAAGTAGTTAGAAGTTGCCCACTGCTGTGTAAAAAGGATGCTTCTAGACTGTTTTAGGTTTATCCTAAATCAATTCCAAACATACTCCATGGATTCAGCCACTCAGGGTGAAGGACCATATGTACGTATATATGTCGTATGTAGGACTTCAGGTGCTGCATTTCAAGCATCCCCCAAACTTGCTCACAGGTCTATGGGTCTCATGCATTTGAACTGGGTGAGGCTGGACCCTGCCTTCCAGGCTCCGAGCTGTGGCTCAGGTTGGGTTTTGCCTGCTCTGCAGGTGTCTTATCCTTCTTGGACCAGTAGCTATCCAGAGCTTGCTCTTCATATGGCAAATGGCAGGAATTCAAGAGAGCCAATGGAAACAAGTGATGCCACTAGAGTTCTCAGTCATGAACTCTCACACTGTCTCTTACACACACCATTCATTGGCAAGCTGCAATGCGGCAGGGCAGGGATTCCAAGTCACATGGCAAAAGCCATGGATGCATAGAATTATATTATATACAATAACTGTAAATAGTGATTAAAGCTACAGCAAGGCCAATAATCTCTATTCCTACAGACTTCCCAGGTTATTCTTCCTCCTCCTTGAGAAGTATTCGATATATTTTGTTCATTTTTATAGTCTCCTACTCACAGATTCTCAAAGCAACAGTCAGGTCAAATTGTTAATAATGAATTCTCTTCAAATGAAGTTCACAAAATGTGCTGGAAGAAGAGTATTTGCTCTCTAGAGGGTCTTGTTTTTTTCTTAGGGATTGGTTTATGGATACACATACTTAGGGCAGATGTTTAGATTTTGTCTTCTTTAGTCACTAAATACCTTCCAGAACATATGCAGGCCCCTGTTGTGGAAGAGTCCGTATCAGCAGGAAACCCTCTCTGTCTTGGGGAGGAGAGAGAGCTGTCACCTCTTCCACCGCACAACCTCTACTCCCTTCCCACGTCTGGATGACTGGCCAGTCAGCACATGGGAAGAAGGGCTACACCTGGCCAGGCCAGGATATGTTTGAGCTGCTCTCACCTTTAATTTTGTGTGGGTATGGAGTTGCGTTCAGTTCTCTAGTTAAGAATTTAAGTATGGGATGCCTTTAATATCAAGTTAAATTATGAGAATGTGCAGTACTTTTGCCTGAAGGAGCAATTAGAAGCTCAACCAAATTTTTCTACGTATTCTAAAGGAAATGAAAAAAAAATTAAAAGGAAACTCCAGGTCATTTTGTTCTTCCTGCATGTGGCTCTGGTGAGCCTTGCTGTGTTCCTTGTTACACAATACTCCATCCATTTTATTTTCACATTGTCTGAAGAGGAGTGTTTTTATGGGGCAGGCTACTTGAAATAGGAACTTTCCATTAAACCTTGAGAACACAGCCAGCCAGTTTATACATGAGTCATTCTAGCGCTCTCTCTCTCAAAATTTAAGCTCTTAGGAGAGACTTTAATTCACTCTATTACTATCAAGTCTCAAATTACATATAGGAAGCATTTCACAAATGTTTTTGGATTTTGGAAGATTTTGATTCAAATACTTGGATGCAGAGATGGAGAAATGGAGGCAAGAATGTTCCATTCCTTAGCTCAGTCCTCACGCTAAGTTTGCATCCTAAGGAATGAGAGAACATCTCTGCCTTTCTGCATGGAGTGTGGTCCATAGAGGAGCAAAAGGCACACGGAGCTGTCCTGCAATCTTCAGGGTATGAACTGCTCCTGCAGGACCCAGCACTGGAGAAGGCAGCTGTCTGTGGAGGGTACATAGCATTGTCAGGGTTGGAGAGCCATTCTCAGATATCTGAGCTGACCGTTGACATCCCAGTGGCTGCCAAAGTGGAGAAACAAATGGAACATGTTTTGGAACCCATGTCAGACATCTCTGACTCAGTATGTGTGTACGTAGGGAGACTAAAGTGCTGCTCTAAATCAGCAAATTTTTGCTTCCTAACATTTTTAGGACTTTTTGTTTTGTTCACAAATAGGTGAAACTCAAAACAATTCAGGTTACTGAATTTGCCAAGCAGATGCATTTCGCCAAGTAGATATGTTAAATACCAACTGTTGAGTTGTTTGGCTTCATCCAAATAGTTCTCTGATGAGCGTATGGTCATGGGAAGTTCATGGTCCCATGAAAGCAACTCCCTGCCATCCTTCTGTGTCTTACCGCCCTTGCAGTTCTTTTTGTGAAAACTGCCCAGTTCTCTACCATCCCACGTTCCCACCCTCCTCACCAGCACAGACTGTTTTGGAGATGATGTGTCTTGTTCCTGGCTCATTCTTTGTCATTTCACTCAAATACCTGTTATCAGACCTCAAGAATAGGGAGATTTATTTTTCTGTCTGGTCAGGGCTGAGCATTTGGTGAGGGTCATTTCTATTTTTAGTGTGCAGTGTTCTGGACCCAATACTTTGAGTGTGGTGGTCCAATGCATTGCCTTAGATTTCGGGCCAGCTTCCTGGTTTAGAAGCCTTAAGTCAGCCACAAGCCTTAAAAAAGCCCTCTAAGAACATACCAGGTACACTTCTATATTAGAAATGTTCTAGCATTTTTGGAATGAGGTACTTTTGAGTATTTTTACTCCATTGACATCATGGATGCCATATTTCAATTGCACGTCAATTACTGACTCATCCTTCTGCAATATCAATTTTGTAACTTCTTGCTCACAAATTAGACTGAGTTTTAAATACCCCTCAAATCATGCAAAAGGGATGAGCTTGCTGCCTACAGATTTTTAGAGATAGTCATAGAAAATGAACTTTTTAAGTGGCATCCATGCTAGAAGAATTACCTTGGAAGCATAAAACAGCCTCAAGGTTTTTCTAAGTGCTCCTCGACACAAAGGCGCCTCAGTGATTGAGATTTGAACTCCTGTGATCTGCTTAATACCGAGAAGGTTATTCCAAGGGCTTTGTGCTCTCAAACATGAGCAGCATTTCATTACCCCAGAATACAACAGAACTCCTGAAATGCCAAGAATTTGCCTGCCGTTCCGCAGCCGGGTGGCATGCGGCCTGGTCCAGCAGGTCGGAGGGCCTCACCTTCGGACGTGGCCCACTGCGAACGTGAACTGCTGAGTTTGTGCAGCCAGAGCTTTTGAAATGGCCTTTCAGTCCTTAATTAGTGGATGCTTCCTCTCCTGCTGACTACCTGGGACCGACATGAAGGAGAATTTGCCTAGTTGGCAGGGGGGGCCAGGGAGAGCCATTATCAATCACAGTGTGTTAGAAATGAAAGGTGATTAAAACCCCAGCGGCTGCCTCACAAATGAACTTCAGGAGAAAAAGCAGTTTAGTGTAAATGCGGCGAGTCTTCATATTGGAGCTTGATGAAATTAAAGGCAATGCCGAGTAATATAAACCATTGTTGAATCTTTCTTTTATTAAAACTGGGCTAAAACAAGGAGTAGGAATTTGTCAGGCGCAGTAATTACTTTGGTACTTTACTGATGAAAGCTCTCTGGGGCAAACCCCTTTGCTCATCTATTTTCCAATCCTCCGAGTTTTATCTTTCGCTGCTAGAGGAAAATAAATACGAGCTGAGGAGAGGGCAACCTCACAGTCTATCTGTCTATGGATTAAATATTTCTAAGGGTAACGAGAAGGGTGTTTTTCTCATTCTTTCTGTTGCCCTGAATTCTGAATTATTACCTTGAGAAATTTTCTGGATTATTTAGTCAAATATGTCCTTAAGAGAGCATAGAAATATACATGCCGGTGACCATAGAAACAAGAAAAAAAAATTGAAACACCTGCTGAGACAACATTTGTTGTATGTGAAAATACTATAACCCAGGTATTGCAGCTGGGGCAGGAGATGGAGGGAGGATACTGGGGCGTCGATAGTGGGATCAGAGAAACTGGGGAGGAAGAAAGGACAAGTGTGTCAGGTCCTTGCTACTTACTGTGTGGTCTTTGAAGCAGCGTAAGCCTCACCTGGAAGCTTGTTAAAGATGCAGAATCTCAGACCTTACCCGGGATCCCGAGCTGGGATTTGCATTTTAACGAGATCTGCAGGTGATTCATGTGAGCATCAGAGTTTAAGAAGCTCTGGTCTAGAGAAGGCCCTTGGAACTGGGTGCTGCCTAACCCAGGCAGGCCTATAAAACCCAGAGGATATTCACAGGCTCTCTGAAGGCATTTGGACAGGGCCTGCCAGCTGAAGGAATTACGCACTGGGCACTGGTGAAGACAGAAACAAACAGCTAGAGCAGTGGAAATTCACATGAAATTTTTATAGTGAAGACCAAAAGCTCTGTCCTTTAGCGATTGAAATTTGTGCAATAGTAGAAAGAAGTTAACGATTCCTTGCAATGATTTACTCCTTGTGAAAAAAGGCACTGAGGGGTCCAAACAAGGGTGGCAGGATGCGTATCAGATGTGGAGCTACTGGAAGCAGGAGGAACGCATCAGCGCCAGGCAGGAAGACAGCGGTGTGGCCCAGCACAAAGGTCTATTGTAATCACTTTTTGCTACTAGCTTTAACAAAAGCTATTAGTGAGGGAGAGTTAACAGTAAACCCAGACCACAGTTATCCATGTTAATTCTTTGTAATTTACTGCATGTTCTCATCTATTCCCATGTGTACTTAAATTAACTCTTTAATTAACTCTACATATTTTCCAGCTCCACTTTCATACGCTGTGTGACTTTGACAACCTGGATCTTAACCTCACTTGCCTCAGTTTCTTCAGCTGTAAAATGGGGATAAACAGTACTACTCATCTCATAGGTTCATTTGATAACTAAACGAATTGGTATATGTTACGTTTATTTTCTTAAAAGAGTGTCTGACACATAGTTCAGGTTTAATAATTACTACTTATGATTATTATTTATAAAGTCCTGGAATAAAAGTATCCATTTATGTCTTATAAGGAGAGGTAGCTGACCCAGGAGTATTTGACCAGCAGTGGCAGTCACTCTGCTAGTACCCAAAGATGAGAGAGCACCTGGTCAGACCTGTTATTTTTAGGTGCTCCCTACCTTCAACATGAAAATTATATAGGATTTGAAGTAGTCATGAATGTACTTGAATGTATTTTTATATAGTCAAGAAATGAACTCATTGGAAATAGAAAAATCCATTACTTATCTTTGCTTCCAGAAATCTCATCCATTTTCTTGGATCCTGTTTCCTCTCACTTACTTTGAAGGCCAGTAGTTCTTGGATAAATAGTGATAGTAAAAGTAGTGTGGCTGAATTTCATTCTTTAAAAATTGGTTTAGAAATTGAAATTAATTTTCAGCTGCATTACGTATCTTTGTCCATACGACAGGAATACTAGAATGCAATTGAGATATGAAAAAACCGTAAACTATTTAGGATCCGCTGTAACTCATTAAGAAGGAGAGTATTTATTCTTGAAACCAGCTGTAATGAAAAAGTGGTTTCCCCCAACGACTTTGCAGTGGTTTTGCATGTGCATTTTGAAGGTTTTTCTCCCCCTTCCCCTCCCCTGACCCTCCCCTCTGCTTATTCTTCTCTCTCTGTTTCTTCTCCTTTCCCGAAGGCCATTTCTGCAAGGAACTGTCATTAAAAACACAGTCTGTCATAGGTGATGGCAGTAATATCCAAAAGCAATGCATTTGAACAGCTCTCCTTGAAAGGCGTAACTAATGCATAAAGTAAATAAATTTGACCACGTTATAGACTGAATATCTGAAAACGTCCTTTCTTGCTGTGATTCCGCTCGGACATGGTTATCATTTCCCTTCTCTAGGCTTCCGTGTTATCTGTGAAATCTGGATTAAAATGTAAAATCATATATTCAACCGCATTATAATTCTAGGCCTCTATGACTAGGACCCTGCACAAAAGGATTATGAAAAGCTTTTCTAACCAATTAAACTTCCCCTGGTTTAGGAGGATTGGGGTCAGGGCCCAACATGAGGCAGCCCTGGGGAGAAGGGCAAGTCTTTCCCTGAATATAATACTTTCCTTGGGTAAATGTAATTTCTGAGGATAATTTCCTTTTTTAAAAAAATATATCCTTATCGATTTCAGAGAGAAGAAAGGAGAGGGAGAGACAGAAACATAAATGATGAGAGAGTCATTGATCGAGCCTACAACCCAGGCATGTGCCCTGACCGGGAATCGAACCCTGATCGCCTGGATCCTAGGTCCATGCTCAACCGCTGAACCACGCCAGGCCGGGCAGGATAATTTCTTTTCCTCATTTTCTTTCTATCGGGGGCCGTGTTGGTGAGCCTTTTTTGGTAATACGGATTTTTATTTTTAAAAGTTACTTTTTTGCGTTTGCTTCCTCTGTATCATTGAAGATGTCGTCGCCAGTCTATACAAAATCAGGAGAAAGGTCTTTGGGATGCTAATGCATTACACTCCTAATCACTTGGCCCGTGTGGCCCAGGTTTGGCAAGAAGGACATGGCAAAGGTGCAGGGAGGTCCTGAGCCAGCAGGGATTACTGCAGTTGAATTCAAACCCTTGTTGCCTTCCAGCCCAGGCACACTTCTTTGCCTTGTTTCTATTTTCTTTCTGGCTTCCATAAATAATCTGCAAAGTGGACCATCGGCAGCCAGAAAATCCATTGGTCTTTGTATATGCCTTAATTAATTTCTCATTGTCAAACACCCAAAAGTCATTTGTAGGGAATAAACTAACTCTGCTACCTGTTACAGTGATTTCTTTATCTAAATTATGACTTACATACAATATTATATTAGTGCCAGGTATACAACAGATGATTAGACAATTATATACTTTACAAAGGGATCATCCCAGGAAGTCTAGTGCCCATCTGACACCAGACATGTTATTACACTGTTATTGACTATATTCCTTGTGCTGAACTTTACAGCCCGAGTTACGGTGCTTTTTATAGATGTCAAAACAAAGAGACAGTCTGGGTGGGACAAACAGGCACAATTCTATAACTGAGGGCACTCTATCTGGCCTTCTTCTTTTCTTGACTTACGTATCTGTAGAAGACAATGTTTACCTAAATAAAAAATTATTAAGATTAATAAGTATTAACTATTTAGCATTAGATATATTATCTTATTTGGCCTCTACTTTAAATTGCACTTTAGCGTTGTGTTTCAAAAACTCTGAGCATTATAACTAAATAGAAAATAGAGATGACAAAGTGAAAAGTGTAATCATAAAGTACATGAACATCCCTAGGGCTTTGAAACATATAAACAAGGAGCACAGCAGACACGTATTAGATGCCCAAGAAATATTTAATGTATGAATGGAATTTTCCAAAACAGATCTTGTTTATATCTCTAGCTACCAGAAGTTTAAGCGATAGCCCATTTGCCTTATACTTGCCAATACCGTTCAATTCTTTTCCATTTTATAAATTCAAAAGCAATATATTCTTACTCTACACCTATTAGAATAATTAAAATAAGAAATGCTGAAAATACCAAATGCTGGTGGGAATATGGAGCGATGGGAACTCTTGTGCACTGCTGGTGGAGATTCGAAATTGGGCAGCAACTTTGGAAAACAGTTTGGCAGTTTCATATAAAGTTAAAAATATACTTATAATAAAACTCAGCAAGCACACTCCTAGATATTTGAGAAATAAAAATCTGTGTTCATACAAAAACCTGTACACAATGTCTGTAGTAGCTCTATTCATAATCTCCCCAAACTAGACACAATCTAAATGTGCTTCAGTGCGCCAATGGATTAGCAAACTGCTACATCCACATGATGGAATACTACCCAGTGATATAAAGAAAAAGATTATTGGTGTACACAACTACTTGGATAAATCTCAAAGGCATCATGCTGAGTGAAAGAAGCCAGTCTCAAAAGACTACTGCACGACATTCTCAAGAAGTCAAAACTGTAGTGATGCAGAGTAATCAGTGGCTGTCAAGGGTCTGGGGTGGGGAGAGGGTTATTAGGGACTGAGGACACACTTCCCTTTCACTGCCTTCTGAAGCCCATAGGATGCCTTGGAAATATTTTAAAAAGAAGGAAAAGATGGGAGGGGGTTTGGGGGCTGGGTGAAACAGGTGAAGGGGTTAAGAAGCACAAGTGCGTAGCTACAAAATAGTCAGGGAGCAGTGGGGAAGAAAACTGGGCTCCAGCTGGGAAATCTGAGTGCGAATTCTGCTTAGCCACCAGTTAGCTGGGTGAAGTTGAGGATTCACTTTATATTGTCTGGTTTCCAGTCGCTTCGGCTGTAAAATGATATGGTTAGACGATATGAACTCTCAAAGCCCTGAATTACCTCCATTTACAAATGGGGAGAGCGGGGCTCACACAAGTGAAATGATTTGCCAGTGGTCCCCCGGGAAGCAAGAGGGAGAGCGGAGTCTTGAACACGGGTCTTCAGACCTCAAACCTCGGCTGCACCGAGCCGGCCCGAACAGCGCCTCCCCAGGAGCTGCGCGGGAAGGGGGCGCATCCTCCCTGCGCATCATTTCCCACCAGGGCAGGCGCAGGTGCGGGCGCGGGCGCGGGCGCGTGCACGCCCCGCAGGAGGCTGCCAGCCGCCTTTGCCTCTTGGGCGTGACCCCTCGCAGCCCCGGGGGCGGAGCCGCGCTCGCTCTGGCCGGGCGGTGGGGGCGCAGCTCGGTTGGCCGGGCCGTGGGGGCGCAGCTCGGTGGGCCGGGCCGTGGGGGGGGGGCGCAGCTCGGTGGGCCGGGCCGGGGGGGCGCAGCTCGGTTGGCCCGGCCGTGGGGGCGCAGCTCGGTGGGCCGGGCCGGGGGGGCGCAGCTCGGTTGGCCCGGGCCGGGGGGGGGGGGGGGCGCAGCTCGGTTGGCCCGGCCGTGGGGGCGCAGCTCGGTTGGCCCGGCCGTGGGGGCGCAGCTCGGTTGGCCCGGCGGCAGCAGCAGCCGCGTGCAGATGGCGGGGCGGCTGCTCGCACAGCGGTCGGGCCTCCGGGCGCCGGGAGCGCGGCTGTGCTGTTCTGGAGCCGTTCTGACAACATTGCTCTCCTGGCAGCCGTGTACTCTCTCCTCCGCTCCTGTGCAAGCAAATGGCTCGGCAGCAGCTTCCCCAGGTCCCGGAGACTAGGTACACGCATCAGGCCTGTGCATGTGCGTGCATGTCACTTAAATCTTCCCACAGGCTCTCTCTGGGCTTTATTTCCACCTTCCTTTCCATGGATTTCCCTTTGGGTTGAATGAATACAGTTATTCTTTTGAGTCAATAGCAGGATTATTTTTAAAAAATCGCAGACCTAAGACTCCAACTTCTAGAAACACAAAAATAAATAAGTAAACAGACAATCAAACCAACAGACACACTCATCCTACAAACCCGATAAAGTGCTTCTTCAGCTGGATCCTATTGGCTTCTAATTAGGACGCAGTTCGCTTGTTTTGTACATGGCTTAAGAATCAAGTGTAACTCTGTAAAGTGTTTGATTGTGTAACCACTATGCTGTACACCTGAAACTAATACAAAGTAATACTGAATATAAACTATAATTGGGGGAAAATTTTTTTTTAATTAAAAAACAGAGTCAATTGTTCATCTATGACACATACCTTTAACTTCTTTTGGATACAAGCTTCTGGAGTTTTGACTTGTAGCTTCATTTTTTCTGACCCAGTTTTTCCTCCACTACCTCGCTCTGTTTATTTCCCGTCTTGACCAACCTCTTTGTTACTCCTGACTAGTGGTTTTCAACTTTGGGTACACATTCGAATCACTTGGGGATTTAATTCATCTTTGTTGGATCCCAAGTCTGCATAATATTCAAAAGTACCTCAAGTGAGTAGTAGGGAAGGGAAGAAATGGAAGCATTTGTAAAGGGGATCAACTCCTTTCTTTTTCTAACTAGCCCCTTCATTTCCTCTTTCAGTGATTCCCAGGTAGGAAATGGGAGGGTCCGAGAGGGTGGGTGTGGTTTTCCCCGTCTTTGACTTGACAATGCATTTCTCACTCTGTCTGGGGGTATGGCGGCCCACTCTATGGACTTACAGGCACTTTTACGGGTCACAGGCTGAGCACGAGGCATAGCAAGATTTTTTTGCTTGTTTTTTAATTTCCTCTAAATCGCTCTTTCTCTCAGTATGGAAAACAGCAGGTGAATCATGTAAGATTTCTACATTCCTCAATAAAATGAGAAGAGGAAAGGGAGCTCTAAATTGCAGAAATTTGCATAGAACGAAAGTTTGCTTCAGTCATTGCACATTTCAGAATATATGGTATTGCTAGTTAGATGTTTGTGAGTCTGGTTCTTTTAGACACACGTAGGGACATTCTGGCTATGCGGACACAAGGCATTTTGCATAGGCTATGTTTAAACTCATGAGAAGGGGGTCATAAAGCGTATCTCCCATGTCCACCTTCTGTTGGGTATCGAGAAGACTCCTTTCTCTTTGCCGAAGCACCTGTGTTGAATTTGGTGGCTGTGGCGTTTGGACTGATTTAGTAGTAATTAATCTCCAGGCTAATTATGAGCCCTGTTGTCATTTTGCTAGATGTAATTAAATTGCATAGCTGGAGAAAGTTTGGAAACTACGGTTTCCAAGAAAACTCTTCCCTGTAACTTGGCAAGGAGCTCAGGAGTGACAACATAATCAGCCAATTAAATGTAAGCTGGAAGCCTGATGTCCTTCAGGATGAGTTTTTAGGAAGAAGACAAATGTATGTTCACAAGAGGTACCTGCTGTTTTACTGCTGCCTTTTTGGAAAGAGCTTGGAGTGTTCTAGAGGCTTTCTCTCATCAATCCTTTTGATAGCTTTATTAAACAGGAAGTAGATCAAACATTTTAGTCCCTTTCAAACCAATGAGGTGATTAACATCGATGAAGGTCAAGTGTCTTGTAAAAGGGCATAGTGACCATGGGTCAGAAGTGATTTTAATAACGTTTCCTTACAAAATATGATGCTTCTCTCCATCGAGTCCTATAGCAACCCCCAAATATATAAGAAGGTTATATTAGCACGAATTTATAAATATATCCTTTGGTGAATAAAATTTTAAGTCTTTTCGGGCCAGAGTTCTGTTTCTTTTTTTGGTTTTGGGTAAGGAGATGCAGACCATATGTGAACTGTAAGCTAACAGGGGGTGGTGTGGGTTGCCGAATTACACTGGCCTTGGCCTTGCCTGGCAAGAGGCACTTTGAAGAGGTAAGAGGGTGGACCTGGTCCACATGTCCATAAAAACGAGCTTTGATGACCTCTTGGCAAATAAACAGTAAGTTTCCAATGCCTGATATAGGCAGAAAGACATTACATTTTGCAATTTTAAATAGGTTTTTAAATTTTACTTTACTAGCACTCTTAAACTGACTCTACCCTGAATGTGCATAGAGTGCCTGGTTAAGGAGAAAGCATTTACAGTATGGGAGAGCTATGGCGGTTGCAGTGTTTCCAAAAGTGTGCATGGGTGTGCACCTGCACCCCGCAGCTGTACTCCCGGACTCAGGATGATTTGGGTGGCACATTGACTGATATCAGTACACTTTTTAAATTGTTGGATATTTTTCATTTTCTCACTCTGGCAAAGGTTTTCCATTAAAAATAATAGAAAAAAGTTCCTTTTGAAAATAAACTTTTAAAAACTTGCCCGGCCGGGCGTGGCTCAGTGGTTGAGCGTCGGCCTAGGATCCAGGCGATCGGGGTTCGATTCCTGGTCAGGGCACATGGCCGGGTTGTGGGCTTGATCAATGACTCTCTCATCATTGATGTTTCTATCTCTCTCTCTCCCTCTCCTTTCCTCTCTCTGAAATCAGTAAAGATATATTAAAAAATAAAAAAATAAAAACAAAAATAAAAACTGTAAATGGGATAATATAAATTGTTAAACAAATAGTGAGATGGGTGAGACAGGAGACTCTAAAGGAAAATATCCGTATCCACACTTCCTGAGTGACTGACACCAACATAGCGGATGAATCTCAAATGCCTTGCGCTAAGTGAAAGAAGCCATATGCTTTGATTACATTCTCAGGGCTTTCTGGACAGGACAGAAAACTTTTTAGTGGTTTCCAGGGGTTAAAGTTTGCCTTCCAAGGGGCAGGGAAAGGTTTTCAGGATGATGGAACCATTCTCTCTCTTTATTGTGGTGGTGGTTGCGTAACTATTTTCCGTTTGTCAAAATCCTAGAAAGGGTGACTTACTGGCTGTAAATTATACCTCAATAAACCTAAGAAACAAATGTGTTCTTAGTGTTCCATAGGAAGAATAACAAATATAATGTGAAATAACAGTCAAACCAAAACAAAAGGCCACAAATACCTGTAAATCATTTCTTGAGCGGGGAGAAAGTCAGACTGAACTTTTGAATTGATTTACATTGGTAGACAGCCTTTTAATCTGTATGTCTGGAGGGGAAATGTCAAGCGTATGCTTTTATACAAACTGTTTCCATTCCATCTTCTTGTGTTTGCTCCTGACTAGATTCATTTCAGTCCCACCTCTCCTCACAGTGGGGAAAATATTTAGGTTCTGGCACTATTATCACTGCAATGGATGGCTATTGAGTACAGTAAATCGCTGTCAATGAGTGGTCTGCGGAACTTTTTCCATGCAAAACATCGTCTTCTTTGCTTTTCATACAATTAGGGAATTTCTAAGTGTGGAAATGACAGAGAGATTAGGAATACATAAACGTTTGGAGATCATATGTTAGGAATTACTTGGGAACGGCCAACTTATTTAATAGTGTGATCAGGTGCAAATAGGGGTTTATAGCCCCCTCTTCCTGTGCTCATCATGTATGGAGATTTAAAAAATTTATTTTATTTACTTATTTTTGCTTTCCTGGATGTCTCCGCAGGAGCAGGAGCCATATTTCATTCATTTTTGTATGCTTATTACCTAGCACAGTGTTTGTAGAAACTAAAAATTGTTTCTGAATAAATACATGAAAATATAGCTTCATAATTATTTTAAATGAATTATTTCCATGTAAAAATAGACTTTTGCAAGGAGTTGGGCAAACACATGAATTGCGAGATGACCAGATAGCCATGGGAGGACATTTGTCTGTGATACTGCAGGTGTAACTTTCCTGGAGGCACGTAGCTGGATTTGAAACCTATTCCAGTCTCTGGTTGGGTGAAGTAAGAACTGCTCAAAACTTTTAATATATTACCTTCAAATTGTTTAATATAATAATTAAATTAAGTCACTTAAAAATAAAATAAACATATAGCACATTTTCAAGGTTTTTCTACCATACAAATATAATGCATTATCAAAATTTAACCATATTTTTATAGACATTGTTTTTACAGGGCTAATTTATTTTCTTTAGAAGCATTGGTATATTCTTACCAATTCAAATTATTCCATAGTTTATCACTTTCTAGGCAAGTTGTTTTTATGTAGCACATGAAAGTCTGATTAATACATAATCTAGTGTTCATAACTGTATGCTTTGTGGTCCAAGAGCTGACTTTAAGATTTCTGTTTGACTTATTTTCTCTCTTGTTTTAGGGTAATTGCAATTAGCCATGTCACCTTCTGATACCTGTAAGACCACTTTCCTGTTGCAGAAGGCAGAGCTTACCTTAGCAAGCCCCAGTATCGTTCACTGATTACAGACTCAGTTAATTCTTCTCAACCGGTGCAAACAGTCAAGATCAGCCCCTTTTTGTTGATTTATTTCCAAGAGGCCCTGAAGGCACTACCCACCTCTGTGGCTTCTTTTCACAATTTATCTTGGCTGTGTTGCCCTTTCACACATCATATTTATCATCGTCTCACTTATCCCAGGCTTCCTAAACAATACATTAATTAACAAATATTTGCTGGGTACTTTTCGAGGTAGGCACGCGTGTGTTTCTCTTGCCTAGGAAACAACCTCGGTTTCCTGTGATAACCAGACTTTGGTTTTCCTCTGGGGAGTGTCCCCTCTACAGCTCTTAAGTCATGTGCATGAATCCATAATGTGCTCCAGCGGTGGGCACATGACTTAGACTGGTCAGTCAGCATATTCCATTCCTCTGCCTTGTATGGCGATGGACACACTACCTAAAATAGTCCATTAGGAATAAATTCCATGTTTTTTTGCTGAAACTGTGGGAAAGAGAAATTCTCTTTCTGCTAGGGTTACTAACCAGGTGCAATATTTCTGGGCCTATCTTTAATCCTACTATATAGAAAGTTCTTAGGAGAATGAAGCCAGTAGAGAGAAAACCAGAGCCAAGGAACAGAGAGAGAAATTCTATTTTCTCTTTAGGAAGCCTGATCCAACTGTGCCTGAAGCTGATATCAGGCTACACTGGACTTTAGAATATACAAGCCAAATATTTTAAATGTAATTTTTCCTTCACGAAAAAAGACTACTGGTTAAAACACACACATGTGCAATGATTCTGGAAGATATAAATTCCTGGCTTTTAAAGGTTTACAATAAATCAGAAAGTATAAAATATCACATCAAGTTAGTATTACTCTTCTAAACATGTTATTTTTCTTTATTCTTGAAATTACTACTTGATGTCAGAATTATTTACATAGAGCCTTTTCTTCTGTGATAAATTGCAGGGAAGAGAGCCTGATGTTCTATTCAACTTTTTGTCCTTACTATCTAGCACAGTGCTTTGCACGTGGAAAATGTTCAGTGAGTTTTTATTGCATTTATCTGAAATGACAACTAGTGTTACTCAAGGATTTATGGTAAATGCCAAATAAGTGATTTAGATCATGACATCCTATTGCTTTAGGTTAAATGGCTTTTTTTTTGTCCTCTGGGCTAGATCCTCATTTAAATTGCTACTGCTTGATGATTTGTGTTTTGTTTTGTTCTATTGAGCAAAGGCAGGACTCAATACTAGACAGAGACAGTTTTGTGGAGATAGAAGAAGGGGAATTGGGAGATGAAGGCTCCAGGGGTTTGTGTTCTTACGATGAATATGCTTCATTATGAAGGGCATGTTAAATTAGCTTGTTAACTTACCAAATTATATCGGTAAAACATAAAATTCTAAGTTTAATGAGGAAAAGAACATGAAGAAAAACTCACTCCCAAGAATTAAAAATATGTGCAATAGTAATCATATCTGGATTGTAATCATTGTCTTTGACCTTTTGTAGCTCTAATTACTCTTAACTGCTTTTATATAGTTGCATTGTGAAACCATTTTGTTGCTAGTTAATTAGAACCAAATGTTCTGACAAGGTCTGATGCTTTTTTTATTCTCAGAGCTGTGAATCTTTGTTCTTCCTGGAACAAACTGAAACAAACTTCCTTTCTGTCTGATATTTCTCTGTCTTATTAGAAATCAACTATAGTAAAAACACTCTAAAACATTCAAATACATGAAGGATCACATGATCTTACTCATATGTGGAATCTAAGGAACAAAACAAACTGATGAACAGGACAGAGCCAGAGCACAGACTGATGAATCTCAGAGGGAAGGAGGGGGTGGCTGGGTGGGGAGAGATTAACCTAAGAATTTATATGCATATATGTATAATCCATGGACACAGACAATAGTGTGAAGGCCTGGGGGGAGGGGTATAAGGTGGAGGGGATCAATGGGGGGAAAAAGGGGACATTTGTAATACTTTCAACAATAAAGATAAATTTTAAAAAAAAGTAAAAGCACCCAAAGCTATTTTGTCTAAGGTATACAACTAGTTATCTGCACTGAATATTTATTTCTTTTGGATTTTAATCAATACAGCCATGAATGATCTTGTTATTTGAGTATGTTTTTAAGGACAAAGACAATGTTTTTACTGCAATAGCTAAGGCTCAGAGGAGGAACTGAAAATACATGGGTGATATTCAAAACTTGTATCCTTTTCATGTTGGGTATTATTATTCTGTGGGGCATGAAATAATGATGGTAACATTTAATAATTCCTTTTTATGATTTCATTAGATAAATACCATCGTATGTTTTTCAGAAAAGAGTGACCGCTGGAATCAGAGAGACCCAAGTTTGAATCCTGGTACCACCATTTGCTAGAGCTTTTAGTTGTAGAGAAGTAACTTACATTTTTCAGCCTGTTTTCTCTTCTGTCCCTCATGCTGTTCCTTTGAGGACTAAATATTCAAATGTATGTGAAGTCAAAGCTCAGTGGCGGCAGTAGCAGTGGTTACAGATTAGCTCGGGTGGTTGCTCTATGACCGGTCCCCGGTTCCTTCCTCGGAAATGTGAAATAAAGGCGGTTTCGTTTTTCCCGGGGTTGACGGGGCTGTGCGGCCGGCTCGGCCCATCCTTTCTTCACATTGTCCGTGCGACCCTCCAAGGATGCCCTAGGGTTGAACTGGGGGTCCTTCCAAGGTGGGGGAAAACTGTCCTCTCGTTCGAGGCATACTTCTAGAAAACATGATAATAAAACAGAGTAGAAAAGAACCAGCCCCAAATGCTGTCAAATTGTGAGAATGAAGCTAATGTTGATTTTCATGTAGCTGAGTTTTTCTGTTAAAGGAATTAAATTCTAATAAAACCGGCTTTGATCAAAACAGTTGACCCATTTTTTAAATTTTTTTTTTCTTACGAGAAATGATGTTCCTGAGAATTGAACAGCTTATTGCTAGAATAACAAAGATCACAACAGGAAGAATTTTGCTCTCTCGTTTTCCGTTGAATCCCAGCTCCTAAAGTTGTGCCTGAAATAGGGTGTTCCATAAACAGCTGCTGGTCGAATGAATGTTCCTAAAATAAAAAATAGGTGGAGCTGGGCTGAATTTTAGGCACGATAAATGTGGCCATATAAAAGAAACTGTATAGAAGCAACATAGTTAATCCAGGACACTGAAGTTCCTCTTCTCTGAAAATGTCTAAGAATAAGCTCAGCTCTCATTTCTCCAAGATCACGTCAGTGTCACTTTTGAAGAGGAGAGGACAGGCCCGATATATTCTGAGGCTGAAAGGTTCTAGAACTCTCACGGAAAGCTCCTTATCTGCGTGCAGGAGCTTTCCTCCGTTTGGAACTTGGCAGGCTTTGCCAGGCAACGCAAATATTTACCGACGGCTAATCTTCTACCCCCAATCAGGCCCTAAGACAGACATTCCTGGCACTGGTCCATTTTGCTTCTTACACGATTTTGTGGCAAGCCACCTGTTACTTGTGTGTGCAGGTGATAATGACCTCAGTGATATTTATTAATAGTCCGCCTTTCCTTCACAAGAAAGCAGGAAACCGTCCTCATTAGTGTCCGGGCCGTAAATCAATAGCTGAAGGACACTGTTGCTTTTTGTCTTCAGACAAAGGAGAGGAGTTTTGCTCAAGGTTTCACAGATAATTCTGATTTTTGTGTCCATCTTCAGCCCAGGATACCATACTACATTACGGTTCTACTTTCCTGTCGAATACAGTGCAGTAGATCAAAGTACTGTCTTCTTTTTTATGAATAATGCTTTATTCATTCAAACTCCTGCTATAAAACAAGACTATTTACTAAAAGGTTTCCTGGAAACTTTGGGTAGAAAACAGTGCTTATTTTATAATCAGTCTGAAATTATTTTGAGAAAAAAAACCTTTCTTATTACCATGTTGAAGTACTGACAATTTTTTAGGACAGGTAACTCATTTAATAATTGACTATATTTCTGTTGCCAAGACATCTGAAAGTGGACAAGTTTCATGCTAAAGCGTCAAATGTATATAAAGCCAAAGAAAAATTTTTCTTGTTCAGCTACTGAATTGTTACAATACCAGAAATAAAGCACAGCCTAGAAGCCCGCATTGTAGCCACAATACATCTCAGGAAGGCACAATCGGAAGAGAAGTTTAAACCAATAAAACCCACATATCAGAAAGACACTCATTACAGATCTAAAGATCCTACATCATCAAAAACACCCTACGATGGTATCGATGAGTCAAAGGACCCAGCTCACTAAAACAGACATAATTACATGCATTTGTAAATAAAAGGCAAGTGTATCTGGTGAAACCAAGATGACTAAAATAGTAAAAGGTTTCCGTGCTCTTTCGTTTGCTTTAAAGGTATAATTTATGAAGATGCTTTAAGGTCATGTGTAATACAAATGACAATATTTCTAGAAATATATTTGTGCTCTGTGGGATTCATGAGTATTAATACGGGGAGCCCTCCAGCAAAGGTAACTGCATGAATTAATGGAGCACATCTGGGCTTCAGTCCAATAAAAATGCTGGCTGAATGTTTCCTTGGAGGGGGGTGGAGATATTGAGAACTGAAGAGCTATAAGCAGTGGATGCTGTTTAAACAGAACATCCTCCTTATTTGTTTGCACTCACTCCTCAGCTAGGTCAGCTATGTACCTTTGAGAGAGGAAGAAGGCTTCTAGGGGCACATTTGCTTTAAAGCAGAGTCGGTTTTCAAGTAACTTAGTTCTTTGTGGATGGACTGACATTGCATATCAGGCTTACTTGCAAGCCCTTAATAACGAAGCCTCCACATTTAATGCTGAAATCTCAGCCTTATATTGCATACGTCCTATACGATCAAAGTATAATACTTAATCCTCAATTTTTATGCAACTATATATGTGAACTATATATATTTATTTCGTGTAGGGAACAGTGGGAAGAAACGGAATGACATTAATGAGGTCTTATAGGAAGCGTCCCCTTCTCTTTTGGCTTGAAATAGATTATACTCTTTTCCTTGGGGACGTAAGAAAAGAAAAAAAACTCCAGGCTCCTGAGAACCTCTATGTCCCACTTGCCAATCAGAAATAGAAGGCAACTGGGAAGTCTTGAAGCGATTGGTAGTGTGCCTAGAAGAGAAGACAGTGTGGTGTGAGGTGGCTGAGCTGGGTGGACGCCCGCTTGCCCTTTAGAATTGGTGTGAAGGCCACTGTCCCCACTCACAGTCATGAGATGGATGGAGAACCAAGTTCAGGGTCAGCATATTTTCATTCACCCCTATCCCTTTCTAGCCATTTTATTCCGGGCAAGTCACTTAACTTCTCTGAGCCCCACTTCTTTCATCTACATAATTGGAAACAGGGCTCTCCTTGGTGCGTCACCATCGCTCCCTGAGCCTCCACCGAGATCACGCGCGCGGAGCGCTTTGCTGGTGGTGGAGACGATGTCTTTGTCAGTGTGGATGATATTATATTATCCTCTCTAATGGAAAGCTCCCTGAGGGTTTATACCTTTCATAAACCTCCTCCAGCTGCCTGCTTTATTTCCCGAGTACTCCCCCTTTGGCTCTTCCTTTTTTTTTTTTTTTTTTGTTCTAATTACATCCAGGAGGAAGCCTCCATTAGGAATTAATGAGCTTTAGTGCCTTCATTTACCATCTGCTTCCCCTCCCCCTTTTAACAACCGAAGGTGTTTCTCAGTCTCAAGACCTTATGTTGGCTGTAGCCAGGCAGATGGGACTGATTCAGATGAGAAAGATTCTTTTTTTCCGTGGTACCAAGGTCACATTTGGATTTGGTGTTGCTTTTGGGAGCCAGATGGTGACTAGAAGGTGAGAAGACCCTCTTTTTAGAGCCCTGCTATGGAACACATAGACCATGGCATTCATTCATTTTAGCATGCATTTATTCATTCCATTGACATTTATTGTGAGTCTGTTATATGGCAGGCACTGTGCTAGGTGGTGGGTATATAAAGTTGAATAAAATAGACTCGTTTTCTTGAATGCTCACATGCTAGTGGAGGAGATAAATACATGTACTCAGGTAATTTTAGTGCAATGCTTGATATGCTATAATAGTGCTACAGCACCATGTCTAGTTTAGGATGTGGGGACGGTTAGAAGAGCTAAGTTACTCTCAAAATTTGGGCTCTTCAGAGAAAGGACTGTCCTCTCGGTTCCTGCCACATCTATTAGGAAGGGGAGCTGGTTTGTGGACCATATGTATCTAGTTGATACCCCCAATTCCACATCTCTTCCCCTTCATGCTTATATATGCTGTGTCCAGCTTGGGATTCACCTAGGCCCTAACTGCAGCATCGGAAGTACTTGCACGTGTGTAGAGTATAATAATCTCCTCTCTCTCTTTATTATAACGATGTGCCTATTGTTTGATGAAGAGGGTGGTAATTAGGGTCCTAATAGAAAACAGATGGCACATAAAACTGTTAGACATGGGTGAGCACAACTCCACCCCAGGATTGTGCAGGAATCTGGGGACAGTAGCGGCTGAGCCGATATGACCTCTATATCTAAAGGGAAAAAGAGCGATCTGTTTCGAGAACCAGAAGAAGGTCTTGTAGAACTGGCCTCCTTGAGAGGCACAGCGACCCACTCCAAGGCAGGGAGAGAGCCAGGCAACAAGTCCCCTGACTTACTCTCCCCCTCTGTCCTTCGGATCTCTCTGGTGCTCTCCATAGTCTAGACTCATTCAGAGGCCACAGGGGTCAGAACCCTGTAAACCTCCCCCTTGCACATCCCTTGAGAAGGGTAAAGAGTGGACCTGGAGATGCAAACAGAAGACAGTCATGCACAAAAGATCAGGTCCTCAACTGTAGCATTAAGCCATGAGAATACAGATTTGTCAACTCCAAAAATTTATATCTATCTATATAGATAGATAGATAGATAGATAAATCATAACTTTTATGCACATATTTTAGAATGCCTAAATATATATATACACATTATATATGCACATATAGTTGTGTGTGTGTTTTGTGAAAATAATAGCACATGAGTTTTGTATAACTTTTATTTTCTTACTTGAGATGCTTGGAGAGGCAGTTGAGCCAAACTCCCCTCCCCTCCCCTCCCCTCCCCTCCCCTCCCCTCCCCTCCCCTCCCCTCCCCTCCCCTCCCCTCCCCTCCCCTCCCCTCCCCTCCCCTCCCCTCCCCTCCCCTCCCCTCCCCTCCCCTCCCCTCCCCTCCCCTTCCTTCCTCTGTTTTTTTTTTAACTTTCTTTTTTATGGAGAGTTTCAAACATACCAAAGTGGAGAGAATAGTATAACAAACCTTAGATACCTAGTATCCTGCTTCAACACTTGTCAATTCATGACCAGTCTTGTTTCATTCCTACTCCCATCCAATCTCCACAATCCTATGATTTTGAAATATATTCCAAACACTGTATCATCTCATCTTCAGCTTCTGTTAGACTAGAGGCATGCTCTAACTATTCTCAATCACAAATTAAGCATATATGTTGGAGAGTTGAATCATAAGCAGAAGTGAATATGTTTTTTAAAAAGTCAGTCAGCCCCACTTAACCCTAAATTATTTTAAAATGATGAAAGAATGACTGCAACATACAATGAAGTCATGTGTGTTTTATAACTATTTACTGTGTTATATTTTAACAATACTGACTTGTACCTTTATTTACCTCACTCTTTTTCTTTTCTTTGCTTTGCAGTTCAGTAAAATTAAACTAAGGAAAGCTTCATTTGGGAATTTAGTTATCCCCACCCCATATCGGGAACCTCTTGTGGGGCACCAGGTACGGCATAGAACATAGCTCCCTCTGATTTGTACGTCATATCTTCTGATATCAGATTTTAATACATGAATGAGACTGGATCTCTTTTTATCTTTTGGGTTGTTGTTTTTTAAATCGCTGTCTTAATCAGTATCACTTTATAATAATTCTTCATTTCTTGTGTTTGGAGTCTTCAAAAGTTTCCTGGCTCTCCTTGGCCTGCTCTTCCACATAAATAGATCCACCTTGTCAAACTCCATGGGGTGAAAATCTTTTTGGTATTTGGCAGTTGATTTCTAAAATGATCTGAGCTACAACACGTATTTTTTGAGAACTTTGAAAGTTTTCTGGTAGTTTATGAACTGAAGACTACATGAGCTTGAAGCTTAAGACAAACAGGAATGAAATAAGATTTTCTCTTTATTTGTGCATGTGTTTTTTAGCAGCCTGTAGAAATCTTGATGGAAAGAAAAAGAATATATCTTTGTAATAATTTGTGTGTCAAACATAAAAGCCATATCTCTTTGATTAATGTAGTTTTCCACTCACTTTAAGACCTTTCTTTGCAATATAGGCTGTCTCAGTGATAAAGAAGGCAAAGCTGAGAAGAAATGATTCACAGAAAATCTCAAACAGTTGTCTCAAAAATATGCACCATGGACCCAAGGGACAATGCAGGGAAGGAACAAATTAATTGGCTGGTGATTTAAACATATTAACAATGAGGATCGCAAATGCAATAGAACCGAATCACCAGGAATTTAAAAACGGAGTATCTGAATGCCTAGGGATTGCATTAGTTATCTGTTGCTGCATAACAAACTACCAGAGTGGCTTAAAACCACACAAGTTTTATCTCAGAGATTGCCTGGGTCAGGAGTCCAGGCACTGGGTCTTCTGCTTAAGGTCTCATCACACCCCAGTAAGTGTGTGGCAGGACCACAATTTTATTTGGATGACAAACTCGAGAGGAACCCAAAACCAAACTTATTTTGGTTGTTGCCGGAATTTATTTCCTGGTTGCTCTATGACTGAGGGCCCCAGTTTTTTGCTGGCTGTCAGCTGGAGGCCACCCCAGCCCCTGCAGGCCACCTGCATGCAGCTCTTGCCATGCGGGCTTCCTCAACACGGGGACGTAAGTACATGGCTCTCACAGGCAGGTAGTCTCCTTGCAATCAGCGGCCCAAGAAGGAGGTAAGCCCTGACTTCTGTCCCTCTGCCAGAAGTTTTTGTTTAGATGCTTAATTGTGATTGGAAGTTTAAGCTTAGGGTGTGTGCTCAGTGACCTGAGACATTCAGAGATGTCATTTAGTACTTGCTCTTAAGCCTGCTCCCCAAAATGAGAATAAAAGAAGCTGCGGGTGCATTGTTGGTGCAAATGCTGGACAAACAATTGTCCTCCTGGCTTTGCAACAGTTCCCCAGGTACAGGTGGTCTGTGTGTGGCCTTTGTCTTGTGCCTCTCCCTTCACCTTTCTGCCCCCGCCCCCCCTTTAAGGGAAAACTTCAGGCACAGCGGGGGCGATGCCTGATGGCAAGAGAAAAAGCTTGTTAGCATTTCCTAACAGCTCCCCAAACACAAAAGCCTCCCCCAGCCTCAGACGGAACACCTTTGACCATTCATCGCTCCTCTAACGGCAAAGCCACGCACCGTACAATTTGTGCTTAATTATACGAAAAGAGAAATCTGTTTCTCCGGGAGAGCCTCTGAGAACCTGTTGGGGAAAAGCTTTCCATTTTAATTACAGGAGAAATACTGGCTGAGCCAACGCTGAAAGGGAATTACCTTTCCTTTTCTTCTGATTTTGCAAAACAGCTGGCCAAACAGAACACCGCGGCCGTGTTTGGGCAGCCGGCGCGCGGGGCCGCCCCGCAGTTCATTTTGCAAATCAGCTGGAAAGATTTCTTTGGGGCTTGAGGAAGCTAATTTAAACATCGCCCGTGTACAGAAACTTTAATCCCTCTTAAGATGTCAGCTGCACCGGCAGAAAAGCGAGGAGAAAACCAACACGGCCTTCATTACTCAGACCATCAGCCCGCAGACAAAGGGGAGAGTCGGGGAACAAATCGCCTCGACCAGGTCTTTCCTCGCCCCTCCCGCAGCCTCCTGCTTCTCTTCATGGTAATTGAAGCCGGCCCAGGAGCCCTCCGAGGCTTGTATCTTCTTCTCACATGAGCGACGCTTCAGTGATAAACTTGAACTTAAAGTCACCGAGGCGGAACTGAGGGTTCATTTGATAGCTGGTGGTTCTGAGCGCGCGGCGGGGCTGCGGGCCAGCGTGCGGTAGATTGTTAATGTCCCGCGAGGGGCAACAATAACACATTTCATCAACGCGCCCATGCGTGAAGCATCCATTAGGGCGCCGGGGGATTAATGACGTTATGCTTCAAACTGACACGCGGGCATGACAGGCGCGGCAAGGTCGGGTGGGAAGAGATGACACGGCGAACAAATATTTGAACGGCTTCATTTGCCTTGCGGGTCAAACGGTGGGTGCAAGGAAGGGAGGGGTGTGGCTGGAAGGGAACCTCTTGGTTTTAACGTGGCCCGGCGGCGGGCAAGCCAAGGAAAAGAAAACACATGCATGTGTGCACGTGTGTTCCTCTCTTCCCAAAGAAAATCGGAGTCCGGCAGTAGTTTAAAGCACGAAAACAGATTTTTACTCAGGAACGACTGCAGTTGGGGGAAGCGAGACATCAGTTTAAGGCTGGGCTCCCGTCCAAGAACAGCGTGGGCAAGTGGGGATTTATTGCTGAGGAGCAGGGTGGGGGCCTGCGGTTGGAAAATTACTAAGAGAGAAAAAAACACACACATCAGGACTAAGGGGGCATTGTGACTAAAGGGACTTGGCAGGATTCTTGCTGAAGTTCAGGCCAGGGGGATCAGACACCAAGGGTGGGGGGTGAGGATTTTGATCAGATACTGGAGGTCATCAGATATGCAGGGTGGGGGTTCCTTCAAAACCAGCTTTCCAGGATTCTTGCTAAAACTGGACGAGACATGCCTGACAAAGATGGACATGGAAGGTTGAGGCCTTGAGAGCTTAGAGGAGACTGACTAGAGTCAAGGAGAGATTCCCTGTGACCCCGCCCCCTCCACACACACAGCCAGGATGGTGGGAGGCATGAAGAGAGACTAGCTGAAAGCCACAGGTCAAGTGGGAAAGGGCCAGGCCGACTCTTGGCTGCCAGGAGACTTTCCTTGAGCAAAAGCTTTCTGCAGAGAATCCCATCATCAGGCCAGAATGGAGAAAAAGCAGTGCATCCTCTGCCCAGCCTCATCATGGCTGATGGATGGGGGATTTGGAAACACAAGTATTGGCTGGTAGCATTTCTGGATCCTTCATCTAGGCCCTGGTGGCATGAGACAGTCACTGAATGGTACTGGGAGGAAGACATGGAGGGTCAAACTTGAAGCTGACCTCTAGTAGCAGCGAGTTTGTTGAGTATTTAGCAAATGTGCAGAATGTGACAAGTTTTAGAACAGGGGTCAGTGCAAAGTGCTTTGGGAAATAGACCAAATGTGACTAATATTTACAGTAACATACATCTGAGTTTGCCACGGAGAGTCTTGGTTTATGCCCGTTTACCCAGTGTAATTACTAGGATTCATAAGAGTATCCCAGTTGGAGGTCAAGTGAATCTATGGTGTTGGAAGTCAGGAGAGTAGTTTCCTTTGGTACAGGGGCGCAGGGAGGGAGTTCTGGGTTAATGTACTCCTTCTTTATCTGAGTGCTGGTTCCACAGGGGTAGTCACATATGCATATGATTTGTGCCCTTCTGTGTGTGTTATGCTTTAATCAAAATATTTTTTCTTGTTTGTCTCCCAGTTGGGAAACACCCTAATTAATGCACTGCCTATTACTCCCTCAACTTCCACACTCCTCGCCAACTTAAGATCTTTACCTAGAAGGAGTGCATAGACATCTGAGCTCATACTATCTTAGCTCAGTTTAGCTGACAAAGTAGAACTGACAACTCCTTCATCAAAGTCTCAAAGACAGAAAAGCCTGCAAAAGGAACCATGTGAGAAAGAAAGGAAGAGCAGAGGAGGTCCTCATCATGACCACTCAGACTTGGAGCCTGGGCTCCAACTGCAAAGGTCTGCAACTCTGACCAAGAAACCACTATCATTGCCATCTCAGTCCAGAGATGCTAACATTTGAATTGCTAAAAAAAATCATGACAGTGTAATTCACTGAATTCTTATATAGGCTGAATTGAGCAGTTACTGTTCTGTACTTGCTTTGATAATGAGAGGTAGAAAAGGACTTGATTTTCTCCCTGGGTTGCAGCAGTTGAATTTTCATTTGGATTCTGAGTGGGGAGGGTTTGACAGCTGCAGATCAGGCAGGAGATGGCAGCCACACACGTCTGTCTCCAGGTGACAAGTCCATTCAACTTGAAAGGTCTGAGCATTTGGCAGCTTCTCTGAGGAGGGAGCCCTTTGGTTTCCTTATCTGGATTCCAATGGTCTTTCCCAGCCAGAGAAGACAATTCCTTTAAGGCTGTTCTAGAACAGATTGAGGGCTGACCTGCATCTAAATTAGCAAAACAGCGGGTTTCACAGGCTGGGAGAATCAAATGCCAACTTGGGCAATCTCGAATGGCAACCCCCACACAAGAAGTTATTGCACAAGTGGGACCTCACACCTTGCACGTATTTTTTTTGAAAGGCAGAATTTGAATGGAACTGAAAGGAATTAAAATATTAGCAGCAAGATGGAGCTCTCCAAGTATTTCTCTAGTCAGTTAAAATGATACTGGTCCCAGATTAAATAGAAACACCTATGAAGCTTCAAGACATTTTTCCTCCCCAATTAGAAGTTGAGTATGATGAATCTTCCCTGATGGTATTTTAATATTGCTATTTATTCATTGCAGCCAATGGCCCTCGTTAATGCCGGAAAAGATGGAGCTATAATGAATCAGGGTAGCAGGAACGAGCCAGAGATGCTGTGAATGGAAACATTTTAAGCCAAACTCTTTTGGAACCAGGACTACCTAGAAGATGACCCTGTCCCCACCAACCCCCTTCTCTCACTCCACTGATTCTTGGACTTTGCTTTGGCTCCCCCTACAAATGCTTGGAAACCCAGCCAAAATGCTGTTTCCTCTGAAAGCCTGCCTGGACCCCTCCAGTCGAGGTTGGGTGGACCTCTGATGTATTCCTCATGAACCCTGGCTTCCCTCTCACAGAGCCATCACACGTTCGTCTCCCTCACTAGAATATGGGTCCCACTGGACACCCATGGCAGAACTTGACATGAGTGTTTAAAAAATGGAGGCCAAAAGGCAATACAAGAAAAGAAATATGTGGTATAGAAGTACATCGCCTTTCATAAGGAAATTGTCACAGTCTGAAATGTTTCTGAAATAAGATATTTGGTTATCTTGCTACATATGTCTCAGGTGACAAACTCATTGTTCAAGTCCTAGTTAAGTACACACCGAGACCAGTGTAGACAATTGTTTATACTCTTAGTTTGGGCCATATGGAATTGCTGGAAACTGACTCTCTTTGGCCTAGAAAAACGGCTGTTTCACATGGTTTAACCTATTATTTTGTTCTCTGCAGTAACAGATATAATTCTAATTAGAAAAAATGTGCTTTACTTTGTATGGATTTTAGTAAGTTTTGCCAATAAGTCCAAGCATCGGGACACTTCTCTTTTTAAGGCAAGCTTAAAAAGGTGTTGAGCTTTTGCCACCTCTAATCAATGGGACGTGACTGTCTGACATTGACAGCGACAGTTGATGCTGGCTGGTGCTGGTGCAGGAGAGGTGAATGACATCGAGGGGGGAGTCTGGATCCCACCTGTTCCCTGGTGCCTGCATCACTCTCAGTACTGTGACCTTTCTTCCTGGGAGATGACTCCCGGCAGATGGCAGTGAGCTAAAGGGCAGGACTGGCATTAATTAAATCCAAAAAAATTAGATCTGAATAATTTGAAAAGAGATTGTTATATTGTTCCTTTTGGAGGTAAATGAGATTTCTTTTGGCACAAGAAGAGTTTTGTTTTTGCAGAATTTCTGTCATCCCGTAGTTTATACACAGCAGAGGAATTTTCACATGTTGAAGAAAACCTTTTAGTTTTGGAGGTGAAAGAAAGAGGTTAATGTGCCCTTAAAAGAGGGGGGGATGTGCAAGTAAGTACAGGACTTTATGTAATGAAGAGAGGCTCAGAGGAGTAGTGAGCTCAGGAACCCTCTCCTACACCCTGCTTTCTGAGCACAGCCATCTGACCTTGCTATCAATAGCGTGTGAAATGATCTCTTCTAAATGAGCTGGCACCAGAGCAGAATGGTAGGGAAGGTGTTCCCACAGCTGCACTTCCCACTGTAAGGAAAGCGAAGACGGGGCACCAGGAGAGCCATGGCCTCTCCCAGCCAGACATGGCTAAGCAATGGCAGTGCCCCTTCCTGCCGAGCCTGAGCGCGGGCGTGACCTCAGAGTCCTTCCCAGCACGGAGCAGGGGCAGCCTCCGTTTACCATTCTTGCCAACACCCTGAGCAAACGGAAAAAAAATGTGTGGCAAACTGACAGGTTGACTGGTTCAATTTGCTGAATAGCTTTTCAATGCAAATCTAATTCGAATGACTTTCCCATAGACTTTCTTTTTATGAGTGGTCTCCTCCCTAGTTCTACAACATGGGCACCCTCTGTTCTCTAGCATTTGCAACTTGTTTTTATCTGCTTTTTATGAAAACTTAAACATTTGAGAAAGAAGAACATGAAAGACCTCCATTTGGTTTTTCTTCAAAATATGTTTATAAAACTTTTATCTTCAGTGTTGCGAGAACCAGAGACATTTCTTAATAGCCACTTATTTTTTGTTCGAATTCTAAATACTTGGAGGTATAATTAATTCTGTTCAAATTTTCTTGTCTGCTTCCTTATAAGAAAGAGGAATGTTGTCTTGATACATTTTTAAAAATTGATGGTTGAGACTGAACTTTTAAAACACACATTTTTCTGAATTTATACTTGTAATTTCTCTGTGCATTATTTTATTTTCTTCTGCTCAGAATGGGTCTATGCCAGACTAAAATGTGATATTTACTTCCCATTTAATTGTTAAATTCTTTTCTTCCAACCATCAATATTTGGAAATCAACACTCATCACTAATTCTGGATCCTCTTGCTGCTTTTAGGAAACCAACAGAACATTAAATACTATTACATGGATTCATATTGTAATGAAACATTTTCTCCTTTCCTCTTTGGGGTATCACGCAGTTGGCCCCAAATGCATCCATGGCAAACAGCCAGACCCCCTACAGCCTATTTCTTGCTCGTGCTTTGAACCCAGGTAGCCGGCACAAGACATCAACTATACCCGAAATGGAGAAGTGGCTGGCTACTTGGCCAGTCTTTGTTGGCTAAAGCCAAGCTTTTTGAATGTTCTGTTTACTCATGATCCAGAAACTCCAGCAATGTTGGCGCAGGCGGAGTTGAACAGGTAAGAAAAGACCTTATCTGGGGCCGTGTCATCCTCCCAAAGCCTTCTTTCAGAACTGAGCACATGGCGTCATTTCCCTTATTCTGTTCAATGAAGTTGACATCTCTCCGACCACGCTGTCTATGAAGGGTGCCACAGGGCCCTGTGGTCTTTGTCGCCTCTGTGTCTGGCTCAGACGCTCGCAGTGTCTGCTCAAGCACACTCTGCGGCAGTTGAGGCAAACCCTGGCCTCCCCTGTGGGCACTGTGGTCTCACAGGCTCACTGTGGGCACTTTTCTGGACCCACAGCACACGCTCATGACTTTGGGTGGGATTCTTTCACAGCGGCTCTTTGTCTACGAAAGGTCATATCTTTTAATGCTTCTGTCTGGCTGCCGGAGCTTTTCTGTACCTTACTGGTCTGCTTTAATGCTGAGGCAGCTCGTAACAATGGGGAGATGGGGTACAAAAACATAAGTGTAAGGAACCTATGTGCTGTTTCTCGGCTCACATGCCTCCAGGGGCTTCATTTACTGAGATTAGATTTCTAAGTCCTGCTCGAAAATGGATCTGTTATGATCTAAGGCAGCACTGCCCGATAGTAATATAATGTGATAAACAAGTAATTTGAAATTTTCTATTAGCCACGTTAAAAAAGTAATAAAATTAATTTTAGTAATATATTTGATTTAACTCAACATGTCCAACATCCATATAATATGTAAAGAACATAAAAGAATCAACATATAATCTCTATAAAACTTATTAATGAGATATTTTACATTCTTTCCTTCATGCTGTCTTCAAAACCTGGTATGTGTCTTACACTTAAGGCACATCTCGATTTGGATGGACCACATTTCAAATGCTCAGTGGCCACATGTGGCTAGTGGCTACCATGTTGGACAGTGCTGGTCTAAGACACTGAAGCACGTGGTCTCCTGAGATTTTACATACACACACGCCATTTGTAGTTACCAGTGGCAGTATGGCCCACAGAGCATGAGTAATGAATCCAGGCATAATTTAGATCTTAACCTTTTGTAAGGGTTCTTCTTAAGGGATAGGATGGACCAATTTGAGTCTTATCTTCATACTTTAATTACTGGTCTATTTAAAATTACTTGCATTATATAGTGCTCTTTACTTTTTCAAGGCATTTTCACACGTTTCTCCATCTTCTGCTCTTGACAACCTTATGAAATCAGTGGGACAAGTGACAATAGTCATTTTACTCTTTTGAGATGAGGAATCTGAGTCATACTTTCCTGCATAAAGGTGCTAAAGTGGTGGAACTTCCTGAAGATGGGCAAAAGTGAAAAACCTGGGGAGTCCCTTGTTTGAACGACACACTCCTAAATGAACGAAAACTGTCATTTATGAACAGGAGTCCTTGGTTCAGTTACTCCTGTGAGGATCACTGGTAGCTGTGGCTGAGCCGCAGGCACTATTCCAAGAACCTTACATATGTTGACTTATTTAAACCTCACGACAAACTGGATTAGATGTCATTATTAGCCCATCTTATAGACAAGGAAATGGAGGCACAGAGAGGTTAAGTAATTTACCTAAGGTCACACAGCCAGGAAGTGGCAGGGCTCAAATCAGAACCGAGGCTGACCTGACTCCCGAACACTGTCCATAGCCACTGTGTTGTTTGCCTCAACATCATGTCTAGGATTGAGGGACTCATGGTCCCCAATTTTTCTCAAAAACACAGGCGGGATTTGTCTTTGGAACATACGGTTTGAAACATACTGTTCAGCAGAGGCCTTCCCCAGCTGGCCTGCTATCTGATTCCTTCTGCCCTCCGAGGACTGGCTGTGTTAACAAAACCTGATTCATACAATGCAGTGTAAAGTTAAGGACCTTTCCTTTAATGTTCTTTTTCCACTAACCTATTGTTTTACTCTCTTATTTTGTACATGTCACAGAGTAATAGAATTATGGTCCCTGTGAGAATTTTTTTTCTCCGATATTTAAAAAGATGAACAAAGGAGAGGAGCCCTCTTCAGGGGTGTTGGCAGCTGGTGGCCAGTCAGTCCTTGGGAGGGACCAGTTCGCAAGCAGGGGCTGGAGTTTCTATTTTTAAAAGTAGTGAATTACTTCTTAGTACTTATTTTGTTTGCTTTGTATCCTTCTACAACAGTATCTTTTTAAAATTTCAGAAGTTATACCTGTTTGCCTTAAGTAACTTATAGACAAGAGTATTATAAAGAAAATAAAATCACCTATAATCCCACCTCTCAGAGATACCTTTGATTAACACTGAGATGTATTTCCTTCCTTAGCAATCCATCTGTCTCCTATCCCCCCGTCATGTGTCATGTCCTTTTTTCACTTGGTATTTTATATTCTATATATCATATTTTGCAACATCATTGTGACTTTTTCATAAGTGGGACTGGTTAATTAAAGTCTTAGTTTTTACGGTATACATGCAAAAACGGTTTTAGCTTCCCAGTCATTGTTTTTAGATGACACTCCTTTCCTCCTGGGGTGTCGGCTCTTAATGACACCCTGGTCAGATTCCCCGCCTTTCCCATCACTTTCTGTCTTCCCACAGTCCCATTTTTTGGCTCTTTAAGGTGGAGCGAGCCCTGTACTTGAAGTTGTAAAGCTTGGCTCTTTTCATTTCCCAGAACAGGCTATGGCTCTCTGACCCCAGAGCTGGGGAACTAGGGAGCTGGGGTTGTGTGGGGAGAATGATCTGGTTCTGATCACTGTCCTCTCCCTGTTCTCAGCCTGTCACCTCCGGTGTTGGAGGCGGGTACATGGTGAGGAGTTAGTGCCGCCTCATTCGGCTTCCTTGTGGGTTTCATTTGATGTCGATGGATGTGCTGATCCTGAGTGGGGGCCCATGCATGGTTTTCTTGGGGTGGCATTCAGTTTCACTCTGATCCCCTATATCCTTGGGGGTCCTCTCTCAGAGGGACAGCTGTGTTTAGCTGCTGCATGAGCCTTTGATGACTTTTCTTGGATAAGCCCCCTCTTTCCCAAGAGCCCAGTCCCTGCCCAGATCTCGATGCCCCTTGACAAGGAGCCATGGGAGTTGCAGTGGGTATATTCTGCACTCTCCAGGGGCCACAGAGAACTGTAGGTGGTGGCATTGCCCTGCTTTCTTCCTGGGAAGGTTGCACCTGGGCCCCTTCGAGCCTTACTGTATTGGCTACTCCAGTAGGCACCCCCTCCTTCAGGAATCTCTCCACCCAACTTGGTACCCCTTTCTGTGTCCCTGTGCCCAGAGCTTCAGAGGGCCCATGTCAGATGCTTCCCCAAACCCTCACTAGCATCAGATTGAGCTGCAGGCTGCTGCCTGGCAGCAGGGAAGCAAGATTCTCGCCTCTCCTTTGGTGAATCCTGCAACCCTGACAAGGCCCCCTCTGGAGACCGTTTAACCAGAACATCCTTAGAAGGACGCCTTGCATAAAGTGGGGTGCGGCTTCTCCAGGTCTCTGGCAGGTTTCTTATAACAGAACTCAGAGGACATAAGGCAAGGAGGTCTTTTAGGTGGTGTTTTAAAGTAGGAACACCAGAGAAACGCTTAGGAAGGGTAGCTCCAAACTGCCGAGGCCCCGCTGGCGAGCCTCTTGGGGAGGGGGAGCTGTTTTGCTGAGTCCCTTAACTGCAGTTCTACTTCATTATGAATATTAATGATCCAGCATTTCTAACTGTTAGGAGATGAACTGAGCTGGAATTATGGCCCATAAGCATGATCCATTTTTAAATAGATTCAAATGATAATTAGGGTATGCATGCCCATCAGGGTCTGAGATGAAAGGCGAGCCTTTCAGCTTTAGCGAATTAGCTTATTTTAGCTGAAATTAAAACTGGAGTTTTCCAGGCAGCGTATCTCACTCTTCCAGGCTGTCATAGCCACTCCAGTCGCACTAGGTGTCACTGTGTGAACTTCTACGGAATAGAAGATGGAATAAAAAAGGAAAAGAGAAGGTGAGACTATTTTAATCTGCTGACACTGTTCTATATTTGGCATTCCTCTCCCATTTATTTCTTTTTAGTATCAGCTATTTTTAAGATTATGGAACACAGGTATAAACTCATTATTGGATGACCAGGTTGTCCAGCTATGACTTTGGGGACCATCATTCTTTCAGGGTAGCTGCAAGGAGCCCTGTTTGCACATGTGTTCAGGAGTCTAGTAGAGAGACACATGAGATTTTGTTTTTTTAAAATTAAGCCTTAAATGTTTTGTTTTTAGTTTTATTGTATAATTTACACAAATTTTCATCTTCGGGGTATGTCTCTCTTTTAAAGGAAAGAAAGGGAGTATCCTACTCGATATGAAACACACAATGCATAAAAATATTTTGGATTTAAAATTCCAAAAATGGTAACTCATTTTCAAATATTTTATTTCATTTCATTTCATTCGCAAAGCTTCTTTCCCTCCAACCCATGCAGAGAAAGTTGAACTTTTATGGCCTCTGTGGCTGTGATCTGATATTTGTAGCATACAGTGTCATCTCATAGCTCCGTGGCTGACCTCAACTAGCAGAGATCTTTAGTCTAGGCAATAATCCTATCACTGGAGGACGTGCTTGGGCCAGTGAAAAGACCAGCGCCGTACTTGCTTTGTATGAAGGCCATGGAAAATTCAGACTCTGTGCTGCTGAAAAAGAAACACCGACAGACTCCCTAAACACACCATCAATCATCGCTATCCCTTAAGACTATGGTTTTTCCTTTGCTTGAAAGCCTGGAATCTTTTATTCTGTGTTAAGTAACTCGGTAGCATCTTCCCTTAAAAAATATATGGCTCATAATCAATTAGGGCCTGGAGAGACTGTTATTTTATATTTTGTGCAATGCCTGTAGCATTTTGTAGTGCCCAATAAATATTTCATAATAATAGCTGCATGCCAACTATATAGCATGTATCATAGATAACCTTTATTTTCAGGTAAATAGTGGAAATACACCTCAGTTTTTGACACCTGTGGCTTGCATGGTCTTCATTTCTATACTTATTGTGACACCTGGGAATCTGTAACCTTTTTTTGAGTCAAATGATGTCTTTTAGAGCTAAAGATAGCACTCGTGTGGTGTGCCGTAACCTATAGAGTGAGAAAAGAGGTATCAGAAACAGAAGTCAATGTTTAATTCAGGGGATACTCCTGGTGGCTTTTATAATAAACTTATTATTAGAACTAACTTAACTAGCATTATCTGTATGCTCTATTAAGCACTTTCTATATGTTCACCCTAATCCTTCTAACAAACCATTGAAGTAGGAAATACTAATATCCCCATTTTGCAATGGTGCACAGAGGGGCTAGGTTACTTTTCTAAGGTCATTCAGCTGGTAGGTGGCAGAGTTTGGGATTTAAATCTAAGTAGCCTGGCTCCAGAGTCCCTGCTCACTCAGAACCACTGAACTGTTCTGTGAATGCCTCCTCCCAACCCCGAGGTATCTTCAGGTGCTTTTCAGCTTCTGATATAACCTCTCTAGGCTTCAATTTCTTGGTAGTTTGAAGGACTGGTGCAGCTCGATTACCTCTTAGATCCTTCCCTACCTGAAATCCTATGATTCTATCATCCATGAGAGGTGTTCCAGAGAGTGTTTAATGGAATATCCTAGATGTGGATTGGAATCCGGGCACAGCAGGCAGGGGAGAGTTAGAGGTGTCCTCTTGGATACCTGAAAGTAAGGTAATACGGTAAGGAGTATAGGAAAGTCAAAGTCTGGCAAAGCTGTGTCTGAATTTATGCTAGTTTTTGGTGGTGAAGAAACATCTCAGTAGTTTCACGAGGCAACTGGTAATACGGTTTCAGAGCAGTGTTCCTCAAACTCTGGCTTACAGACCACCACTTACAGACCTCAGCATCACTTGAGGGCTTGAAAATGGAACTTCCTGGGTTCTTCTCCAGATCTTTTGAGCCACAAACTCTGAGGGGACTTAGGAATCTGCATTTTATCAGGTTTTCTAGGAGGTACTCATGGGTCAATGAATGAGAACTTGAAAGGCAGCAGTTGGTGATGTCACTTCAAGAGCCACAAAAGGAGCTCTCTGAGTGGGATGAGTATACCAAGGGAAGTGTGGGATCCACACTAGCGCTGAAGAGGAGGGCCGGAGGGGAGGCGTTGGGAAAATGGAAGAGCAGTGTTTAGAGAGGAGAGGGGACAAGGTTGTCTGAGGAAGAAGAGGGAGATGTGCTGCCAGTTGACTTTGAGGACACAGAAGGTACTATTTCAGTTGAGAGATGAAGACAAATGGAAGACACATTTAGAAAAGCAGGACTAAGTGGTGGTGATAAAATATAGACCCTGAAAATGAAGATTGAAATAAGATGGCAGTGTGAAGGGGCGTCATCGCAAGAGACGGCCTGTCAAGATAAGGAAAACCTGTTCTTGTTGGAAAGCCCGTTAGAGTCACATTCGCATATTGGGCCAAGTAGAGTAGCTTGGGGAGGGGAGGGACCTGTGTCTGATCCCTCTCCCCTGCTACCCTTTCCTTAGGATCACTGTGGGGCAGAGATAAGAGAAAGGTTCTCCATCATCTTTAATACTTTGGTGATGACTGGTAGAAGCTACCTTCAAGGACATGAGATATTTCCTGCTCACTCCGGTGGTGTCTGTGTAGGCTAAAATATGGCTCCTCTAAAGATATCCACACTCGAGTTCTTGGGTCCTGTGAATATTTCCTTATATGACAAAAAACCAAAACAAGATCTTTGTAGATGTGATTCAGTTAAGGATCTTGCTTATCTAGGTGGGACCTACATGCAGTCACATGGTCCCATGTAATGAGAGGCCAAGAGAGATCTGACCACACGCAGTCACACACAGAAGAGAGGAGGAGGCCGTGTGACCACAGAGGCAGAGACTAGACTGATGCCGCCCCAGCCATGGAGGCGCCAATAGTGCCCAGAAGCTGCAAGAGACAAGAAATGGATTCTTTGTAGAACCTTGATTTCAGCCCAGTGAAAATGACTTTGGACTTCTGACCTCCAGAATTGTGGCAAAGAAAGTGAATACTGTTTAAAGCCACCAGGTTTGTGAGAATTTGCTAGAGCAGCCATAAGAAACTAAACCAGTGTCCCAGTTGGGATGGGTTACACGAGGTACAAAGAAAATGTTCTCTTTCATGTCACCCAGCCCAGCATCGCCTTTGTTCCTGATGGCTTAACAATAACATCCTTCACAAAGGCACTTTCAGCCGCTCCATCCCTCCCTGTCTTCTTGACAGTTCGGAAGGAATTAAAGCACTTTGCTTTTCGCACAGTGAGTAATGGGGCTTGCTGTGCTATGAGAGTGGTGTTTTAGCGTACTTTTTTTGGGTAAATTGTGGAACTCATTATTGTAATACTTGAACAAATTTAAGCACCTAACTCACACTCCTCTTTTATTCCTTTCTCCCTATGTGGCCAACTGTAGATACTGTGTAATGAAACCAAATAAACTCCACGAAGTGTGCAATGCCTGCTTAATTCTGTCCCCGCTCTCTAAATCGAGCACTTCTCTCTCCCTGACTGCAGCCTGTGGGCTAACACATACAGAAATTCCCGTTTGTCCACATTTAGTTACCTGGAGTTAAGACAGATAAAACTGAAGTCCAGTAACATTGTCAAGACACTTAGTGATTAATGGAAATGATCTGTATGTTAGTGTAAGGTTAAGAAGTAGCATTTAGAATGGCCATTGATTGCAGTGATGGGTCCCTGCTTTCTTGGAGAGTTTATTCTAACAAGGAAACAAAGAAACACTACGTGGTTATAGAGATATATGTATACACACACACACACACTACCAGAAAATAAAAGAAACATAATAAATGATTTTCAATTTTTTTCTTAGGTTGCCAATAAGTGGCAAACTCATTGCCTTTCTACCGACAATTTGAATTAAATGTGAATTCGTTTAAAAAAGCTTAAGTTAGTGTTTAAAAAGCTTGGTATCTCTTACTTCCTTTGTATCTCTTGTAAATAGTAATACAATATACTACTATACTGTAGCATATGAAGCATGTACAACACTTCATACACAGTGTGTTTTTTACTACATATGAGACTTAAAGGCCAAAAATAAGTAAATGACTGAAAATAAAACAGGACAATATTTAGTTGTTTCATACTAAATTCATGCAGATCAAATTAACTACTATCTCTTAGAGATTAACACACCCATTTTAAAAACAATTTTTAAATTAGATTTATTGTGGTGATATTGGTTAATATGATTATATAGGTTTCAAGTGTACGTTTCTATGATACATGATCATATATTGCATCGTATGCCCACCACCCCTAGTCGTGATTTAAAAACAATTTAACCAATGATCTTAACTTCATTAGCTTGAGATGGCTGTGAGGTTCTTTGGCCAGATCCTTTCTTTTATGATGCTATTTTGTGATACAGCTGGCCTAACCCAAACTGGACTGAAGTCAGGGCTATATTTTATCCCAGCCCACCCTTACAAGCTTACCCATTTGATTTTAATGGTTGAGAGGCTGAAATCAGGAGTTAGGAAGAAGCTGACTGTCAGTATTCATACATTCGTTCCTGCACCCTTTTAAGTGGGCTCATCACTATTCAGGAGGCATAATTTGTGTCTCCATCAAGAAAACAATTGCTAGGACAAATTTTCCCAAAATGTGGGGACAGGGTGGGGGTAGGGGGGCGGGAAAGAAATCTAAAATGAATGTATGTCTCAGAATTCCATATGCTTAAATTGCCAAGCTTCTTTTTCTGATTACCTTTGCACCCCCTAAGCCAAAGTATCTCACCAAGTAAAAACGGTCTGTAAGCTTTCTCAGTCTGATTGGTATAGCTCTTTCTTTTTTTGAATCACTTAAGTGGTTTCTACAGATTTGCCTCACAAAATGTTGACTTTTCTTCCTCTCCAGCTCCATCCTGAGTGGAACTGTGTAGTATATTGGCTACTGTGATTGGACTCATGTAGACTTCAAGTAGCTCTTTGATTATGATTTCAGGCTATCAAACCTGGCTTGGTTCACCCATTCTGTATAAATTATAGTACTAACAATGAATAGAGAAGTAAGGACGTCGGTGCCCCCTCTGCCTATGGTGTATTGAAGGTAAAACTAGCAGACCCAAGTAGGCAACTGCTAATTATAAGGCGCCAATAATGAGAGAAGGGCCCTTCCATGAAGAAAAATACTACCAGAGGGCCTAATCCAGCATGTTTTCACCCAGTGTAAAATACGGAATTACTGTGTGACTGCCTTCCACGGGAAAGGCCAACAGACCCTAGCATTTATGTGGCCTAGAACAAGAAGGTCCCTTCTCTTCCCATTTTTGACTCCCTCCCAAACTTTGAGGGGCTTCAAGTGCACACTGACAGGCACCCAGCCTGCAATTGTCAGGCATCCTTTACATTCCTCCACCCTGAACAGCTGCTCTTTGGCCACCCCTCAGGTGGTCCAGGGAATCATCGCAAGCACAGACACAAGAAAAGACTCACAAGCCTCTCAGGAACAGAGGGTCTCATTGGCAGGAAGCTCTAGGCTCCCAGGTATGCACGGCCTGGTCTAGAAGGAGAAAGAAGGCACAGGCTCCAGGTGGGCTGAACTTTTGCACCCATAGCCCATTTTCCTGGCAGGAGCGATACAGCTGGAAGGGTGGTAGATGGGGGGCCTCTAACTCACCCAAGCTCAGGGCAGGCCCCCAAGTTGCCTGATGGCAGTCCTGGAAAAACAGTTATTTTTCTGGGTTAAGTTAGAGATGTCTTTCAAAATTCAGAACTCCTTCTATACCCCCTCCCCCCTCTTTCCTCTTTCTCTCTTACTCTCTTCCTTTCTCTTTGTCACTATTCTTCAATGCCCTTTCTCCCCCTTCATTCCGTGAATATTTAACAGTATCTTATTCTAGAATCCTGCAGTTTGGGTGAATCCAGATGGTTTAGCTTGAATTTTCTCACTGATATTCAACTCTGGAGTTCTAGTATTCAGTCAGCAGCCCAGGTGAACCATGGACCAGGAGGTCAGCAGGTATAGTTTGGAGACATTTTTCCAATATGCTCGTAAGACATTCCTTTTGGCCTTTGATTTCCAAGTTGGATGGGCCCAGACTCTCCCATCTGCCACGTTGCCTTTTGCTGTGAATGAACTTCCTTTTCATTGGCTCAGTCTCTAATGGCACAGGATCCGCTTGGCAACACGCACACATGGGGCCTGTGCATTAGGGGACAAAAGACTTAAAATGTGTGGTTGTAGAAATGTAAAGCTTTTTACTGTATCAAGATGATGAAAGGGGTAAGGAGGGGGTAAAATTTCTGCATCACAAAATAATCGAAGCTTTAATTTATAAATACTCTCAGTATAGTGTTAAACTGCAAGGGGCCTAAGGCCAGGGAATATTGGGAGAAGTGTCAATAAATAAATAAATAAATAAATAAATAAATAAATAAATAAAATCAGAAAGATGACAATATTTGGTGTTTTTCTCATTAACTAAGGAATGTACTATAAAGAAACATTGTAATTTTTAAACACTGTGCTATTCAAACTCTATGGACCTGTGCTAACACAGGAGCCACTAGCCAAACATGGCTATTGAGTCCTTGACATGTAGCTACGTCTGAACTGAGATTTGTTATAAGTATAAAAATCACACTAGATTTGGAGACTTAGTATAAATGAAAGGGGGGGAATGGCTCACTAGTGGTTTTTATATTGTTACATGTTGAAATATTAATACTTTAGATGTATTGGATTAAATAAGTTAGGTTATTAATATTATTTTTACTTGATTTCTTGGAGGTTTTAATGTTGCTACCAGAGAAATTTAGATTACATATATACCTCACATTTTCTTTCTCTTGGCCAGTGGTGGTAGAGACGGCTCTGCTCTGAAAGTTGAAAGTTAATGCCTGTTATTTGATATATATATTTAAAATTTGGGGAAAGAGCTGAGTGGAAGTGGGGTGGTTTGCGTGTTTGCTCCAGAAATTTCTGTCTTTCTGGAGGACAGATGACCGGATGGCCCTTTGGCCTTTCTCATTTCCAGACCTCTGTGTGGGCAGCTCTGTGTTGTCATTCTCCTCTCGGCTCCAAGGTCGCCCCTTCGTCGAGGTTCCCTCAGGACTCCAGCTGAGACAGCATCGGTGCCGTCTTTGCCCCACTCCCCGATCATTCTTGCACACTTTTATTTTCCCGGGGACACAGTTACCAGAAGTTACCTTGCTTGTTGTCTAGTTATTATCTCTTTCCTCCACTAGAATGCAAGCCACAGAAGGACAGGGACAGTATCAAAACTGATTCTCACTACGTCTCATAGGGGTAAATATCCAAAATATATGAGAAACTCTTGCAACTCTATAGTAAATAGCAAAATAATCTGATTAGAAAATGGGCAGAAGACCTGAGTTGACCTTCATATATATATGAAGACCTTCAAATATATATATATATATATATATGAAGTCATCACATTGTGTGCCTTAAATATGTACAAATTTTATTTGTCAATTATACCTCAATAAAGTAGAATAAAATTTTCAGGATGTGGGAAATGCTCACAATATAATGCTAAAAGAAAAAAAGAAAGGAAATAGACCATATATAATGTAACCCCAATTTTATAGAAGAAAATCTATGTATATGTTTAGAAAAAATACTAGAAGTAGATACATCAAAATATCAATAAAAATTATTATTCTGTATGAAAATAAACAAAGAAATAAATCGATTATCACTGTATTCTCCAGTGCCTAACCTTGACAGTGACCATGGATACACAGCCAGTAGAAAAGTTACTCAATAAATGCCTGCCTGCCAATTGATTTTCTAACCACCTGTGTGTCAGATTGTGGCTAGACATATTGGTGCAGCCAAACCCGGAGAAAATTTGCAATTTTTAATGTTTTATTTACTTGAGCGCTTATAAGATTTGTATATTTAAGACCAGGGCTGATAATATGTTCAAGAAGTAGACTCAAGTTCAAGGATTATCTTGGCTCTATTTATGGCTTTGGGCAGATCAATAAATTTTGGATTTAGTTTCATCTCTCAAATGAGGGATTTGAATAAAATGATTGTTCAGATAGTCTTCAGCCCTGAAATTCCATGTTAGGGATTTCATCTGAAGAGTGGGTTTCACTTTAGTTACCAGCTGCCTGAGTCTTTCTCATCCGCTGTGACACGAGAGGACAGAGCCCTGAGAGTGAGTATGAAAGGAGGGGAGGAGCTGGGCTCACTGGTCAGTCCCTGGGATCATGGAAGGCTAGAGAGAGGGGTCTTACAAAGACAGGGCTTGAAGCTTCGGGATGCTGTGTATGAGAGCAAGGTTCTGGGGAGGTCCTGCTACTTTCCAATTTAACTTTATGAAGTATCTATGTGTCTATGAGTATGTGGGTCCCCCCCCCCCGCTCCTATTATATCATGATGGTTTCCCTTTTATACAGTGGGAGAATAGGACAAATTAGGACTTATCCTTTGCCTTGGACACTGAACTAAACTCATCATGGCAGGCAGTGGGTGAACGACATTTAGGAAGGGGAAATAGAGAAGAGCTTCAAGAATAAAGTGACAGGTCCTTGAGACTCACTGAGAAGGGCTGTTCAGCCTCGGAGATGACGGCAGTGTGGCGAAGGGTGCCTGTAAGAGTCTTTTGAAAAGGACAATTTCTCTCAAAATGTGTGGAGATAAATTTCTCTATCGCCCTGAACTTTCGGCACCAGGTGGCCTTCTCAGTATTTCAATTTATTTTTCTAGGCACTTTCTGATGAAGACCTATTCTCTTTCCTTCATTGTTTATAGTGGGTCGTGCAAATATCGGAATGCACAGTGACCAGGCATCTGAGTGAGCAATGCTCTCAATAATTCTTAAACAAACCCTGCTGATAGGATGGGCAAGCCATTTCCTAAAAGGGGTTTTCTTGGTTTGGAGGAGATAAAATGGGTTGGGGGGGTGTTGCTTCTATTTGGTGAAGTCACAGACTGGGGCCCCTGGGTGGCTGAGAGTCTCAATAGCTAGTAAGGGAAGAGAGAAAACTTTCCAAGACTTTCATTTATCTTGTTTTTTGGTGTTAGAGTTCTTGAAGAGTTCAGGTATAATCAAAGCCTTCTGTTGCAACAGGAAGCACCATCTGCTGGAGCATTCTGTACGCAGTATAACATCTCTCCAGAGATAGTTTAGCATTTAATTCACAAAGAAAGATGGCAGGGACTTGTAAACAAAAGGAAACAACTGAAGCAGTGAAGGATGGGCTGTGCTCTAAACATTCAATATGTTTCTTTATAGCTGAGAAACCCTGTAATGCTACAAGACCCTGGCAGGGTTCTCTGATGTATTAATTGTTTCGGTTTGTGTCTGCGTGTTCTTTAAACTCCAGTCTCTGAAACTGCCTCTTCTAATGCACTGCTCCTGGTTCTTGTTTTGTTGTGATTTTTGTTTTTTTGTTTTTTTCATGATAGCCGTTTTCACGAACCAGGTGGGTCAGGGGTGGTTACTGGTGAGACACTTTAAAAAAAAATTAATTAAAACATTTTAGAGATGCTGCACTTTGTATATAGCTATGTATTTGAAGTAATGGCATATCAAGGGCTGGGAGGGTTAGGCACTATAATATGAAATGGGGTCTTAGCTCAAGAACTCTCCTATTTAGTGCTTTGCTATTTTGTCACAGGGGAAACAACAGACAGTCCCCAAATTTCTGTAGATACCAAGTTGGTGGAAAATACTGCCTTGTACCCTAAAGGAGGGTCCTCTGGAAAATAATTTGCATTGTTGAAAGATCAAATGTTTAAGAAAAGTTTTCTCAGTTTTTCTGTAGTCCAATTGTGTCTGATGAAAGCCACATGGGGTGGGGGGAGCAGAGAGTGCTAATACTGTAGAGAGAAAAGACATTGACCTTCGGTTTAATTCAATTCTTTAAGCAGAGCAGGAGCTCAAAATTTTCTTTTTTTTAATATATCTATTGATTTCAGAGAGAGGAAAGGAGAGGGAGGGAGAGAGACAGAAACATAAAAGATGAGAGAGTCATTGATCGGCTGCCTCCTGCACGCCCCCCACTGGGGATCGGGCCCGCAACCCGGGCATGTGCCCCGACCGGGAATTGAACCCTGATCGCCTGGATCCTAGGTCGACGCTCAACGGCTGAGCCACGCCTGACCGGGTGCTCAAAAATTAACTTTGAGTAAATAAATGATTTTGGGGAAAATTTGTATTAATAAAAGCCTTCCGGTATTCAGCTCCATCTTTCATTAGATACATATCTGGATGTTTTGATCTTTAGTTGCATATTTTCCAAAACATTGTTTATATGGTATGTAAAATGCATAGGAGCATTGACCATGATTTAAAACCTTTACCCCTGAACTCGGACTGTAAATGTCCCAAACTGCAACATTACAGGAAAGAAAAAACACCTAAATGCCTTTCTCCTCAAAAAACAAAACTCTACTTCTAATTGCTGTGTCATTATATAAATTAATGATACTGTGTGCGTGTGCACTAGCGTGCATGCACTACACCTCGATAATTGTTTTATCTGATGGTCTTTATTACCTTGTAGAAATTACATTGTCATAATTAAAACACGTTTCATTATTTTCCACTTCTACGCCCATAAAATAGATCACTACCGTTTTTGCGGTGGGCCATTAGGCAATACAGATTGGATTGTTTTCCCCTGGATTTGTCGGTTTACTGCTTTTAAAAGAATTAATCACCTGTCTTATAGCTTCCCTGTAACTCTGCTGGCTTCCACTTGGAAGGAGCTCTTTACTTTTCAGAATCACAGTGTGTCTGAGAGGACCCCAGACTACACTGGGTAAAGGATACTGTGCAATACTGTCTATAGAGTCCGTGGAGTGTTCTGTTGGCTATTTTGCCTGGTCACCAGAATGTTTTAAAGTTATGGGTCTTTTTGGCACCCTTGCGAATAAGTGCTGTTGGAGACCAGCTTGGTCCTGGTTGCAAAGCAAGCGCTTAGCAACTTTGCTTTGCATCCTGCCTGATTCCTGCATTTGGTGTGTGTCTGCTCTCTGCATGTGTGTGATGTGTCTGCTCTCTGTATATGCAGACATGTTTGTCATTTATTATAGAGTGGGGCAGGAATTAGGCGTTCCTTGGTTCCTAATAATGACACTATGAAATACCACATATGTATACACACACACATACCTGGACATGTATATACATTATCTCATGATGCGGACATATAACTTTATTGACATATAGTATATGGTTTATCATAATGAACACCGGTCTTCATTTAAAAATAAATTTCTCATTAAAAAATTTAAATGTTGCATATAAAATATTATAATCACTTGTGTAATTATGAGAGAAAAGACTCCCGAATAGCATCCACTCATTCAACATCATTTATATGCTTGATGAACATTTATTATATGCCGGTTATTGAGTTCTGGCTCTGTAATGACTTACAGGAAATAATTGATTTGATATCACTTTAAGGTTTCTGCTGACTAAGTCAAGGGGTGATATCACTGAGACAATGTGGCCAAGGGACTAGTCTTTAACCTAGCTTATTGTGGGCTAGCTTGTGTTCCTCTACTCCCTTGTCTAATATATGTCCTAGGAGAGGGTCTTTAAGTTAGTTAGTTCCTATGCATGCAGAACTCAATAGGCACTGCTATTTGCCTGATTTATCATCTCCTTGTGTAGGAGAGTCATTACCAGCTTGTGGCCTGACTTGCAGAAGGAACCCCACTGGGTGGTGCTCTGACGCCTTCTGTGAAAGGCCATTAAATGTCCCCTTCACCCTAGTGCACTACTGGTGTGGTAGGACAGCGGTCCCCCAAAGATGTCTACATCCTAATCTCCAAATCCTGTGAACGCCAGCCTATATTTGGCTGCATCTCTGTGCCTCTCTCACCTTTGATTGAAACATTCATGACAACTTAACGAGAAGGAGTAGCAATTCAGTGACCATGTGCACTTGACAGAAAATTTAACAAAGCTAAATTGGTAACCTGAATACATTGTATAAACAAAAGCTCTCCCAGGCTTCATTAGCTGTTAAATGAATGAATGAATGAATGAATAAATAAGTAAATCTTAAAAATCTGGTTACTCTCTCCTACATGCTGTAAAATTCATAAAAAGGTGTCCAAGAATAGCTTGTTAACTCCCTAAATCGTTCAGCTTTACACATTTTCTTCTTACTGGGGGAAGGAGTTGTATAGGATCCATTTTCATAGGTTAGCATGTGCTTTCTGGGCCAAACAATTGTTGAATGCCAGGAGGCAACAGCCAGAATAACACCTTCTACTTATATATTTTGCGTTACATAAGACACTTTCCCACACGCTATTTCATTTACACCCATGACAATCCTGGGGTGTAGGAATGATCTTCACCCAACCTATGGACAGCTCACCTCGGTGAGATTCAGAGCGTTGTTGACAGTCACAGGGTATCTGGTCCTGAAACCCAGATTTGCTCATGCCACGAGCCCAGGACTCCGTATTACAAGGTTACTATGCGGATTCTTCCCCTTTCATCCCCAGGGAAAAGTGACCTGTGTTTCCAGCTCTCTGCAAGCAGAGGAAGCCAATGGGATGCGTTCTTACCCTCCAGCTGTGGGTCCAACCTATACTAAGCACACCACAGAATAGATTTTAAAGTTTTGGTGGCCTAGACCCAGTGACTCATGTTCAGCTTTCCTTTTACAACAGACGACGTGGCTGGGGTGAAATGCCAATGTCATTCAAGATTTGCTCCGTATGCACAGGGCTGACCTAAAATTGTATGGATTTCAGAAGTGACACTCCATGCATTTTGGGGTCATCTACCACTACTCTTCCTGTTGAGGGCTTCCAAAGACCATAATCAAATTCTTTATGGCATTTGAGGCTTGACCATATCAGTCTTGTTTAATTGTTAGTCACTTATATTTTCACATTACAGCTTGTGCCTTGTGATGCCAGGACAAGACAAGGATAAAGACACAGCCCTTGCTTTCAAGCAGCTCAATCTAAAATGGAAATCTTACAGTCTTACTCACACAGAGCTATCACCAGAATTATAACCAAAAAGGTTAAGCCCAGGTCTAAAATTCTTATCATGGTGATTAGGCTTTGCTGGATATTTTCTGTTTTCCCCTCTAGATCCATTCTCCATTCCTTTTGTCCCCCATTCTGTGTCCTTGGGGTGGATATTTATTGACTGAAACAATGGGCTACCTTGCTTTTTGGCTTCTGGTTGGGTTTGCCCTTTGGCAGAAAGAGATCAAAGTATGTGTTCCTTTGTCTTCTTCCCTGCTGGACTGTATCTCTCTTGGTTGCTATTGACTTTGTCCCTCTAACCTAAGATCATAGCTCACTGTGGGCGATCTGGTTCTATAGCTACAGCTACCACTTATTCTTTAGGTTCCATCCCTTATCTTCTCCAGGGTGATAAGGACTCCTTGCTGTCCCTAGTCAGAGAGCATTTCGCTATCTCTTGTTAGTTTCCCTAAATCCTGCTCATACTTTTTAAAAATATCTGGCCATTAAACTTCCCTTGATTACTTCATTTTGGACTTGCCATCCGTCTCTCAAAGAACCCTGAGTGACTCAAGGCTCTCCATGATCTGGCTCTAAACTCTCAATGCAGCCACATCTGTCAATGCATGTCATTCACAGTCTCTGCCCCCTCCTCAAAGGCCCTCACAATGGGGCCATGTTCTGGAAGGGCCTACTCATCAACAAATGCTACCCTGTTCATGAGGGTAGCATTATCCTACTCCACAGTCACAATTAAACCCACCTTCCTCTGCTCCTGATAGCAAATCAAATGCCGATGGATTACTTATTTCATTCAACTTTCTCTCCTCTTGTCTTCCTTATTGGGCCACTTGCTCCCTGAGGTCAGGGCCTCCATGCTTCTCACATCTGGAAATAATTCCATAGTGAGCAGGGAGTGTGCGTTCAATTGATGAGGAGCGGGCTTGGTTGCAGGATAAACATGAAATCATTTGGTGGTTAGTGATATGATCTGGGAATAACCCAGTCTGTCTGCTTTTGTTTTTCTCACCCACTCCTTTGCTATGAATGGGAGATTGGAGGAGGGGATTTGAAATAAATCAATGGTGTTTATCATGAACAGTTCGGGTGAAAGCAATATTGAGGAGAAGGCTGAAACTTTTCAAAAATAACCATGTCTGTGGACTCGATAGAGAAGAGGAAGGGCTCTTTTTCCCGTTGACAATGGTTTCTGAGCACTAACTCTCCTGTGTGAACTTTGTAATATTTGCTTGGTGAGGGGACATTCGGCTTAGCTTGAGTTGATGCAAATAATAGGGCTTCAAATGGTGCTCTGATGGGAGAGGATTCCTTTTTACTAGCTACTTCCAGAGAATACCTCAGAATAAAGGGCTGTGGGGTACAGAACAGGTTGAAGGGGCCACTTGTCCCTTGGGCCAACTCTACTTGGTGCTGGGGTCAAGAGTATTCCTTTCCTATTCATTTCTTTTGCTTGCTTAACAGCCCTGTGCTCCTTCTCAGCAAGACATCTAAGTGTCTTGTTTTGTCCTAAAGTGAGCTCTTCCTAACAAATGTTCTCTAGTTATTTCTGCTCTTTCCTTCCAGCTCAACGTTTTGCATGGAGGTTAGCATGTTACTGTTTTTTTGCATGTAGGTTAGGGAGCGGCTGTTTGCCCCTAGAGCCCCTGGTCCTGAAGGCTCCTCTATCGGCTCCTTATTACTTGATCAGCACTGTCACTAATGCAAATCTATTCCCCCACATGAGGAGCGACATTAATTTTACGTTGTTTACGTACTCTTGCCATAAGGTTAAGCAATTCCTACTATTAAGCTTGATGAAATTGCATTACCTTAATGAAATGCACTTTACTGATAAAGAAGAATGTCACTTTCACAAGTGGAAGCACTGTTAGCAAATTTTTACGAGAGAATTCCCAAAATCATATCTTAATTGCTTGGACAGCTGTGTAGTTTCCATAACGAGCAAACAATGCCAAGGTTTTTTATTTCCTTTGTCAGCTGTACTGGGTGTTAGTATGCATGGTGGACCTTTTTTGGGCCTTTTATTACTTGATTGCAAATCATTCTTCATTGTTGCCCAAATTTATGGAAGGACATTGCTCCCCGAGGTGCCATTTCCTTTCAGGTCTGTAACTGAACATGACTGATGGCGCCAGAGTAACAGTTGCTTATTACTGCGTTCACTGAGCTGTGATTGCTCCAATACTTTATGTTGGCAGATGTGTTTCCCTAGGAACAGCATCTCTGAGACAGAGGTCATTGATCAAACCCCCTCTGGCTGTTCCATTATGTGCAAATTATTGCTAAAAGCAGAGAGGCTGCAAGGGAGGTGGTGTGTACTCATTGCAGATAGAGGGGAGGGAAGTTAAAAAAAAATGGAAGGAAAGAAAGGCAAGTGTAATGAAGCAGAAAAAAATTCCACCTAAACTAGAGCAATGTTTTTATAATGTGAATAAATAGAGAAAAGGGGGAAATTAAGTGATTTTGAGAGACACAATGGGAGAAGAGTCAGATTTTATTGTTCTGGGGTAACCTCTAAAATTGGGCTTGCTGACAGCATCTTTGGCAGCTGTCCTAGGCTGGGAGGAGGCATGCGTGTGGGCCGTATCCAGAGCACTGTTGTCCTAATAGGGTGGGGATTAAGGTAGTTAAGTGGCCAATAAACAGCACTCACTTCTGTCCATTTCTGGCCAAATATTTAGGAAATGCCGGAGGCATACAGGGGACATATGCAGAGATCTCCCTGTCCCCCAGCTTCTCAGGGAACGGATGGAAGCAATGATAGATCAACTGATAAGTGAGAAGCACTTAAATGGAGACTGTCCTTTACTCAGGCTTGATAGAGTGAGACTTAGTTTTTTGCTCAGCTGCAGCATGGCTCTTCTCAGTGGATTTCTATTCCAGGAAAGATGGCTGGTCCCCACTGTGGGTGTCTTGTCCTTTGCTGGCTTCCATGGGACTACTGGATGGCTCAGATAGAATATGTGGCCTGCACACTCAGCAAGACTCCAGTGGTGCTGGGCCTTCCCAGCCACAGACTGTCACCCCATTTCTCACATCGGCTTGCTCTTTAGTGTTGGCAAGACTCACCTTTTTATTATTGCAATTCAGTTCTCCTTATCTATAAAATCTTTCTTAATATTGAGCCAGACTTTCCCCAGACCTAAATTACTCCCTTAACATATAGAAGCTTCAGAAACAGTCTATGCTAATTTATGGGACACAGACATAGCCTTTAGGGTATTGCTAGGATCCTCCTAGATACTGTGTTTACCCCCAAGGTAACTTGATATTACCCCATCATTACCCGCAAGGAAAGGTGAGAGTGGGTATAGAAATTCCTTTACTTGCAAACCTGATGGGTACTAGAAGGCGAAGCAAGGCTTTATGTTTGTAATTCCGGAGGGGCTGCTAATGCTCTCTATGGGTGGCAGGCAGGTTTAATACCCTTTTTCTCTGGTAGGAGTTGTAGTCACAGTAATGAAGGTACCTGCTAAAGAATGTTTTTTAAAAAGAGGTAAAACTTTACTTTCATATATATCTAAATCATACATATCTAAAATGAATGTATCTCAAAGATTCTGTTAAACTCACTAACTAAATGAGGGAATTAATAAGATATTAGGACCAGTTTAAAGGAGAATCCAATGAAGGGGATGCATTTATGGATCAAGAGTATTGAAATGAAATAGCAAAGAGATTCAAAACTGTCTTGGGGCCCGGCCGGGGGTGGCTCAGCGGTTGAGCGTCGACCTAGGATCCAGGCAATCAGGGTTCAATTCCCGGTCAGGGCACATGTCCCGTTGTGGGCTTGATCAATGACTTTCTCATCACTGATGTTTCTAACTCTCTCTCCCTCACCTTTCCTCTCTCTGAAATCAATAAAGATACAAAACTGTCTTGGGGGTCCTGGCCAGTGTGGCTCAGTTGGGTGAGCATCTTCCCATGCACCAAAAGGCCTCTGCTTTGATTCCTGGGCAGCGCACATGCCTGGGTTTCGGGCTTGATCCCCAGTAAGGGTGTGTGCAGGAGGCAGTCGATTGATGTTTCTCTCACATCAATGTTTCTCTCTCTTTCCCTCTCCTTTTCTCTCTCTCTCAAATCAGTGAAAACATATTTTAAAAAACTGGCTTGGGGGGATTTAAATTAATTTGCATGTCTATGGACAAGAATTTTTTGCATTTCTATTAGTTTGTAAAAGTGAAGCTTAATCTCTATAGTTATGAAGAGCTTAGTAATACTAATAATAAATAGCATTTATTTAGTGCTGGCACTGTGTCAGATGTTTTAAAACCCAATATTTCTTCTATAACATAATTTTGTCCTAATGTTACTTAGGAACAAAAAGTGTTGTCTTCCTAATAAAAATGTTTATTTGTCTTCATTCAAATCTACCCACAGAACAACTGGAGATTAAAGATAAAATAGTTTACTAGAGTAGACAGACATTTAAGTACGTAATTTTAAGTGATAAAGTAAACTTGAGTACAAAAGGAGTATAAAGGAAGGGGGAAAAAGACATTTTTCAATTTTAACCAATCTCAGTATTTTCCTTCCAGCTTCGTCAGATGATTAGAGCATAAGGATAAGTAGAATAGGTGTCTGGAAAGCAAGCTGGGGCCCTATTGTAGAAGTCCTGGCGCCAGAATGGGGAGTTTATAGGTAATTAGGCTGACAGTGGGCCACCATTGACTGTTTTGAGTAGAAGTGATATTGTTAGAGCTGCACTTTAAAAGATTAGCACAACAGAAGTCTCTGGGATAACTTAGAGAAGGAAGAGATGAGAGGGGAAGCAATTCAGCTATTTCAGTAGTTACAATGCGAGGTAGTAAAAGTTTGAACTGTAACATTAGAGGAGTGCTGACAAGTGTTACTTCAGATAGAGCCAGAGCATTTGGAAGATACTGGCTGCTAGACGGAGCCTGGATATGGAAGCAAAGGGTGATGTGTGGCTTGGAGACTACTTTGTGACTTCAAGGATGATAAAGAATATTAACAAACATAGAAAATGCTGGAAGAAAGTGGCATATGGGGGAAAGACATGCTCAATTTTTCAATTACTGATTTTGAGATGTAAATGGGATGTTGAATTGAATATATCTAGGAGGCTATTGGAAATGTCAAGAGTGGTGGAATCACTGAAGAAACGAGTATGAAGAGGGAATTCCTGGGCTGAGGACAGTCATGAAGCCACCTACATTTGGGGGAGCAGGAGGAGAAAGTAGTTAAAAATGGGGCAGAGATTGATCAGACAGGTTAGAAGAGAGTCATTTTCAGCAGAGACAAGAGAGGAGCTTCAATGAGGCCATGGTCACTGTCATACTACGTAGAAGGGATGGGAGGTAGGCACTGAGGTATGGTCAGTTGCTGGTACTACCTTGTAAGAGTTAAGAAGTGGGTGAGGAGCCAGAGGGGAGAATGAAATTAAAATACGTGTTCAATGCATTGTTATTGAAAAGAGAGGGTAAAAGGGAGGAGAAGAGAGACAAAGTGATGATCTTTGACTGGTCAGAGTGAAGGGAAGTGTTTTAGTACGCGGGAAAATTAAGCACGGTGCTTAAGCTAGTTGAAAGAACTTGGAGAGAAATTGAAAATGAGAAACACAGAGGAGAAAATTCTGAAGGAAAACTGGAAGGGAATGAATCAAGTAGCAAAAGAGAAATATTTTGAGATCAAGTGGAGGAAAGTTGAAACGGCTTCTATCCTATGGAACTGAGCTTGGTAAGGGTGAAATTGAAGGGTCCCAGATGGGGTTGGAGGTTGGGGGTTTAGGAGACTAGTTTTGAAATCCCTGCTCAAGAAATATGATGAGGTAGATCCAACAGGGGCCCAAAGGATCCCCTGACAATACTGAGAGCTCACCTCAGGTTAAGTTGCATATGTAGAAATGTATTTCAGGAAGTTCATGGCAGCCAATACCAGGGCCATACCATATCATGAGGGGAAATAAAAGATTGGGGCATCTGTGAAGGTAAGATGGCAGAATATTATAGAAGTAAGGGATCATTCTATTGTTGTGATGAAAGGACTGGCCAGGCCAGTTAGAGAGTCAGAATCTGGAAGAGGGTCCTTGCCCATCCAAGAGGGATTGCAGAGTTCAAAGATCTAGAGGTGATAAGGATCATAGAAAACAGTCATTGGAAGTATGGAAATTAGGCAAAATAGGAGATGAGCTCTGGTCAGAGAAAAGGAATGTCTGAAAGTAGAGACTTTGGAGGGAAGCAATGTTCTGGGGTTATGGTGAGTAAGATCTGCCCACGTAAGCAGGTGGTTGGTTAACGTGGAGCGGACCTATACCTCTGGGAGCTGAAATCAGGAAGGACATCTGAGGCACTTGCTTCCCGAGATCCACTGTCATGTGCAGGCGGCAACAGCAAAGGTCTGAGTTGGCTCTTGACATGAGAGCTTGGAAAGAAAGAAGATGGGTAATTGCATGGGAAATCTGTACAGGATGAGAGGTTGTTGTGTGAAGGTAGATGACTTAGAAGTGGTTCCATCTGTTGCGTTTATGAGAAAAGTGTGGAGACATAGTTGAGAAGTGTTTTGGAGACCAAGGACAATTCTCTAAAAGAATCTCTGTGAGTTGTGTTTTTTTTTTTTTTTAAATACAAGGGGATGAATGTAAATTTAAAAAGGTTAAATGTATAAGTAATTTATTTTTATTTTAAAGTTAAGAATGGATTTAATCTAAATATATAAGAGAATAATAGTGTCTTTTTATGGAGAGGGTGTGTGTGTTTGTGTGTGTGTGTTTGTCTATGTGTGCCTGTGCACATGTGTTTTTAAAGCAAAGATAGATGCAGGAGGTTGGCAAGGTACAGTGGTAAAGTTCTGTTATGAGACCACGACCAGATATTTTACTCTCATTTTCTTGCTAGTCTTGGGCCATTTCACTGCTAATCTACACATCCATCAAACAAACAGGAAGGGGAAATGGAGAGTTGAATTACAAATCTGTCAATTTTGTTATTCTTGGCAGTTCAGGTTCAAGTTGTGGTGGGGGCAGAGTTTGAAACAAATGACAAAAATCAGATTTTCTGATTGTGGAAACATTGTTATTATGGCTAATGAGTCAACAACTTGAAATGCCACACACAGGACAAATTTATGGATTATTTGGGTGCTCAATGGAGATGGAATACATCTTTTTTCAGTGAAATCTAGTCACCAAACTTGCTTTTCCTGAAGACTTTTATGCTTTTTATGTTATCAGGTAGAAAGCAACAGTAAAAAGCCATAGAGCACCTGGAGAAATACACCGTAATGGGTATGAATTTCATAGGCTGCAGACCCAGATGGGCAAAAGGAAACTTAGCTTCTATTCACACCCTTTTTTGGCTTAAAAGCAGAAAACTTAACTTCCCTGGTTAAAGGTCAACTCAATCAACTTTATTTTTCATACTATTCAAGATAAACATACTTAAAACCAGTGTCTTTACCCTCCCACTCTTTTTACCCAGTGTAGCAGCCAAGTTCCCAGGAGATTTGGGCTTCATGATGTTGACGGAAGGGGACACTTGGGTTCATGACTGTCCTTGATCCCCTGCTGGGATCCATAAAGGTGTGTCTCATCTTGGCTGGTCATTTGCTCACTGTCTTCTATCACTAACTGGAATCCACTGTGAATATCCATCTGTCTTGGCCTCTGGTTAACATGTCAGCCCACCCATTGCCTTTTTGAGGTCTTGCTAATCCACTAGACATCTCTCAGCCATATATGAGCCCCTCCTCTGTGGTCTTAGAGATTTTCTGATACTTTTCTTCCTACTCCCTGGGTTGCCTACGCATTTAAAGTTTGCCCTCACCTCCTGCCTGGACCACTCTCCTAGCCTTTGACACTCTAGCTTTAGCACCATGACAGGTACAAGGTTTCTCTCCAAGGCTTGCAGCTTCTCTTCGGATATGCGCTGAGATATGAGGCGCGGGCACCCTCTGATCTAGCATCTCCCTAAACCTATGTAAGGTTTTCACTAACTTGAAACTAACTTCACTCAAGGTTTTCACTTTGTAGGTGGGCATAGTATTCTTTCTCAAAGATACCAGCAAGTTAGATAACTTGCTTTTACACCATAAAGTTTTCTTCTTACATCTATTAGTTATGTTATTATTTTTGTGTACTGCAATCATTTTAAAATCAAGGATTTGGGGACTCAGGTAATCTTTTTTGTAATGCCTAGTTTGGGCAAACCACACATTCATTGGCCTCCAATATTGTAGAGTAAGCCCTCACAGTTTTGTTTTCTTTTTGTAATGCAAATAACTGACTTAAGTTTTGCTTACCTAGGCATCCACTTCAAAGAAGGCGGTCTCAGATAAACACTTTGCAGCCACAGGCCTAGGTCTGAGCCAGGCCAGGCCCCCCATGAGGCTCCTTTGTTTTAGAGTCTTGGTTGATTTCAATGACTGACCATTTGGACCACTTGTTTTTTCTCTCCCTGTGCTTTCAATCCCTGCTCTTATGTTTTAAATTCACCCATAAAGAGTGAGCCCATGAATCCAAGCCCCCTCCCTACCCCAATGAAAGCAGAACTCAGCCAGTGCACACGCCCTCTCTCTTTCCACGGGGGCCTCTCTGTGCCGGCCCCAGGTGTGCTGTATAATTTCCAAGTCCTGTGAGTAATAAATCTTTATTTTTTCAAAGTTTCCTAATGGCTATTGCTTAAGGGCATCTTGCAATCATAACAAGAACCACAAGGGCCAGTCCAACCACAGCATTGGTTATCGATAGGTTGAGACCCACACAAAATAAATACAGGCATGCCTTGTTCTATTGCACTGGGCTTTATTGAGCTTCACAGATGTTTCATGTTTTACAAATTGAAGGCAAGAGGCTCCACCAGCAAAAAGATTACGACTCTGTTGTGACACTTGCTTTACTGCAGTGGTCTGGAACCGAACCCGCAATGTCTCTGAGGTATGCCTGTGTTTATTTTCTTTATTATGAATTTTAAAATCATTTCAGAAATGATGTGGAATTCTTTGTTATTTGTACTTTCTTTGGCTAGGAAACTGGGACTTCAAAGATGAACCATGGAGAGACAAGAAAAAACTTTGCTTCCCTCTCAGTTATAAACATCCAGAGTCTAGATATGATAGTTATTCTAGCTTTAAGCATAAGATACCCTTCGACTAGGGTGACCATAGCATTTGTCTTTCAAACCAGGGCACTTCTGAGAGTGAAACAGATAGCAATGAATAATTATTACATGAAAACGGGCAGACAGCAGGACTATCCCAAGAACACTGGGATGTGGGATCACCCTACCTTTGATCCATGGAGACAGGCTGGCTTCCAGTCAGAGATGCAGTGGTCTGAAGGGCACCATAGACTGAAGATAACAAATAGATGCAGATAACTGGTTATCTCTTTGTGTGTTCTTTTTACTTCAGCAACTTTAGGGAAGCTGGGTGTAAGGATTTAAGCCTGGACTCAGTTATGTTTGGGGTGTGTGTGTGTGTGTGTGTGTAACACGACATAGAGAGTCAATTGAACAGTTCCTCCTAGGGCTGGCGTAGGGAGGTGACAGGAGCAATTAGCGAGGGGAAGGAAATTTTTGAAAGAGTTGGAAATGGGATCCAGGCACCCTTTTGTGTTGATCTTTTCCCTCCATTACCAACTAGAAAGGACCTGGGTGTGCTTGGATTAAGAAAGTCTGCCTGGCAAGGTGCCCTGCGATTGAGTTTGTGAGCAATGATTAATTTCCCACGCGTCCTTTTGTTGGGGGCAGAGATGTTGATTGTACTCTGTTAACTGTGATTGTGAAAGCGGGGAGGACACCTAATAGGAATAGGACCGTAGTTGTTTAAAGATTAGTCACCTTACTAACTATAGATAAGACGTTTTCCTACAGACCCTGGGAAACTGGAAGGCGTGCTGCAAGAAGAAAAACAGGGCTGTAAAAAAGATGAGACACCTTGGGGCCTGGATGGGTCCGTTGCCCAGACAAGAAAGTGCATTTTGATAACAGACAAAGGACAGGACGGCCTTTGATTTGGTTGCTGTGCCTGGAGCCTGACCCCCCTCCTGGAGTTTGCCTCAGGAATGCTAACCATTCTCAGGCCTCAGGAACTGGTGGAACTGGGTTTTAACACCATTGAAAATTAACTACCTTGTTATCAGACTTAAAGATCCTGGAAGGAGACACGGGGACCACAGACCCTGCAGCCATCCCCCCACCCCCACATCCCCTTTGGATGTAGCCTTTCTTCTTCATCCCTATATAACCAGCCAGGTAATAGGGGAAGGGCAGAGCAGATTTTATGTGTACAAATCCCTCCGCTCTCCCATTTTGCTGGCAATAATGGAATAAATGCTTAAATATGGCTCAACCTTGTCTCTGCTTAATTGGCTGAAGCAGCGACAGGCAGCCGGGACCCATTGTGTTGGGTTTCACTTTGATCTTGAAAAGCAATGTTGTAGTGAGATAGCCAGAGCCCAGGTAGGGCTGAGGAAACCAGTGTCATTTTAAGTTATTTAATATAAATATATCTAACATCATGTTTGGCTTGTTTAGTGTTTACATTTAAAAAATTATTTTCCAAAATATAAATATCAATATATTTCACAGAAATAAACAGATTTCTCTCCCCCCCCCCTCTCTTTTTTAAAAAACCCAGGAGGTCTGGTAATCTGGCTCAGCATCTCCTGGAAGCAAATATTGGCTGGAGCCACACCTGAGGGCCTATCCTAGATGTGGCATTTTCTTTGCAGTTCACTTGGGCCCCACCACTCCTTACTATTATATCCAAACCATTTCATTGACTTATGTTGGCTATTGCCTACCTCAGATTTCCAATTTTGTGATTCCTGTATTATACCAGGCTGTGTGTTGGAAACTTCCAAATACACAGGGCTAAGTATGGCAGGTATATCATGGTTCATGCTTTTCTACAAAATCCTAGCTGTCATTATTCAGACCAGATTATTAAACATCCATTTTTAATATTATGAGGTATAAGTAACCTATGGGGAAATGCAAGGCATTAAGTGTAGAGTGTAATAAATTTTGACAAATGTGTATTTCATGCATTACTAACACACAACTGAAGATTTTGGACATTCATTACCCCCGAAAATTCCCTTGTACCCTCTCTAGTCAATACTCCCTCCCTCCACCCATATATAACCACTGTTGAAAGTTTTATTGCTATAGATTAACTATGCCTATTTTAGAATTTTATATAAATGAATCATACAGTGTGAACTTTTTATTTCCAACTTTTTTCTTTCTCAATAATGTTTTTTTTTAATTCACCCATGTTGCTGGACGAAGCAATTGCTATTTTGCGATGCTGAGTAGTTTTCCACTGTATAAATATATCATCATTTGTTAATTCACCCACCTCTTAATGGGTGGTTTCCAGTTTAGAGCTAGTTTGGATGAAGCAGGTAGGCCAGTCTTATGCATGTAAATAATGTCAGTCTAAAGTACATAAAGTGACAGCAATATGGCTACTAATTGTTGACTAGACGGGAGGAAATCGGCACAGCTGCAGTGGTGAGCACAAAGTTTGGAATGTCTCAGAAACAGCAAGATAAGTGACAGTAAAGGCTTACATTTTTGTGTCTCAGCAAGGCTTACATTTTCTTTGTCAGAGAGGGAGCTTCTAAAGATTTGCCACTAAATAAGAGGAACAAGTTCAACTACATAGCTGTGTGATTGTACCTGTTCCCGGGGGCGGGCAGGCTGCTTGTCTCTGAGAGCATTCGATCCCCTTCCTGGCGGATCCAACTACCACTCACCTGAAGTGCTGTCAGTGGGACTCTCCACCCTGTGCCAGATAATAGCTTCTCCTCTTAGTGTGGGAAGAGCATATCTTTCTGAGGTTCTTGGGAGGGAGAAACTGCCCTGAGGAAGCATGCAGCAGGTTCTGCTTTGGTGGGTGAGAAAAAACATGACCTGGGTTGGTTGAGAGCAATAATTGAGGAGCAAGTCTCAGAGTCTAGCAGCCCATGTCTCAGTGGACTCAGACTGCTGCTCAACCCATGATAGGGTCGTGTGCTTGCTCGAAACCTTCAGTAGTTCCTGAAGTCCTAGAGCGTGGAGTTCCAAGTCCTTCAACATTAAGTACAAACTGAGCTCACTAGCCTGACAGCCCACAGACTAAATGCCACAGTCATCAGCGCTGCCTACCAAATATTTCCCTCTCCCCTCTTTCTGAATGCATGGCACTGAGGTGTGATCATGTGACTCGTTTTTGTGAATCAAAACGTGAGAGCAAGTGGCATCTGCCACTTCTGGCAGAAATGTGTGTGATTTACCAGGTTGGTTTTTCAGTTGCCTGTTGACTGCGGGATTCCAGTTGGGGCATTGCCGTTTAGGACACAGCGTTTCCCATCTCTCCTGGATAATGCTCAAACGTGTGCAGGCGAAAGTGGGCAAAGAGACCAGGCAGGGGCTTGGAGTCATGTCAGGGACACCTGTGCTCCTCTGCTTCTACCTAGAAAAGCAGATTCAAGTAGAGTAAAATCTGTGCTCCGCAGCCCCTATCTCATGCCTTGTCTCTTTGGCTCTTGAATCCCACATCTGTAAAATGAGATAATTATATTTACTTTTTGTCTTAGTCTGTTTGGGCTGCTACCACAAAAACATGCTACTCTAGGTGGCTTAAGCATTGAAGATTTATTTCCCAGAAGTCCAAGGTTAAGGCGCTGGCAGAGTCAGTGTCTGGGGGCCTGCTTTCTGGTTCATGATGGCTCTCTTTGTGTTGTGTCCTCTCATGGTGGGAAAGAACAGGAAAACCCTCTGGATCCTCTTCTGTAAGGGCACTAATCTCATTTATGAGCGCTCTACCCTCAGGACCTAATCACCTCCCAATGGCCTCACCTCCAAATACCATCACAGCGGGGGCTTCGATTTCAACATATGGATTGTGGAGGGGACACAGACATTCAGACCATAACACCTCGGAAAGCACTAGAAACAATACTGAGGAACTCTCACCCAGCAGTTTATGTTACACACCTTCTTTGTCAAGCAGAGTAGGCAAACAGATGAATTTAAGTTGAATTTTTAAAATGAACAAAAGAGAAGCAGGCTGAGAAAGTTGGCATTTGTGGTTTTAGGGTAGGTTGATAGTCATGATAAGAATACTTATCAGGTATGTTTCCGTTTTGAAGTTTAACATGAGTTTAACACTGTTTTTGTTAGGAGAATCCAAGTACTTATCAAAACCGAAACAAAATAAACAGTCTTTTATTTCCTAACAAGTTATGTTTGATGCCAATAAGCTAGTAACGAAATGTCAACTGGATATTAGCAGGATTTAGTAGCTAATGCTCAGGTCATGTATATTTACTAAACTGTTGCCCAGTGATTGGACTTATCACCTTCCTGAATCTCCAGGTTTCACTATGAGAGTCACATTTTGTCCTAGAGTATTTACAATGGTCTGACCCTTAGCAGTTTTATTCATAAAGACAATTCTTTTGCAGATCTTATCTAAGAACCTTTAGTTCTTCAGTGGAATTTAATCACTAAGAAAAAATTTTCAGCTGTTTTCTGGAAGAGAAGCAAACTTGTTCTATTTTCCTAATGTCAGTAAGCAGGAAAAGATTTAAAGAATTACTGTGACTTCTCAGACATTTCCAATGTAAAATATAATTATTTGATTATGAGCATTAATTATCATACTGCTCAAACTTGACTCCAATTTTGTGGTTTACAGATTTCAGATTGTCAGGGAAATGACATATAATTTGTTTTCCAAATTCAATTATTAGACAGTGGCATGGCTTGTGCAGTCAAAACTTAACTTGGAAAAGCATTTAATCATTAAAATGCCAAGTGTAGGGAAAAGGGAAAACATCTCCCCGCGCTTTCAAATTATGTTTGTTGGAAAAGCCAAACTTGAAATGTCTGGGCCTAACAATAGATACAGTCAAGGGCTGGAAGTGTCATGGCTGGAGACTCCTTCAGAAGTTTGACTCAGTACAAACCATTTATTTTTACCATATAATTTAATCTTTATAATCTAGGTTATTATGTCCTGAAGTCTAGTGTGTTCCCAAATTTGTCAGAGTATTTACAAAAGCTAGCTGCTGAGCTTCTAACACAGGAGGGCTAACAATGATCAGCTCATCCCATTCAGCTGGAAAATTGGAGGCCCACCCAGATAATTTTCGTGCTCCAGCTCAGACAGTGCAGAGGAAAGACTGAACTCCAAGTCTTTTACATCCTTGGCCTAGGGCTCTTTCAGCTGCACAAAGTCCAGTGGTTCCTCAGGCCGTGACATTTCTGCGGGGCCGAAGCCTAAGAAATAACTAAACCTGGGGTCAACTTGGGCATCAGTTGAGGGACTGGTTCACCTAATCTACACCGTCTCTCCTAGCTGTAGGCGACGTCATGTCTAGTGGAAATTTTCTAGGATGAAGACTACATGCATTTAGGAACCTCCATCTTCTCCAAAAACTGAACAAAAGCAAGCAACTAAGAGACATGACCCCCCCCCCCCCCCCCAGTTTCTGAGAAACTATTTGTAAGGTGTGCCAAAACAAGTTTAGCTTCACTCAGGAGGTATTGGGCAGGGGTCCAGAGGAGCAGGGAAGAGAGATGGTAGAGGCAGAATGGCAGCACTGATTTAAATCAAGTTTGATAATGCTGGACAACATAGAACACGTTCTGGAGAATTCTACTCGCTGCCTCTGACTTGTTAAAACACCTAGAGAGAATGGTCTCCAAGGTCAACTGATCTATTGCCAGAGAAACATAGGAGATGTTTTAAAGATCTGCTGTGAACCAAGGTATTAGAAATAAGGTTTCGACATCTCTTATGACACTTTCAGCTAAAATATCAGAAACCTTGACTTAACAGGCATAAATGATTCAGAAATTTATTTCATCAAACCGGAAATGCAGAGGTACCGTGGGCTTCAGGATTATTTCAGGCCACTGTTTAATAGTGCCACACTTTGTTCTGTCTGTCCTGCCATCCTCATGTTCAGCCTCATCCTAAAACTAGTGACCCTCAGATCTTTAGAGCTGCCAGTTGTGGTCAGGGAGACATGCTTTCTTATCATGTCCCTCAGAAAAGAGAGTGGTCCACTCCCTGACCATGGGGACAGCAGGGTTAGTAGTTGCAGCAAAGCAAGTTGCTGGCACGTGTGTTGGGTGGTGATGCTCATCAGGCCAACTCTGCAGCATGAACTGGGCGTCAGTCCTTGAAACTTCACCTTGAGTCATTTCTCCACCCTCCTCACAAACACATGAAATAGCTAACATCCTTTATTAACATTTTTTTCTGCTTAAATTAATCACAGTGGACACATAAGAGATAACATAAGCAAAATTAACAGAAATTATAGACGGAAACAAATTTGGGACATATGTAACACCGCTAACAGATATTATGTGCAATGGGCTTTTACAAATTGGTAAAAACAAATAAAAGAAACAACGTAATAGAAAAAAAATAGGTTTAAAAATGGATAAGTAATTCATAGATGAACAAAAACAAATGGCCAATAACATGAAAATGTGCTCATGTTCACTAGTAGTGAGTAAAATAGAAATTAAAGCAGCCATTCACTTTCACTCTTTACCTATCCAGTTGTCAAAAATTAAAATGAATGGGAATAATAATTTTAGGTAGAAAGCAAGGAAAAGTGAATTCTCATAAACTTCTGGTGAAATGTGAATTGCTATAGACTTTCTCGGAGAGTAATTTGACAGTATCTCCTGAAATTAAAGCTACAGTCTTACAGTCTCTTGCTGCTCACACAACGGGTAACCTTTGCCAGTCCACATGGGCTCCTGGAGAAAGCTAAGCCCTCAGGGAACAAGTGTTAGGGCAAAGTAGGCCAGGAAACCCAAGGAAACAGTGAGGTTAAAATTGGGGAGATATGTTCCCAACACATACCACTTCACAGTATGTTGGATGGTTGTCATACTGATTCAATATGCACATTTATCACCCCCCCCCCCATATGGTAGGTATCCTGCTCAATTTTAGGAATGGAACAGAAAGGGAAACTGCCTTCCCCTCCCCTGTCTGCAAGAGTGAGACTTGGGAGCAGTGTGTCATTTGGAGCAGGACTTGTCCTGGTCGGTCCTCCGCTTGGCTTGCTGTCCACGCTCCTCAGTGGTGCCAGAGGAGCTTCATTTCCATTCCTTATTCCCTGGACCATCTGCATGTTCTTTGCCACTCTTTCCATTCCCTGGCTTATCCATTTAGTCTGAACCCTAATCTCCAGGATTCTGTCACTCTTCCGGTCCCTATCCTGCATGCATCTCCTGCATCCTGTGAAGCATCCCTCAGCTGGAACCTTCCAGAATGTGGCCCCAGAGGGCCTTCAAGTCCAGCCACACTTGATATGGCCTCCGGTGTTTAAATTTAGTGAAACCCTTATTTTTACCAGCCCATCTTAGAAATGGTTTTGAACTCTAGCAGTAAAAATATCTCCTAAAATTATTTTCAAAGTGCTTACTTTCCAGTAGATTCTCACCCTCAGTGTGTTACACCTAATGACAAAATATCTTTTTTTAAAAACATATTTATCTCTTGCCAGTCCTTTCATTTCAAAAATACGTATCACTGCAGAAATATTGAACAGAGCAGGTGCTGACCTATGGGTGGGTGCATTTGAGGAATAGCTTGTGGTTAATGTTATAGGCCCCCTGTCAAGTATCTTTATGTGGAAGAAATTTTGGAGAGATGCACAGTCATGTGCCTTATTTTCTGGATACAGATAAAGACAGGAGGCTAGACACAGCGCACCTCTGTGAGCTGTGCTAGAGTGACTTTCCCAGATGTCTTTGGGCTTTGCAGGTTGGTTCTGTCTTTAGGGAACTGCTTGGATTTGATTTAACATTTTCTAAATTGGTTCACCCACCTTTGAGTTTAGAGGATGCATTGCTTCGTGCTCTCTCAGATTAATGTACTGCCAGCAGGCCTGACGCTCCCATCTCAGGAAATTCATTAACACGTTGGCAATCCGGAGACCAGGTGTGGCACTGAAAGGTTACTCACCCTCCTTCCTTCTTCATAGCAACTTCAGAGTGAATTATACTCTAGTCCTTTAGGGTGAGCGAATGAAGGCGATACACCTTCCCTGTGCTGAAAGTGGGACTCAGGCACAGCTAGATTTTAGTTAAGATGCATAGACATCCTGTGTGTTTCTGTGTGTGCACACACATCCCTCCACTCCTAAGCACCTTTAATATGGTTCGATCGTGTTTCTTTAACTAGTTTAAGTGTGTACTCTTTTCCTTCAGCTCAGGAGTGCAGAGCAATCTGCAGGAACACTACAGAGCTATAGACTTCCCAGGCCACTCCAGTGTGCACAGAGTAAAGGTAACCCTCACAACCTGAGGAGAAATGGATTTTGCTCAGATGCCTTTTCTGGAGTGAATTTATTGCAGCACCTTTATTTGGTCTGGAGCTTCTGGCTGTGGTACTTCAAGTTCCCTTTAAGGCCGGTACCACTTCTTCTTGCTTTATGTTAGCACATTTTCCATCTGCATCTGCCTCCTTCTGCTGAAGAAACAGTGGTGTGTCTTGACCATGGTATTGCATCGTTTCTTGTTCCGCCATTGAGCTAAACCTTGGTTCACTGCAACACAGAGCCCCTGGCTGACTTCAGCTCTCACAAACTCAGATTTATTGCCAAGAAATTGGAATTTCTTTATTTTCTCGCCCTCTTATCTATTGGCTTCCTCACCTCCTTCAAGTCCCCTCTTCCCCCACCTACCCTCCCAGCCTAACCTTATTGCAGAGATTATCAGGTTTACTTTGGGATTTTACTGCTTTCCATTCAAATTTTGCCCATAAAACCACTTTACTATTACAGAATGAAATATTATTTTCATTACTTTCCTACCCTAAATATGCATAGCAATAACACACTTGTGATGTATAACAAGTCCTGTATTAAATACATGATAATACATAATAAGAATGTATCATTTTAATGAAATATTTTATTTCCTTTTTTGTTACTTATTGTAATTTGGCTTAATTTGGCTCTACTAACCTTTTTGCCCACGTGTAACTCTTACAATACGTTCTTATGAACACTGCATATTAAAAAAGAAAGGAAGAAAGAAAAAAAGCCAGTCGGCATCAACTAAATATCAAGGTGAACATAAGGTCAGGTTCAAGTTTGGGGAGAAAAAAGTACAAAGGAATTTAACAGAAATATTTCATTGAGGAAATGTGCACAGCATCCACCTTCTATGCTCTTGATACATTTTAATGTTAGTCTTTGGCAAGGCTTTCATTCTTTCATTAGTTTTAGGTCCCAGCTTTTGTCATAGATCTGGGAGAAATATCTGGGAAGAGCTGTCTCAGCCAGCCTGTCTGGAGAGGAGAGCTGGTTCCTTTTCTCTGCAGCCCAATCATTAAAGTAAAAAATGCGCATGTGGCAGAACAACTCCGCAGGCCTGGCTTGTTTAATAGATTCTTAGTAAATTATATTAGCTCTTGAATACCATCCAGGTCCTTAATGATGATATTTCTGAAGGTGACAAGCTTCAAGAGCTTGGAAAAGTTCACTGCAGTCTCTGGTGGTTGTGATTTCACCCTAATAAAATTATCATTTGTACACAGGCTTTTTAGCTGTGGCCAGTTCCTTTCAGATTATGGGACCTGGGGCTGTAAGAATGTGGCATGGGGGGACCTGGGGACCAAGCCCCTGGCAAATGCTGAGGCCTAGAGTGCTGGCTCTCAAACTTTTATAGTAGTCAGCAGCACTTACAGGGCTTATTAAATATACTTGCTAAAGATGTCCCCACCCTAATCTCCAGAACCTGTGACTATGCATGGCAAAGGGAAATAAAGTTGCAAGTGGATTAAATTTTGCTAATCTGTTGACTTTAAAACAGGGAGATTATTCTGGGTTATCTGGGGAGGCCCAATATAATCACAAGGACCCTTCAAAGTGGAAGTGGAAGAGGGATGTGATGTGAGAGGGTTTCTCACTGCCGCTGGCTTTGAAGATGCAGGAACAGGCTGTGAGCCAAGGGAAGCAGGTGGCTTCTTAGAGGCTGGAAAAAGCAAGAAACGGAACTTCCCCAGAGTCCCCAGAAAGGAACTCGGCTCTGCTGACGCACTGACTTTATAACCTATAGAACTATAAGCTAATGAATCTGCTGTTTTATGCCAAAACAAAACAAAATTAAATTTAAAAGCAGATGTGCTGAACTCTGCCCTCAGAGTTTCTGAGTTTCTGGTCCAGAATGGGCCCAAGTATGTGCGTTCCTAACACATTTCCAGGTGAAGGTGAGGCCTGTGCTGCCGACCTGCTGCCACCTTTTAAGAACCTAGTCTGAAGATTTAAGATGAAAGGATCTCATTGAAGAGCTGTGACTACTGGTTACTTAGCTAATTATAATGTCAAAGACGAGCCAGCAGCTCCCCCTCTCTGAGGTCTCGGAGTAATGCTGTGCAGCTAGCACAGGAATTGTCCACCCTCTGCAGCTTCACTCTTTCTCCTGCGTGAGTTTTGGTTCATTTCTCTTGCCTGTCCCGTGGCTTCCCCTGTCTTTTGCTTTAATTATTATTTCTGAGCCATACAGACTTGAATTTTAATCCTGACCCGTACGTAACCATTTGCTAGTTATATAGCCTCTGGCATTTTATTATACTCCTTTGAAGATCATTTTTCTTATTGGTAAAATAATAATACCTATTTCTAAGGCGATTGTGAAACTAAAAGAGCTCTTACGCCCTCAGGCCGTGGTCCAGTACCAGGTGTATTGCAGTACACAATAAATATTTGTCACCCTGGTTTTTATTGCCTGAAAATACCTCTTTCTTTTTCTCTCTCTGCTTAGTAGTCCAGCACTTTGCTTCCATGCTTCCACGTCCTCGCCTTTGTTCATTTTTCCTAGCAGGCTCGCTGAACTGGGGATGACATCCATCATTATATCCAACACACTCTGTCAGATCGAAGCTCAGCCTCTATCAAAGCCCGTGTGAAGTTCACAAGGAGCAGGCTTCTCCTTTGTGACTTGTGCCTTCGCTCCCCCGAGATCACTTCCTTCGGGCTTGGCAGGATGTTGCGTGATTACTCGCTGAAGGGCTGCAGCCGTTTGCAATGGGACTGGTAGTGCAAGGGGGTCAAGTTAAAAGTTCTTGCCGAATATGCCTTACCTGGGAGTTCACAGGGAGCTGCCTGTGGAGTCAAACCATTTATTACCCCACTTCTCTGATCCCAGGTTTGCATCTTTCTCTTTAAAGAGTATTCTTCTCATCTGACAATCTTAACCCATCTTCCTGGGGTCTTCCTGCTAAAACCCAAAGGAGACTAAACACTTAGAAAATGCCTTAACCCACATTCTAATTATCTAGAGTAAAATCTAGGGTATTTGGTCTGGACTTTGGGGGAAAGGGTCAATGGTGCCTATTAACTCTTACTATCCACAGAAAAGGGGATCAGTGGAAGTTAGAAAATCTCTGATGAAGGACTGCAGGGGTCCCAGGTTAGGGTATCCTAGGGGTCCAGGGCTCCTCCAGCTTGAGATGTAAGAATATTTCTTTTTAAAAAAATATATATATATATTTGTTATTGATTTCAGAGAGAGGAAAGGAGAGGGAGAGAGAGAGACAGAAACATCAATGATGAGAGAGTCATTGATCGAGCCCGCAACCCGGGAATGTGCCCTGACCGGGAATCGAACCCTGGTCGCCTGGATCCTAGGTCGACGCTCAGCCACTGAGCCACGCCCGGCCGGGCTGTAAGAATATTTCTTTAAAATTAAACACATGCACTCAGATCTTTCCCTCAAACATACATTCATTCTCTAGGACAATTCAGTTTAAACTCATATTGAACAAAGACAGGACATCAGTGCAGCCTCATCTCTTAAGCAGGAAATGGTGTTCTGCTCCCACAGAACCGGTGGATCATATTAATGTTCTGAATAGTGCATATTGGTTTGTTCCCTGCTTTCCACTTAGATGCCTACTGGGGTCAGACTGGGCCCGTTACTTTTAGATGTCTGTTTCCTTATTTAAATTAAAAACGACTCTTCTACCAAGGGCTGGATTGAGTTGTTGAAAATGGCCTTTATTCCTATCAGTCTTTATCTGGGGATAGAGAGTCAGTATTGGAGTAACAACATTTTCCCTTCCCTGAACAAAGAGGTAACTACGCTATGTCTCACTGTGTGTACCTGCCCTAGCGATTCTTTTTTAATCAATGTTATTGAGCTATAATTTGTGTATAAATATATAAATTTAAGTGAGTTTTGACAAACGTGTCCACCCAAATTATCACCACACCGCTTGTGACATACGTTTCTATTGTTCCAGAAAGTTCTCTTGTGTCTCTTTGTGGTCAGTCACTCCACTTCCCTGTTGGCACCAAGCATCCATGGATTTTCTTTCACTAGAACTTGTATTTCCTGTTTCAAAACTTGTTTGACTTCTTTTGGTCAACATATGTTTTAGAAAATTATCTAAGTTGCTGCTTATAACAATAATTTTTTCTTTTTATTGTTGACTACAATGTCAATATATGATCATCCTATGGTGTTTTTATACATTCCCCTGCTGATGTACAGTTAGGTTATTTTCAGTTTGGGGCTCTTATAAACAAAGCTTTTATGAACATTCTTGACCATTTTTTTTGAGATGTATATTTTCTTTTCTCTTGGTTATGTACCTTGGAGTGAAATTTCCAACTCATGTGGTAAGTGTATATTTAACTTTATAAAAACTGCCAAACTCGTCTCCAAAGTGATGACACCATTTTATAATCCCACAAGGAATGTGAGAGAGTTTAATTTGCTCCACAACCTTGTCAACAGTTAGAATTTTTATACTTTTAATTTTGGTCACTCTAGTGGGTGTGGTATCTCTCTCCTGGTTCCAATGTGCATTTTCATGATGACTAATGATTGTGCATAATTTCATGTGTTTATTAGCCACCTTGTATCTTCTTTTGTGAAATATCTGTATAAGTCTCTTGTCTATATTTCATTTTTTTTGGTCTCAGATACATACATATTTTATGAATATTTTTCCAGTGGGTGTGGTATCCCTTTTTATTTTCTTAATTCATCTTGAAGATAAGTCAAATTTTGATATCCAATTTATAACTGATATTTATATATTGATCTTGTATCTTGTGGTCTTATTAATTCACTTATTAATTCTAGCAAAAATTTTAAATGTATTCCTTGGTGTTTTCAGCAAGATAATCATGTCATCAGAGAACACAGACAGCTTTATATTTTAAAAATCATTATGTTTTATTTCTTTTTCTTGTCCCATTGAATTGGCTAGACCATCCATGCAATCTGTTTTTTTTTAATTTTTTAAATTTTATTTTTAGTTAAAATATTACAGATGTCCCTTTTCTCCCCAATGACCCGCTCCACCCTGTCCTGTCCCCCTCTCCAGTCCCTCTCCCCACCATTGTCCGTGCCCTTGGGTTGTGCATATAACATCCGTGCAATCTTAAAAAGAAACAACGCGGGTAAATATTCTTGCCTTAGTTCCTCTGTTAGTGTTCAATATCTGACTATGAACTGTGATTAGCTATAAGTTCTTTTATGTATGCTTTTATGAAGATATTTCCCTTTTATTTGTGGTTTGCTGACTTTTTGTTATAAATAGGTGTTTAAATTTTTGTCCAATGCTTTTTCTGAAGGTGCTGAGATGTTCATTTAATTATTCTCTTTTGTTCTGTTGGTGTGATGAACTACACTGATTTCTAAATGTTTAAATAACCTTGCATTCATAGGATTAAACCTGACTTAGTTATGAGGTATAACTTTTGGTATATATTGTTGATTTCTACTTGCTAACATTTTGTTGAGACATTTTACATATATGTTCATTATGGACACTGGCCTGTAATATTATGTTCTTGTGACATTTGCCTGGTTTTGTTATCAGGGTTATGCTGCCTTCATAAAATGAGGTAAGAAGCATTTCTTTCTTCTCTAGCATCCGAAAGATCTTGTGAAAATCAGTATTATTTCCTTTTTAAATGTTTGACAAAATTCACTAAGAAAAACCATCTAGCCCTGGAGTTTGATTTATTGGAAGAAGTTTTATGTTTATTATGAATTTAATATCCTTAATATATATGGGACCATTTAACATTCCATTCACTCTGGAGCTTGTTTCAGTAAATGGTGCTTTTCAAAGGATTTGTTCATTTCATTTACATTATCTAGTTTACTGGCATAAAGTTGTTCATTTTATTTAGGATCTATAATGATTTTTTACTAGTGATTCTGAAAATCTGTTTTCTCCTTTTTTTCTTGATTAGTATTTTAAAGTTTTTATCAATTTTCTTAACATTTTCAAAGAACCAACTTTGCCTTTGTTATTTCCTCTGCATATGTTTTATTTTATTGATTTCTTGTTTATTTACTTTTATTGTTGAGAGTATTCCAGATGTCCCCCACTGTCCCCAGTTGCACCCCTCCTCCCGGGTCCCCCCGGCCTTCGCCTCCCTGTCGCCCTGCCCAGGCCCACGGGTGTAGGCGCAGGTTCTTGGCTCCTCTCTTCCTGCCTACCCCGCCGCCCTCTGAGCGCCATCAGTCTGTTCCATGTTTCCATGCCTCTGGTTCTACTTTATTCATCAGTTTATTTTGTTCATTAGATTCCTTTTGTGTTTATTTTGATTTTTAGATTCAATTATTGATAGATATGTATTTATTGCCATTTATTGCTCATGTTTTTAATTTTTCTTCTTCTTCTTCTTAAATGTTCGTGCTCTGGAAGAATATGCCCTCCTTTTTCAGGATCAGAAAACTATATTCTTAATAAACAGGTTAACAATATTTGATGATAAATATGTATAAATTAATAAACTGTCATAAAATTAATTTGATGATTATTAATCAGATAAATATGATTTGTACATAACCATCAAATATGTATAAATTAATTTATCCCTAATCAATCAAGTTAACATAGAATGCATTATAAGAAATAAAAAAACCCAGAAATGACAATTGAAGTCAAAGAGGAAGATTTTCCAGGTGGGTAGGAATCATGCTTTGACCCCATTGAGTTTCCTATAATAGCAGAAGTGTAGCTTTATTCCTTCCAGGTCAACAAAATTTGTTAAATCCCCATGAATCATCTCTAAATTTCCTGAGAGAATTAGATATATCCTGGAGAGAATCAAGTCAGGCTTACTTCATTCAAAGTGATCTAGTCCCCTGAATTTGGCTCTTTACCAAAGTACTGAAGATGTAAATTATCCAAGTATATGTCAAGAGAAGAAATATGTGACATCCAAATATTTAAAGGACATATTTATATATAAGATGCAAACTAGAGTGCTGTGATTTAATTTAAAAAGTTACTATGTCTGGGAAAGTCTTTTAGCTACTTTATGATATAAATACATAGATACTGAATTTTTAATTGGTGTGTATGTATATATATGTGTGTGTGTGTGTGTGTGTGTGTGTATACACATACATACATTCATATATATTTCCCCTTCATCAAATAAGCTGTGGACAAGGTACATCAAAGTGCAACTTACAAAGAACCAATTACCAAGTACAATTTGCTAGTTAAACACTAGAGAATTTTATTTTATTAGTGAACCTCCAGATCTAGAGCAATTCTATTAGCTAATGAGTTTTTAAAACCTCATGAGATTCTATGAACTCAGACACAAAAGGATGCTATGATAATTCAGCATAAGGAACTGTTTTCAAATATTGTTGGAGTAAATTTAGAATAATGAGTGATCTGCTAAATATATTTCTGCTTTTTGTCATTGTCTTGAAGGAGAATAGGTATAATTACCATTTCCATTGTTTTCACAATTTTTCAATTTATAGTTCTCTCTCCTTATTTCTCCGTCTCTTCATACATACGTGTGTGTATACATGTACACACACACATACACACCCCGAGAGTAAATAAGATTTAGAAATCTGATTCTCATTTTAACTGTGGAGAACTTTCCATTTTCTTGGTCTCCGACGCCTGAAGTTAGATAATTATTCACATCTTGAAGTGTCCATTAAACTGCAGTGGGCTTTTTATAAAAATTATTGTAAAATGTGCTTAATGTGCTTATGATGAGGCCCAAAAAATTTTATTTCCCCATCTTCAAGCATTACTAAAGTGTTTCTCTAGTTTATAGTTATTCACTTCGAACCAGTATATGTAGTGTTTTGGATGTGGATTTGGCAAGGTTTAATTTGTAACTGGCTGCAGTTCAACTTACTTCATAATTTCTGTGGAACAAAGAGCAGTTACATAATTTAACAAACCAGAGTTCAAACTCTAAACTCTCCTTCTCCTCTAGCTTAGTCAAAATATTGTCTCAACTTCATTCCACAGAAAAGGTCAACGGTGAATCTTTGAGGACCTAGACAGTTGCTCTAGTTTACATATGAGGCTGATAAATTATGTTTATCTCCAGAGAAAGAAAATGCATGTTATATAAGAGTTTGCTATGTTGCTTCTCAGATCACGTTTTCCCCTTTTGTCTCTAAAATAGATTTTGACCCTAGAGAGTGATACAATGAGAAAGAAACCAGATGGATTTGTTAGAACACTGGCACTTGCTGTAATTTAAAAAAGTAAAATGTATAAAGTGCTTGAATAATGTGGGATAACTAAAGAGCAGTCCTTTTTACTGTTTCTTTTGTTATTTAAGCTATCACTAAGCACATTTTAAAAATCAATTGATTTTGATATGATGGATGCACATGTTTTCTCCACTTTCTCCCATTGTGTGTCAAACTTTCCCATATTTTTCACACTCTGTTCATTGGCATTTTCATCTTATAGCTATTACTTCAGTAATGTTTGCATTTTCTAGCATTTATTTTTGTGTTTTGATGTATTTTTTGATAGTATTTATTAATCGTAATTAGAAATGCTTTTCGAACTTCGTGATGTAAATTGTTGCTTTGTGGGTGTATGTGTTAGAGGTCTCCTTAGGACTATATTCATTGTAGTCTTAACTTTAAAAAACTTCATTTGTAAGCTGGGCCTATCTGCTCTACCTGCTTCCGTGGAGCTGTTATGTTTATTAACGAAATGACAGGTGTGAAAGTGCCGCACAAGTAGAGGTAACGATGCCGAGAGGACCAGGTCGGAAGGGGGCGCGGGCAGCTAAGGGACACTCGGTGACCACAGCTCCTCCCTTCACCTGCTCAGCGGCTGGCGAGCTGTTGACCTTCCTGTCCTTGGCTGTGCTCAGCCAGGCTGGGGACAGTGTTCGCGCCCTCCGACACTCCCCGCCTCGAGGCCTCCCGTTGCGTCTCACTGCCGGCCTCGCGTCTGGGGCCTCACAGCGGGGCCTTTGGGGAATTATTTTGCAGCCGAAGTCAGCTCAGCAGGGCTGGGGGGTGAGGCCTGTGTTTTGCGTTCTCCCCTTGCCCGTCCTTTGGTGTGCTCCTTTCCAACATTCTGCCTCTTGGGGTGCTCCCTGAAATGTTGCAGTCACGATTTTCTGACACAGACGGAGCTGTTACTTTGAATCTTCTCTCCTTTCCTTCTTTTTATCAAAGTTCATCTGTTCTTCATGTGGTTCTTAAGGTTGCATAGGGAAACATGTTTTGATCCATATACAAATACTGGGTTAAATAAAATTAAATATAGTTAGTTCTTCTGTATTTAAAGATACAATTTGGCAAAGCCTTTAATACACTAAAATCACACTGGGGATATCTGAAGACGGTAAAAAAAAAAAAAAAAAAAAGCTTTTCCCTAACTTCTGTGACTGTGGATCTCTTTTCTCTATTAACATGGTGCTGCACTTAGAACAAAATCCAAATTCTTTGCCTTGAAGGCCTTCCCAGTCTTTCTGATCTGGATCGGGAAACCCTCTCCTGCGCTTCCTGCAGACTGAGCTGCATGAGCTCTTCCCTAGATGAGCTTCAAACATCCACCCCTTTGCATTTCCCTTCCTGCTGTTGTATCCCTGGCAGCGCCTTCCTTGCCCGTGTGGACCAAACCTTACACATACTTTGGAGTTCATTTCATGTGCAGTATTTCCCCTGTAGCTTTCCCTAATCCCTCTAGCTGGAAGTAATCTCTCCTGCTTTTTATAGCAAATTATTATTACTTTCTTTTATGGCAGGAGTCACTTTTTACAAGTTGCAAAAACATGCTTATTCAGTTTGCAATACATAATATATCCCGGGAAGCAAAACACCGTGAAAGGAAGTAAAAATCCCTCATAAGATCTAGCACTAGGAGTAAACACCAGTAACGTATGTTGTCTCTTTCTGTAATTTTACACCCATACACATTATTTATTTTTGGATTTAAAAAAAAGTTAAAGTTATTCCCTATATTCTATTTTATTACTAGTTTTTCTGATTTAACAATAAGTTGTGAGCATTTTCTTCTATCAAAATATTCTTCTACAACATAACTTTAATCCTTGCATAGTTTTATTTTTATAATAACTATTAATTATATGATGAATATGGTAGACTCTGTACTACATATTATATTTAAATTGCATAATTAGATTCCCCCAAATCAGCTTTTTATAATGTAGGTGTTGTCCCCATTTTCCATATGGGGAAAGAATTGTTAGAAAAGTTAAGTATCTTGCCCCAGATTGAACAGCTAGTCAAGAGTGGAGTTGTGATTCTGACCGTACTCCACGTGGCTCCAAAGCCTTGCTCTTAACTTATCATTGACTGTGTTTGTTTTAGATGGAAATTAATTTAAACAATTTCCTATTCTCGAACATTTAGGCTATACCCAACTTTTTCACTGATGCTATTAAAAAGAAAACAAAAGTGTGATTAGCATTCTGATAGGAAAATCTTTATGCACATCTATTATTATTTCATTTGAATAAATTCCTAGAAGTCGAATTGTGTAGTCCTGAATATTTCATGACTATCGATACCTAATTAAAATTTGTCCTCTCAATATGTTTTGACAATTCCCATAATAACTAACATAGGGCTGGGCAAGCAGTAGGAGCTGATACAATACCTGAGAACTTGACTTAACTCTGGTGGAGGGGACTTCAGGGAAAGGAAATTGGTGGACCAACATTTCTGAATCTTGAAACTCTCCCTCTGATCTCATAGCTCTTCACTCTGTCTGTACAAGGACCCTTCCCACACATCTTGTCTTGCTGATCAAGCAGTTTGAAGTTGGAAGCCTAATTCAGGGTAGTCGCTTTTAAAAGGAAGTAATTAAACTTGAACAATGATAATGTTTGCTAATAAATATATCTTGCACTAGCAATGAAATCTTTATACAGAGAGCCTCCTTTGAATCCTTTCACTACTAAAGTTTCTGTGCACTGTAAGCAGAGGCAGGTAGTAATTTTCATAAGAATTACTGTACAGCACTGGCAGGTCACTGAAGTGAAAATTATCAGGATTCAACCCAATGAATGCTTGAGCTCCAGGGTTTGCCTTCTTTTACATCTCTAGGTTAGAGGCCATCGTGAAAGCTAAGGGCAGCCTCTGCCCTGACATTCTTCAAAGAGCAGCTTCACGAAAACCAGGGTTGCAAGGAATGAATTGGATCATGGACTCATCTTTAAACCTCTTTTCCAGTAATACACATCTGGGGGATCCTCTTTGAGATTGAAGAAATCACTTACCATTTTAGTTAAAAGTATTTTGGATCAGTATATGTCAAATAGCTCATTTAAAGGTTTATTAAATACATATTTAATAAGAATAAGTTACAGATAAATTTAAACTTCATCGTGTTTAAAAAATAACACATACATTTCATTTAATAATGTATGAAAATGGACACCTTTTTGATGAATTAAGATGTGGGGTTGAAGAGCATATCTGCCAGGATGAGATATATAATAAACACTCCCAAGTCTCAGTTTACTTATGACTCAGGCTACATGACAAAAACAGGCCAGCAGGAGGCTCTCCTAATCCTAAACTCTTGGAATTCATCATTTTCCCAATTTTAGGCAGATAATAAGACATATATTACTCAATACCTCCAGGAAAATCTGGGGAGGCACCTGATTACTAAACATATTGTTATTTCTGCATAGAAAGATAGACCCATAGCTTGTACAGAAATTAAGCTTAGTCTCACTGAATTAAAACCAATATAAATGTCATGTATATCATCAATGGGTCATAATCACAGCTTTAACTAGAATTAATACTCTCCAAAGAAATGAATGATATTAGGATGGTAAAGTAAACATATTATTGTCATGCTTTAATGTACATTTTTATTTGATCACCCATAGGTATTTCACATATAAAATACTACATGTAAGGCAATGCACACACATATTCTAAAAAAATAGTTACTGACTGAAGTAACAGCATAAAATCTATTTATAGACTGTTCTGAATATGTGGTTAGAGATATGTGAAACAGTGTACCTGAAACAAGTGAGTTTGTCATGGGGAATAGTAAAAATATATACCTAAAACATGAGAAAATAAGGGAAAAATTATTTGGTGCAATCTAGAGAAACCAAATCTTGGAAGGTACAGTGACACAATTTCAAATTCTTAGCTTCCTATTTAAGCTTTCATTGGATGTACAAGAAAGAAGAATCAGTAAGCAGAAGAAACTTGGATTTTGACTTTTTTCATTGCAGATACTTTTTCAAGGGTGATTTTAACGCACGCAAGTTGTGTCCATTTTCTAAAACAGCGATTTGATTTCCAAGAAGACTCATTAGCCGTTTTCCTGCCTGCTAAGTCCCATTTATTTAGAAATATTGTCTGATTTCTCACCAAGCCAACAGAACTTGTTACATAAATTCTGCAATTGTCAGGGTTGGTTGGAAACTGAAGAGCCCACGCACTTGAAGTGAGATCTAAAGTTGGCTGTAGCAGTCAATGAAGAAGGCTGGGCGAATATCACTGTGGTGTTTCCAGGGTGCGGTTTGAGCTACAGGAAAGCCGAGAAGCCCCTGAGAGCCACTGCTCAGACCAGGCCCATTGATTGGGATGGTCTTGTTCTGGCACTTCAGACCCTGGTCAGTCAGCGGAGATCAGGTCAGCAAACACTTTCTACCATCGTCTGATCTCAAGAACTGCTTCACAAGGTGGCGCCTGATCTGGCTGCTTTAATTTATGCCGCTGCATGTTGGGGTCTAGTCGCTTAGAGCAATCTGCTTTTATGAAGGCTCCCAGGTTGCAAGGATCTATGATACTCTGGGATTACAACAGCAGATTGTCTCTGCTCAGCTGCATTTGGTAGCTGTTCAATTTTTGTTTGTGTGTGTGTGACTCTTTGGTGTTAATGAATCTACCTCTAGGACCAATTTCCTGCCCTAGACTTGAAAAAAACTATTCTCTTCTCCACCCCACTGATTTTGCTTTAGAGACAATAGAAATATAATCCCCTGTGCCCAGAACCACAGACTTATCAGTTAACTCAAGGACAGAGATGGATAGAAGTTTTATATGAACTGATATTAAAAGAGGAAAACTCTGTGGTTTCTCCTGAAAACCTTTTTATGTATTCTAGAATTATTTGTTGAGTGCTTACTGTGGACTGGGCCCTGTGCTAGATGTATGGATAGAGCAATGAAGAAAATAGTTAAGAGTCTGAAGGGAAATTGGGCCTGGGGGCTGAGGATCACTGTAAGCAGGTAATGAAGAAAATAGGCAAATCAAGAAAATAATTTCAAAGGGTAATAAGTGATTAAAACCGTTTTCAAATGTCATGTGTAGAAATTTACTTCTGGTTGAAGCATTCTTTTTACTGAAACAACTAGAAAGAAGTGGAGAAATTTTCAAACCACTTGTTAAAAGATATCATAGAATTATGAAAGCACAGAGGAGTAGTATGTGAACTAAACTGCCCTTGGGGGAGAGAACTTTGTTTCTGAGGTGAAATTCACAAAACATAAAATTAAATATTTAAAAATGAATGATTCAGTGGCAGTTAACACATTTGCAAGGTCGTGTAACCACCATCTCCATCTAGTTCCAAAATATTTCCAGCATCTCCAAAGAAAACCCCTGCCCATTAAGCAGTTGCCCCTCATTTCTCTATTCTTTCCAGCCCCTGGAAACACCCAATCTGTATTCCTTCTCTGTAGGTTCACTTATTCTCCGTATTTCACATAAATGGAATTATATAATAGTTGTCCTTTTGCATTTGCCTTCCTTCACTTGGCATACTATTTCAAGACTCACCTGCATTGCAGCGTGTGTCAGTGCCCCAGTCTTCTTTAAGACCGAGTAATATTCCACTGTATACATACACCACAATTTGCATATTCATTCATCAGTTATTAGACATTTGGGCTGTTTCCATATTTGGGCTATTGTGAATAGTGTTGTTACGACATGCACGTACATGTATTTGTTTGAGCTCTTGTTTTCAATTCCTTTGGATAAACATCTAGGAGTGCAATTGCTGGTAATTCTTGTTTAATTTCTTTAGGAACCACCAAACTGTTTTCCACAGTATATAAATAATTTCATACACCAACCATGTAAGAGGATTCCAGTTTCTCCACACCCTCACCAACACTTGCTATTTTCATTTATTAAAAAGATTTAGCCGTTCTAGGGGTGTGAAGTAGTATCACATTGTGGTTTTGAGTGATATTTCCCTAATGATGAATGATGTTGAGAATATTTTTGTGTGCTTATTGGCCATTTGCATATATATTTTGGAGAAATGTGTATTCGAGTCCTTTGTCCATTTTTTTCAGTTGGGTTGTTTAAAGAGCTCTTTTTTGATGAGCTGAACCGTACATGCCTAGGGACATTTAGTGGGTCTGGGCACAGGTCTGAGGATTGAGCTTGCCATAAGCACAGGGGCTCTAATGAGAGAAAGAGAAACCAGCAATATTTTTATGTGGACTGACATTATGAACTAGAATCTAAAGAATCCCTAAACGTTTGGTTGATTTTCTCTGTGTAAAATTTGCTTAGTTCTGGGGCATGATGGGGCACTGGATGCAAGGCTGGGTGGGATGAGTCAAATATCTGTCTCATTGTCCACTGGATAGAGAGACCTTCAACTATGACTGATCTCATTATGCTCAAGATACTTAAGACCAGATGTGGAGAGAGACTATCTGATGCCCCAGTCTGTCCTTACTCCGCTCAGCTCTTCCTTGGATTAAGACAAGCAGCTCCTCAGTCCATCTGCCCAACAGAGTTAAGAGTGAACCCTCTTGGGACAGCGGCAGGGAGGAATAACATCAACTTCAGTCTCCACTGTTCCTTTATTCCCAATTTCCTGCATATAATAAAAAAATGACCAGGAATAAAAAAGCATGAAGAATATGACTCATAAAACAACAAGCAATGGAAGATAATTTTAACCTTGGAGTTAGCAGTCAAGGCTTTAAAAATAACTGTTAAATGTATGTTAAAGACAATTGAGAAAACCTGAACAAAGGGGATAAAAATTTGGAGAATTTTGGAAGAGAACTGGAATCTACAGAAAATGCTGTATATTAAAAACTAAAATTTATAATTTATAAAATTAAGAACTTATTGGATGGATTTCAGATTAGATTAGGCAAAGCAGGAGACAGGTTGAGCACATTAAAAAACTAGTCATCAGGAAATATCCAAACTCAGCTACACTGAGAAAATAAGAATGAAAAGAATAGGACAAAATATAACATGAGGGCAGAGAGGAAGGCAGGGCCATTAGGGTTGTGGAATTTATCTATTTTAATTATTAGTAATATGAAAAATAACAGATTTATTAGCAGTATAAAAACTAACAGATTGTAACTCTGGGTGATAGGTTCTCATATAAACTTAAAAGGAGGATGGTCTATTCTAATCGTATTCCATCCCATCCCATCCCATCCCATCCCATCCCATCCCATCCCATCCCATCCCATCCCATCCCATCCCATCCCATCCCATCCCATCCCATCCCATCCCATTTTATTCATTAAAATAAAGTGTCAGTTGTAACTTACTAAATTTTATCTACATTCTGAAAAAAAAAAAAGAATATATAACCTTGGAAACGGGTTTAAATTTTATTTTAATCTAATAGAAAATCATAGGAAGAGATGAACTGAATTAATAATGAGTAATATAAAACTTCCATAGTGATCTTAAGCCAAATAAACACAATTTTGAGGAGTTTAATTTGAGTGATTCCAAAATGATTAGTCAGGTTATAGAAATGAGTGGGTTTACCTTTCAGGGAACAGGGACACTCATAATTTAACAATTGTTGTCTAGAAAGACTAAAAGCAAATCAGGTGTCTAAGTACTTTAAAATTAATTTTGTCACCTTAGTTATTCTGGAATTTTAGTATTTTAAAATTCAGAGTCATTGTTTAAAATGTGCAGTTAAATCAATCTTTGTGAACTATAATATAGTCTAAGCTGTTATTCTATTTTGCGTTGAACTTAAACTGGCCTAGTTAGCTACGATTGAGTTGATGGCTGGCATCAATCACCATCTATCGATATGAACGAGAATCTGGTTGCCTAGCTAATTATCCTTTTATTCCCACACTACCCCATTGCTGTCCTATTCCACAAAGGCACATGCTTTATCAAACAGCCTGATCTTCTCTGATAGAAGATAAAGGAATTTTTAATCAAGAGCACAGAATCTCCAAAGAAACTGTCATCATTCATTTGTAGGGGTGATTACTAGACTATACTGTGTACTAATATAAGAAGGTGTTTTGTTTTGATTCTCTAAAATCAGTGATCAGCAAATTTGCTACAGCCCATGGCATGATTCAGGTTTTTGATGTGGAGGGAAAACCACTGATAAAGGAATGATCCCCCAAAAGAATGCTTAAAGAGCATGTCTTCTCCCGCTCATCAAATATTTCTGACCTGGGCTGAATCCTGGTTCAGATATAAAGAAGTGAGTGAACAAAGGAAGATTGGATGGATGAGGTTGGCATGTGGGATGATGATTTAGATCTACACATAGGGGACCTGAGTCATAGAGACCCAACTCTGACCTTTGTCCCGCTGTGTCCCACCCAGCAGGGTAGAGTCAAAGGGGCCAAGAGGATATACACACACTCAGAGCCCATTCTCTTTCTTGGTGAAATAGGTTTCACATGAGAACTGATTGCTAAATTTTCAGAATTTTGTGAGGCAGTCAGTAATCTGTAGTCTGCAATCTGCCATAGTAGAACATTTACACTACCAAAAAAATGGCAAATGCTAGAAATCAGTGCTCCCTACTTATGAATGGATTGTTAAACCTTTACCAGCACACCAAAAATTATGACCCTAATCCTAACTTAACTTAGTTGTTTCTTTTTAAAGCTTTAGATCAAAAGTGGTGGAATGATAACAGATTAATGCCTCATTGTTTTAATAATTTCCATTTAGATTGTTTTCTGTGTGTACTGATCTAGCATTTTACATATAGCAGTGCATCAGTTCACTGAGGTGTAATTATCCATAAGGTTACTTTAAAAAACACACCCAACTTCTTATTTTGAAATGATTATCAACTCACAGGGAGTTGCAAAAATAGTACATAGGGTGCCCCATGTGCCCTTCACCCATCTTCTCTGAAATGGTGACATCTTATATAACTGCAGTACAATAACAGAATGAGGAGACTGACACTAACACAACACTATTTACTATATTCTAGAACTTACTTTCCACCAGTCTTTACATGCACTCATCTACCTGTCCCTGTGTGTGCATGTATGTGTGTGTATGTTTGTGTGAATTTGTGTGCAGTTCTTTGCAATTTGATCCATGGGTTACTATTTATTTATTTATTTTAAAATATATCTTTATTAATTTCAGAGAGAGGAAAGGAGAGAGAGAGATAGAAACATCAAAGATGAGAGAGTCACTGATCGAGCCCACAACCCGGGCATGTGCCCTGACCAGGAATCGAACCCCGATCGCCTGGATCCTGGGTCGACGCTGAACCGCTGAGCCACGCCTGGCCGGGCCATGGGTTACTATTTAAATGCAATCTCTGGATAGCACCAGGGCAGCAGAACATTGTTTAATTAGCTGATGCCTTTACAACCTTGCACTCTGCTGACCCTATAATTTCAAGTGGTTTTTTTGGGTGATTTTTTAAAAGAAGAAAACTATATTTTTGTACAAGTTACCTGGATTTTTTGGGTGAATAGTCCCCAAGGTAACAGGTAACTGTGTCATCTGCTAAAGTCTGACATTTTAAAGATGGCCTGAAATATTCCTATGTGGAATAAAGGCATTTATTCTCCTAAAATATAGACATCCCTGTAGGTGATTGAATATAAAAACAAGTTAAACAATCAATATGGTATTAAAAATAATATTGAATTGTTATTTTTATGATATCAACACTTAACAATCTGGTACTTTAGTTGTTAGGCTCAAATATTGATGGGCAAAATCATTTGAAAACCTTTCCTGGTAATGTTTTATTTTTGACTAATATAAATTCCAAGAAAATTTATCACAACTAAATTTTACAGAAAACTTCAATATTGTTAATAGGTTTCCATCTAAGTAATTCATGGCTGAATTTTTGTATAGTGGTCCCCCTTATCCACAGGGGATGTTTTAAGACCCCAGTGGATGCCTGAAACTGTGGATAGTACCAAACCCTACATATACTATGTTTTTTTTCTATATATTTACACCTATGATAAAGTTTAATTTATAAATTAGGCACAGTAAGAGATTAGCAACAGTAATTGATAATAAAATAAAGCAATCATAACTATATACTGCAATCAAGTTATGTGAATGTGGTCTCTCTCAAAATCTTACTGTACTCTACTCATCTTTTTCCTTAAAGGAAGCATTTTATAGCTTCTTTTTGGCATATATGAATGGCCAGCATCATTACTCTTGTGTTTGGGGGACATTTTTAAGTAAAATAAGGGCTATTGAACACAAACACTGTGATACCTTGGCAATTGACCCAGAAGGCTACAAGTGACTAATGGGCAGGGGTGTTGGGCAAAGGAATGAGTCACATCCCAGGGGTGTGAGACTTCATTACTCTACTCAGAACGCCATGCAATTTAAAACTTATGAACTGTTTATTCTGAAATTTTCCCTTTTATATTTTCAGACCACATTTGAACATAGGTAAATGAAACTGTGGAAACTGACACTGAGATTAGGGAGGACTACTGTATTTAGTCACTGTATTTTGAAACAACAAACTGTGTTTATATGGGATGTGTTATATTTAATCATAAAGTATCCTATTCCCAATTATCTGCTGATGTATAAATTGCAAAGTATTTTGTTTAACCTGTTCTTTCCTATCTTTTGTGGGCATGAGGTTGATGAGGACAGATTAAAGAGAGAATCATTTAAACTAACTTACCTAGTTTTATACTGACTTCTTGACCAGTTCAGGAAGTGGTTCACAAGCAATTTAGGGGACAAACCAGGTTAGTTTTAAGCTAGTGCTTTGAATTAATCACACCACATTCTCTGTCCTATTATGGAAGAGGAAGCTGAGTAGTGAGCTGAGAAAAACAATGGGAAATTGTGTCAGGTTTACAAATTCTCAATTGGGTATTTTCAGCATATATTCATTATTTAGTTGTAATATCAAGAATACACAGAATTGAGTTGCTCCTAGAATTTACATTCAAGTAAAGAGAAATAAAGTACTCATATATTTAATATAAATTGCTTTGATGATGTACACTTCTGGGTTATTTATGCTAATATTTTCCTTCATTAAAACATATAAATTTGCCTTGATTGGAATGATAAACATTTCTTGAGTAACTATTAATTAATTTTAATCTTACATTGTTCAAGTATATTAATTAGACATATTTCATTACTTTATCTTTTTCCAGTATAGCTTCTGAAGTTTAGCATTTGTGACAATTAGGATCATATTATTAATCTGCTTTTCCTTCATTTTTATCACATATAATGAGAAATTTATTTTTCATACTCCTTAGTGTGCTTCCAAAATGATACAAATGAGCTTCCAGTATCTTCTTATGAAAATTAAACACATCCAGCTTTTTATGTTTGTGGCCCCTGTATTAACATTTTAAAAATGTGAAAATTGAATGAAGCAAAAGCATTGGCTCCTCAAGAAGAATTTTATATTTACATTGCTCCTACATGCACCCCTCATAGCTGATCTTTTCCAAAAGCATAAATTACATTTCACATGAAAAAAATTACTGCCTAGTAAGAAGTGGAAACCAATCAAAGTACCATTGCAGGAAGCACTACCACAATAAATTAAAATGTCAAGCTTTTAAGCTGTTTTGTTAAAAGCCTTAAAATCACCCATGATTTTTGGAATTGACAATGTCACCTTAGCACCCTCTTTTAAAGATCATTTTGGAACATGAGTTATTTGTCAGGTGTGATTTATTTAAGACAATAAACTCAGATTATTGAGTTGAACAAATAATTGTTTGGATGCCTGCCAAGCATTTAGAATGAATGACTGTAATGAGACTAGATCACTCTGAGGGATAAATAATCAAAAGCCGTGAGATGAAATTAACATTGTTTAATTGTTCAAAAGATCTATTGCTTCCTTCTTGCCTTTTAAATACTTCGCAATGGGACAGTGAAAGCATCATGGGAAGAGCTGTCCTTCATTCCAAGGCAACAGCAGTAAGTATGTCTTGAATTTGCATAATGCTTCCGGTTCACATGTGTGTTGTTTCATATTCCGTTAGAACTACACTTCGAAGTAGTTATTGTTATAACATCGTCCATAAGAAAACTAAGACTCCAGCAGGTGAAATAATTTGCTCAGGTTGTATAGACAGTGAAGGGCAGAGCTAGAATCTGAACCTAAGCCCTAGACCAGGGGTGGGGAAACTTTTATAACATCATTTTCGGGCCCTATACAATTATCAACTTAAAAATTAGTTATGGAAAAGAACTCCTAGTTTTTTGCCTGGCTTATTTTTTTAATGAAAGCTGTTCAAACACACGCTTTCATGGCAACACAGTGTATTAAAGAGTAAAAGTTGAGCTTGTCTTTTTGAATCTGGGGTGAGGTTCTTGAAGTCTTGATTTTCTTACTTTACTTTCTCGAGTATTCCCACCTCCCAACTCCACACCCTACACAGTCTCTAAAGTGCATCTGAAAACTCCGGAGGGCCCCAGGTCTTCTAAGACCCTTGATAGGAATCTACTGCTATAAAAAGGCATTCTTAGTTCATTAGTCAAGTTAACTAATAATCAGTGGCAATGAAACGGAACAAACTTGTGTTGTTTGTCCATATTTAAATGACAGGGCACCAAAGAACAGGGATTATGGAAGCATATGTACATTTTACAATACAGTGAAAATGGGTTGTGTAATGCTGAGGTCTCCAAGCGAATAGCTCCCATCTTCCCTGTCCAGGTTGTAAACAATTTGAAAAATAAGAGATTGAAGATGGAGTTCAAAAATACCATCTTCATTATCACACACGGCCAGGCTAGTTTGATCAATGAACTGGGGAGGAGTACATGTGATACTACCATGGAGAGATGTGTGTGCAGACACCTAGTACCGGTGGCTGCAGGGCTCCCTGGTGGAGGCGACTGGCCCTGGAGAGCCTCCTAGCGCAGGGGAGCAGGGAGGCCCTGGGCCCCTGGAGAGCCTCCTAGCGCAGGGGAGCAGGGAGGCCCTGGGCCCCAGGAGAGCCTCCTAGTGAGGGGAGGAGGGAGGCCCTGTGCCCCAGGAGAGCCTCCTAGTGAGGGGAGCAGGGAGGCCCTGTGCCCCAGGAGAGCCCCTAGCGCAGGGGAGCAGGGAGGCCCTGTGCCCCAGGAGAGCTCCTAGCGCAGGGGAGCAGGGAGGCCCTGTGTCCCAGGAGAGCTCCTAGGGCAGGGGAGCAGGGAGGCCCTGGGCCCCAGGAGAGCCTCCTAGTGAGGGGAGCAGGGAGGCCCTGGGCCCCAGGAGAGCCTCCTAGTGAGGGGAGCAGGGAGGCCCTGGGCCCCAGGAGAGCCTCCTAGTGAGGGGAGCAGGGAGGCCCTGGGCCCCAGGAGAGCTCCTAGCGCAGGGGAGCAGGGAGGCCCTGGGCCCCAGGAGAGCTCCTAGGGCAGGGGAGCAGGGAGGCCCTGGGCCCCAGGAGCGGGGAGCGCCTGGCGGGTGCTGAGCTGAGAGCACCCAGGTGCTAGTTTTAAGTTTACCCGTCAGAGTAGCCGCCTTCATCATCTGCTAGAGGGTGGAAAGACCAAAGGGCCGAAGGAGAGAGGAAATTCACGATGTAAACTTCTTCTTGTGAAAGAAAGGTAAGGTGTAGAGAAGAAATATGTCCCCCCAATAACAGATTTTAGGAGAGAATTTGGTAAATGAAGGGTATTAATGAGTATCTATTCTCTACTCCCTCTGCCAAACACACTGTACTCTTTGTAAAAGAATAAATTAATCCAGTAATTAAAATAAAATTTCTTACAATTTGGGGTTGATTGTTATAATATATACCTTCATGTTGAACTATTAAATTATATAATTCTGAAATTGTTTAGTTGAATTGCCAGTCTTTTAGGAAAACAAGATTGTACAGCATGGGGACTTTTATTCTCTTAATAGATCTGAAACTAACAGACTCCCACACTGCGAAAACTGCCCCCACAAGCATTCATATTCAAGAAGGAAGTTAATTTGTTAGTTTGAATACTGTTGAACACTGCCCAAATGACAAATGTGTTTATGGCTAGAGTAGAGAATTCAATAAAAACAGACAATGGAGATAATCTGTACAATGCTGCAGATTTTGAAAATATGCTTCTGGTATGATTTTTTTATTCTTAGAAAATAATAATTCATATAACAAGCAACAGCTGCTTGGAAATATTGAAACCTGACATTTTAAAATTATTAATTGAAATACTATTGCCATTGCCATTACATTTTATAAGCAGTACTGAATTATTAAATGAAATATATCTGACACCATTTTAAGTTTAATGTTTACTTAAGGCAACACGGAGATTCCTTTTTTTTAAATGTATCTTTATTGATTTCAGAGAAAGGAAGGGAGAGGGAGAGAGAGAGATAGGAACATCAATGATGGGAGAAAGTCATTGATCAGCTGCTTCCTGCACACCCCTGACTGGGGATCGAGCCCACAGTCCAGGCATGTGCCCTGACTGGGAATCAAACTGCGATCTCCTGGCTTCTGGGTTGATGCTCAACCGCTGAGCCATGCCCAGCTGGGCCAGAGATTCCTTTTTTTTTTTTTCCTGAACTATGGGAGCCTCTATGAAGAACTGGGAATCTATATACACATCTCATCATAGGCAACCCAAGTGATGCCAAGGCAGGATTTCAAAATTTTGAATCTTTTACTATTATTCTTCATGAGCTCAGATTTGACAAGATATTGGAAAATAATAATTTTCCAACAGAAACAATAGCAGTTAGAAGACAATAGAATAGTGCATTTAAGTTGTTGCAAGAAAAAAATGTCAATCTAGAATTCAAAACCCAATAAAATATTCTTCTAAAATGAGAAAAAATAAAGATCATATGATCTTCATTAACTATTTAATATGACTCAAATTTCTCAACTGAGCTTCAGGAAACTCAGGCCTAGTCCTGTGACAACTCTCAGAACCTAATATTTCTTTATTGCTAAGTCTATATCTATACCTGCCCCTAGATGTACCAGACATCATCTAATTCCATCTATTTGTTTATGGTCTTTGTCCAACCTGGAATGTCTTCACCTTCACTTCCACTTTTAAAGTCCAACTTATCTTTACCCCAAACCCTGGCTCCTACTTTCATTTCAAAGCCTTCCCAGGCCTCTGTTAAAGCCCTACTCTCTCAAACCATTCATTTTGGCTTTGGTACAAACTGCCTTGCATCACTATTTATTAGTTTTGGAAGTGCCATATTTCATCAAATTTAAGATAACATTGATTACCATGACACAGTATTGTTTTATATGTTAGGAACAAAGAAGGAAATGCTGCCAATTAAACTCTGTGTGCTACCATTCCTTAATGATGGTTATGGTAGTCTCCTATTGTTTTGAAATTTCTCTTGTCTGTTTTAAGCGATTTGGCAATGTCTCCTGCTCTCATTTGTATGTGTGTATAAAAAACAAAATATAACACATCATATTCTTTTGTAGTATCTTCCTTTATTCAGGTACCATCACATATTCGGTTTTGCTTTGTAATAAACTATAAAATTATTTAAAAATATAGAATTTTTCCAAAAATAATTATTTGCTTAATTTGTATAACATGTATGCCCAGTTTCAGTGCATTTTTCTGCATGCATAGTTTTCATTTCAATGCCATAACATAGGGTAATATATTTTTTAAGACATTCTGTATATATAATTAGACTCACTCCATGTAGCACACAAGGCAACTGAAGTGGTGACAATATGAACAACTAGGACCAAGTCGTGAGCACATTTAGGCAACGAAATCCTGACACCACAGCCTGACACCACATCCTGAGTTTAGCCTGGTCCACAACAACTATATGACATAGTTCAATTTGAGATGTTAACATAAAAAATGTAATCTTAGAATCAGCAAAATATGTTACTTGCCTCCTAAAGTAGATCTTAAGGTACCAAAGGGCCTGAAGTATTTTTCCATGTTATTTCATATATTTCTAGCACAACACCATGCACATAGAATACATGAATATAATCAGTATAATAGGCAATCAAATTTAATAGAAATTGGAAATAAAAACTTATTGAATTAAGGTATCATTTTAAGAACCAATATTACCCTTTATCAAATCAACTAAGATTTATCTTTAGACATGTCATGTACAATCTTCTTTGTTTTTCTAAGGGGTCTGTGAATATTTATGAGGAGGCTCATGAGTTCCCAAGACACAGTACAGTAGATCCAGTTTATTTGGGTACATTGGACACTCTACTGACTTTCTTCTGTCAAGAAACAAATCTTCCTTTATTTAATTGAGAGCTAATGCTAAGATTTTTTGTCTAAAATCATGGGGTTTGCAAACTTCTCTAGCCAAGCTATTGCATAAATTTCAGAGAATTTTGATAGTTACCAAGTCCTCTTTTCATATATTTGTAGATGTGGAAACTTGTATATGGGTCAGAAACATTGTTATGGTCACTCTACACAGAGGGCTAGGCCCTGCAGAGGTGTGTAAAACATGCTGAAATTCTTGTGGTTGACATGAACAGCCTCACTAATTTGGAGGGAATAATCCAGAGAATATATTCATTTGAACCTTGTCAAATGCTTTTAACTGCATCCAACATGTCTAGGGAATAGAAGAGGAAGCATATTTGAAAGAACAATTCATAGCACCTAAAACTTACGGGAAGCTGTTTAAGAAACAAATTGTTTTCAAAGCCTCAAAAACATTATCAGAGCAGGTTCTTGAATACCAGTGGTCATTAGAAGCATTTCTGCACATTCTTTAGAGTTTTTATTGTGATACAATAAAAATCTTTGTCTTTGGATGGAGTCACATCAACTTCAGACCTGGGGTGACATAGGGCAACGTACTGAACTAGCCCTGGTTCTAGTTCTTCATATAAAAAGAGGGAGAAAGAGAACTCCTAAGGGATTTGTGAGAAGTAAATGAGCTAATTGTGTGAACATTCCTTGGATCGTGGCTGGTCTCATAGGTATACACATTGATTAAGATTTCTTATTAACATACAATCATCTCCAAATGTTTCCACTTAATTGCTTTTTATTTCAGTTAAGTACCAATGTTCTTTATTCTCACACGGTAGTTTAATTAGTATGGAAGGTCACTGAGAGGTGTTAAGGCACACGCTTGCCCAGAGGAAGCAGTTGATGCCTGGCTGGCTTCTAATTATAGAGCATCCTAGAATTGCAAAGAAAAACTAAAAATGACCAAGAGGCAGCCCTGTGCCCGGGAAGAACAAATGCTCAGCTCCCATTCTTGTTTTCAGGTCACAGCTGCCTATGGTTATCAGTAGGACATAAAATGCAATGTACACTAGTTTACAGATTATTTTACATTTAATGAACACCTAGTATGTACAGACATTGTGGTGGATGCTTGTTGGGACTATTGAAGTCAAGTGCTGTGGAGAAAAATATGGAGTAAAATATGTGATGAGTAAATATCACAATCACATGTGAAAGGTGAGAGCATGTTATTCCTTATTAAAGAAACATTCATTACTAATATTAATCTAATATTTTTTATTTAGCCAAATTGCTGCCAAATTACATTAGAAACTGGCCATTGGGTCCCATAATCCATAGTATTAAGCATATGTAAGATATCCCTAGAGGTGATGTTTTTAGCCAATTACAATGTACTCTTGTATATAGATGAGATGTCTTAAGACTGTTTATTAAAATCCAGTAGTAAATCAAAGGGGGTAGTTAGAAGTGCTACAAAATTATTTTTAATTTTAACAATTAATTCACTGCATAGTTGCTATAAACAAGAGGTGACTTAATAGCACTGAAATAGAATTTGTTATATAACACTTTAGTTTACAACTTTTCTCAATGACACCTCAGGGATACATCCAGGTTGCCTTACATTTTATGTTAGTTTATTTCACTAACATAATGATAATTCCTCTATAACCAAACTGTGCCTTAGGCTAGTGTGGGTGAGAATAGCACATGACATTTGTGGAAGACTTTTTATGTGCCAGGGCACAGTTTCCAGAGCTAAGTGAGCATTATCCAATTTAATGCTTTATTAGTCTTAAGAGTAAGTACTTTTATTGTTTACACTTTGCAGATAGGAAGTTGAGACTAAGAAAGCTGAGAGTTGCTAGAGTCATATGCTTGGAAGTAGGAGAGTTGAAGACTGCACTCAGTCCCTGTGAGTCCAGCACCTTTTACTAGTAATTCAGCCTTAATGTTAGTATATGCACAGCATAAAATATGGAGAGTTACTAACGACCATCACACCTCAGCATTAGGGAGTAAACAGCATTACATCTTCATTATGTTCATTTAATAAGGAGCATTTCTTTGGGGAGAAAAGTTTAGCTGAAATCTTGGTGCTCATCACTTCACCTCTCTCGGCCTCAGTTCCTTCACACAGGAAATGTGGGGATTTTGGCTAGACTCAGTTTGAGTATTACCCTTTTTTCTTTTAAAGTATTTTAAAGAGTGTATAATCATGACTCTCATACAAATATAAAATGAACACAAGTCAAAGATTTTATTTAACTTGCCCTGGCTGGGTGGCTCCGTTGGTTGGTGCATCATCCAGTTCACCAAAGGTTGTGGGTTCCATTCCCAGTCAGGGCGCTTACCTAGGTTGCAGTCCCCAGTCAGCGTGTATGGGAGGCAACTAGGCAATTGATTGACGTTCCTCTCTCACATCTCTCTCTCTCTCTCTCTCTCTCTCTCTCTCTCTCTCTCTCTCTCTCCTCCCTCCCTCCCTTCCTCTCTCTCTAAAATCAATTAAAACACATCCTTGGGTATGGATTAAAATTTCTTTTATTTAATTTGTTAAGTAATGAGAGGACCAGTAAGATGTTACAACTGGTACAGAGAAATGGAAATACCACACTTTTATAGTTAAATTTAAAAATGTGGAAATTAATTTACAAATAGAAGCAAAACTTGCCTTTTTGAGGGGAGAGGGAATCAATTGTCCCTCCACTGGACAGAATTTGCATGCCTGTGGACAAGTTGTAAAATATTTTAATATGAACACCTGTATACAGCTAGTAGATATGGTAGTGGACTGTGCAAGTCTAGAACTTGTCACCTAATTCTGCCTAAATGTATGGGAGATGGATGTATAAGAGAATAAATGAAATATTCAGCGAGCATTGCGCTCTCTGCCTTCACTCACAGAACAAAACACCAGCAACACACATGCACACACACACACACACACACACACACACATACACATGGAATTTCATTGTGATTGTAGCAAAATAATGTTTTAATCTTTAAATATAGGGCACTCCTTTTTAAGAATGAGGTATAACTTTCCATTTATTCTGACATTTTTTTGTTTCTAAGCCATTTTTCCCCAAATAGAATAATATATATATTTTTTTCTTAACTAATTGCATTGGCTAGCAATTCCAGAAAAATGTGAAATAATAATTGTGATAGCAAACACCTTTCCCTTATTTTTGCTATTAATGGACCCCTTTTTGAGGCATATCTATTGAAAGAAATATTCTTATTTTCCCTATATGGTTAGAATTTTTTGATAGCAAATAGCAGGATCAACATAAATGTAATTCCTTCAAAGATGACTAATCAAGAAATAAGAAAGAAACAAAAAACTTCCTACAGAAAAAAGATAGCAGAATGGGATAGTAAGGGAACTGAAAGAGGGGGGTAAATAGAGAAACTAGGTGCATGACCGAACTTGAAAATGAATTAGAATCTATAAAGGATTTATATGGTAGAAACCAAAATCATCAAAATGGGGACAAGCTGAAGAAAATCTGAAAGAGAAGCAGGAAGAAGATAAAGAAATATAAGAAATTTGAGAGGAAATTATAGATTATAACAAACAAAATGTAGAGATTCAATGTACATATATGTTGTCTGCAGAAGAAAACAAGAGCCAGTGATGAACCAAAAAATAATTTTAAAAATATAAGAGTAAAAAGTTTGCTTTAATGAGGGGAGAATGAATCTTCAGATAAAAATGCTTACAAGATATGTGAGAAATAATAATGTCATTATATAGGAAAAGTAAAATCTGTGGAATAGGATGCTAAAGTTTTATTCAAAAGGAAAGAAAATCTATCATTTCAATTTCCTTCTTTTCATTGCTCCCTAATTGGCTGGCAATTGGTTAATGATTTGAGATTTTCAGTCATCTCTGCTATGAGGCTGCAAGTTGCATCTACTTCCAGACCTGGTCTCATCAGCGAAAAATCCAGTTTGAGACGTGAAGTAGGGCACAGCCTGTCTGCTCTTGTGTTTCTTCTCCCTGTCTTAACTGCTAATTGAGACAGGGGCTTGTGGATTTTCCAACTGGGTTTTTCTCAATCTCTTGTGCAACCTCCACACAGCAATAGGCTCTTCCCCATCCTACCCCCAGTGAAGGGAATCCCTTCTCTGGGATGTGAAGGCAGATACATGTGAAAGGCAGAAAGTGCCTCCTTCCTCAAATGGTGCCCTGCTCCACTGCACCGTGCAACGCAGCTGAAACGTCTGTGATGTTTCTGGAGTTCCCTTATCATTTGGTCCAATTTGTATTATAATAAGCCAATGTTCTGGGAAGTTGTAGCAGGAAGATGGGGCCATTATGAGTTTCTGCATGAATAATGTTTTTTCCCCTGCCCTTTCTCTCTGTCCTCCCTTCCCACTGTTGTCCTATAGGACATGGGAGGACTTTTCATATATATGGATTTACATTTACACATGTTTTTTGTGTGTCTTACTCTTTAGTTCTATCACAATTTATATATTTTAATTTTTCCCCCTTGGACAAATAATAAAGACCCTGGACAGAAGCCTCAGTGTGCTCTTCCCTCTGATATACCTCTTTCTCTGTTTCCATAGTCCTATATAGTGAACAATGAATATTATAATGCTCTTGTGTTCCCATTTTATTGGAAGATGATATACATTCCAAAGCAAATATGAATAGCCCTAGTACATTGCGTCCGCCAGGGTCATGTCAGGAAAATAGAGTTTGTACCAAGTAATTAATTTAATTAAATGGACTTTAATATGGGAAACTAGTAACAAAATTGTTAGAACTGATGTCTGAGCCAACCGCAAAGAGTAGCAGCTGCAGGGAATTGCTCTCACTGGCTGAGATGGAAAGACTAAGAGAGGAGAAAGTGATATCAGAGCCTGGGAGCCACGAAGAGCTCACTGTGGAAGCAAGGACCACAGAGAAGATGCAGCCACCACTGGATGCATTCCCCAAAGCTGGGAGAGAGACCCTGGTGTTTTCCTTCCTCCCTAGCCAACATCTCCGTCAGTGCCTACCATTGGCTGAACCCAACTGAAAATGTGATTTCTAGATATCAGTCCCTGGAGTTCAGACCAGAGCAGAGGAAGGCAGAGAATGGATTTGCAGGCAAAGAAGCAAATGTGATACACATAATGAACACAGAAATCTTACCAAAAATTTGAGGAAAATTAAAATGAAAGGCCAAGCCTTGCTTTGATCGAGGGACTTGACTATTATACCTAGTGGCCATAAGAAAACAGAAGAAGATGCCTCTTTCATGAAGCTATCCCACCTTCTCTTTGAAGCTTAAAAACCTTTCAATAGGAAATGAAGCTTTTGTTCCTCCAATACTAAGCAAAATAGCACATACTCCTGGTAGAGAGAGCACCTCTATTTTTTCCATTCTTTCTGTTCCTTTCTTCCTAGAAGAACCAGTGCCTACTATTCAAAGAACACTTTTCTAGGCTACAGAAGTGACTTGAATTAAGCAAAGTTCTGCCCTCATGTAGCACACAGCTTAATGGTACATATATATTCAGAGTTACACATGTGTAAATAGACTTAATGTGAACAGTGTGCTATGAGAGCAAAGAGGAAAGAATAACTGATGCAGGGGCATTTTAGTCGAGTCTTGAAGAGTGAATAGCAGTTAATTAAAGTAGGGAAGAGAAGACACAGGAAGCAGAAAAACTGAGGTGTCATCAGAGAATGGTGAGGAATTCAGGGGGCTTAACATGTAGAGGAGGGAGAAAATCCAAACCCCATTAAGGCCTCAATGGCCCCTCTGTTACCTACCCCACACAGTCACATAGTCAAGGAAGGCACATTTGTTTTCAGTTCCCGTACACTTTCCAAATGAGCCTAGACACAGCCTCAGAGTCCTTCTCAACCCTGGCCACTGGTGCCTGTTTCTAATTAACCAGTGATTATATTATGAAATAAAACCCTTTGCTCTCCTTACACCAGTTTGTCATTGATGGGTGTTTCATATGGTAAGGGGAATAGGTAACAGAGAGGGTAGGAAGGGAAATTATGAAACAGGGAGAGGGACACAGGAAAGGGAAGCTAAAGGCACTGATATCTGTGGCCTAGAACAAAGGTGATCGAAACAAAGATGACGTATTTCTTACAGCGCCTGCAACTGGGCTTCAGGTAGTGAACATCTACCTGCATTCTTTTTAATGATTCTTTAAAAGTTATGTCTGGGTCTGTGAGTGCTGGCCTAGCGGACATAGTGCCTGCCTATGAAGTTGGTATGATATTCTGGATCTTTCCATACTGGGGAGTATGACTAGGTCGGAATATGTGTAATGAAATAGGGTGACTAGAAGCATTCTGGGTTTCCCCCTGCTCTTCCAATTGCCCCTTCCCTGGCGTCTTTGCTACACCATTTTCTTCCAGGCTCCTAAATGTGGATAAACTCCAAAGGAGAAAATCAGGGTCATACTTTCGCACAGTGAAGAAAACAGGTTGAATTTTAGGGTGAATTCTCTTAAATACAAGTGGATTTTTCTCCTGGAATATTGGGCTCAGAAACTCTGGGCTGAGGCCTAGCTTGAGTTTGGAATACTTTGGGCTCATATACACTCCTGATTCAATAAATCAGCACCTTGAGATGGACAATATTAGACAGGTATAATGAATAGAACACCTCAAAATAAACATTTAGTACTGTTTTTTAAAAGCTTTACTCCATTATATTTTTATGTTAGCTGGAAATTAGCTGAAAAATTATTATACATGTTATTAAGAAAAATTACTTACTATGATCTCATGCATTTCCAGCTGAGCTCTGGCAGCCTCTATGCTAAACAAGGATGCCAAAGGACATTAATGAGAAAAAGAAAATTCTAAATGCACATTGATAACCACTTTGGGAACTATTCATTTCTTTGTATCATGTTATCATGTAGGATATTCCCAGGTGTCTGGTCCTTTTGGAAGTTGAAATTTGTGTGAACTGTGTTTTTCCCACATGAGGGCATCAGTGCTCTAAGCAGCTTTAGGATTTATGCTCCTAAGTTTGACTTTAAGGCCTTTATTTTGAGAAAATGAAAACACTTTATGAGCCTCATACATCTTAGACTATATAAAATTAACATTTGGTTTATTTTCCTGGAAAACTCATTCATTCTCTTCTTTCATTCACTCAGCAGTGTAATTGTACCTTCATATACTGGGGAAGAAAAGATGACACACCTGTGACATTGCCACTCCCTATGCCAATTTATGCCTTCACAGCGGACCAAGGGTCAATTAGTTTCTGTTATATTAAAACGACTTGTGGAATTTAGATGAGCAGCAATACTGTAACACATGTTCATTTGCAATGAAAATTAATCCATTTAAAAACTCTATGTGTATGTGTTCATATTGCATGAATTTATTTTCCCAGCCCAGGATATTGCCATCACACATTACCCTTGGTTAATTCTAAATTTCACACTTTTAGTTGAGAGTGGTTCAAGGTAATAATATCGATAAAACTAATATAGGCAGACCCCTGGTATATTACTCTCGGTCTAATTCTTGGCATAAGGACAAAGAGTTTGTCAGTGAAAACTTTCAGTGGCTTGACTTTTCCCTACCAATTAATAGTAAATTAATCACCCCAATATCAATATCATCTACAATAAGCCCTGACCTACTTTCCTAGTTATATGTCTGCCTATTCCATTCTCAGATGGCAGATGAGTTCCTACCGAAGTGACAACTGACACCCTGCTTTCAGCACCGGGCAGAGGTATCCTGCCCCTTATTGCCTTTTTTCTTTCTGTCCATTCTGCCTGACATATCATCCTTCACCCACATCTGCACCTGTAGAACCTTAGCACTCTTTTTAGGTCCATGATAGATCCCAGATCCTCTGACTGTCACTCTAACTTTACCTTGTCCACCCCCCGGTGTGTGATCTCTCTAACAAGACCACCAGGGGTCACATTGTCTTTGACTCATTGTCACAAATTGGCCCCATTTTATTATTCACAAGTGTATCTGATGTCTCCTTAACATCTTTATATTTTTTATGTTTTTATTGATTCTAGAGAGAGAGAGAAAGGGAGAGGGAGAGAGAGAGAAACATTGATGTGAGTGAGAAACATCACTGGGTTGCCTCCTACACACACCCTGGCTGGGAGTCAAGCCCACAACTTGGGTATGTGCCCTGACCAGGAATCAAACCATGGACCCTTCGGTGCACAGGACAGTGTTCAACTATTTGAGCCACACTGACCAGGGCTCCTTAACATTTTATTGCAGAAATGATAGTGGACCTATTTTTTGCTTTTCATTCAAAAGGATGGAATTAGGATTTCCCTTCTGGTATTTCTATGAGGTCCTCATTTTGCCTCTTCTATGAGATTGCCCGTATCTCCTTTGCTAATATTTGATGTGGCTTTGTAATCTTTAACATCTTATCCAAGGGTCACAGTTGGAAGTTCTACTTGGGGTGAATAGTGTAGTCTCAGTTCGCTCAATTCCTGAGTTCTGAGCCCTATTCCTAATTTCTTCTTTGACATTTCTATTATGTGGTTGGAGTAAAGGTGGAGGGGAGTCACTACTTTTACTTTGCAGGTGAGAAGTCAAGTTCAAGGAGGGTACATAGCTGGTCTCGGGCCAACAAGAAGCAGAGGAGGAATGGAACAAAGAGTATAGTTGTAGGCATCAGAAACCACACCTCTGGGCTCTACTGCTACTCGAGTGTTTTGAACCTGTGACTTTTCTCTTTGCTAGTGTGGGGTCTTTCTTTGTAATCTAGAAATTACGACAATTGTTTTTTCACTAGACGATAGTAACAATAGCAAACACGGGCTTCATTTGTCACTGAAGTCCTTCACTACACAAATAGCTTATTACTATAATAGTGACTCCTTCCCTTGATCACTTTGTAGGTCAGTTATTTGGTCAGCAAACCATTATCATGTACCTATTGGGTGCCAGGTCTCCAATCTCCTTGCCTGCAGGAAGCTTACATACCAAGTTTCCTTTTGCTAGTTTTTATTAGTTCTAAATTTAACATCTTCCAGAGTATTTCTCTCTGGGTGAAATATGTTATTCAGAGTCGTGGACAAACACCATTTTGAAGTAGTTACTCTGTTTGAAAAAACAACAAACAAAAATGCACACACACACACACAAATCCCACAGATATGTACATGTGTAAGTATATGTATGTATGCACAATACATAAGTATATATAATATTTGTATATATATACTTCATGTATGTGTATACACACATATATGTGGGATTTGTCTATGTATATATTTATACTATATATAAATACTATTTTGATAAAAGCATAATTGGAAATTAGTTGTATTTCATGTTAAAAGTAACAAATGTGGATGGTTGAGTGAATCTAGTCTTCTACTGTTTCTATCACTTAGGGCCTGAGACTGGTAGTTCTGCTCAATACTTTATTCCCAGCCACCTTTTGTGTGGAATCAAAGCTTTCCTCAGTTCCAGCTCAGCTTCATATATTTTCTGATTCAATGTGACAGAGTTTTCTAAGAACTTTTCTTCCTTGCTTTGAAGCTTCTTTCAAAGATTTTGAGAAAGGGTCCTGTCCAGCAAGAGTCGTGTGTAGAGATGACCTATCTTTGTTTTATGGCTGAACAACTTCCCTTCTCGGAGCACCTCAAGGGGAATGTGTTTCGCTGATGCCGTCATCGACTTATCTCTTTTCTCTTCATCCCCCTCACTCTCCTGATGAACTTCATGAGTTTCAGTGTTTCCTGAATATCCTGGCTTCTTTTATTCCCCTTTATACTACTTGTGGATCTTTAAAAAGTAGAGAAAAATGAGAAAGGAGATAAAGCAGCCAAACATTATGTGTGTGGTCTTCACTGTATCCTGTTATTTTTTTTTTCTCTTTATTTTCCCTACTGATTTCTTTAGCTGAGCTAGAATTTAGACCTTGTCAACAAAGAATGAACTTCAAGAATTCCAAGTTCTGACACAGAAACAGACATATAAATCAATGGATCAGAATGGAGAGCCCACTAATATACCCATGACTCTATGGCCAATTAATATTTGGCAAAGAAAGGCAAAAACATACTATGGGGTAAAGGAAGTCTATTCAATAAATGGTACTGGGAAAATTGGACAGATAACTTGCAAAAAATAAAATTAGATCACCTTCTCACACCGTATACAAGAATAAACTCAAAGTGGATTAAAGACTTAAATGTCAGACTCAAAACCATAAAACTCCTAGAAGAAAATATAGGCAGTAAAATCTCAAACATTTCTCCTAGTAATACCTTTTCTGATATATCTCCTCGGGCAAGGGGAACAAAAGAAAAATAAACGAATAGGACTACATCAAACTAAAAAGTTTTTGCACAGCAAAGGAAACCATCAAAAGACAACCCAGTGAAGGGAGAACAAATTTGCCAATGATACATCTGATAAGGGGTTAATATCCAAAATTTATAAAGAACATATATAACCCAACCCCCAAAGTCAAAGAATTCAAATAAAAAAATGGATAAAGGACTCAATAGACGCTTCTCCAAAGAGGATATACAGATGGATAATTGACATATGGAAAGATGCTCAAAGTCACTAATCATCAGAGAAGTGCAAATTAAAACCACAGTGAGATACCACCTTCTACTTGTCCGAATGGCTACCATCAATAACTCAACAAACAACAAGTGTTGACAAGGATGTGGAAAAAGAGAACCCTCATGCACTGTTGGTGGGAATGCAGCTACTATGGAAAACAGTATGGAGTTTCCTCAAAAATTAAAAATGGCACTGCCTTATGACCTAGTGATTCCACTTCTTGGTATATATCTGAAGAAACCCAAAACACTAGCTCAAAAGAATATATGCACCCCTATGTTCACTGCAGAATTATTTACAATAGCTAAGCGATGGAAGCACCCCAAGTGCCCATCAATAGATGAGTGGATAAAAACTAGTGATACCTTTATACAATGCACTATTACTTGGCCATAAAATAGAATGAAATCTTAACATTTGTGACAGCATGGATGGACCTGGAGGTTATTATGCTAAATGAAATAGTCAGAGCAAGACAAATACCATATGATTTCACTTCTATGTGGAGCCTAAAGGACAATATAAACAAACAAATGAAACAGAAATAGACTTATAGATACAGAGAATCGACTGATGGTTGCCAGAGGGGAGGAGAGCTGGGGGACTGGGTGAAAAAGGTGAAAGGACTGCAAAGTACAGATTGATAGTTACAAAATAGTCATGGGGATGTAAAGTACAGCATAGGATATATAGTCAATAATATTGTGATAACTATGTACGGTGTCATTTGGTACTGTAAATATCAGGGAGAACACTTTTTAAAGTATGTGATTGCCTAATCATTATGTTGTGCACCTGAAACTAATATAAAATAATATCGAATGTAAACTGTAATTGAAAAAAAGAAGAATTCCAAGTTCATGGGCAAAGAACTTGTCCTCAGAAGAAAATAGCGAAGATGTATTTTGTAATTCTAGAATCCCTGGGTGTTAAATAGTAGTGGTTGTGGTGGAGGGGTTTACAATTGAACATATTCTTAACATAACTCATGCAAAAATATTTCCACCCTTCCCTTAATTACCATTCTAACTGGGTTTTTAACATTAATTATTATAATACCTTTTCTCTTTGTTCTGCTGTTGAGAGATGGCCTTTAGGTTGTAGTTTTTTGTATTTTGCTTGTCTGACCTATTTTGCCACAATGAACTGATGCCTCCAACTTAGTTCACTATTAAGAGATGCATCTCGTTTCCTTCCTCATTTCACTGCTCATTTATTTACCAGTTTCATCACCAAATTTCTTGTTACCTGTTTTGGTTATCCAAAGTCATTATTCCTTTTTAGATTTTCTCCTGAAGCTAACTTTCTTCTCTAACTTATTCCTGAACTTTTGTTTTTCTTTTCATCCCATCTTTTATTTTCTTCACTTTCTGTCCCTATCTGGTCATCCATATAGGATCACAGTCCAAAAGCCCCTTGCGTGAATGTAGTACTCCATCTATCTGTCCATCTATTGGTTTATAAATTCTTTGAAGGAAGAAGAAAAAAAATCACCATTTCCATAATTATCCATAATTACTCTCCAAAAATCTCAAGCACTAAAGAAGCTTAACGACTCATAAGGGTCCTCAAATCAACAGGCAATAGAGAGAGAAAAATAAAACCATGATATGTTGGGTTTTTTAAGAAAACATATTTAGTTCTTGCTGGGGACACTAGTAAATTTGTTTCTTAACTTTGGCCAGGAAGTCCCCTTCCACTGCATACATTTTAGAAAACACTAGTTTATTTCACCTGTAAGGGCAGTTGGGGGTTCATCTTATAGCTGTTTTAGCACTACTTCTTACCCAGTATGATTTGCTGCTACAAGATTGAAGGCAGGCCATACAAGATATTTTCTACTGATAGTGGTTACAGTAGGGTTGGCCATGGCTCAAAGGGCGGAGAAGGGCCTTTCACTCTTGTAGCTACAAAAGTCACCCATGTTTAAGAGAACTTAGAGCAAAGGAAAGCAAAGATATTGTATGGAGAACTATGCTCATGAGTATATATCCTGTTTAGTAGCACAGTGTTCGATGAGGAACAATATGGCTAGTTAGTGTGTCAAGGACTGAGGATACATCTGTGCATCAGTCAGGATGGGCTGAGTTATGTAACAATAACAAATAAACTCAAAATCTTAGTAACATAAATCAACATCTGTTTATATTTTATTCATTCCATGTGTCCATCACAGACCACCATGCTCAGTGTCAGGAAGTGCAATCCCACAATGTGCCCAGAAGGGCAAATAAGTGAGCATATTGTTGAATACTATCAGTGATTATCACAAATGCATATTTGTGAAAAAAATATACGTTTAGTTCTGCTCTCAGCGAGTGTATAGTCAGCAGTATGTGGAAGGGGGAAGGGAAGGGGCGGGAAAGTGGTAAGAAATAGATTCAGATCTGTGTACAAACAATACAGAGCCATATAGTAAAGCAAACAGAATGCCTAATGGGAGTACATAGTGGAGACCTGGCTCAGGGTTGAGGATCACTATCCTAGATAAGTCTGAGACTTGAGGTAGAATATGAATTAGGCTAGTGGGAAAGTATATTATTCCTCGGACAACCTTAAAATGTAGGAATGAATAATCCTTTTATAAGCTGTAAAATCGAGGCCCAGAGAGACATGTAGAATGAGCCAAGAGTAGAATCTAAGTGCATCTCCCTCCAGAGGCTCCCGCTTTTAAACACTCAGCTAGGTTGGAAAGGGGGAGTTTTTCCTAGTAGGCACTTTGAAAGGAAAAGGAATAGCAGTTATGTTTAACTTTCATGAAACCAGGTTAAAAAGTGCCTCAAAAGAACACCTGTGATCTCAATCTAGGTTAATTTTCTACTACACAAATTATATCACAATTCCAAAATACTAATTGTTCCATAAGACATTATATCTATCTTGGAGGGCAAATCCAGTGGTGCCAATTAAATAGTATATTTCTCTAAAAGCAATAATAGAGGCTTGGAATGGAACAAAACAATCCTGGGATTCTACTGTTCATAAACCTGAGCGAATGAATGCAACAATGGTTTACTTATGCAGCGCTGGAGCTGAGCACTGCATGGCATCTTACAACACAGGGAACAGCCTGAACACAAACACACCAGCCTGACTGCTCATCTCTTCAGTTGGCCGGGGGTTCCCAGTGTTTAGAAAAGGCTAATGTCACTGGAGAAATTTACACAAAAAGGTTGATTCAAGTCCCCATATGCAGGAGTTTATGAACATAGAAAGCTCTGTACATCAAGAAATGTTTCCATCCCCTAAACAGCACTAAAAGAATGCTGGGCTGTGCAAGCAGGCCATAAAATCAAGGCAGCACACAATTAAGGGTAAAAAGTGCTATATATCCTCCAACACCTAAGAGGGCAGCCGCGTAACAACTTCCTAAACACGCCTTCTTGGTACAGAAAGTAGCAAACAATGCTTGACGGGATGCATCCTTGGTAGGAGGAAACAATTTCTCTTCATTTCAAGAAATGTATACAAATCTTTTGTTTTCTAGCCTTTCTGGCAGTATTGAAAGCAACTGTATTGCTTCTGTATTGTTACCTACATTGTCGCAGATCAGTTTCATCTTTTCATCTCTCTTTGCAAATCTTCAGAGCCAGCCAGCCTAGAAGTGGGGCATCTGCTCAGTGCTTTGAGGCCTGAGAAGGATGCCTGTGTTGCCATTTCAGATATAACTGGCAGCCCCAACTGACGACCCGAAATCCCCCTGAGCCTCAACAGAGGCAACCACCTATTGATTTCCTAATTTTTCATCACCAGAAGGCATGGATTTCCTTTTTTACTAATTATATACTAATTATATAATTATAATTATATATATAATTTGAAATCAGAAAAGGGCAATGGGTAATGCATATTGTGTGGGGGTTAACCTTCTTCAGTTAACCTTCTCCCGTCCCTCTTCATGCTGAATGTGAGGAGAGAAAATTAAAGAGCACACACAGGGAGGCAATTTATATCTCCAAAACCAACCAAGGAAAGACGCCAGTGAGCTTCAGAAAGGAGCCTAGAGGTCCTTCTTTCCTCCTTTCTGTTTTGGGATTTGACATAGTGGGAAAGTTTATGATTCCAGGACCTTTGCTCTCATCTCAGCCCAAAGTCTCAGGATGGAACTAAATTGTTTGCTCATGGAATGGTAGCAGTAGGAATAAACATTACTCTCTGGGTCTGGGAATTGAGTTTACAGGTGAATACTGTCTTGACCAGGGGGACACTTTCAAAATGTGAGAGGAGTATTCTAACTTGAAGAGGGAAGAAACTATGATTTCTCCTAAGAGTGAGTATATTAGATAGGATCCTATATAATTTCTGGGTAAAATGTCAGACCTATAAAAATCAAGGAGGAGGCTGTCCGCAAGACCGTAGCCACACTTTTTTATTTATTTTTAGTTTTGTGAGTGAGAGAATGAGATTTTTCTGTTGGATAATCTGAGTATTTCCTATTTAAAAGGAAAGGAAATGGTACACATATCATATTTTTTAAGTTTTAGGGTTTCAGAAATATTGTTTGAATATAGACTGTGGTAACAGGATCATTTTTATGACTCATCTTTTCTTACCATACTTTTAGGCTCATTTTGTACTCAAGTCACTATTTTTGCATATGTAAAGAGAAACCAGAGTAAAATTTTTAATATACTTATGCACCAAGAATTATCTGTCCCGTTTTCCTTTTAATATGGCTTCTGTGGTTTGGGAACAGAGTCTGGCTATGACTTAACAATCCTATCAGGCATTCGAGCTTTGACATTTTGAACATAGTTGGAGAACACAGCTCAACCAAATGTCATAAGATGTAAGTTCAAGAACGTTGGAGACTTTTCCATTCATTTCTCTTTGTGACTGCACTACTTCATTTTGTAGCTATCCAGATTTATCTGCCCACTCCTTAACACCTTGTTCAACTGGCCACCTGCCAGGGTTTAGGTCATCTGGGGACACATTAGCCATTAACTCTCTTCTTTTCTGGGATCTGCTGTCACTGGTCACAGATGGGACGCAAGAGAGTTTGACATTGGGGCTGGGTCTGTGCCCATCAGCAAGATTATTTTGCCTCATTAGGGATTATGATTTTTGTTCTGTAACTCTTCCATGTTGCTTTTTAAAAAATGTGCTGAATTCTCACTTCAGGGGTATTTAGAAATTGATGTCTCTCTGAGTATTTGTTTTCTGTGGCTGCTGAACCAAATTGCCACAAATTTAGTGGTTTGGACAACACGAATTTACTCTCCTGCACTTCTGGAGGTCAGAGCCTGGCATGGGTCTCCAGGTGCTCGCAGGCAGCATTCCTCTGCGCGCTCTGGGTGGGGTCGTCTCTGGCCTTCCCCAGCTCGGGAGGCTGCTGTGTTCCTTGACTTGGGGCTCTGCCCTCCACCTTCAAAGCCAGCATGGCAAGCGAGTCCTTCTCACATCATCTCACAGCGCTAGGGCCTTTCTCCTCCCTCCCTCTTCCACTCTAAAGGACCTCGTGATTACATTTGGGACGCATGAATAATCCAGGATCATCTCCCTAGTCTGAGATCAGCTCATTGGCAACTTCAATTCCACCTGCAACCCCAAATCCCCTTTGTCATATAAGGTAGCTCGTGCACAGCTTTTAGAGATTAAGATGTAGACAGTTTTGAGGAACATTTTCTTGCCTACCATGCCCAGTTAAATTTTTTCCCCCAGAAAAAAGTTTATTTCTTTAAAACATAGGCACTGAACGTTTTAAAATGATAAACAAACCACTCAATGAATTTTCACAAAGTGAACGTAAACTCATGTAACTTTTTAACAAGGACTCGGGTCAAGAAACAGAATATCCCTGTCCTCCCAGAAGCCTTCCCGGGGTTCCCATCAAGTCACCACTTGCCCACCCAAAGGGTAACCACGCTCTTGATATCCTGTGGCTTTTAGTACATTCAAAGAGGCGTGTAACATCCCTGCAGTCCATTGTAAAACGCTTTCATCATCCCCAAAGAAACCTCAAACCCCTCAACCATCACTTTTTTTTTCTTTAATACAATAAAAGTTTGTTTCTCTGATGTTACAACCCAGTAGCTGACAACGGTGGTGGTGGAGGCGGTGGCGGTAGGTCGGTTGTGTTGGGGTGGTGTTGGTGTGTGTGTATGTGGGAGGGGGAGCGGAGGGACTAAGTGGTGGAGAGCTACACAGTCTCCGAGTAACTGTGTGGCAAAATCCCTCCCACCGCAGAATATTCTTCAACAGTAGAAAACAAGGAATTGTTGACACAGGCTACAATGTGGGTGAACCTTGAGAACACTGTGCTAAATGAAAGAGGCCTCCTCAAGGTCCTCTGCACTGAGCCAGCAGCAAGGGAAAGGGGCTGTGGAGGCCTGAAAGAAGCCAGCCACAAAGGAGCACGGACCGCGTGTCATTCCATTGATGTGAAATGCCTGGAAAAGGTAAATCTATAGAAAGAGAGTCTATTGGTGGTTACCTAAGGCTGAGGGGGGGAGAGGATATTAAGTGATGGGTTACATTTTGTGCCACAGGTGAGGTGAATCCATGGCTTACCTAGAACCAGATGAGGTGAGAGAGGTTCAGTGGTTTCTCAGCTGGCTGGATTCCTTAGCCTTCCTCTGTCACTCTGAGGTTTACTTCAAAGCTACTTGGAATCTTAGAAACACAGAGGCTCTTGTAGTCTTTAAAAGTTTATTTTTTGGTTCTTCAACCTCTTTTTATCAGAGAACAAAGAGCAGGATTGACAAAGAGTTGAAGAATTGAGAATAAGAAGTAGAGGCGGCAGAAATGAAAAAAAAATGTTAAAAAACATTGACAATTATATTTCAAGAATTTTGGTTTCCTTTGTACTCACATGTATTTTACTTTATGAATTTAATAACCTTATTCTGATAAGGGAGCCACAGTCACCAGAAGATTGTCCAAGAGGTCCATAGGGCCAAAAGATTAAAAACCCCTAGCTTAGCATACAAACTCAAAAGCTAATTTTGTTAATAGAGTCAAATGCTTTATTTCTGTTTAAAGGAAGCTATCCCTGAAAACTGGTTTTCAATGTGAGTTGATCTAAATCAGTTCTTCCTCACCCCTGTCTGGAAAAGATCATAAATAGGACTGATGCCAATAAATCTCTGTGATTGGAGCACCTGGCATAGAGGAGCCGCTCAGGGAATGAATATATAAATGTTTGGGGTTTACTTCTGGGTAACCGAGTCCTCAAACACTTCCTTATCACTGCCTACAATCCTTTGGTAATAACTTTTACATGCGCTCAAGTTCTTCTGAGTCATATTTAATTTTCTTTTCTTCAAGTGAAACTAAACCCTGAATAGGAAATAGATTTTTTCCTTGTAAGATTGCACAGTAACCTCTATCCTGATTTCTGTGAAAACTATAACCTATAAACCTCTAATACATATAAGTCCAATTTCAGCAAGAAATTACCTAGACAAGAGAAAGCGGAGGTGGGCAAGATATACAGTCTGCCAACTGTATTTTCCCCAAGAGGCTTATTTTTTCTCCTTGATTGGGGCCTCCAAGCAGGATTACCAGGGAGTCTCTGACACAGGAAGTTTGACTTTGTGTATCACATTAGGAAATCAAATTAGCTTTCTTCCTGTTACTTTTAATCAAAATATATAGATTCTGAGTATTTGAACATAATTAGATTTCCTTACTTAGCATACACTTTGCTCTGAATTACTGGGTATCGCTGAAAGCCAAACAAAACCTGAAGCTTGATCAGTAGGACTCTACCAGAGCCTAGCTGCCCCAGTGCAGCATTTTGGTGTCTAATCTGTCCTAGAAAAGGAAGTCAGTTTTCTACTTTGGCTTTGATGAATTAGTCACCCGATTGTCATCCTGGTAAATAAGAGTTTAATTATTGAAAGGAGTAGCCTTCCTTTGAACTCTTTAGATTTTTTAGAATAATACTTATTTATCTAGGCCAGGGATTGGCAAACCATAGTCTCTGAGCCAAATGTGGCTCACCATCTGTTTTTATTGATAAAGTTTTATTGGAACACAGTTCCTTCATTTGTTTACATAGTGTCACTGGCAACTTTAGCAGGACAACAGCAGAGAGTAGTTGAGATAGAACATATGGTCCACAAAGACTGAAATATTTCCTATCTGGTTCTTTAACAGAAAAGCTTCACTCACTTTGGTCTAGACTACAGAATGTCATTTGTATCAGTTTGTTTATGAGAAAAAATTTTTAATGGCTTAAAAAAATATTAGTATTTAATGGTTCCAATTTTGGTCTGATTTGCTCAAGAACTCTGAGGCCATTTGATGCTAAGTCATAAGGGGTTACATGTACCTGTCTGGGATTACAGGGATAGTTGTGCTAGGGGTGCCTCTGTACGTGTAGAAAAAGCACAAATTAACCAAAAACATAACTAAAACATGGTACAACCAGAGCCCACAGTCAGGTTGACACTTGTGAGTATCCTGGGAAGGCTAATTAGTTGGTATCTCTTCGAATTTATATATTTTTAGTATTTTTCTAGTTATCAGAGAGATTGAATGCTGTGTGGTGGGGGAGGAAAACAGGAGGACCCATTTAAGAAGCTTGACACCCAACAAATGTTGCTGAGAATATGACTAAATAACTGTTGGTAAAAACCAGTATCATTATATAGATTTTTGTCTTTGTGCCACTGTACACATAAAAATTTAATGTGACATGGAAAACTCCCCTTGGCATTTCTAACGAATAAAATAAAATGCAATGTGTAAAGCATATTGAGGAAGATAAAGTTAATCTCAACCTGTTTTAAACTGGGGATTTTAAAGGAGGGCCAGAAGGTTAAAAAAAAGAAAAGAAGTAGCTTCTAAAAGTCAAAATTGAGGATTGGAAATATAAAGGGACCGTTAATGATAAGGTCAGAACAGGCCTGGCTGAGAAAGCCAATGTAGGCTGGCAGAAAAAGGCATTGTAAAGCTAGGAAGGAGGGCAAATTAGGTAAAAATTTATTATTATGACATATTATTCTGTTTTCAGGGTTTAAGTTGGTTTTAGGGGTTGGTCTTCTTGGCATCCAGATAACAGATGAGGCAGGCTTTCAGATGGCTCTGCTCTCTGTAGCTGATCGAGAGGTCAGTAGACGCAGTGCAGCAGTAGAGGTTGTAGAGATACGGCTCAAGAGGAGAAGATGACCATCTGAAGACAATATAAAGGATATTGCCATAATGCTTATGCTTATTAAAAGATTGGCCAGAGAACTTACATGCATATACACATAACCAAGGGGCACAGACAATACTGTGGTGAAGGCCTGGGGTGCAGGAGGGGTGGGTGGAGGAGGTCAACAGGGGGAAAAGGGGACATCTGTAATACTTTCAACAAAAAAGATAAATTTTAAAAAAGCAACGAAAAGAATATCACTACTTGGTGCATTCATTGAACTGAGATTTATCTATTAAGTGCCTCCTATTGCCAGATCCCGTGCAGGTACAGGATACAAACGGAAGAAAAAAAATCTGCTCCCTGCCCAGTGGCACCAGTGGTGAAGTGAAGGCTTCATTGCATGATTCACGATTACAGGATGTGGGATCAATGCTGTGTTCGTTAGCAGAACGTTATGCTCAGGGTGCTTGGAGGAGGGGTACCTGAGGGAGCTTTATGAATTTGGTATGGAAGGTGATCAGGGAAGTCTTTCTGAAGAAACTATGAAATGAATCTTGAGTGGTAAACAGGATTAAGTGAAGGGGATTCAGGAGGAAGGGAGACAGCCCTAGAGTACACATTCTTCAGACATCTAAGGGGTTAATGCTGCAGGGACAACTCTTAAAACAATAGAAGACGAGAATCCACCAATAAATGCTCTCCACTCTTGTCGTTTGGGGAGAGAAGTCTGGGATGCCCTCTGTGGGCTTATGAGGAGGCCCCCAGTGCAGTGAGTCCCTTGGCACACAGCAGTAACTGTGATAATGCACCCATATACTGGCTTTTCTTTTTCCCCTCTCTCATACTTTTTTTCCACACACTCCTTTTCCCTTCCAAGCACAACGAACAACTGTCTGAAGGCACTGAGACCAGGGGTAGCGCTACATACTCCCAGAGCTTCCAGGAGATCACTGTGGCTGGCGAGCAGGCACCGGGGGCAGGAGAGAGGTCAGCCGTGGCGGCAGGCAAGGGCTGGGTCAGAGCAGGCTTCTGTGCGAGGCTCAGGGCTCGGAGCTTTGCCCGGAAGGCAGGGATGAACCGTGGAATTTTCAGCCATAGAGCAACAGGATAACATGCCTATTTAAGCACTTTTGCCCTAATTAAATGCTATATATAACATACCCTACATAACCTTGTCCACCAGTGGCAAAGTTTGCTAGCAAAAGGCTCCGTGTGTCTCAGGGCAACTCTTCCAACACACCTGGATTGTACACAAAGCAGACCCATCATTGTATATAAAATACACTTGGAAAATGCAGTTTAAGACATTTAATAGTTTTACAATAGTAAAGGAAATATATACTCATACTCATAATAGCAAATTTAAGAAGTAAAGAAAAAAGCAAAGCAATAAAGTTAAAATTAGCCATAATCCTACTGCAAGCAGGTACATGGTTAAAATGTTGATATAGTGATAATGTTTTAATACATTTTTCTCCAATTGTTAATTTATGTATGTATATTTTGTGTCACATACTATATTGCATATTCAAATTTGTATCTCTTTTTCACTTAACATTATGCATGAACACTTCCCGAGGACATTAAATATTCTTGAAGGCATGAATTATGATGAGCACATAACAGTCCATTATATGGATATGCCTTAATTTAATGAGTCTCCAATTGTTGGACATTCAGTTCATTTCCAATTGCATGCTATTATAAATAATGGGGCATTATTTCCTTTGGCCTTAAATCTTTGAATTTATGACTATTTCCTTAGGGAATGCTTTCTGGAAGCCTCAAGGAGTAATTTTGAATACTTTCCTGGGTAAGGCAAGATGCAAATAAGTAGATGAATTAGATAGTTTTAGAATAGAAGAATATGAACTTGGGAATTTTTAGAATATTGTTAGTACCTATATATCATTAATAAATATTAATTAATACAAGTTAATTAGTAGAAAAGTTTACCAGCTTATACTTCCCAAGATATTATTTACTGTATACAACTACTTTGCCACCCTTCTTTCAATATGAATATTATTATTCTTTAAATATCTCGATTATTTAAAAAATGAAAATTTCAGTCTATATTATATTTTCAATTTGCCATTGAGGCTCATAAAAATAATTTTTACTTTATCATGGTTTGCTCCTAAGATGCCTGAATATCTAATATCTGATAATGGTGATAAAACATCCATGGTGGTTAAGACAAAACTAAAAACATCATGGGTTCTAGATGTCCACTCTCACCTGTTTTGATCAGGGTAATTGAGACACTTCAACAAAACAAAACAAAAGCCCTAAAATTCAGGGACTTGCCACAATAAAAGCTCATTTTTTTACTCAGGTAATGGTTCAGTGTGAGTTGGTTGGTGAGGGAGGAAGCTCTCTGTGCCACACTGTCTTTTAGGGGACACATTGTGGGCCCCCTCCCACATCCTTTGGTTGCTGACTCTGAGTCTCTCATTTCTGACTCAGGAATGAACAATTCTTGCAGGCAGCATCTCATCTCCAGCATGCACCTCGCTCCTTACCCTTGCTCTCTCCCTGGGGACCCTTGGACTCCCAGATCCCTCAGGAGGTGTGGGAGGAGCTCACTCAGCCTTAGCACTTGTGCAGCTCAGAACAGCAGGGAGGTTAAAACCCTGAGGGCAGCTAAGAGCTGCCGGGAGGATGGCAGATGAGAGCAGACACAAGGATGCTACTGCTTTCCGACCTTTGGGCAGACGACCCCGGGGACTCAATTGGCAGGCCTCTCAGGAGATGCCAGGAAATACACTTCTTGTGCCCTGACCAGTAACCTGAATAACTCGCCTTTGATTCGTTTCCTTCATCCACTGTCTCACTATCTCTTGCTTCCTCGTGCTAATTTCTGGGACCACTGTCCTAATAAACCACTTATACCCAAGTCCTTTCCTGAGGCTGTGCTTTCAGGAGAAACCAAGATACTCAGGGATATGGGTTCTCTCCACCTTACAGCTGTTCCATTCTTTAAATCTTCAAAAAGCAAGTGCAAGAATGTGGAGGACGGTATGGGTGGTGCCCATGGCCAGACCTGGAAGTGGCAGATATCGCTGCTGTCCATATTCTGTTGGCCAGGATTCAGCTATGTGGGAGGCTGGGAACTATTACCTACCTGTGCTCCGAGAGGAAAGGGAAGCAGCTATCCAGGAACAATAACATTCTCTGCTGAGATACCTCAGTAAGCTTCAAAGCTCTCATTTCAATGTTCTAAGAAGGGAAACAGAGCTTGTCTCTTTTGTCAGTGATGGGGAGAGGCCCAAGGTAACTGCTTTGCTTCAGCAGTGTCATAAATTAGGACTGTATTTTCCACTTTATTCTGTGAATGTGAAACTTCTTCTACTTCTTTCCCCCTTGAAATTCTGGCTTCCAGATGCTTTCAAAGGAGTTTGCATCACCAGATGACTTCCACAGCTTGTCTCTTGTGATTGCAGTTTTTCTTATTGTTCTTAAGTGCTCTCCTAGTTATTGAAGTGATGATCTTGATTGCAATACCTGAATGCAGGTATAAATTCATTTGTACTGTGTATACATTTAGTCCATTAATGTTTTGAGTATCTATAGGGGACTTTGTGTCTAGTCATTCAGTGAGGAAGAACCAACATTTATGTGGATGGAGCCCTAATCTGGTTCTTCAATTTATTAACTGTGCGGACATGGACAAATCAATGAACTCTGAGACTCAATTCCACTCTGTGTAAAAAATGAGAATAGTAAATTAATCTTGAATTAATTTTTTTTTTAAATTTATTGATTTGAGAGAGAGAGAGAAACATCAATTTGCTGTTCCACATATTGATGGATTCCTTGGTTGGTTCCTGCGTCTGCCCTAACCAGGGATCCAGCCCGCAACGCTGGCCTATCGGGACGATGCTCTAACCAACTGAGCTCCCCGGCCAGGCTTATATGAAAGCACCTAGATATACAGCATGCACTCCAAAAAAGTGTCCCTTCTGGGGTGCCTTAACATTGTCACTAAGCGATAGGAGAGAGGAGACATCAAAATTATTACTCACTAGCCAACTCTCGTTTCTACTGAAGCCTTATTTTAGTAAATTGGGTACTCAGACTGAGGAAAGAACTAAACTGATAAAGGGCATTTTAAGAGACTTTAGAGAAAAGGGGAGCAGGAAGTCATAAAGTGGGTGACAAAGTGGAGGGAGTGGTGGGGAAACAAAGACGCCTAGTAAACTTGTTCTTTTTGGTTACAAGCCCCTGGTGTGTGATGTGAGTTCTCCATCACCATAAACAATTAGTGAAATTAGCACCCACTTGCCAGTGCTCTTGGAGTTGGAGTGCGTGCTCTGGGATATCGCACCCTGCTGAGTGGTCTCAAGTGGGCACTGCCCACTCGACACATTCTCTCCTTCTCTGGAGATTTGCTGCCTGTTGATTGTGGAAAGTCTACGTCACAGGCTCACTTAGTGAGATTCAGACGAGAAGTAGAACCCAGAACTTCTCCTCTAAAGATGGGCTATGGAGTGACAGGATTGAATGGGATTTGTTACTTCCTCTTGTCCAAAGACTGTGGAGTTTGCGAATCCATAAAAAGCTTACCGGAAAAACGGACATATTTTCTGGAAGCCAGTACCATATAATGGGCCATGGAAGAGCATCGAGATTGGAGGTAGTTAGGCCTGGACTTGAACCCCAGTTCCAGCACTTCCTCTCTGAGTAACATTGGGCAGGCTAGGTGACCTCTCTATCCTCAAATTCCCCATCTATAAAACAGGGAAAGGAATACCTACCTTGCAGGGTTTAGGGTGAGGAGGGTTAAATAAGTAAATATATGTAGTGTACTTGTCACAAATTTTGGCATATAGTAAGTAGCATCTTATTATTTATGATAAATGGTAATAAGTACAATACTCTATCAAGTTCTGTCATGTTGCATTAATATGATGCTGGACAATGGATGAATTCTGTCCTATCCCCCAAGGGTAGCTGGAGCTATCTGTTGGCACCTATGTTCATTCTACCATGTAAATATGGAACAAGGCTACTATGCAGATGAATTCTTTTTACGTGACAAACCTGGGTATACAAATTATTCTTGGAGGCATCAGTCTGAGAAACATATTCATTGGCTATAAAAATGAGAAATCTGATGCATTCATATCCACTTTACGTGTGCACATGTTGTCAAGGTACTGAGGAGACGTAGGAGAAGGTTAGCATTAAACACACAGTGCTTTCCTAATTGGACTCTAATTCATTATTTGGTCATCAGAGTGATACAGTTCAATGGATCGCAGCACAGAAAAATGCCAGAGTGTTTTACATAATGTTAATGTGTACTTGACTTGGTAATTATCTATCACTTCCTAGTGCCTTGTGTTTTCAACAGGCATTGCACTCATTTAAAGTGGGCAGGTAAAATTCTTCCTCCCGGAGGGCTTTGAAAAATAAATATATGGTAATGAAGGAACTAGAACTGATTCCTGATTCTTAGGCCCTAATGATTCATAGTTGAGAAGACCCAGAAAATGAGGTAGGTAAGTGATAATATCTAATGATCTTTGATCCAATATGAAGTTTTTGTTATTACAAAAGATGTCCTGTTCCTACTCATTTCCTTTCATTAGAGAGATTTCTTTGAGCCAGTGTTTCATGGTCCTTTGTGCTCTAGTTCCTGAATAAAGAGGGGATTGACATCAGCAAGACAGGAGGGAGTGAGTGTACTTTGTTCAGATACCTAAATACAATGACAAAGGTACTTAGAAGAGTAAGATTTCAGGATTTTCACCTTCACATCTGTGGGAGAATAAATTTATGTATTTTCAATCCACTGGTTTAGTGGTAATTTATTATAGCAGCCTCAGGAAATTAATACAGCAAGGAAGTTCATTCTGTGGTTGAGAAGAACCCATTTTCTCAGTTTTATTATAGCCTCTTGAGAGAGTTCTTGGCATAAATAAGATCCTCCCATGATTCATAGAGTTGAGGATATTCAGCTCTGTCCATGCCCCAAAATGGGAACTGAGTACCTTCGTTCTTCAAGCCTACCTGTCTTCAAGCCCTACATTGTAGCTCCTCCCATCAAGTGGTGGAGTGAATTTCCATCTCTTGATTCTAGAATTAATCCTTTGGCTGATAAAATGCTTTCACCCTCTCAGAACCCTGTCACCAGCCTATGAACGAGCATATAGCAGCCTACCAAAGGGTTAGAGATGCCATGAAGGAGAGCTCAGTTGTCCAAACAAAGCCCTTTCTCAGAGAACTAGAGACAACAGATACTCAAACATGTGAGCAAGGCCAACCCACTTAATAGCAGTCACCTAACCCAACCCCCAGGTGACCAAAGCACACAGACCCAGCTGACATATATATAGACTCTAGAATAATAATTAAGCATCTCAGTTTTGGGATGGTTTGTTAACAGCAGTTATTAACTAATGTACTATGCAATATAACTTTTCCTAAAGGCTACTAAGAAGACTTTAATTTCCTTGTGATCAAATGAAAGTCTGCCTGGGAACCCCTAGGGTCAGGTTGGGCTCCAATATTTCCATACAGGAAGGTTTTATGTTGATATCTGCAACCTGGATGGAATACGGAAGCGAGAGAACTTGTCTTGAAGTTATGTTTGCATAGCAAGCACACTGTTTTTTGCTTTGGTATGCTGATTTGGAGTTGAAATAAGGCATAGCTTTCATGAGGAATTGACGCTATAAACTTCAAAGATAAGCAATGAGTTGGCCAGGGTAATATGATGTCAGAGGATGGAGAAAAGGCATCCCAGGCAGAGGTTTCAGCTTGAGCAACGGTCCAGAGGTCCCTTTTGGCGCTTGGTATATTTTAAATAAATAAGCAAGTGTCCACGTACCTCTAAGTGCTTTGCTTCATTACCACCTTTAAAACAGCACCCAAGATGCCTACTATGCCAGCTGTTAGCCTCCCCCACATTTCCTCTCCCCTTCCTTTAACCTACAAAAACACTGCCTGCTGATGAGTTGTAAGTCATTTTGCAGAGGAAATTGGGTGTGCAAATCCTGTGATTAGACAAACAGCCCTCATTAAAAGTTGTAATCCACTGGCCTTCCGTGTTGATACCTTAATTCCGAATGCTTAACAGCCTGAGCACACTCAATGGCCCTGAACACCTCCACCTTTATCTCTTTCCCAGCCCCCTTCCCTTCTCGTTTGAGTCTCCACCAGAAAATGACACAGTCTTCCAGATGGGGTAACACAGCCTTCTCTTACTTGCAGTGATAATAATGTTTTCTCAGTTTTATTACAGTCTCTTGAGAGTGGGGCTGATTTGCATATTCCCTAACACTTAATTAACGATGTCACCTTCCCAGTGCCTTGAAAACAGTTTGCATTTTTTCTTCCTTCCCCGGGCAAACCTCCAACAGTTACCTCCCACATTTTCTGCTGCAGTCCTTTTTATTACTTTAATGACAAATAATTGGACAGATTCTGAGTAATGAGGGTGAGAGCCAAAGGACTGTTGCAAGGGAGACGGCTGTGTGTTACAAGACACTTTTAGTGGTCTCTAAATCAGACAGACAAGTAGAGTAATGATCATCTTGCCGTAATGAGACACAATTAAGAATCACTGCGGCAAATGACAGAGCAGTTCATTGAACAGTAACCTCCTTCCTCACGTTCTCTCCTCCTTTTTTTTCCAAAGGAGATCGAAGCTTAATTATAGCATCGCCATTTGCAATGCTATCATTAAGATTTTGTCAGCACTTCCAATATAAATCCCATATTTTTAAGGGTCTATTACTTAAACATAGAAACTGGTTCCATTTTGAAATTTAGGGAGTCAGATCTTAATCTAAGAGAATCAGAAAATATGAGTCTGAATGTTAGAAAACGTCTTATAGGTACTCATGGATATCTGATTTCTGAATGCTGGAATACATTTAAGGGACCAGGGTGTTTTTTGAAGAGTTCTAAGGAAAGACCCTTTTGTTCAATGTTTCTCAAACTTCAGCATGCATCAGGACCACAGGCAGAACTTATTATAACAGATTGCCTTGCCCCACGCCAAGTTTTTAATTCAGTAGTTTCCTAAAAAGTTCCCAGGTGATGTTGCTGCTCCTGGTCAGGTACCACAGTCTTCACCATGAATAAAGGTCAAAAACAGAACTCCAAACTTGGCTGGAGTGGCTCAATTAGTCGAGTGTCATCTGTCACCCTGTGCACCTAGAGGTTGCTGGTTTGATTCCTGGTCAGGGCACATGCCTGGGTTGCAGGTTCGATCCCCGGTCGGGCATGTAGGGAAGGCAGCCAGTTGATGTTTCTCTCTTATGTCGATGTTTCTCAAATTACATACCCCAAAGGTGAGTGACACTGATCTGCATTTAAGAGACCAGCTCCAAAGCCATGTGGGAATCAAAGTGTCCCCTTCAGAAATCCACCTCCTGACCAACCCTTCTCCACTCTAAGTGGCAGTTATTGTCTTCCAGTCAATTCTTTAAAAATAAGAGACATTAAAAACCACTGCAATTTGAAATAAAATATTCTTTTGATTTTACTTTTCAAGTCTTTTCTAATGAGCTGAACACCCTTTGGAATGTTTTATTTTTCTCTATACAAGTTCCCACACCCTTTCTCCAGTGATACCTGCCTCTCCCAATAGTGTATGTTTGGAATGGCCAACATTCCTAATTTTATAGATATAGAAATAATAATACAATGTAAACAATTTTCCTAAAGTCATGGAGATTTTATGGTAATAGTAGAGACATTAATGGGTACTCATTCTCCTGATTTATAATCCATATTTTACAATATATATAAATGGATGGATAAAATGCCATTCTACTTAATTCTAGGCCCTCTGTAACTGGTTCACAGTGATGCAGTTTGCTATGGAATAAATAAGACCAGTGAAGGAAATTGGAAATTAATTCATCATTTGTGTCCCAGATCCTTTCAGAAAAATGCAGGATTATAAATAAATAATAACAAAATCATCTTTATCCTCTTGTCTTGGGAAACACTTTGCAGTTGGCCAGGTGCACTATGCTACTTATTTTATAAATAATATAAAATAAATTTTGGATAGTGGAAAAATTCAATAGTGACTCTGTAAACATATCTATGGAAGAACATTCATGAAGGGAAGTAACTTTTTAAGTTGAATTTACTAAGCCAACCAATTTTACTAGTATTGTGAAAATACAGCCTAAAGATAGTTAGTGAATTGAAGGGTTTGAATAATATAGAAATTTTCTTGATTAATAGTATTTATGAAATACAGATACCTAAAGTTAATCATTTGCAAAACTCTGTGGTTGTGTCATCTATAGGAACTCAGAAGCCCCTGACAGTTATCTCAATGATTGTACTGGTCAGAATAGGCCAAGTTATGTTGCAGTAACAAAAATCAATAAAACAAAACAAACTCAAAGTTTCATAGAGCTTTATTTTGCTCCTCATGCAAAATCTGTTGTTGCTCTACATGACTCTCCAGGGCAATGTTTTCCATTTAGCAACTCACTTTTCCAGGCAGCTTGGATCTTTTAGTTCCATCATCTGAGCTGAGGCTTCCTCAGTCATCTTAGTAGGGGAAGAGAATGTTGGCGGGCTTTGAATTGGCAATTAAAGTTTTAGTCCAGTAGAGTCAGACATCACTTCTGCTGACAGACTATTGGCCTAAAATAGTCACATAGCTCCGTCTAATTCCACATGGTAAGGGAAAGGCAATCCTTTCATGTGTTAGGAGGAGGGAGGACTAGATAAATAGAACTAGAAGTCACAGTGGTACAGACAAAATTTCCTGTTTTTTCAAAAGTCTACACAAAATTACCTCTACTCTGCGAATCCATCTTTGCTTTCTAATTTCACAGTATGAGATTTTTATTTGTTGTTCTGGTTAATTGTCTCTGCTTTGCACTTTTATCACTGAAACATAAACTAAGGCCTTAATCATGTTGAACATATGTGATTTATGAAGTACTTTTATATTTATTATCTCAGTTGCTATAACCCTGCAATAATGTTTATAGGAAGGTATCATTGTTATTAGTTACGGAAAATGGATTCAGCAAAGCATAGAAACTTCCTCAAGTTTTTTAAGTCATGTAAGTGCTGAAGATAAAACCAAACCTCAGATCTTCTGACTACATACTCTTATATTCATTCTATTATAAGTTGTATCTTTTTGTGATTATTCCCACTGTGTGACCCAATCACAGAAAATTCTATATCTGGTTTGCTTTAGAGTTTCAGACTCAGTCCAGAGGGTTTATGAGGTCTGGGGTTGTTTTGACATAAGGTTGCTGCAGAAATCATTAGTCCATAATTTTCTTAAGAATCTAAAAGGCACTCTGATCTTATTCCACTTTATTTGATTCTCACATGTGCTTTTACAATTTTGGATTATTGGCTGTTAAATTAATTTTATTAAATATCTGTGATTACAGAGTCTGGCTAATGCAGTTCTGATATGTACCATTTGTACTTCTTTACCAGTATATTGACATCTGTCAACCTTTATGGTGTCACTTTATAGTTCCTCTTACCCTAGAACTTTAATGCTTTTTACAGAAACTAAGCTCCTTGGAATTAGGTGCTTGCCTTTTCACCAAGGGAGAAAATGAGGCCCATTGGGAGCCATATTGCAAATTGTCAGTTCCAGACCAACCATTCTTCCCATGGCTCTGGTGGTGAGTAACAACATTATGAATTTATTTTCCCATATCAAAGTGAACTCTGAATGCAATTGTAAAGTTTATAAATGATCATCAACAAAATATAAGAAATGTAACTTCTTTCCCCTTAAGTAATTCAGGCGAAATATCTGTTTACAAGCTCCTGTTCCATTGGCGGTAGAAACTTAATTTCATGCTTTTAGGGTACTTACTTTCAATAAACTCTGTTGGTGCCCCCACCATATCTCCTTGACATTCACCACTTCCATACATACCAGCAGTGTCTTACTGCAAACTTCTACAACTCTCTACTTTAGGGCTCTCCCAGTCACCCACATGGAGGGCAAAATGGAAGTAATGAAGAGTATCCCTCAGCAAATTATGGATGGGGGTTGGAGAATAAATACTCTAGCTTCCTAGCCCCTGAGGTGGAAAACTCTGAGGTATATTCCACAATCTCTCCATAGGTCGCTGTTGGGATTGACTCAAAGTTGCTCATAGCAGTAACCTCTTTATTAATGCATGCATACTAGTTCCCTTCTCTTCCCTATTTCATTTCCCCATTCTTCTATGAGGCTTCCTGTAATCACTACACAAAAAAAGCCTCTTACTTTTACACCCCTACCTCAGGTTCTCTTTTGGAGGGACCAGTCAAAGACACTCACCCTCCCAATTTCTCCAGTGCCATATCTAAATTCCATTAGCTCTTAGAATGTCGAAGCACAAGTAGAGGGGTGGTTTTTATATGGGACTGAGTCCCAACTGGGTAGAATATATGAGTCTGGGAACCAAAGGGTGGAAGTAGAAGTGGTCCTGCTCTTTATAACCTCCAGAGACCTCATGGGGGAACTTGTTCTTTCCATTCCCCCAAGTTCTCAGATGCAGAGATCTTCCAAAAGAAGACATAGAGTTTCACTCAATTTAAAGGTAAGGTTGCTGCCTGATGCTCCTCTCATGCCAGTAGACCAGTAAGCACAGAAAGGAGCTACCACACTGGCAGGGGTAATTATCACTGATCATCCTAAGTAGTAGGAATGCTGCCACATAATGGGGCAGAAAAGAATATGTTTGGCATTAAGGTACAGTGGCACCTCGGTTTTTGAATGTCTCCATTGATGAACATTTCAGTTTACTAACGCCATAAACCCAGAAGTAAATGCTTCGGTTTTCGAACATGCCTCGGAAGTTGAACATGCCACACGGCTTCCACTGAGGGCAAGATCCTGAGGCCCACCTGTTGGCTGTTGATCTCTCGGTTTTTGAACGTTTCAGAGCTTGAATGGTCTTCTGGAATAGATTACATTCGAAACCCGAGGTACCACCTTAATTTACTAGGGTATCCCCTAGTATTCCTATGCTCAGTTTAACTGTAAATGGTCAAGGACAGAAACCATGGCCTTGTAAAGGCCTCAGATCCTTTAGTGGTGAGGATCTTGGTCATCCTGTCAGGTAGGCCACTTAAAGAGCAGAAATATATAAGCTAAGAATGAGATAAGTCTAGAATTGAAGGTAAAGATTGAAGATAATAATGCAATTATGGTCTAGAGCCTAACTGCAACACCAGGTACTGAAGTCTGACCCTTTGAAAATCTCCCTAGGAATTGTGACCATAGAGTCCTAGAGTAGCTATGCCTGGATGATGAAGAGAGTGAATGGAATGTGAGAAACAAGTGGATTTGGGCAGTCCAAGGGGCGGACTGTGTTTTGGTGCCTTACCCAGTCCTCTTTAGTAGGCTGCTGTGAATGTCAGCTGTAAATGCTCGCCAATGACCTTCTACTTTGTATAAATTGCTTTTACTTGAGGGGTTCTTAAATATCATCCTCCATCTAAGGAAGGCCCAATTGCTGAATGATATGAGAGTACAAAAGGTAAGTCCTTGCCTCAAGGGAATACAGCTCTTTGGTACAATTTACACTCCAGAGACTTTTTGACTCTAAGACCACATTCTTGCTCAGTTCTTACCCCCCTCTACCCTGCTTCACTCCTTCCCTTCCAGGACTGTCTGTCCAGAGCACTGCATCAATTCATCATGCGTATTCAAGTTCCTGTCACAGAGTACGCTTCAAGGGAATTTGACCTAAGATACTCAATTACACAAGGTAGGCTATTTCCTCAGATTTACATAATTTTACAGTAAAAAAGCTTTTTCTCATTTTCTGAAAAGACAGGACAAGTCGAAGTTATGATTTACAAGATGTTCTTTCATATAAAATTTTATAATCAGTCATATTCAAGGTCATATTTGAGAAGTCTTATTTTCTTGGCTAACTGAAGCCCTGCTTTATAAAAACTTCAGCCAAAATAACTTGCCGGAATAATTTTACATTTGAAAGGTGGGCTCGAGCTCATCTTAGCTGGTTAGAGATAAGAATTGAAGATAGTCAAGACTATGGATGTGCTCTCCATGTGTTAGGAAATAAAATAACACAAATTGGAACACTCAGAAATATTTTGCATAAAAATATACCTGTCTTTATCTCTATCTTTGTCTGTGTCTATCTATCATCTATCTATCATCTATCTATCTATCTATCTATCTATCTATCTATCTATCTATCTATCTATCTATCTATCTATCTATCATCTATCTATCATCTATCATCTATCTATCATCTATCATCTATCTATCATCTATCATCTATCTATCTATCATCTATCTATCTATCATCTATCTATCTATCATCTATCTATCTATCTATCATCTATCTATCTATCATCTATCATCTATCTATCAATCATCTATCTATATCTATATCTATCTATCTATCATCTATCTATCTATCTATCTATCTATCTATCTATCTATCTATCTATCTATCTATCTATCATCTATCTATCATCATCTATCATCATCTTTACATGTATTTATATCCACAAAATCTCTTTTTTATTAGGCCAATATAACTAGTTATTGCTAATATGAAAGCAGCATATATACTGTGGAAAAAACAGTGGGTTAGAGAACTTTAAGTAGGTGCCTCAGTACCATAGTCTATGGGTGATCATTAGGGCTATCTGATTGGGTAGGCAGACTCTCAATTCTTATTCAGCCACAATAGCTTGGTTTTATTTGGTTGTACTTTTGGGCCAATGCTTAGCTCTGACAATTTTTTTAGTCCCATTCCTTGCCACTGTTCCTTTGTATACCATGCTTTACCCATTTTTGAAAAAAATATAACTCTGAGAAAGTGCCCTGCTGTTTTCATCTTTGAACTTCCTACAGGTCATTCACTTCCTCTGCCTGGTACCTCCTTCCACCACCCACATTTCTACATGGCTAACTCTACTTTTCTTCAAATATCCCAACCACTAGGAAATCACTGATTGCTTGTAGGTCCCATTGTATTTTGCTTAATGCTTTTTTAAACTGTCTGTTGATATCAAGGAATACACATTCAGTTCTCTATCCACACTGCCAAACACAGAGCCTACCATATAGTAAATGTTCAAAAATGGCACTTATTATTATTATTATTGTTAAAAGTAGAGACAGAGCATACATCTGAATTTTAATTAAATTCCCTCAGTTTTAAAAGCTCAGACATAAAACCTTTAGTGCTCAATATTGATATATAACATACCTGCCACATTAATTTTTGTTTGTCTTTTATTTTCCCACGTTGTCTAATATTGATAAATTGTCCATAATATAATGCAAATCAATGTAAATGTACTGCATGGGGAAATTGTAAATTATCTTCCAAATCAGGAAGGATTTTATAAAGTTTATGAAAGTGATAGAATCAATGAAAAGCTGTTGAAAAACATGGCTGTCCGAATGAAGAGTGGAGAAAGATAAGCATGCAAAGATGGCTCAATCAGGACCTCAAATAAGAATAATTAGTATAATAAAAGGTTAAGAGAAACTCTTGGGAACATGGTTGAAACCTTTGACTATTTTTGCAGAAGTTACCCACTTTATATAGTAATATTATAAAATTAAAATGTGACATAATGTTCTATCAATATTTCATATCTTAAAAAAATTTGCCTCTTAAGAAAAAAAATAATTCTAGGAATTAGTATAAAGATACAATTCTTACCTAATTTTTATTAGTGGTATAAGATACATACACTTTTCTTATACTTTGAAGTTTCATTTTCAATATACTAGCCAAGTCAAGACATTTTACTTTTCACCATGAGATTTTGGTTCCCATTTTAAGTGGATTCATTTTAGTGTTGTTCTTTTTTGGGTCCTGAGTATCTTCATATATTCAGAATCTCTTGTAGTTAAATTCAGGAAAATAAAACTAGAACTAATACCTGACATTTGTAGGTAGATGACCAGAAGACTCTTGACAATGAAAGGAGCACACTTAAAAATCATATCAGGACAATAGGTATAACCTGGAACTGCTCTGGGAAAACTGAAACACACAACCATGCTTCTTTAAGGGGGTTATATATGTTGAACTATTTATGGAAGAAATATTTTCTGATGGTATAAGCAATCTCCTACAATAGTGACTTCCCTGCCATTGGAAGTACTCAATAAGGCTATCTGTCAATAATGATAATAAATGACATCTGAGGTCCTGTTTCCAATCCCCAAGAGCACTGCTCTTTGATATATACCTAAAGCCATTATATAGTCCTGCTTGGCTACAGAGAGCCCTTTCATCTTAAAAAAAAAGAAAAAAAAAGAAAAAAAAAGGCATTGTATCTGTTTTCTGCTTGCCCTGTAAACCTACTTGATGGATGGTAGGGAGGAGGGTGTTGGTGTTTGATAAACTCATTGCTGGCTGTTTCCAGGCTTTATCACATTCTTCACTTGGGTCCTCACTACCTATGGCTGAGGCTTGGATTACCTTAGATGTCCGTGCCAGGCACACTCAGCCTTATGGAACTGAATTTACAAAGATGAGAGTGGAAAGGCGGAACTTTAATGTCAGAGATTAAAGGTAAAGTTTTAAGTATGGTATTTATAGATGAGGAAATGGAAGAGTTTACCAACTGGTGAATGCTTTAAAGAGCAGGGGGATGTTTCTTACTCTTTCAATAAAGAGAAAAGCTGGATGAAAACTGTCTACCAGTCTCTTCAAGCATTGGCATAAATCAATATTTCCTAAGAGAAATTTAATAACACATTCTACTAGACTTCTGAGTCAACATAGCATCTTGAAAACATGTGTGGATAAACTGAGAGGCAATCATTTAATATCTGGATATCTACAAAAGCTGGAAGGAAGTAGGATTTTTTTCTTAAGCCCTGTCACTAAGCTAGTTTCCCCAAATTTTGCCAGTCGTATTTTCAACTTACTTAGAGAAGATCTTATCTGCAGGCCAACAAACAAAACAAAACAACCCAGAAGACAATAAAGAAAGAGGTAGCAAATGTAGACAATTTCAAATATAGAACTTCAAGTGATTCTTTCATTACCACTTCTCACCTTTCTTCTCTGTCTCACTTGCTGCAGCTTACACCTCTCAGGGGTTTTGCTGCTGACAGTATCTTCCTTGTAATCAGCAGGTTTCCTTGTGTGAACTCTAGGGACAACATCTCTCCTCTGTTCTATCTCTCTTGAGAAATTTGTGAATACTATTTCATGTACTGATAGCTTGCTCTCTGCCTACACACTGTAAAGTGAAGTAGACAAGCCCCACCCACCTACGTGGAACTTCTTTTCAGGCTTCCTGATATGAATGGAAAAGTTGGATATATTCCAGGTATGCAAGGCTGGTTCAACATTCAGAAATTAATCAGTGTAATATATCCTATTACCAAGCTAAATAAGAAAAAAACACGTGATCATCTCAATTGAGGCAGAGAGGACATCTGACAAAATTTAACACACACTAATGAAAAAAAAATTAGCAATTTAGGAATGGGGGGATTACCTCAGTGTGATAAACAGTATTTATTAAAAAACTACAACTATATCAGGGTGAGAAATGGAACGTTTTCCTTCTAAAATCCAGAAAAAGGAAAGGATATCCTTGCTTACCATTTTTACTAAATCTAGTACTGGGTGTTCTAGCTACTAAAATGAAGCAAGAAAATGACATAAAAGGCATACAGATTGGAAAGGAAGAGATAACCTTTTTTCCTTTTGCAGATGACATGATTATATACATATAAAATTACGAAGAATCTACAAAACACACCTAGAACTAATAAATCAGTTCAGCAATGTCATAGTATACGAGATTCATACACACAAAAAAATCAATCCCATTTCTATATCCTACAACAAACGTGGAAACCAAAATAAAAAGCACAATACCATTTGCAATCACTCTAAAGAAAACAAAATAGATACACACTTAACAAAACATATGTAAGATCTGTATGCTGAAAATTACAAATGCTGATGAAAGAAATCAATCAATAAATGGGTCCCTGGCCGGTGTGGCTCAGTTGGTTGGAGCATTGTCCCATACAACGAAAGGTGGCAGGTTCAATTCCCGGTCAGGGCACATACCTAGGTTGCAGGTTTGATCCCTAGTTGGGCCTGTATGGGAGGCACCGTACAATGTTTCTCTCTCACATCAATGTTTCTCTCTCTCTTTCCCTTCCTGTCTCTAAAATCAATTTTTTAAAAAGTTAAAAAAAATGAAATACATGGAAAGACATATAGTATTGATGAACTAGAAGACTCAACAGAGTAAAGATGACAATTTTCCACAAATTAATCTATCAGTTTAATAGAATTCCTATCAGAATCCCAGCGAGGTTTTCTGTACACATGGACAAGCTTGTTCTAAATTTTATATGGAAAGGCATAAGCCCTAGAACAGCTAGGACAACCTGACAAAGGAAGATAAAGTGGGAGGAGTCACGATCACATACTAAGGCTTACTATATAGCTACAGTAATCAAGACCGTGTGGTATTGACAGAGGGATAGACACATGGATCAGTGGAACAGAAAACAACACCCAGAAATAGACTCACACAAATACTCCCAATTGATTTTGGCAAAGGTCCCGAAGTAATTCGGTAAAGAAAGCATACCTTTTTTAACAAATGGTACTGGAGTAATTGGACATCCATAGGCAAGCAAAAAAAAAAAAAAAAAGAATTTTGACTAAAACCTTATACAAAATTTAACTCAAAATGGGCTATAGACTTAAATGTAAAATGTAAATCTATAAAATGTTTAGAAAATAAGAATATAGGGGGAATTATCAGTATGTAAGGAAGGATAGGCGGAAATTTCTCAGACTTCACACCAAAAGCATGAAAAAAGGGAGGGGGGGGTGAGAAAAAATTGGTAAATTGAACCTCATCAAAATTTAAAGCATTTGCTCTGCAAAAGCTCGTATAAAGAGGCTGAAAAGGCAAGTTACAGACTGAGAGAAAATTTTTGTATACAACATCTCCAATAAGACTACTATTTAGAATATGTAACAAACTCTCAAACTCAGCATGGAAAACACAAACAACCCAATTATAAAATGTGCAAATGATATGTAGAGACATCTCACTGAAGAGGACATACAGATAGCAAATAAGTACATGAAAATATATTCATCATTAGCTATCAAGGGAATATGAATTAAAGGTACAACGAGATACCACTACACACCTATCAGAGCCGCTAAAATAAGAAACAGCGACAACACAGAATGCTGGTGAAGACGTGGAGAATCCAGATCACGCATACGTTGCTGGTGTGAATGTAAATGGCACAGCCACTTGGCAAAAGAGTTTGGCAATTTTTTATAAAACTAAACATGCAACTACCATATAACCCAGCAGTAGCGCTTTTGGGTATTTATCCCAGAGAAATGAACATGTATGCTCACACAAAGCTTGTACATGTAATGAACATGTATGTTCACACAAAACCTGTATGTGAATGTTCCTAGCATCTTTACTCCTAATAGCAAACAAATGGAAACAGCCCAGATGCCTTCAGTGGGGAAATGGTTAATTAAACTGTGTTACATACATATTGTGGAATAGTAGTAAAAAGTAAAAAGGGAAAAAAGATCAATACACACAACTTGGGTGAATTTTCAGGTAATTCATGCTGCAAGTCCAAAAAGGTGAATAATACACGATTTCATTTATATAGCATTATATGAAGAGTAGGGTGACAGAGCAGCGAGTCCAAACTACAACATGGAATTAGTGGGCTCCAAGTAAAATATTTTCAAAGGATGCAGATGTATATCAAGTAAAAGAGAATGAAAGCCTGCAAAACATTAGGCCCAGGATGAAGGTTATAATTTTTTTCAACTATAAAAAAAGAAAGGCAATAAAAATGCCAGCAAAAAAATACAACTCATGGCTAAACACAAAACAAACCAAAATATGGCATGGTTTTGATTTATTGGTAGAAGAAAAGAAAGGAAACATCACCGGTGACTTTGATTTTGTCTAGAGTCAGTGATTTTGATAATAGGAACATTGAGATTTAAATGACAGAGAGAGCTGTGATGTCATTGGAACTGTAGACAATGAAATGTAACTCTAGCATGCTCTTTGACTTCACAGATGAGCAATATTTATAGTTATAATTGTTAAAAACAAACAAATGAACAAAATCAAGCCAAGACAATAGGCCAAAAGTGGAATTGCTATGCTAAGCCCCATGTCACCAAACCTAGACTTAAACTTAATCACAGTTTTAAAAAGACTTTCTACCTATGAAAGTCTTTCATTTTGTACAGTTCTTCCCAGCTCTTTTCTGTCTGCTAGAGTGGGTGCTGCCTGATTCAATTCAATTTTTGTTCAAATAAACTTAAAAAATGTTAAGTATGTCTCAGTTTATCTTTTAACACAACCATGCAAAGGTTTTTAGTGGCGGTAAACTTTTGTAATCAATCTGTAATCAAAACATTCAATTTAAACAATTGAATGTTTAAAATAGATTGGGAAGTGGGAAGGTGTGGTGTGTGTGAGAGAGGGTGGGATAGATGAACTTGAAATTCTTATTTTACAAATTGGGGGTTTAATTTATAATTTCAAAAATGTATGGAACACAAAATCAGGGGAGACATATTTCATTAGCAGTTTTAAAGGTAACTTAGAAGCCCTAAAAATAGTGGTATAATAATTAAAAATTAAGAGAAGGGGAAGAGGGTATGGGGTGATATTAGCACGCTTTTCAATAATACCAGGAAGTTCAACTAAAATGATAATATCTGTACATCAAAAATTAGCCCTAAAACAAATTATTCAGGTCCACGATTTACTCACAAAAGAACTAGAAACAAAAATCATTAAATGTGATTGCCCCTGGAGAGTGGAGCGGGAAGTTGCGAGGTGACAGACTCAGTGCATTTTATAAGCCAGTCTATTCTATTTGATTTTCTGCTACATGCATACATTACATTGATCAAGGAAAAAAAAAATTATACAAGATTCACTAGCTGTAACCTCATGGGAGGCCTTGGCCCAGTATCACTCTGCAGGGAGACGTAAAGTCACACAAAAGGTGCACACTTAGGAAACATCTGCCACTGCGCGAAACTGTTGAGGACTGAACAATAAAAGCCACAAATGAGAATCGCAACCCAAACACCACATGTAGGAACATCTGTGTTAATTCTGACAAATTCTGCCGGTCACGGCCTGACCTCATCCATCACCGGCAAACACCTAACGCCATCAGGGAGAGAACAGCCTTGCCTCGGAGGCGTTAATTCCATCCGATCCATACAGGCCCAGGCGACTGGGCAGCTGGGGTAATTCCAGCGCGACCGGTGACAATGCTGGAGCCGTGTCCGTAAGGACAGCTTATTCTGTCTGTGCGCTCTCCCCGCTCACAGAGACGCTTAAACGATTTCTGCTCTGATCTGTATGCATGTTGAACTAGATTTCTAGAACCTATTCATGCGATGGCAGTCAGCCTGTTAAGTCCACACCTCTGGCCACAGTTGCAGCTTTTCCCTGCCATGGTCCCCTTCCACTGCCTCTTTCTGTGAAGAGCTGAGAGCCTGCAGGCCCTCAGATCCTGGCGGCCCCTTGATGGCCCGGTTCCCCAGGGGGTCCTCAGAGCGACGGGGCCTCTGGGAGCGGAGCGGGCCTGGACTGTGGGCCCGCTGCGCCGCAGGCTCCGCAGCCCGAGCAGCACGGTAGGTGGAGCTCGGGAGCCGCCTTGCACTTCGCCTTTGCAGGGACGCGCTGCTGCTTTTAAGCCCGGGCGACTCCACTGACCCTTTCAGCGCAGAGAGCTCCCTCGGAGCAGCGCGCAGATGTGAATAGTTATGAGGAGGGAGCAATTCTCCGGGGAGGGCTCCTGGCCCATCCTGTCAGAAGACGACGGGCAGAGGCTCCCTTGGAAGCTGCTCTTGGGAGGATTTGGGGGTCATTCGCTGGAAACTACACAAGTGACAACGGGTTTCTGACAGCGTTTACCACCCCCCTCTCTCAGGAACAGAAGTTTAGCCTGTGTTTTTACTAATCTGCCAAGTTACAGATCTGCAAGGTCTGTGTCTTTAGGGGGCCTTTTGTTTTAAGTGCAAGGAGCTCTGGAGCCACATTGCTCAGGCTTACTTCTGGCTCAGCCACGTAGGCACCGGGCAACCTTGCACAGGCGAGTTAGCCTCTCTGTGCACCAGTTGCCACATTTGTTAAGTGGGGACAAAGGTAACAATACCCCCCTTAGGGGATTACTGCAAGTGCAGGGGGCAACCTGGGCGCTCGTGTAAACACTCAATAATTAATAGCAAGTATTATTATTTCCCACAAAGTTTATATTAGGGGCTCTAGAAGGTGTGGCAAGAACGTGTTGGACCCCAGCCTGGTGGCTCAGTTGGTTGAAGCCTCCCCGCTGACACCAAAAGGTGGCGGGTTTGATTCCTGGTCAGAGCACGTACCTAGGTTGTGGGTTTGATCGCAGTTGGGTCGCCTACTGGAGGCAACCCATTGATGTTTCTCTCTCACATGGATGTTTGTCTTCCCCTCTCTCCCCCCTTCCTCTCTCTCTGAAATCAATAAAAGCACATCCTTGGATGGGTATGAAAACAATGAACATATTGAGATCGCAAGTTGCAACTGGGGACTTTGAAGTGGGAGAACGGCGAGGAAATATGTTTCAATATAAAACCCTTGAGTTGTGCTTCTCTCTACTTTTGTGTATGTGATGCTCTCCACTTTCCACCGTCAGCCATCTGCATTGCCCCAGGGAGAATCAGGGGCAGGGATATGAAGAAGAGCAGAGAGGTTACTGTTCCACCTTGGACTGCCAAGGTGAGCTTGCAATGCCAGCCTCAGACACCTACTTGGACAGCCAAACCTTTCATTGGCAAGAACTGATTTTGTGGAGAGAGAGAGAGAGAGAGAGAAAGGAAGGCTTTTATGAATGCAAGCATAAGGCTCTGAAGGAGGCAAGGAATCAGGTTTGTGCAGGAACAACAGATCACAAGAGAAGACTGAGGGACTCAAACAGTGACCTCCCAGCAAGACTGGACAAGGTTAAGGTGACCATGTAACTCAATGTCCAAACAGGTCACTGCTGAGAGTGAAAAGAGTACTAGTATTCATTTTCCAGGCACCAAATGAGTAAGCTAGAACATGACTCAGGCAAATGGGCATGTGGCCACCTAGGCAGGGTGCCCTGGGGAGAGAAAGGGGAAGAGGAGCTGCAGACTGGGGAGGAGCAGAAACCTGGTACCACACGGAGGAAAGCAGGATCAGAGGAAGAGGCCAGCACTATCTCTTGCCAGGACCAGAGAGCTGTGGGGGGCCAGCTAGGGCTGGCGGCCCATCCATCAGTTCAAGAGTAAACCCCACTCCTCACCTGCCTGATGAGCCATGTGGCTCTCTGGGGAGAGCCTTCCACCTGTATCCACCGGCATATTATCTATCGCCTGTGCATCATCCAGCCAAAGGGAGGTCCACTCCTCCCATAGACTTTTCTGAGCCATACTCAAACTTCTCTACATGGGCACTTTCTCCCCCCCGCCAATGGCCCAGGATAGTCAGAAGCCTCCAGGAGCTGAGAGAGATGCATGGGGGAGTCCCCAGCGTCCATGGGTGGGTAGAATTAGACAATGTTGGAACCCACCTCTTGTCGCAGCAGATTCTAGCTGATTTTTGTTTGCAATGGGAAACAGCATCTGGAAAGATGATGGTGGGAAGTGGGAAGATACCACCTTGAAGACTGAGATGCTTTGAGATCTACCAGAAAAATCTTAATGCCAGCTTTCCCCAGCCCCAAAGAGGAACATAGCTTGTCTTAAGAATACGTTTATCTTGCAGAACTAAAGTAGACAAAAGAAAACAGACACTTGAAAATAATAACAGATGAACTGTCAGTTTGCAGGTAAGGACTTTACTGTATTTAATTTTCTTATATAATTTACCCCGTCCCTTGTAATTTCCAAGAACATGAGCATAAAAGTCACATGTTGGCCTTTTTACTTTTTACAACATTGTAGGAATTGTATTTGACCTAAAGGGTATTTCTTACTGGCTCTACACTCTTCATAGTCACAATCACCCAGTCTTGTAACTACCATGAACCTTTTGGAAAACATTTCTTACGATGAATTATGTATTTATATGTAAAATATCAGCAAACATTCTTTTGGCCATATATTTTGGGTGTTTTCAAACCAGATTATAGTAAGACAATGTATTTTATTCAGCAAATTTGTTTTAATCTAATTATGTAGGTGAATAAAAATCACTGCATGCTGGTGCATCTAATGTAAGTTATCAATTATTCACACCACATTTACTTTTAATATTCATGCAGATTCCCTTTGACATAACCTACTGTGTCACAGTTAATCCAATAAAGATAAAATATAGCTCAGCAAAACACCAGTCGGTTCCAGCTTTCTGGTAATTATTAAAGACCTTTTCACACTGGTTCCTTCAATCAGTGTATTTCCCCTTGGATAGGATGGTGCTCCTCTTTGAAGCTTACAGTCCTCCCAATGGATTCAGAGGAACACTCAGGTTCCTTTTCAGTCTCTGGGTCTCAGAGGTAGTTCAAAGAGCACAACAAGGCTTCATAGGTTTATCCTCAAAGGCTGACAACGTCTGTTTGATGTACAGGGACTTAAAAAGTCATCTCTGGCAAAGCATGTGTTTGCTACCAGTCTATCGAATCAGCCATTTATCAACTTATCTGTATTCACCCAGTGCACCTGCTAACAACTCAAAGGAGAACACACACTGTCTCCTGCTGGACAGACTATTGATTTGATTCCCTCCTCTAATTTTATATTGTTTTGCTGCCCTGTGGATGAAGCAACAACTTTACTGGATGAAGTGAACATGGAACCCGTGAACTGATAGTTTTTGGTTGTTGTGTTTAAGAGCCTAGAGGGCAATAGACTCTTCACGGGTTGAGGACAGCTGGGCTGGCTGGGTGGCCTTCCTGTCCCAGCATGCCTTCCTTTTCACTTTTATCTACATTGCAGGCATTTCATTGTGTAGACCCTGCTAGGAAGTTGCACGGAGATCACTAGAACTCCCAAACTCATCATCAAAAGCTGAAAATATCCAACGTCTACCAGGGCATGAAAATGGAACCCTGGATTACAGATAGGGATACACCAACTCCTTCTCAGCCTAACCATCTCACCTGAACCATCTCCATGCTCCAAGGAATGTTTCCTTTACTCTTTGCAATCCTGAGCAAGTGATTCCAGCTGAGACTTTTTCCTTTCCACTTGCCTGTATTAAAACAAAACAAAGCTACTTCACTGCATCATGAAAGTTATTATCATTTATGAATGTCTTTCTCATCAATTGAATCTCTGGTGTGGTCATATAATTTAATTAACATTATAGGTAATGCTCCTACTATATAAAACATTATTTTAATGGATTCATATAGAAAAAGACAAAGACAAGGTCAATATTTTTTTTCTGTGCAGTATTATGTATTTTAAATAGAGCAGTTGCTATTTTGAGATGGCAATAACTGCAGAATAAGTTGAACATGAGGCGAATGTAAGAGAGATTATTGTTTGTTCCTGATTTCCTTTCTACTTTACAACAAATCAATCTCTCCCCCTCTCTCTCTTAGTATGCCCTGTGGATGGTGAAATTCACCAAGATTCTATCTGCAGTATGCTTTTCTTCTTGCTTTGTACACATTCCCTAGGTGATCGGATTCAATCATGGCTCCAATTATCATCTATATGCAGAAAACTCTCCCAAATCTATTTCCAGCATTTATTTCTCTGCTGAGCACCAGCCCCTATGTCTCCCTGATAAATATTTACATTTAGATATGTTGTGAGCAACTTAATCTCAACATACTCAGTCCTCAACTCATAACTTCTCTTGAATTCTTTGTTAGTAGCATTGTTAGATACCATGTCCCTCATCATTGGAGTCAACACTCCAGATATAATTAGTCTCCATGCAGCATCCATTAAATTTTTTATATCTACACCACCACTGTCACAGGCCCATCTCAGGGCCCTGCCATACTTAGTCCTGACCACTTCAATAAAATCCAGATTCACCACCCATCTTCTCTATAATTGCTAGTATATTTGTTTAAAACACAGTTTAACTTTGAAACTCATCTATTTTGTTTCTACCCAACATCTTTATTGAGAAGCAATAAAAAAGCTAATTGCTTGCTTAAATTGTTTTACTGCTTCCTATTTGCCTTCAGGATAAAGTTCAAAAGTACCTAGCAAAGCATAGCAAACTGACCATAGCCAATTAATCCTTACAGTGAATCCTAGGCTCTTCACAGTGAGCATTTGGTAGTTTCATTGGTTAGAGGCAGATGGAGGCCATCCTTTCAACCTCCCTACCAGGTGGCACATAATAGTGTAGGGATAGAGAACTAGACCAGTGGAACAAGTAGTCCAAACACAAAGTCACATGTACATGCCCACTGACTGACTCGACACTGGAGCAGTGGAGAAAGGATACTTTATCAATAAATAGTGCTGGGTCAGTTGAATAAAAGAATGATTCTCCTTCACTCAGTCATACCATACCCTGAATCAGTTGAAGAAGGTCACAGATTTAAATATAAAACATAGAACAATGAAACTTCTAGAAGAGAGATTTCAAGTGTGAGGAGGATTTGCTGTGTTGTTGCTCTGAAGTGTAGGAGTTCATGTGCAAGGACTAAGGAAAGACCTCGAGGAGCTAAAGGCAGCTTCCAGTCAACAGCCAGCAAGGAAACAAGGTCCTTAGTCCTATATAACCAGCCAACTTCTCCGACTACCAGAGTGAGCCAGGAAGGAACTTCTGTCCCAGAGCCTCTGGATAAGATTCCAGGCCAGCCGACACTTTGATTTCAGCTTTGTGAGTCCGGGAGGAGAGGAACTAATTCAATCCTCTCATATTTCTGACCTACAGAACTGGGAGATTAAAAAAAATCTCTATTAAGTCGCTAAATTTGTAGTAATTTTAATAGAAAGCTAATCTACTTATTAAGAAGAAAATGGAGAGGTGATAAAAAATAAAATAAAATAAAGAAGAAAATGAATAAATAATCATGATTAATCCTTACAATGGATTATGACAGATCAGGAGTCAGTAAACTATGACCTCATAGGTCAAATTTGAGTCTGGTTGTTTTTGTAACTAAAGTTGAATTGAAGCAGAGCCCGGTCTATTTGTTTATGACTTGTCTGGGGCTGTTGTCACGTTACAGCAGCAGAGCTGAGTAGCTGCGACAGAGCCTTACAGCAGCCAAAGCTGAAAATGTTTACTATCTGGCTCTTTAAAGAAAAACTTTGTTGACCCCCTGATGTAGAGGAATGAAAAACAACAAACTACATACATCATGTAGATGAAGATCACAGACATACAGTGACTGAAACCAGAATCAAAAGAGTACTTACTGCACAACCTTGTTTACACAGAATTGATAACAAACTGCTCTCTGCTTCCAGGAGTCAGGATGGTGGTCCTTCGGGAAGGGGGAGGGGAGAAGTAGTGATCTAGACCTGGGAGTGAGGTGGCTTCTGGGATGCTGGCAATATTTTCTTTGTTGGTCTGGTTGGTGGTTAAATGGCTTTGTGATAAAACCATGAAGAATGATTTGCTCACTTTTAATGTATGATATTTTCTACAAAAAAGTTTTTAAAATAGTATGATATCCAGATATTTTAAAAATATATATACTTTTGAGGTCCTCAGTAACATTGAACTGAAACTCAAACTATCTTGTATTCAGAATGTCCTCTAATGACCATGTAAGGACTTCCACTTGTCTCTGATGTCTTGCTACTTGTCTTGAACCAGCAGCATTGACATCACCTATGAGCTTATTAGAAATGCAGAACCTCAATCCCACCCTTGACCTGCAGAGTCAGAAACCATGTTTTAGTAAGCTCCCAGGAAAGTCCCTTACACATGAAGTTTGAGAAGTACTGCTCCTATGGATTTGCTATTTCACTGCTGCTTATCCTTCACAAACCATATATTCCTAAATGGTCATAAATGCAGTTCTTGGCAGCCCACACTCCCCAAACTTTCCCCACGGACCTGGGCCAGGACGGTTCTGGAAGCAAACATACTCGCCCATGCCTCTTGGGCTCAATAAAGCTCTCTGGTTTCTGCAGTACTCTGTCAGACTTCAGAAGATACTAGGGCCTATATTTCCCTAATTTGCATTTGGATAGGTAAATGGACCCCAGATTTATCTTTTTTATAATAATAAAGAGAACAAATGTGAGAAGTTTATCGGTAATAAATATACCAGCTTCTTTCTCTGTCACCTTATATTTCAGACCTCAGGGGGAATATAAACATATCTGCGGATTATTTTTATAATCTCACAGGGTCAGTTTTTCATCTTTGGAGAGTCGACTGGAATGAGAAAAGTTGTCCCTGGGAGAATAAGACCTCCATCATGTAGTAGATAAAGCCATCTTTTCTGCTCTAGCAAACCAAAGAAAGGTCATATATCAAAAAACCAGATGTAGGAAAAATAATACCATACTGCTCCATTAGAAGGATGAAGGAATGACCCTTGTCAGATAATAGTTCTTGCGTAAATGACTCAGAATCACGCATGGATTACAGAATTGTACACTTGAAACCTACATAATTTTATTAACCAATTTCACCCCAATAAATTCAATAAAAGTGGTATGAACTACTTAGTGTCAGCTTGCTAATGGGTGTTTGTTTATAAAGTGCTTGAGCCACTTTCGCTGAGGTACGTTTCTTTAATAATTGTTTGTGTACATGACAGAGTTTTGTCTGCAACTTGGTTTGTCTTACACCTACCTGCAGCCTTTTAGCAGCTGCCATTTATCAAAATCAAATAACTAAGAATTGTTCATGATCAACTTGCTAACATCAGTTTTCAATAATTTTTAAAAACTTTATATGTGTTTTTCATTTTTATTGGTGTTCTTTTATCAGTCTGATATCTATGGGGGAAAAATAAAAATACTCAGACATTGGCGCTGGGGGCCATGAGTGACATACACTTTTGGCAATTCCCTAGGTGACAATAGCTATCATTCCCCAATTTGGTTTTCTGATGCATTTCTGCCTACTTAGGCCTATCCCATTAGTCTCCATCTGTGGGGATATGAAGATTAACCTTGCTCAGTGTTATGTTGAAGATTTGAATTGGAGATCAATTTCCTTTAGGGAAGAGACTATCAATCATTGTCAACTTTTTATTTATTCAACACCCACTGTATGCACAGTATTGTTCTAAGTCCTTGGAGAATTACCAAAATTGTGTATGTATTATAGACAATGATCTCCAGAACTCATGATCTACAGGGGCACCGATGATAAAAGGGTGTATTTAATTTAGTTACCTGAGAATAACCTTTAGTGACAGCTATCTATAGATTCCCTGCTGAGTGTTCTGACTTGTGGAAGATCCCATGTTCTTTAAAATTCTCTCTCTCTTTTCATCTCTTTTATTCTCTATTCTTTCCTTTCTCTCTCCCTCCACCTTTTCCATCCTTCCTTCATTTCCTACCTTTCACCCTCTCTCACTCATTTCCCCTCCTCGGCCCTCCCTCCCCCTCCCCCTCCTTCCTTCCCTCCCTCCCTCCCTCCCTCCCTCCCTCCCTCCCTCCCTCCCTCCCTCCCTCCCTTCCTTCCTTCCTTCCTTCCTTCCTTCCTTCCTTCCTTCCTTCCTTCCTTCCTTCCTTCCTTCCTTCTTTTGCCTGAACAATTTATTTGAGTATTTCTCCTAGGAGAGTGAAGCTTTCAATCTATTGTTTTGTTCTCTTTGTCTCCACATCATAAAGTTTAAACAGCTTCCCTTAAAAACAAGTGACAAGTGTTCTGTCATCTCCCAGAATATGACTGTGGGATACTGGGTTTTGAGTACTTCCTCTTTAAGGCCATGCTAAGGACAACTGGCCCCCTGTTTTCACTGAGCCTTGGTGAATTTCCTAAGCCTAGGTGCATCTGAACCCTGCTGCTCACAGAAGCTCCTTGCCCTCATCTTGCTACTTTAGACCCAGGTATTTGGGAGTTTGACTCTTGGTTCTACCACATTCTGACTGTGCACTGGGTGAGGCACCTAAATTCTCTCAACCCCAATTTCTTCCACTACAAAGTAGGAGACATAATGTCTAAAAAATAACATAAACAGCATTCTCACCAACTTTGGTTGTTGTCATCACTTCTGCTTTATTTTTACCTTAATTCTTGGTTTCTGATCCTTTGGACCCTGGGCCCTCTACTGTACTGCACTGGGGAGACCTACCTATGTTCACCCACTAGGTATCAGATACAGGTGTGTCTCCTGACTTCATCATCACTGTCTCCATCAGACATCTCAACTCCATACCCCTACCACACACACACACACACACACACACACACACACACACACACACCCCACTACCATGATCACAGGGGCTTCTGGCTCTTTCCCAAATCTGTACCTGAATATTGGGGTTGTGTATGCAGGAGAATTCATTTTAACTTGAAAAATAAATAATTCTTCCTTTATTTTATCTTAATAGAATAGTTATAAATTTATGTAATCCCCCTCCCAGGATATATTTAAGCTCTGGAATGATACCTATCTATCTGGGAAGATTTAGAAATACTAGTCCTCAAAGTGCTTAAGAATTTATGGCTTGAAGTCAGAAAGACTGGCTACAAATCCTAGCTTTGCTACTTGGTAGCTGTGTGAATTTGGGCGTTTCAATAGTTTAAGAACTTAGTTCCAACCCCATCTATTTATCTAAAGAAGGCAGATTTCCTGCAGTGGAAGGAGCCTGGTCTGGGACAGCAGAGACAGTTTCAAATCTTGCCTCTACCATTTATGGAATGAACAACTTTTAGAAAAATCTCTGAGCTTCTGTTTCTCATACATACAATGGGATAGTTATGCACAGTAAAGGATCATGGTAAAGATAAAATGAGGTAAGCTCTTTTTCATGCCATTTTGGTGGTGATCAGCTGCTTTAGGATGAAGTTGAACATCTCCTTCCCAGCCACTGGCTGCCAGAAACTCAATGAAGTGGATGATGAATGTAAACTTCATTCCTTTATGGGAAGGATATGGGCACAGAAGTTGCTTTGGATGTTCTGGGTGAAGAGTGGAAAGATTGTGGGCTTCAGATCAGTGATGGGAATGACAAACAGTTTCCCCATGAAATGGGCTGCCTTGACCCATCGCTGTGTCTGCCTGCCACTGGGTAGGGGCCATTCTTGTTATAGACCAAAGAGAACCAGAAAAAGAAAGTGGGAATCTGTTCAAGGTGGCATTGTAGATGTCCATCTGAGTGTTTTCAACTTGATTATTATAGAAAAAAGAAAAAAAAGAAAAGAAAAGAAAAGAGAAGAGAAGGATTTTCCTGACTGATAACTACTATGCCTTGTGGCCGGGGACCCTGAAGAGCTATCAGAATCTGCAAGTTTTCAGTCTCTCTAGGGAAGATAATGCCCCTGAACAAAGAAGGCAAGAAACCCAGGATCAAAGTGCTCAAGGTTCAGTGTTTTGTCACCCACATGTCCTTCAACACAAATGTCAATGTATTGCTCTGAAGAAACAGCGTATTAAGAAAAATAAGGACAAGACTGCAGATTGTGATAACCTTTTGGCCAAGAGAAGAAAGCAGGCCAAAGAAAAATGCCAGAAAGAGAGCCAAGAGACAGAGGCTGTCTTTCTGAGAACTTCTACCTCTAAGTCTCAGTCCAGTCAAAATACGATTTTCTAAGGGTAAAACATAAATAAGATCAGACATTTAAAAAGATTAAATGAGAAAAGAATTTATGAATAAATTTAATTACAGAAGTCTTGGAAATGTTATTTCCAGCTCCAGGAAGGGTACCTTTACATAGGATTCTAATCAGTGTTCGAATGGGTCAAAGAAGGAAAGGGTACAATCCCTTTCTTCAACTTGCTTTTCATGGTACTTCTGGCTTTCCTGGGTCTCTCTTATATATTGCTCCCTCCACCCTCTTTTCTCTCTCTTTTCTGGGGCAGCTACCCAGCCCCAATCAGTAAACAACAATAATAATATCAACTGTCTTTAAATCTCTCAACTCTTGCTCCAGGGTATGCCTTCCTGTCTGCAATTTTGTTTCCAAGTTCTGAGGTCTTTTCTCTGAGGTTGTCTGTGAGAGATACCACTCCTAGAGCTGGCATTCATGGTGAATGAAGCGTTGGGGAGCAGAACATGTCTGAAAGCCCACTCATTACCACAGCTGGCCCCAAAGACAGGCTGCTTTCAATGGTTAGGCAGCTGTTTGGATATGGTTCTTTTGACAGGACTGCCAATGGATTGAGGAAGCTGTGTGGAAAGGGAAGAGCTCTGAAAAGATCTCTATCTGTGTTTCTATACAAGACGGGCTCCCAACCAGTCCTAGAGTAGGATGCCTTCAGCATCACCCTTAAGAGAACATCTCTACATGGAAATCTGGAGTATTGTGGCTCAGATTCCCTTCTGATTGTGAATAAAGAATGGAAAGAATAAATTTGATGTATAAAGCGAAAGTTGTAATTAAAAATTCTCCCCAAATATAAACATTGTCAAACACAGAGACTGCTTGAAGACCAATACTGGAAATAAGTTTTTCTTGGGAGTATATCTTCTCTCAACTTAGAATCTCAGAATGTTATAGCTGGACAGTCTAGATTGGGGGTCTAAACTCAAGCACCAGTAGGAGGCAAGCACATTGCCTAAAGAAGAGAAGTTGCTCGGTGGGAACTGTGACATTAGGAGACGGCAGTATCTAAAGGAGCAGATGCAACTTCATTTCTGGTGACTGTTGCCTTGATGCTCAGTGTTGTAAGATTCTCTAGTTTATTAGGAGAAACTGAATTTTAATGTAAAATTTTTTCAAATATTTGCAATTAATTAAACAAATAAACAAAACGCTATGTGGGCCCAGTGGCTGCTGTGTTGTAATGTAATTCTAGTTAAAAGACTTTTATCTTTTTGTGGAAACACGCTCAGCAATGAGAAGTGACAGTTTCACAGAAAGTTGTCAGCGACAATTATTTTAGATATACTGGCTAGTGAGGTTTATCTAGTCTAAAGTTTATTTATTAAGACCAAGTCCATGGTCGCTCAACTGCTAAAAATACACTGGTGGAACATAAAAGTGGTAGATCAAAAAATTAAACTAATTCTTTATTCCCCCTTAAGTACTTTTGCATATCACACCATTACCATGGCTTTGTGGGGAATGGAGTGTATTTAGCCACCCTTGTCTTTGAGCTTGAAATTGAGGACCGTTTGGCTAAGGGGATGTTAGTGGACATGACTCAAGCAGAGGCTTGAAAACAGCTATCATGGTTGGTCTGCTCTCTTCTGCCATCACCATGAGGAGAACATGACCCATAGATGCTAGTACCAGAAGAATGCCACACCTGAACCTAACTTGCAAACTAGAGCCAAGTCAAATGAGTTCAGACAAGATTAACTAAACCCCAGCCAGTCTCCTGATGTGTGAATATGAAATAATGTTACTTTTTATATATTGCTGGGATTCTTGTGTTTGTTCTTCATGTAGAGATCATTGAGGATTGTGCTCCCATCCAGCCTGGTGGAAATTTACATCCTTAGTTATACACAATCACTATTTCCTCCATACAAGATCTATCTATCTATCATCTATCTATCTATTTAAAGGAACCAAAGTTTTGTCAACCTGAAGATGCTTTTTTGGGATATTGATTTTAAGCTGTTTGTTAAGAAACAAGACTCAGAAAAAACTTCGACCTCCCCACTTCTTACCCAAGAGATTCAGGTAGAAAAGTCTGCTTTAGGAAAAGAAACTAGATTGATGATGTTCACCTTAGCCTAATTTGAATTAAGTACGGTACATAGGAGGGCTTCAGAAAGGAGCCTGTCAGATAGGTACCTCATGTGAGTGCCATTATTTCTGAGTCACCCAGCAAGAATTTGCTTCAACTACCTGTAAATCACCCATTCCCACTTCTGAACTCTAAGACTCCATTCTCACTCCCTTTTTACCCTTTGTCCATCTACTCAATGTTGCCTCACTGTCTTTGGAATTTTAATGCTTATGTGAATTTTCCATGCACATGTATTAAAATTTGACTTTTTTCCTGATAATGTCTGTTAATTTAATTATTGGCCCAATAGGAGGAACTTAGAAGGTGGGAGGAAAAGTATTAATTTTATTTAGCCCTGATACTATCAATCTATCTGCCTATCTATCTGCTATATATACCTAGTTTGCCAGGGCTACTACAACATAATACCACTGTCTGGGTGGTTTAAACAACAAAAAATAATTATACAGTATCACAGTTCTGGAGGCTAGAAGTCCAAGATCAAGGTGTTGGCAGGTCTGCTTTCTTTTAAGGCTTCTCTTCTTGGCTTGCACATGCCAAAGGCTTTATGGGTCTGTGAGCCACGGTGTCTCCCAATGCCACAGTGTCAGCCAGGAGGGATGTTTCATCAGAGGGTCTGTAGAAGAGCTGCATATTGGACTTCTCTGTTCTGTTGGTACTGGCTCATTTGTAACCACTGTGGGACCTAGAGGGCCTTGGAGTGAATTCTAACAGAGGGTCAGGATGAGTGTCCAGATACTATTATTAAGAACCTCAAGAAAAAGTTTTGCAATAAAGACATCCAGACCTGTCCCCCTTCTGCAGTTAACTGGACCAAGCCTTAGTCCAGTTAATTGGACCAAGCTGCATTTGTGGGCAGTTACTCCAACTTGTGAAGGCTTCAGGCAACTGGAAATAACTTATGAATTATAGCACCTTCTTTCTTTCCTGCTGTTGAGTTTTTTCAGTCACACTGTAAATAGTACCATTTTTTTATTTAACAAAAATGTTATTACGTCAAATTCATAACAATACAGGTGTTGTGGGTTGATTGTGTCCCCACCCCCCAAAAAAGATGTGTTGAAGTCTTAACACCTTGTACCTCAGAATACCACCTCATTTGAAAGTAGGGTCTTTACAGAGGTAATCAAGTAAAAACAAGGTCATTAGGATGGGCCCTAATTCAATGTGACTGGTGTCCTTATGAAAAATGGATATTTGTACACAGAGAAAGACCTGCAAAGGGGAAGACTAGTGAAGATACATATGGAGAAGATGACCACGTAACTGTAGTGACCTATGTACAAGTCAAGAAATACCAAGGATTGCTAGAGAACACCATCAGCTAGAAGACATAAGGAAAGATTCTGCCCTAGAGCCATCAGAGAGAAGGTGGCCCTGTGGACCCCTTGATTTGGGATTTTTAGCCTCTAAGATGGTGATACCGTAGATTTCCATTGTTTTAAGCCATTTCACTTTTGGTACTTTGTTACAGCAGCCCTGGAAAACTTATACAATAGGTAGGGTTAAAAATGAATCCAGATGACATTCTCCAAAATGTACCGAAAGGGAAAAAAAAAACAACTGGGAGAGGAAATTCTGAAACCGAATAGCTCTTTTGAAAGATTCTTTTTATAAATAAATGTAAGTACACATTTTCTTAAAATAAAAAGCTGAAGACCTCATTGCTTAAAGATGTCATATTTTCCAGCATGCAATGAATGGAATCTAACTTAGAGCTGTTTGTGGAAATGTGCTTTCCCCTTGAAATCATTAAAACATACATTGTTGCCCTTTATGTTAGTTTTATGATGCATGTCGGAATTCCAAATTAAATATTGTTTAGATGCTTATGCACTGAGATTTTTTTGTTTCTCAAGAAGACATAAGACTAAGTGGAAGAATATATTTTATACCAAAGCAGTGAATCCTTACTTATGGCCAAAATGTACTTTACGGTGGAATTTTATTATGATATCAAAATATTTTGATAGGCAAGAGACTGTGAATGCAGAGAGACATCTGTCTTCTAGAAACCCTATTAGCAAGCACATTTGCCGTGATGTTAGACACTACCTTTTTAAACATGCTCATCTCTTTTGTTTCGTTCTATGCTTCTGTGCCAGTGGACCTGGTAGCGCTAAATGCAAGGGACCCGGGAACCTTTTCATATTCCCCCTCCCGATAGCCCCAGATGAAAGTGCACAGGCTAACTTGGAGGAGCTCTTTCATCAGCTCCTGAAGTTTCTACAAAAGCGTGTGGCTGACCAGGAAACTGGGTCAGGCAATTGTTCTGCAATAAAGATGATCTTTTGAAGTGTCTCAGCAGCCGCCTGCCTTGAGCAGGAGTCCTGTGGATCATGCTCCTCACAAATTGAGCCTCGGGCCTCAGATATTTCTCCTGCTTTAATAAAAATAATAATAATAAAAAAACACTTTGCCCTTTTTTCCCCACCTGCCTTCAGGCTTTCTGATTGATGAACCTATTCACTTAAACAGAGTGTTAAAAATTGCTTTAAAATATACAACCACTGCCTGAAATATATTTGTAAAGGAAAGCTATCTCTTGAAACTCTGAAGCTAGTTCATAAAAAATATGGCCTTGTTGCCATAGGACACCCACCACTGATTTGGACAGAATCTCTAAGAGATGGTTTGATTGAGTTTTGAACAGGATTTGATCTTTCAAATCAGGGGTATTTTCCTGGTCTTGGGATTCCTAACCCCCCACCCTCAGCACCCAACAGAGGCATTTTCTCTCTTAATTCCCCAGTCAAGAAAGAATTAAGTTGTGGTTTTCTTGTGATATAAACTGACAAGATTAACATATTCAAAGTGGAATATGTATAACTCATCAGATCACATACCCTTTAACAGGGGCATGAATTATGAATGAATGAAAGAAGCTGTCATCAGCTATGTTACCTCGATATTAATAGCATGAACAGTCAATGTTGGATGTATCTGGGGCACATTTGCCATTAAACCCCTCCCTCTTGTCTTTCAAGAATGAGATAGAGACAAAAGACAGAGAGAGGGGAGCAGGGTGAGAGAGTGGCCTGGAGAGTTTGAGAGATAAAACTATTTATGGGGATAGCTTTTAACATCCAGTGTAATTCAAATAACTCGATTGTTAGAGTCCCCAGCTAATGCAGGTTCACTCAGATCATTCAACCTGAGCCAAGAGACATCATCACTAGATTAACCGTTGTTGTCTACAAGGGCCAGCAGCCTAAGGCCTATTGCCTCTTTTTGTTTGGCCTGAGAGCAAAAATGGTTTCTACATTTTTAAATAGTTGACAAAAAAACAAAGAAGAATATTATTTTGTGACATAAAAATTATATAAAATTTAAAATTCAGTGTCCATAAGTAAATTTTTATCAGAACACAGCCATGACTGTTTCTTTATTTAATATCTATGGATGTTTCTCATTACAGTAGCAGAGTTGAATAATTGTGACAGAGGCAGGATGGCCTATAAAGCCTAAAATATTTAATATTTGTCTCCCTTTGCAGAAAAAAAGCTCACTGACTTCCTGTGTATTCAAATACATGCACTCATATATTTGCACATATGTGTGTACACATAAATATAAATCTTTAGCTACCTATTAATCTACCTATCTATTAATCTATCTGCCTACCTACCTATTCATCTACCTATCTAAAAAATTTTTTTCCATACAAAAGCAAACCTTTCCTGGCAGAGTTTCTTTCTCCTAATCAAAGTAATATAGGCCCTGAAACATAGTAAGTGCACACACATTTCTTTCCTCTTATTCCACTTTCATAGTTAAAAACAACACTGGTCAGATACACAAGATGTTTTATTCTACTGTGCACTTACCTTGATAAAATTCAAAGTGCTTGCTATGTACTCTGGCAGGCAGGGCAGTAAATTCACCCAGTCTGGACCAGAGGTATTTGGCCTCCCTACACTATCAACTTCAAAGGTGATAGAAAAATGTTAGTAGTAAATATACTAAAGCCTTAACTGCCCATCTCGGGTGGCAGAATTCATTTCCTGTCACCTGTTGTTAAAAAGGGACTTAAATTCAGGCTTTCAGCTGGGAATTATTTAAGCTGTGTTTTAAATGGATGTTCAAGGAAGAGCTTAAAGATCATTACTTGCAGTGGGAGCATTTTGATCCTAGAATTGAAGACCCTTTCATTTAATTTTTATAAAGTGACTAATAGGAACTTGCAGGTAGCCAACTCAATTCAATTTGGCAAATGTGTCTCAGGTGGTGTGATGTGATAAAGAATATGACTGGTCTTTGTTCCTGGTTCCTGGCACAGAACTTCAAAACCTCTTGGAATTTTCATGATAGGAGTGTCCTTTGTTATTCATAACAAACCCTTTTCCACCATATCTGAGTTTATGTTAGCAAGGTGACTCCTAGTGGGCCCCTTGATGTTTCAAGGGAGGGGCTGGCCATGCCAGGAAGACCAAGCACATTACTGGAGGGTTGAAAATTTGCCCTCTCCAACCCCTCAAGCTCCAAGGGTACTGAGAGGGGAACTGGAGATTGAATTCAAATATGTGGCCAGTGATTCAGTCATGCCAACCTAGTGAAACTTCAATAATAACTGAGCAATGAGCCCAGCTGGCGTGGCTCAGCAGTTAAGCATTGACCTGTGATCCAGGAGATGGTGGTTCGATTCCCGGTCAGGGCACAAGCCTGGGTTTTGGGCTCAATCCCCAGCAGGTGGCATGCAGGAGGCAGCCAATCAATGACTCTCTCATCATTGATGCTTCTGTCTCTCTCTCCCTCTCCCTTCCTCTCTCTGAAATCAATAAAGATATATTTTTAAAAATAATAATAATAAAATAAATAAAAATAAATTAAAAAAACCTCTAAGCAATGAGACACAGAGAGCTTCTGGGTTGAATATATTGTGTAATTTGCTGGGAGGGTGGCATAACCTGAGTCTACAGGGCTGGAAGCTCTGCACTCCTCTTCCCCAAACCTTGCCCTGTTTATCTCTTGCATTTGGCTGTTCTTAAGCTGTGACCTTTATAATAAAATGTTAATTGTAAGTATAGTGCTTTCAGTGAGTATGGTAAGTCATTCCTGTAAATTATCAAACCTGAAGGGTATTGTGAGAACACTGGAATTGGTATCCAGCTGGGCAGATGTATAGGTAGGTAGCTTGGGGACACCAGAGACTTGTGGCTAACATCTGATGTGGGGGCAATCTGCTGGATCAGAGCCCCTGAACTGTGGGATTGTGCTAACTCTGGGTAGAAAATGTAAAGACGGACATCTGGTTGGTGTCACAGAATTGTTGCTGAACTGCAGATAGTGACCGTGGGCCAGGTTCAATGCTAGGTGCTGAGGATAGGAAAATGGGTAAGACAGTTCTCATTCTCAGTGCTCACAGCCTGGTTATGTGAATTTTTCACATTTTCAAAACAGGAACTTAGCATAAGAGGGTGAATTTCCTCTCTTCAGAAGGGAGTGAAAGGAGTAAAATATATGGGGGAACAAAAGCTCTTGATTTTAGTGTTCATGGATAAACACTTTGTGACCTGTGAGGCTGGGGCTCTACTCCTATGGCCATCCTGTAGTTTTATTTGTGCTAATTCTCATGTTATTGATTTTGTTTTCTTGGAATATTCTTCAGGTGTGTGTTCTTGGGGTAGTCTTCTCTGTGGGATTTGTAGTAGGTGAAATTATTTGATGCTAAGAAGAGAAAAGTTTTTTCCAAAGTGAGTGGACCCAGGAACCCTCACTGGGCTGCTATTCACGGAGGCTCAGTGAGCATCTGAAAATCATTTGTGAAGTGCAGTGCCCTTCATAATGAGAGGTAAGCCTTTGGGCGAAAAAGCAAACTGAGTGGGGTAGGTTTATAACCTTGAGTAAAGAGTGGACATCCAAGATGCACGGACTGGACTCTATCTAGATAAAGGCAACATTATTAATTCAGCTTCTAGTGTAGCATAGGTAGGGTTGCAGGGAGAAATAAAGGGAGCCAGGGAGGGGGAAGATGTTGGCTAGAGAACAAAAATGACCACAGCAACAACAAAGCTGCCAGGAAAGGCTGCCAAGGGGATTGTATCAGTACTATTCTAGCTGTTTTAAGCACTAAATAATTTAATACCAGGACTTAGGTACTTATGCAATTGTGGTTGGGCTGGAGAAAGTGGGCTCCAGACTAGGCTTCTCAGAAAGGGCTTTCAACACCATGTTACAGAAATAACATACCCAGGTAGCAGCTGCCTCAGCCATTATAAGAGAACCAAGGACTTGTCCTGGCCAGTGTGGCTCAATTGGTTGAGTGTTGTCCTGTCCCATGCACCAAGAGGTCACCTGTTTGATTACCCCTCAGGGAATATGCTTGGGTTGTGGGCTTGATCCCTAATATGGGGTGTGCAGAACGCAACCAATCGGTGGCTCTCATCGATGTTTTTCTCTCTCCTTTTCCCTTTCTCTCTCTCTAAAAATCAATAAAAACAAATATATTTTTAAAAAAGAGACAGCTAAGGACTTAGAACAACAATAACCCCAGTGATGGCTCTAGGACCACAGACCCCACCTTTAGTCGATGACTGAGGAAGGCCACCTGTGCCTGAGAGAGCTTTAGTCTAGCAGGCAAAATGGACCCTGCACAAGCCACTCCCTTTCTCTGCACCCTCTCCCCACGTACTTCAGTGCAAGTGATTAGAGAACCTAAGTCACATCTGCAACTGAGCTGTAAGAGCATTTGGGATGTGTAATTCATGACTTTATAACTTCTGAGTATAGATGGAAATTAGAGCAGCTATTGAACAAATGAACCAATCAACTAGTTTCCGTGGGATTGTGAAGGGGACTTCTTAGTCCTGCCATTATGTGCCTGTATTTGAGAAACTTGGTCATTTTTATGTTCCATGTAGTTTTGGACAGCTACTGTGACAGTGTGCAGAGAATGAGATTTCAGTCTACACCCGAGGTAGGGTTTTCAAGAGCCAGTGATTTTATTTTTTGGGGTTGGGGCTACATGTTGGTTGATGGCAGCGGAAACTATTTCTGCTGGATGGAAATTGTTGGAGCAGGGAAGAGGGGGAAAGAATTGAGGAATAGGTTTATAATGATCTCTTTCCATCTAAAGACTCTAATTCTAAAGCTATTCTTTGCTTTTATATCAGATGGATTTATATTGTTTAGAAGTAAAAGGCCACTTTCTCGTATTTACCTGTTATGAATGTGACCTATGCTTAGTGCACCACATCAAACTTCTAGCAGGTAAACATTTCTTTGAAGAATTTTAAAGAACCCTGGACATGTTTAACACAATAATTAGGTAATTGGTATATTTAAGCATGAACATCTTGTTCATTCATCAATCATAGCCATGATCTTTAATTTTCACTCATTGAACATTTATGAAGCACCTGTGTACTAAGCACACAGGAAAACAGAGACAAAAAATCAGTTACTGAACTCAAATTGTTCACAGTTTAGTGAGAAATATGACAATATGCCAAAACTGGGTAGTGTTACCGATCAGTGATTATTAGTTAACATTTATGGAAAACTTACAATGAATCAGTGCTGTGCAAAGTCCTTACTTATGTGTTATCATGGGATCTTTCAATAATCTTTGAGTATGGTACTACAGATGTCTATTTTGTAGATGAGGAAACTGAGGCACAGAGAGGTCAATAACTTACTCTAAGTCGACTTGATTATCAGGTGGATAATCAAGCATTCAAACCCTGCTGTAAGACTGCAGAACTGAGCTCTTGACCACAGACTGGGCTGCAGGCACTGGTGAGGACACTGGCCTATACTTTTCACTCAGTCTAAGGAAGACAATTAAGAGAATTGACTCAAAGCAAGGGGATACAAATTGACATTTTAGGTTGAGTTGAATAAAATTGGTCAGGTAAACAAGGGGGAGTCATTTTGGGGGCAAAAGGATCAATACAGTTGCAGGCCCACAAAGGTGAGAGGGTAAGACATGTTTTGGAACTTGCCAAGTAATTTTGCATGGTACAGAATGGGGGGTTGTATAAAAGATTGGTGAGAGGAAGGCTTGGTGGGTCTTGGAAAGGAATTTTAACTAAAATAGAAGACATGGACGGATTTTAAACATGAGAAATAAGATTCTCTAGAAAGAACTCTCTGGTAGTACCTTACATGTAGGGCACTGATCTTAGAGCAAGAACTCCCAAAACAAAAGTATAATCATTACCTGCTACACTCTGGCAAGGACTTAATACCTTATAGATTAAATGTTAATACAAAACACCCTGATTTAAAAACTCATTAAAGAACTCAATCTCCCATTGATGGCTTTCTAGCACTAATCAAAAACTGAGATTCAGGGAAATTGGAGAAGGGTAATCTAACAAGCAGACCTCTCCAGTCTCAGCCTTTACCCACCCTGTGTCCAGTCAAATTGGGCTGACTCTTATGATTTCTCTCTCATGTGTAGAAACTGAGGGTTGTTGATGAGATCTGGGATGGGGCACACTCTACACTTATTCTCACAACCTGTTGTATCCAAGTCGGCTAGTGGGCTAGCCATCTCCTCTACCATCTATAGATTGAAAGACACCCTCTTGCAGGAAATACTGATTCCAGATGGCTGCTAGGGCAGCTTCCTAAATGAACAGTTCGTTCTAGCTCTCCTTGTTTCACTTCTGTAGATAAACCAAATAAAGCACATGAAACTTGAATTTTAAAAAATGGAGGGGGAGGGTCTGCTGAAAGGCAGTGCTATACAGGGGTAACCTCTCGATTCACCAGTACACAATTTCAAGTATTGGCCTCAGCACTTAGTAACTGTGTGACCTTGTGTTAGATACTTAACCTCCCACTAAACCTCAGTTTCTTCATCTTAATGGGGTGAAAACAGCAACTCCTTCACAACATGTGGGAGAGTAAAAGATATGTTGGTAATTTCAAAGAGAAGTGTTCACTTTTTCAAAGAGTTTATACACTGAGGTTCTTGCCCTTTTGAAATTGACCTGTCCTCTGCCTACCTTCCTCTGCATCTCAAGGTGACAAGCTAATCTGATAATATGCTGACGTATGAGCGACCTTCTGTGCCATCTCTTCTTTTTATATGCAGTGAAATAGAAACCTGAATAAATTATGATAATGTCTTAATTCCAAGGAATGCCTCTAAATGTTGGTATCAGGCTTGTAGGCAACCATTTTTGAGCAAATCTTGACTTCACTACTTATATCCAGAGCAGACTTCTAGTCGCAGGTAAAATATCTGGGGCTTGGAAAAGTGGTGAGGTTTTGCTCTTTTTGATCAGCCTACAGAAGTACAATTTCAGAAACCATGCAGATCTATAGATGTAAAGTTCTTCCAGGTATTTTATGAATTCCCGGGAACTCAAACTGATAGAAGTGACTTACGAGGCAGTGATGAGTCACATGTCAGAATTATGATGCTGATGGTGGAAATCAGTCAGTAACTCTCTACTTTATGGGAACTTTATTACTTCAATCAACAATTGTCCTTTTTATTTTCAAGAAACAGAAAGAAATGAACAACAGTAAGATGCTATGGAAAGGGAGTGGATTGCAGATTGCAAAGTAAGTGGAAAACACTTAAATGCACAGAAGATGAGCGTAGGAAGGAATAATACCTCATGGACTTCAGGATGCTAATCTGGGTAAGGTTATTACAGAACATGATCTCATTAGCATGAAATGAAACACCCTCTCTAAAACCCAGGGCATGAGCCTTTTGATAGATTACATTCTGAGATCCTTCAAGGGAAGCCATTGACATCTGCATTGTTACCTGCATAGCAAACTGCATGGGGACTTTGAGACATGTGTAGGTGAGGGGAATGGGGATAAATCATTTCCTGAATTTTTTGAATTAAAAGATATAGAAGGAAAGACTTAGTAGATGACCAAGTCCATAATGCTGGGATTTCATGGTGAAATTTTGCATGATGACACACATTTGAAGGTTTTGGGGATTTTTTAATGGATTCTTTCTCAGACATATCTGAGTGGACCTAGGCATTTGCATTTTTTAACAAGCTCCTCAGTGAAATGGATTCTTTGGATCACATTCTGAGAAGCAGACTAAGATTTGTGGTGACTTTCCTGATGGTCAGCACTGCCTGCTGTCACATCACTGAACAGTGTGAAAATGTCTCTAAACTCTCCACACTTTTCCCTTTATCAACAGCTATGCCTTTCACAAGTACCTTCTGTTAGGTTGAAATTTGAATTGACTTTCCTCCAGCTTAAAAATTAAACTCAATTGTAATTTGATAATTACTTAAAATGTGTGACTGTAATAGAATGGACGTGAACATAGCTGATGACTTGGGAATAATAGAATTTCAGAGCTTAATTTAGCAAGAAAGGCATCAATGTCACTTTTGACTCCCACATTTGGTTTAACCCACGGTTTCCATGAGTGCTCACATATTATTTCTTACCCATTTTAATGACTTCAGTGCTTTCAGCTCTGAGAGGATATCTGAGATGGTCCCAACAAATAAGAAATGGAAGTCTGAAGAATAATTGATTTTTCCAGGTAATCCTCTTCATTGTCTAAAGCTATATGACTCTAGATTTGAATCCCTTGCTTTAAAATGTCCTCAGTGGAAGACCATAATTTTGGAAAGCTGGAAGTTGAAAAAGCAAAGAATTTGACAGTTTTCACACTGATTACCTTCAGGGTAAGAATAATGATATGAGCTGAGTAAAAAGAAATGTAATTGCATGGAACTCTTAAACTCAGTTTTCTATGAGCACTCAAAATATTGTCCTTATTTCAATGAGAAGTCCTTTTGCCTCAAAGTGATAAGAGTAGTATAATAAAAGCCAGCTTAATGAAATAACGGAAGGAAAACTTATTAATAAGACTCCTGGCCCAGGGCACTTGCAAAGGTATTTGACAGGGGGCAAAGGTGATGTTGCTGACAGGGTCATTGCCATTCAAAGCCTAGGGAAGAGACTTGAAGGTCAACAATTGCATCCACGCAGAATAAAAATGAGTATGACTATCTGGTACCTCAGAACTAAGTCATGAAATAGGGGAAACAAAAATTAAGCTATTAAAATGGCATAGATTTTTTTTAAAAGGTGTAAACAGAGCCTGTCTGCTCTGCCTCCTGCTGCTATAGGTCCTGCATCCATAGCTTAGGAGGGCAATTCGGAGCTGCTATGATGTAGGTCTTAAAAATTAAGTCCCTCCTCCAGACACACTGGTGAAGGTGGAAGAAGGGTAAAAGTTTTCATGGGTTTCTTCCAAACTCTTGACCTTGAAAATTATTGTCTCACATCAGGACTTTCTTTCTGGAACAAATGTTTAGATTTTTTTTTCTCTTAGGCTTCCTCCTATTACCAGGATCTTTCTGTTAGATTTTCCAGGTCTTCCCATGTTTCTCTCAAAAATTTAACCCAGAGTAACAGAGATTCCTAAAAACAGAAATGCCATAACAATGGGAATAAACACAGGTGAAAATATTCTAAAAGTTAGAATATTTTGAAGTCAGCATGACTCTCCTTGGGAGAGAACGTTTAATGGTGCAGGATGACTGCTTATTGGTGTCTTTTAGCAAACACTTAAGAATCACAAAATGAAAAATTGGAAAAATAGCCATTTCTGGCCTCTTCAACCCCAGGATTATATGATTACATGATACTATGATTCTACTAGGCAACAAATAGCCTGATCACATGGACATTTCTTTGTTTATAGATAATTAAAACTTTATCACTATCTCCCAGACTCTTATTGCTTTCACTAGTTTTTAAAAAATGACAAGAATTGCAATCATTATTTTAATTTTGACTCTATAATAGTCTATAGCAAATGACTTCATGGATAATCATTGGGATAGCCTCAAAGTTCTATAACCATCACCATTATTATTGGCATTGGGTTATCATGATGTAAGGTCATTAGATGTTCATCTGGAAATGTAACCATGTAGCAGGCCTGGAATATCAATATGTTTAGGCTATTCTTACATGAAGATCATGTATTTTTATGATATGTTCTTATAATATTTATTTAATTAAAAATAAGTGTGATAACATCACATGATCTTGCTTATATGTGGAATCTAAAGAACTTAATAAAATGATGGACAGAAATGATTCAGTGAAATGGAAGTTCGGATCAGACTGACGAATCTCAGAGGGATGAAAGGGGTGGGTTGGTGGAGGGGGAGTGATTAATCAAAGAACTTATATGCACATATGCATAACCCAAGGACACAATGGTGTTATGAGGGACTTGGAAGTGGGTGGGTTGGGTGGAATGGGTCAATGGGGAGAAAATATCTGTAATATTTCAAACAAAAATAAAATTTAAAAAAAGAAAAAAAAGTGTGATAATATCCATTGTTATAAGGTTGTTTATAATAATGGGCTTCTTTAGGGAGCATAAAAATGAACAAAAATTAGAAACCTAACTTATTTCAGTTAAAAATGATAAACTCAATCTTCATTAATCAGCCAACAGATATTAACATGGACCATGGAGAATATGTTGTATTATAATATATATCATGAGGAGCATAAAGATGTATATGACATGAGTGTGGTGTCAAGAACCGTGTAATTTAATTTAAAAAATATGATATTTAATATTATATAGCAAAGGATGCTAAGTGGAAAATGAGTGACTGACTACTGAAGCTGAGTTATTAACAAATGGACAAAGAGAGATTTTTGTTTTTTATCAAAGAAATATAAACATGTAAAAAAATACAGAAGGACTTAACAAACAAAGGAATAGTCACAGAAAGCACCCCAAGATCCACTCCCCAAAGTCAATTACTTTAAATCATTTCTATTTTTTTCTTTTTGATGTTAACAGTATATCCTAAATACACACACATGAGAGCGCGCATACACACACCTATGATTGATTTATTAACTTTAGACTCTTTATTACATCCTGTTACATAGATGACACTTTAGCTCACTTATGATATCACACCTCAGTAGTTAGTTAAAAAAACAAGTACAAGTTTTTAATATTGAAGTACTTTACATTGATTGATTGCTATCATTTCTATCATTCTATATATGTGGGCTTGTGGTCAATTTCCCAAAACATCCTTTCTATTGAAGCGTTACTGATGGACAAGAAAGGTAACCTCTTTGTTCTTGAATTTATTTACTCATTCACTCCATAGTCCTCACTCAGTGCCCATCATATGCCAGGAACCAGGCTAGGTATTAGGAATAAAGTCCAGACCAATGTTTCCCTTCACGGAGCTTATTTTCTGAACTGATGGCTTCTTTGTTTTTATCTATAGTTCAACTCCTGAGACAGGAATAGTCACAGAAAGGAATAGTCACAGAAAGCATCCCAAGATCCACTCCCCAAAGTCAATTACTTTAAGTCATTTCTATTTTTTTCTTTTGATGTTAACAGATAATTATAATTGTGCTGTGTGTTATGTAGAAGTGTAGGGTAACGTGCAAGTGTGGTAAAGGGGTACTTTCAAGTTACCCTGAAGGTCAGGCTTTTTACAGATGATTAAACCTTTATCACTTTCTCCTGGCATCTTACTGCTTTCACTGGTTTTAAGAAATGAGAAGAATTCCAATCATTATTTTAACTTTAACATTATCCCATACTGTACTCAGCCTCCCCCAGAACATTGCATTTAAACTGAGATGTGAAGGGTGAAGGGAAGGTGGGTAGGAGTAATAGGTGTGGGGAGGAAAGAAGATTCCAGACAGAAGGAACCATGATGAAGTGAGAAGTAACCTGGTGCAGCAGATGAACAGGAGGTGAATTTTAACCTGACGGAACTGAAAAATCAGAGACACACTTCACTCTTCAAGTGTTCTCCACTAGTCCTCAGTTCTAACTTCTTTAACATAGGACTTGTAAGTTAAAAAAAAAAAAAAGCCAGCTTTCTGCTCAGATAGGAAAGGAGGTGATGAATATTAAATACTTGTCAGACATCCATCTCAGCTCTTACAAATACTGTGAGGTTCATATCGTAGCTCCCCTTTTATGGATAGTCACACCCCTGCATTCACTTAACAAATGGGTCTTTTTCATTGTAGATTAATCCAAATATCTAATAAAATCATCTGACTTAGAGGCTAAGACAAAGCTGCTCTAAGAGTGTGTGCTGGAGCAGAAGCGATGACATGCCATTCAGAGCTGAGTGGAAGCTTGTCTAGGTCCTTCGTGTCCTTCTGCAGGTCCTACGTGGGCTCCAAGAGCTGCAAGAGAGCTGAGCGAGCATGAAAAGGACACTGTTAGGCGCCCTTCCTGCCTGGCCGTCCGCTCCCCCTCCCCACCCCAGCACTGTGGAAGCACAGATGAGAGAGGAGGCCTGCGGGTTGAGCGTGAGTACCAGCACAGCACTTGTAAGGGCTATTCCCCCCTTTAAGCATCAGTGAATCGAGAGCTAAGAGAAGGAGAGTGCAGGTCTGTAACCTTCCACTTTTTCTCTCTCCAAAAACTCTCTGTGGTGCCTTCTTCTCCCTCCTTCCTTCTGATTTCATATTTAATGTATGAAGAGGTAGAAAGAAGAGAAAAGGCTGTCAGCTCAGGATAAAAATGAGCTAGTTTTATTGGTCTACTTCCATTTTCTTTGGAAAATTCTGGCATTTTTTATTAGATCGAAGGCCCAGATGGAGAAAGGGGTACACACTAAGGAGCTGAAAAGATTGTGAGGGGTGAAGTTTATGGGCAAAATGGGGTCGTGTGGTTATAAGACCCATGGATATCATATCAAAACAAGGGCGTATGTTATATGTTTATGGCTAAAATGTTTAATTCCTTGATACTGCTTCACTAAATCCATATAACAACCTATGATCATTTAATCTTATTCAATAATTAATCACATTTATTCAGGCAAATTTCTTAAATTTTTATCTAGTATTAACTTAATGAAATAGAGTGGAAAGCAGTTTATTCATAATGTCTGGGAAATGCTTGATCTCCCCGTTAACGCTATTTCTGGAGTTTAGCTATCATAAGTCTAGAGCAACGCTGTCCAGTAATATAATGTAAGCGACATATGTAATTAAAAATTTTGTAGCCACATTTAAAATGTAAAAATAAGTAGATAAATTAACTTTAAGAACATGTTTTAATTCTTTCCATATAGCCAAACTGTTATAATTTCAACATGTATTCAAATGTAAAAAAATCATTGAGACATTTTTTTACCATCTTCAAAATCCAGTTTGTATTTTACTCTTAAAACACATCTCAAGTTGCATGCTAAATTTTCATCAAAATTCTTGATCTGTTTTTAGACTACATAAAATTTATTGTTGAAAAAGTAGTTTGTGTAGAAATAAGGAGGGATGAATAGGCAGAGCACAGAGAATGCTTAGGGTGGTGAAACTACTCTGTATAATATTATAATAATGGAGACATGTAATTATGCATTTGTCAAAATCCATAGAATGCTCAACACCAAGAATGAACCCTAATGTAAATTACAAACTCTGGGTGATAATTAGGTGTCAATATAGGTTGATCTGGTAGGTTCATCAGAGTAACAAATGTCTCGTTCTGATGTGTCAAGTTGCTACTGGGAGTGGTTGTGGCAGGGCAGGGACAGGGGGTCCAGGGCATATGGGAACTCTGTACTTTCTGCTCAATTTTGTGGCAACAGTGCTCTAAAAAATGTCTATTAAAACAATTAAATTATGAACTGTCCAATGGATTTTCTCCTCAAATTTTCATTCTAATTTATATCTCTTCTCTCTTCTAAAAAACTTAGTATATGTTTTGTGTAATGCAGCATACAGTTTAGCATTTGCATAATATCTTGTGATTTAAAAATTATTTCTTCCCTTTTAATCTTGCCAACTATTATGCAATAGGAATTTGCAAAGCCAGAACCTTGTTTCATATGCCTGTGTTCATATATTGTGCTTATTACACTGCAATTTACCTTCTACTCTATTATTAGTAGGATAGAGTAGACCATCACCACATTAAGGTAATAAACCTCACAGGCCCCAGCCACTGAAACTAAGAGAGTCGCAGAAAAAGTTTTTTCTTCTCCTACACTTTTGTGATTATAAAGGCATATACTTTAAAATGGATCATTTAAAAAAATTCTTTAATAAAAAATGTTGGCTCTTATATGGTATTTAGATTTCTGGGTAAAATCCCATTGCTGTAACATAAAAGGGTGTTGCTCCTTTATCTGAGCTCATCATCTCTCAGAGTCTGCGTAGAGTGGAAATAGGAATAAATCTTCCATAGCATTCCTTGGACAATTAACATTCTGTAGTTTTACTTGGGGAAGTAGGTGAGAAAATGTAGATTTAAGCAAAGAAAAGGCTCTGCAAAATAAGTACATTGTTACCTATTATACACTTGCTTCAGGGATTAGCAATACCTTGCTATAATTGGATGCCTGGGTGGATGGCAGGCACACTGTGAAGCCACGTGCTAAGGAAGGACGGCTTTCTGGATCCTTTTGTTCTGTTCCAGTGATTTCAAATACCATGGCATCTCCTATCAGGGTTCCTCAGACTTGGGCTGAACAGAGCAATGAATATCAGGCCATTCAGTTCATTTCAGAGAGCACTGATTGGAAACACAAGACATCGATTTGTGTGCAGTACAGAATAAAAAGTGTGTAACACAGAGTCCTTGACTTCAAAGAGCATTGCCTGTCTGAAGGCCGAGTCCCCTAATGAAGATAGGACATTACCAGTATACTTTCTATATTAATAGCTTCCTAGGGGAAATGCTTCTACTTTCCTTCTTTACAATAAGAAATGAAAACAAAATACTATCTGATGTTTTAGCACATTTATCTTCCATTTTTCATGTTCTAAAATTCTGGGCAGAAATTGGACTGGAAAAGTCCTTTCAGCATCCATTATCTTTTGAGTTTAAATCCAAGGTCTTTGCCAACACCACCAAAGGAACTAACTAGCTCTCTTCCCTGAGTTCATCTGTGTCTTGCCACATTTCTCTCTAGCTGCCCCAGTTTCTTGCATTTCCTCAAACATACAAAATGGCTTATAGCCTTTATATTTGCTGTTCATTCCCCCTGGAATGTTCTCTTCATATAGTTGGTTCCTTTTCATCAGTCAGTTCTGTTCTAATCAGACATCTCTTCCAGGAGGCTTTCTCTGACCACCTTGTCTATAATAACTCTTCTAGCCCAGTTTCTCTCTAGCTTCTTTCCTTTTTTATTTCCTTCATAGGAGTTATCACTGTCTTTATTCATTTCTTTTCTCCTCTAGGGTATATACGGTCCATGATGGAAAGGACTTTATCTTATCCGGTCGACAAAAGCATAGTAGTGTAGCTGGTGGAAATAGGGTTTTGCCACGGAGTCACGAGAAAAGCATTTCGGGGACCCACGCATAGGAGTATGAGGTGTAGTGGTAAGAGTCATTAGAGCAAAAATAAGGAACTGTCCCCAGGTGCCCAATGTCTCATCCACGACCAGGTGGCTTAGCTCTGTCTCGCTGTGGAAGAAGCCCTGGGCCTGGTGAGCAAAAATGCCCACCAGGAAGGTCGGGATCCAGAACTGTAGAGCCATCACCCTGGGCTCTGGTGGTCCAGCAGTGTCTGCTCCCGGCTGTGCTCTGCGCGTGCTGTGCTGCAGCACCCAGGCCCCCCTTGGAGCCACACCCAGGCCCCCCTTGGAGCCACACCCAGGCCCCACTTGGGCCACACCCAGGCCCCACTTGGAGCCACACCCAGGCCCCACTTGGAGCCATGCGCCTGCTATGCAGTGAGACCGCACAAGCTCATGCAAGAATGAGCGAACCCACACGTGCCACCCAGACGGGCCTTTGCTGAGCTTTGGTTACATTACCTCGGGCTTGGGGAAGAGCGGGCCTTTTTTCCAAACTAACCAATCTCTTCCCTGGCTCCTCGCAGGCTCGTGCTGGGTACTGCCCCTATTCAACCCAGTCTTTTCCCCAGGTTTTTCCTGCATAGACTTCGCCCCTATATGTTGCCATTTTGGCTCCCGCTGCCCACGCCTCGAAGTTTTTCCTCATCATCTGGTTTCCACTTTGCAGACGCTTACCCCCACTTGCCATCTTGGTGCCTACTGAGCATGTGCCTTGCAGAGGCATTTCCTCTTTATTGTTTATTGCCCCCCCCCCCATAGTCCCAATGAATGGACAGATTGCCCCCTGGGGAGATTGGAAAGCTGGCCCTTCCTCCCTACAGGTGAGGGGTGAGAGCTGAGGGGGACACGGAGGGATGTTAATCTGTTAATCCCTTTGGCATGGATTCCACTATCCCCTGGGCTATTTGAAGCTGTAACTTCCAGATTTAAACCTGATTACTTGTATCTTCCAGACCCAATCAGGCCCAGCCAGTGTAGCTCCCTTCTTTTTTAACTCCTAGCGGCCTACACTAACCGTAGGTGTTTCATATTAAGTACTCACTAAATAAACACTTGTTGGATTAATGAATCTTTTGTCCATTTATTCATTGCCAGTGGGGCCCTGGATAAATCAGTTAACATCTCTTAATCATAGTTTCTTCATTCATGGAATTTTCACCTGGATTTAATGAGATCGTATTAGTGTAAAATAATAAAAGTCACTAAGTATCACATGAATATAAGCATTGTTATTTTTCTTACCGATGTTAGCTGGGCCTCCAAAGAGCCATCAAGCGAGCTTCAGAGCAGAACACTCTTGTGTCTACTGTGCACAGCAAATCGAGGTTCCCCTTCTTTATACCTCAGCCAGCAAATGGGAGTGTTGCGGGAGGCATGCGGGAGGGTTTCCCACCCCCGTGTAACCGGATTCAAGGAGTCCTTTAAAGAAGAGACAGACTGGGAAGTTGTAAAATGGTGGCTCATCCCCAGCAGGCTGCGGCCTGCGGGGTGTCTGTGGGGAAGGTGAACCCTGTCGGCATCCCCACAGGCCAGCCTCAGGAGCTCCCAGTCCACAGGATTACCTTGCATTTAGCACCACATTGTGTGAGCTTGGACAGTATTCAGCTTCTGAAGGGCACATGTGAGAAAATTGAAAACGAAGGGCAACCAGTGACTACTTTTTAGATAATGACAGTAATGATGTGGTAAATTGGTATATTCTTCAAGGAAATGCGCAGGGAGGCTCATTTCAAACACGCCACCTTGCATTAAATGTAATTTACTTAAAATAATCATGCAGCTCAGGTGGGCATGATACCGACAAACTAATACCGATATAAAAAAACACTCAAAAATGAGGATGACCAAGTTCTACTTTTGAATCTCAGCATGATGTGCAGGAAAGGAAATTAAGGGAGTAACACTAGCTGACGGTGCATGTTAATCGCAAAGTCACTAAAACCTTTCCGTTCACTTAAACCGACGGTGGTGCGGAGCCACGTGCTAATAAACAGGGAAGAAACAGCCTGCTGTGCTCAGTCTCCTTAGTAAGGTTAACAAACTACATTAGCCATTCACTCATCTGTAACTCACAATTAATCATTCCTCGAAAATTACATTGTATAATAAATGAGGACAGACATGATTCATTAAAACTTCTAATTAATTCTATTTAATACTATTTCATAGTTCATTGATAAGTGCTGAGAGAAGGGTTACACTGTAGGATATTTGATACGTAGCTGCCTAAGAAGCAAATAGGGGGAACGTTATCTAAAATGAAACATGAATACTTGCAAATGAAAATGTCAGATGTTTATCACCGCAGCGCCTGGTTCTGTACTCAGAGGTCTCTTGGCATTACCAGTGGAAAACTGCATTTTCAGGGCTGTGTCATCAATTGGTTGTAAAAGCTCTTCTGAGTTGAGCCTGGACGCTCAGCATCTCAGGCTGGGAATAATCGTGGCCTACTTTGTTTTTCTAATAAATATTCATGCCTGTTTTGTGGGCTAACAGCAGGACTATGGTTAAGCAGGTATTTCCACATTTGGAGAGAGATCCACTTACATAAGAAAATAAATACTTATCAGGCAATTATGGTTTTGAGTCATTTAATTGTATTTCCTGTGTATTTGTGTTTATGTGTGTGTGATGTGTGTGTGTGTGTCGTGAGATGAAACTAAACATGAAAATAGCAAGACTAGTAGTGTCAGGAAAAGCCCTGTGCATTAATTATAATGTACTGGTTTCCTTTTTTTTAAAATTAAAAAACTTTTTTCAATAACAGTTAACATACAATATTATAGTAGTTTCTGGTGTACAACAAAGCGATTGGACATTTTTTAAAATTAATACTTTATTAAATTTATTGGGGTGACAATGGTTAATACATTTATATAACTATCTTCAAAGGAGAAGAATCAGACACTAACGTACATAGTTTATAGTCTGGGCTGAAGAAGATAATCACTACTAATAAGTGAATAATGTGTATTTTAAAGTAAATTATGTTGCAATGGAATAATGCCTTAACTTTTTTCTTTTTTTTGCTTTACCAACTACATAATATGCCTCAAAAAAGGGTTATAGGGACCATTAGCGTTTCCATGGTGTAAATGGTGAAAATTCTGAATGGGAGAAAATATTCACAAAACATATGCCTAACAAAGAACTTGTATCCTGAATTTATAAAGAACTCTTACAACGCAATAATAAGAAAATAACCAACTCAATAATGGATTTGGACACTTATAAAAAGGAGATGCACAAATGGCAACAAATACATGAAAAGATGCTCACCATCATCAATCATTGGGGAAATGATAATTAAGAACAAAAGATACCAATACCTATTAAACTTATTAAAATAAAAAAAATGATAATACCAAGTGCTGGCAAATATGTGGAGCAGCTAGAATGTTCATGTACTGCTGGTGGTGGTCACTGGTGTATGCAACTGTCAAAACTTGTCAACTTTATACTTTAAATGGATATAGTATATTATAAGCAGATTAGTCTTTAATAAAACTGATTTTTAAAAAGAGTTAAAAATTTGGTTGATCCATACACATCCCAATAAAAATAATAGGACTCTTTAGTGAAACAATTACTTTGAAGCTTCAACTAAATTGTATCTGCATAAGTATCAGGCAGGGTGAAGAAGGGTAGTGACAGAGCAGAGAAAACAAATTCCGAAGAGTACATAGCTGCTTTCTAGTACTGAAGAGATGGGCATCAGATCAAAATGTCTCATTTTTCAGGGAAGGCGTTTCTGCAACTCCTCCTCAAACTGAGTGACTTTTGAAGTTGCCAAAGTAAAATTGTGCCCCCAAATATAACCCTTTCCCGTATTTAAAGAGGAACTGGTTGAAGGAGTTGCCTCACTGTAGTGCAAAGGATGGCAGTTTAGGCCTTAGACTTAAACCCTGTGCCTGTGAAAAATTGTGTGACTTCAGGCCTTGACATCTCTGGATACTTTTCTTCATCTGACAAAAAGGGGATTGGACTAGTTAACAATTTTAAATCTACTTCTTGAAGCCTGATGATTGTGTGCAGGTGGCGAGCATAAACTCATTGGGAACTGTAAAAGGGTAGAGAGAGAGGGCTTGCAGGAGGCTGTTCAAGGTACCAGGTCTGCAGTTTCTGCTTTTAAAATATCTACTACTGAAAAACGTTTTTTTAAGTTGATTATTTCTAGCCCAACATTGTGCAACTCAAAAAAGGGAGGAACTCAAAAAAACACCCATTTTCATGAATACTTTTCATTAGTTTGGGGGATCATGTTTAACAATGCAGTGTTTCAACAATACCAATTTTAATAATACTGTCAAATTTATTTAACATTTCTCCAGAAGAAAAGCAGATAGCCCCAGAGTTCTTCAGTGGTTTACTTAGCAGAACACGTTAAAGGCAGATTTTGCAATTCTTAAAGCTGGAACCAGTGTTCATGAAAACTTGTATAAAAGCATAGAGGCTTAAAAGACAGTAAATATTGTAAATATTATATAATGCTAAATTATTAGCTTAACCTATTTTTCTCTTTTTATAGGATTGACCTTTTACTGGACTGGATTATCCACTCATTTTCAATTAGGTTTCCAAGTGGTAAATTGAAGCTGACCCTGTTACAATTAGAAAACTACACAAAAGGGAGGAGGCCATAACCATTTGGAGAGAAATTATATTTTGTGCATTCTGTATTTAATTTTTTAGCCAAGAAAAGGAAAAAAGATAAAGGAAGGAAATGGAGAGTTGTTATAATATCCGAACAGACTTATCTTTTCCCAAAGAAGACATACAAATGGCCAACAGATACATTAAAATATGCTCAACATCACTAATCCTCAGGGAAATGTGAATGAAAACCACAAGAAAATATCACCTCAAATATTTTAGGATGTCTATTTTTATAAAAAATACAAGAGATAGCAAATGCTGGTGAGGATGTGGAGAAAAGGGAACCTTCATGCACTGATGGTGGGAATGTAAACTGGTTGCAGCCACTATGGAAAACAGTGTGGAGGTTCCTGAAGAAATTAAAAATAGAACTGCCATATGATCCAGCAACTTCACTTCTGAGCATATATTCTAAGGAAACAAAAGTCTTATCTTGAAGAAGTATTTACACTCCCATGTTTATTGCAGCACTATTTGCAATAGTTGAGGTATAGAAACAACGTAAGTATCCTTCTATCAATGAATGGATAAAGAAAAGAACATTTTGCCCTCAGAATCAACTGAAAATTGTCCAGGTTTAGAATTACAGGTCTAAATCATTGTACCTCCAAAGTTTGAATGATAGACTCACTGCCTTTTGGCATATATTTATTCTCATGGAAAACTCTGATGCCAATCAGACTGGCATTTCTAGTAGTCCCATACTTCAGGCATTTCTTCAGTGTTTCATCTGCAGACATCTCCGTTTCGGCTCCTGTCACTTGTAGGAGTTGCTGTTAGAGAAAAGAGGAGACAAAGGCATATGCTCAGTTTGCATTTTGAAATACTGACTTCTGATTTTCCTAATCAAGTCAGTCTGTTTGGGTTACATAGTATATAGCAGTGTATAAATGTCTACATGAAACAATAGATTATGAGACATTGGAAGGAAAATTAGGTGGCTTGGGATCAATCAAATTAGATCAGTTTGAAATCAGGTTGTCTTGAGAGAAAAACTGAAGCAAAAAGGAACTGAGAAATGAAAGAAGAGTTAACCTGTATGTCAGGAAAGGCACTAAGGAAAAGTAAGTTGAAGTCAAGCCAAACCAAGCAGTAATCGTGTGGTGGTCCCGTTATGATCAATATTTATGTTGGTCCCTGGCTGAGGAATAATTGCACCAGTCCATGAGGGAAAAATAAATGGAAATAAGGAAGAAGTGGAGTTTGACTGTAAGTTATGTTTTATTTCATAAATTGTTCCATCCAAATAATTTTCTTGATGTGAGCTCCCACCAGATTAAATGCAAATGAGTTGTAGCGAAAGTGAACTGAAAAACAAAGTCCTGAGTTTACAAAAAAGCACCTGTTCCTCAATAATTTGTGAACTCTTTCTCAGCCAGTCCAGACCTAGCATCTCTGCAGTTTAAAAAATTTTCCACTTTAAAATAAAAAGAGGGCATGGTATTCCCTGATGTAACATTATATCCTGAGTTCTAGAAACATTTCCCTCCTATTTTCCAGTAAAAGCCCACTTACATTGATTAATTAAAAGAGAGACGTTTTCGTTTGGCAGTGGAAACACTGGATGGCCTTATTTAGTGCCTTATTAATAAAAAATACTAGGCATGAGATACACATTAGCAGAACAACATTTCAGCGCTAGGGCAAGGCTTCTGGCCTCATGCCTATTTGACTTGCTGGCTTTCTAAGTTCTGACTGTCTGGGTTCCTTTCTGTGACTCAGGGAGACTTCTGAGATCTGGTGGAGGCAGTAGCAAGGCAAAACCTTCCTTCATAATTAGTCCATTAAAAAGATCAACAAAAAGATCTGAGAGGAAGAAAATGAAACACCCAGAAACTATGTTGAGAGGGTTGGGTGAGAAATGCACCATCAAGCAGAAAGTTACATGGGGAAATGTAAGTGAGAAAGGAAAAATAAAACCTGAAAAGATTTTCTGGTATATGAGAAAAACAAAATCAACTCCCACAGTTCCCAAAGTGACCTTTTAACAGGGGCTGGAGAAGCCAAAAGAAACACAACTATCTGGGCCATAGCCATAGTAACTGTACTGGAATCTAGTTGGGAATAGTAAAGTATAGAAAGGCCACAACAGAAAAAGAGGCCAGAAACAGCAGTGTGTTGTTGGAGCAGCAGCCTCTTCTGACCCCTGGGTCATCTCTATTGTTTTCGGCAGAAGGAACAGGATTTTTGTTTTGCTTGTTCTGACCAGGGTCATATACAAAGTGCAAACATACATATTCAAAAGGTACAATTACTATGCCTCCAAAGTAGCACTGATTGTGACTGCTTTCCACCCAATATGTTTGTGGAAAGAGCATTATAACTACATTAATTTTATGACCCTGTTAAAAAGAAACGTTAAATTTTATACTTGGTACTATTAAATATCATCCCATGTTATCACAGTTTTCCTTAATAAAAAAATAATTAAAATTGCTGAAATACTCAATGTAGGTCATCCACATAAATCATGGTCTTCCTACACAATAAGGAATTTATTTTGTCACTTAAAATTATCTTTGGGGAGAGCTTGTAACATGAGTCTTTTATTTTATTTTTAATTTTATTTTAAATATATCTTTATTGATTTCAGAGAGACGGAAGATGAGGGAGAGAGAGAGATAGAAACATCAATGATGAGAGAGTCACTGATCGAGCCCGCAACCCGGGCATGTGCCCTGACCGGGAATCGAACCCTGATCGCCTGGATCCTAGGTCGATGCTCAATCACTGAGCCACGCCCGGCCGGGAACATGAGTCTTTTAAATGATATGTTAAAAAAGAAGTATACTCAATTGTGTATATGGAAACAGCCTGTGTCATTGGCGGATGAATGGATAAAGAAGATGTGGCATGTATATACGATGAGATACTACTTGACAATAAAAAACATGAAATATTGCCATTTGTAGTGACATGGATGGATCTTGAGGGTATCATGCTAAGTGAAATAAGTCAGATAGAAATGGATAAAAACCATGTAATTTCACTCATATGTGGAATATAAAACAAACAAAAGGTAGAAGGAAGGAAGGAAGGAAGGAAGGAAGGAAGGAGGGAAGGAGGGAAGGAGGGAAGGAGGGAAGGAGGGAAGGAGGGAAGGAGGGAAGGAGGGAAGGAGGGAAGGGGAAGAAAGAGAGAGAGAAAAGAAAGAAAGAGCCCGGCAGGGCGTGGCTCAGCGGTTGAGCACCGATCTAGGATCCAGGCGATAGGGGTTCAATTCCCGGTCAGGGCACATGCCCGGGTTGCGGGCTCGATCCCCAGTGGGGGGCGTGCAGGAGGCAGCCGATCAATGACTCTCTCATCATTGATGTTTCTATCTCTCTCTCCCTCTCCCTTCCTCTCTCTGAAATCAATAAAGATATATTTAAAAAAAGAAAGAAAAGAAAACAGAACTCATAGATAAGGACAGCAAACTGGTGGTTACCAGAGGGGAGGGAGCTGGGGGGAGGGTGAAATGGGTAAGAAAGTCAAATGTATGGTGAGGATGGAAACTAGACTTTGGGTGGTGACCATGCTATACGGTCAACAGATATTGAATTACAATGTTGTACACCTGAAACTTATATAATGTTATAAACCAATATTACCTCGTAAAAAAACCATAATCTCAAATACATGAAAAACACATAGAAAAATGTACCTGATGTTATTGTAAAACTAGATCATTGTAAATTTTTAAAAACTTTACTTCTCAAATTTCCTGTGAAGAGCTTCTAAAACTTTATATTTAGAAAAAAAATTCTTTATTTGATCTATAACCCTAGGATTCTAGCATAAATAAAACTGACTTCATTTTGCCTATTTTTTCCATAAAAGTGAGTCGTTTTTAGTCATCACTTTTACCTCATCACATGTTCTTAGGCCTTAGAAAGTTGTCAACTCAGTAGATAGTCATTAATGCTAAGGCCCGCTTTGAGTTCAGAATGGGCTGGTTGGTTTATTCCATGCCACAGACACAGAATTTATCCTGAATTCTGACCAGATATTCCACACAAGGGAGCAAAGTAAATGTGTGAAGGCCGAGGCAAATCTCTCCCATTCTTTCAACACGTTCATCCCTGTACAGGTTGTAGAGTTTTAGAAGCACAAAAACTTCGATGTTATTATTGACACTATGCAGGAACACCCTGAGGGACTAAAAAGAAGGTTTACTTTGATCTTCCATATGAAATGTAATCAATTTAAAGGTAATAAGGTAACATTTAGAACTGATGCCATAGGAGGGAAAATTTATCTGATGATGTCACGAATCCTCTGAAAGGGTTAATTTACTTTCCTTTTCCCCCAACATTTTACAAAAGCAGAGAGAGTTCAAAAACAAACAAACAAAAACTACTAAGAAAATTTGGGAGGAAAGAGCCTCTCTTTGAGTATTGTTTTTGTTTTATAATGAACTAAAAATCTCCCCCCTCTAGATGTTTGTGGGAACCCTGGGATGACCAAAAGGTAGCCACAGGTATTCTGACTGCACCCAGTTACCACAGATGGAATTGTGCTGTTCAGGTCAGAGCCATAGGAGTGACAAACACCTTAGAAGTGGTAATATGAAATTCCACTCCTAATTCCCATATAGGTAAAGACAGGGCATCCTATCCTTCTTCTATTAACCTCCCTAAATTTGGGCACTTATAGGTGGGCACCTCTCTCCCCAATATTAATCCTAGATTCATTTACTCAGGATTGTGGCTTTTTGGTGACACCATGAAAAACAATTAAAAGCTCCAAACCCTCTTTGTTTTTCTTCCTGAATCCCAATGTTAGTCTCTTACTTGTACCACTGTGGAATAGAAAGATGTAAGGCGGGAATGATAATATTTATTTTATAAGATTGTGGTAAAACTTGGGGATACAGTATCTCCTGGATGAGGTCTTCTTGCAGTTTTAGATCTAAAAGCAAGTGCTATGCCTCCATTCCTTGTTGTATGGAAGGGCAAAGCCTTCTTCAAGATTCTTGGGAACTCCGTGGGGTACCACTGTCCTATGTCAGTTCTGTGTCTGGGGTTCATTCCTGCTGACTCCCACTAATTTCTCATGCCCTGTACACTGTCCTCTACACTGATTCCATTCTCACTTGTTGTAGAAGTTGAGCACTTCAGCTCACAGGTTGGGAAGATGAGGGGCTTTCCATGTCTATAGAGCTTGGCAGACTCTCTGGCTCTATATGCTTCTTATATTACCCTTTCCTTTTTCTGAGCTCCTCAGTCTTGGATCCTCTGGGAAGATACTTCATCTTAGCTTATTATTGTTCCTTCCATTTGAATTGAGACCTATTAACCTTATTTAGTGATTCATTAATAGCTCTAAACCAGTCTTATCTGTGTGACTCTAGAAGAGACTAATATCTCAATCTTCCCATGTCCCCTTCTCTACCAGCCTCTGAAAGAGAAAGGCAAGCGTAGACAGATTCACCCACCTACCCATGGTATGCATTAAACCGCTTATCTGAGAAGGTAGAGGTGGTGAAAGTTGATATGGGTTTTAAATAACACTCTGTTGGCTTCATACACCAATAAAGTCCATGGAAGCCCTAGGCGGATCCTGTGGCCTGTGGGAGGTGTTCAGTAAATGGTGTTTATGATGAGTATTTCTCTTCATCACACTCCATAATCACCTTTATGTGGTTGGTATTTAACATTGCTACCAAATTTGTCTTTTTAAGTTCTCACTTAAACAAAATCACCTCCAGCTACAGAGAACTTTCTATTTTATTACAGACTATGGTCAATAAAAAATAGAATAAATCCCTTTGGATTCCAAGCCCCCACATTTTATAGATTAGGAAACCTGAAGACCAAAACTTTCTGACCTGACCAACTACACAAGTAGTTGGTGGCAGTGTGAAGGAAAGACTAGGGCTCTTAGCCCACCCTATTTGGATCTGCTGATCAAGGACTAAGACACAGAGGATATTTTGAACCAAGAACTATGAGTTGCGTTGTTCCTCTTCTGTTAATAAAATTATCAGGTGACAAAACCTATCCTGTTATCTAATCTACCTGCCATTTAAAAATATATCGAATTATTATGAATTGGTAAAATCCATGAAAATCTTCCATCTTACCAGAATCATGTTGCTTTTGCACATCAATTAATTATATAGCAAGGCTTTAAAATTTAATGTCTGTAAGATTCTAGTCAACTTTGTGGGAAGAAAAAAAAATCATGAGGGAAATATTGAAATAAAAAAAAATCAGCTTATGTAGAGGACAAGGTAACTTGTATAAGACAATTTAATGTGAGGACAGACCAGTTGGCTTATGACTTCAAATTTTAAGAAGGAATCTATCTAATGTACAGGTTATAGCACCTTTCTTCACTGTAAGCAACATTAGTGGGTTGGAAACCTCTGCCTGGAATTTCTCCTTTCTGGATAGTGAGCATGCACACATACCCACAGCCACTTCTGTGCATTAGCAGGTCCCTGGGGCTGGCTCTCCTTCTTGTTTCTCTGGTTGTTGTCTGCCAAATGGTGTTCCCAAGCCTGGCTGCCTGGCCACACAGCTCAATCAGTTTATCTTCCATTCCTTGACTATTGCAAGTAGAAGCTCATGGGATCCAATTATTACTGTTTCTTCCTCCCTGATAGAGTTGTTAAATCTATGAGCTGTGGGCAACCTCCACAGGATTCTTGGGGAATATTTGAATTCAAAGACTAGAATTCAGCTTCCTACCCAGGGACCAGGTGAAAGGACATTCCCAGAAGAGAGAAGCTTGAACTACCTATTAAAGTGTCAGAACCCCTGGAATCGAAGTGAGATATTGCACTCCAGATTTTTGCTGTCCCATTTTCCACTTAAACCAACCATTTACCTTGCTCATTTAACTCTAGGGTTAAGCCCTTTTTAAAAAGCTTAGAAGGCTTTTATTTTTAACTTTGAGACTAGGATGTTACCTTCTATCTTTTTCTTTTTTATGTATATGAAAAATGAAGATAGCCCTGAGTTGCAGCTTATTAGTTCCGGCATGAAAGAACAGTTGGTGTTTGTCCAATTAAAACATCTGTTGTAATTTCTGAAGCTCCCTCCTCTACCTAAGGATGACTCGGAGCTTGCTAATTGGGCATTTTTACATTGTTATCATGCTTGTTCTAAGATTTAGACTTGCAGATGTAAAGAATTGAACATACTTAAAGCAAGGATCATCCAACAGCATGTCTTGCTCTATGTAAAGTAGGACCTGAGCTATTGATTCCCTATTATTTTCAGTTAAGTTGCCCTCAATTAAGTTGGCTGTCAGTAATATGAGCTTTGTGCAGGGTCCTGAAACTTGAATTAACTCCTAGGGTTTGCAAGTGGGAATTTAATGATACCCAGTGAAACAATGACAAAACAGTCCAATCAAGGACTTCTTGAGGCTTTTGCTGATGATTTTAATTTTTTTTTTTTTTAGTAAGAAAAGCCCTGCCAGTTAGCCACCTAATTAAGCAAAATGACTTGTCTGATAAATTCAATCCTCTTAATGACGACCAGATGCCCACCAAAGCCACTTGAGATTTTATGAGTAATGATTATTAAAAACTGTTATTAACTATTTCGCATTAGGACGTTCTGTTCCCTGAGACAACTAGGATTACATTTTAAAATAAAAGAGGAAAATAATTTTTAAAAAAATACAAGCTTGCATGATGTAGGAGATAAAAACAAAAAATCCAAAAGCTGATGAGTACTGTGTGGGGTGTGGCTGTTCAGATGCAAAACTAAGTAATGTCTCAAACTATTCATTTTTTAACACTAACCTCCATACAATGAGGTTTTATTAGAACTCCTCTAATGGACTTCCCACTTAATTGGTGCCTCAATTTCCCAGTGGATACAATGAGGTAATAATTACTACATTATTTGTTGACATTTTGCAGAAGAGGAAATACTTTGAGTTCTGTAGCACATTAGGATTTCATGGAAATTATGCAGGAGTTTAAAGATATTTCTCAATGTGTCATGATTTCCTGTGGCAAGAACAATTTATGTGATTGAACGGATAATTTTGCACTATACTTAGCCTGAATGGCCATCTAGGAACCTGGTGTAAGCTTTTTGCTGAACAAACTTAGAGTGGCATAAACATCCTTATATTCAAGTGCACTGGCCATGTACTATTTATTCTTACTTGGGGTAGGGCAAGAAAACTATCAATGACGATGACTTGTCATAGCATGAAAAGCTCCATCTTCAGAGGCTCACTGCAGTGGGGGGGGGGGAACACACTGCGTCTCGTCCACAAGAGATTGTCCCCTTCCTTCAGAGCCAATTCAGCTGTGTCAACAATGTGTGACTTTTCTGTGTCTCTGCTCCTGTCTCTGCCTGTCTGTCTCTGTCTCTCTGTCTCTAAAATAAGACTGTATGTCTTTCCCCAGAGGTTCAATTTTCTTATTTCCCAAATTTCCAGAGCACTCTAGTTCCCTAATATGTCCCCATTAAGCCAGGAAGAGAATAGAAAAATCACATTGAGTTTTCCAAGAAAAGCTGTGTTACCTTTGGCCAGCCTGGATGAAGCAGGGTTCTCAGTACAACACAGTTTGGGGAAGTAGAGTAGACACTGTTGGCGCGTCCTTCCTCCCAGCTCCGTGCACCCAGACTTTGCATCTAATGGCTTTCAGCGGTGAGCACTGGAGCTAACTCCCCAGTGCAGAGAGATCAAAGGGCTTGAGATTTTGTTACCCCCCCTCTCCCATGGCCAATAGCTATTCAGCAGTGGAGAAGGGGACACAAAAGCCCAACTCCCTTGATTTGAGGCCAAACTATGATGTAATGTGTCATCTTGAGGTCCTATGGGATTTCTCCTGAAATCACACCTTTGCTTATTTTTTTTTCCCCATCGCCACCCTGCTTACCATGGTTTCTTGACATGCACTTCCATAATAAATCTCTTGCACAGGAATCCTTCAGAGTTTGCTTCTGGACTTCTGGGGGAACCTTACCAAAGGGGCCAGGGAGGAGGGATTAGAGAAGGAGGGATGGGGGGGAAATGCCCTCTGTTCAATTCTACTAAAGAGCATGGTGGGGGAGGTGGCAATTATCAAAGCTCAGAGTTATTGTTCTTACCAAACAGAATATACTGATAGTGCCTTTCAATAATTCTTCATATTTTTATTCATTGTTTAGAGATTCAAGAACTGTATCCTGTAGACAAAGGTATTTGCTTAAGAACATAAAATTCTATGACAAAGCTACGACTACAATAAGGTTCTCCTGACTTTTTTGGCCGGAGGTTTCCACCCAGCATGGAGTCAGACAGAACAGAGTTTAAATCTCAACTTAGCTACTTATTCATTTTTTAATGAAACATTTACCAGTGGTGCAAAGGTAAATGTTTGAAAATTAGTTTTCAGAGAAGGGGGGCACACTGATGTGTAGCATTTGCTAATTTCCACGGTGTAAACACTTTCATGGTGGCCAATTTCAAGCTACCATGTGACGTCACTGAATGCAAAGTTGGGAGAGATGTGTGCAATTAGCTCTTGCAGGTTGGTGCAGGTCAGCTCCAAACATCCCTGTTTGCAACCTTTTCCTAAATCTCTTTATTTTCTATGCCCTCATCTATGAAATTGATATGTACTCAATCCTGTTTTGTGAGGGTTAATGTTGTAATATATAATTGACTAAATCTGTTCTTATTATCATCACAATACCAAGGAAAGCTAAAATTAGAAAATGATATAAAATAGGTTAAATGATGATGGACGGAGACTTGACTTGGGGTAGTGAACACACAATACAGTGTACAGATGATGTGTTGTAGAATTGTGCACCTGAAACCTGTATAATTTTGTTAACCAATGTCACCCCCATAAATTCAGTGAAAAGGAAAAAAACAAACAAACAAAAATAAATTAAAAAAGAAAAAATAGGATAAATTTACAGTTTACCAGTGATATCTGTATTTGTTAGATTGTGATGTACAAATTATAGCAAATGCTACTTGTTAAAATATTTAATGAAAATAATTTTTAGAGGGGGAAAGGAAGACATAAATGATGCAATAATAATGCCTTATATTGTACACTTGGGTGTATTACCTCAACTGGCCATTTGTTTCAGAGGTCACACCTAACTTAGATCTATGTGTCTCTGGGATACACAACTTAATTGTCAATGCCACTTTGTAAACTGTTTACTAACAGTTTACATATAAAGTATATAAGAGTAGACATAGAAAGCAGTATCCTTGTTCCTGAGATCAAATGGTAGCAGATATCAGATTGTCACTATTAATTGGATTTCCACTGGAGCCAATTCACTGTGTATTATAGCAATTGGTAAAAAGTACCTCAAAATATCAAGGAAAACAGGAAATTCTTTTTCATCACTGCCACGAAATGGAAATACCAAGAGGCACCAAACAAATGTAGGGCACTGTTGCAAAACTTGTTGTGTTAATAGAAACCATTACATGAACATCGCATGAGTGATTAGAAAATTGTTAACATCCATAGAGTGCAAGAGAGTGCCCCTTGGAGATGTGCTGCATCCTGTAAGCTTATTTTCCAGGGAAGGGGCTGAGACACTGTGTCTTTAACGGTGGGCACACCTGATAGGAATCGATGGACCTTCCCTCCCTCAGGGGCTGAATTAGAGGGGCTGATCAATGGCTGTATTTGCACAGGTATTGTCTCTTTCTTTGGTCCTGTAGAGTTTGGTTTTATCCACATTCTAGGAACCTCCTTCCATCTTCATTTCCTGCATAGAAACAAAGGTTAGAAGTTGCCTTCCAGACAGGCGAAAAAAAGAAGGGAGCCTAGCAAAGCTGAGAAGATGACACAAGGACTGTGAGCGCGCTGTTGGTCCAAGAAGGGATCTTACCAAAATATTTGCTGAGAGGAAAGAAATGTTCCCCCAATTGCGTGAATTGTTGCCACTGGTTTTTGTTTTTAAGAACACTATTTGTTTCATGACCACAGTCCTGCCTGCAACTTGTTATTCATACTTTGGACATGATTTCAACGTGAGTTAGAAGAAGCAAAGGTTGCCAAGGCCCAAAGATATGCGATAATGTGGTGGTCTGAAGGGAGGGTGTCTGACAGGTAGCCTGTAAGTCAGCCTCTCCCTCTGGGAAGGAAATCTCATAGAAATCCTGGTCGGGAAGAGGAATTGCTTACTGAGAACAAGTGGCTCATTTTCCGTTAATAAAGATTCTCTATTTTTATGGGGTACAACATAATGTTTTCATATACATACACATAGTGAAATGATTGCTATAGTGAAGCTAATTAACATATCCCTCTCCTCACATAGCATTTTTTGTATGTGTGGTGGAAGCACCTGAGATCTACTTTCTTAGCAAATTTCCAGTATTTAATACAGTATTATTAACTGTAATCACCCTGCTGCGCACTAGAGCTCTAGACTTATTCATCCTGCATAACAGAAACTTTGTACCTTTTAGCCAGCATCTTTCCATTTTTCTCACCCCCAGCCTCTTCGACTACTGCTCTTCTCTCTGGTCTTATGAGTTCAACTTTTTTAGATTCCAGTATAAATGAGAACATGCACTACTTTTCTTTCTGTGTCTGGCTTATTTCACTTGGTATAATGTCCTCCAGGTTCAATCATGTTGTTGCAAATCTCACTATCTCCTCCTATATTAAATGTATCCTAAGAATCCTGAAACATTCATCAGAAAGGATTTATGTACCCCGATGTTCATAGCAGCACAGTTTACAATAGCTAAGATCTGGAAACAGCCCAAGTGCCCATCAGTAGATGAGTGGATAAAAAGCTGTGGGACATTCACACCATGGAATACTACGCAGCTGTAAAGAAGAAGAATCTCTTACCCTTTGGCACAGTATGGATGGACCTGGAGAATATTATGCTAAGTGAAATAAGCCAGGCAGTGAAAGACAAATATCACATGATCTCGCTTATACATGGAATCTAAAGAACTTAATAAACTGATGAACAGAATAGATTCAATGACATGGAAGCATAGATGAGACTGATGAATGTCAGAGGGATGGAGGAGGGTGGGTCGGTGGAGGGGGAGAGAGTAACCAAAGAATTTATGTGCATATATGTACAACCCAAGGACATGGACAATGGTGGGGAGAGGGACTGGGGAGGGGGAAGGAACGGGGTGGAACGGGTCATTGGGGAGAAAAAGGGACATCTGTAATATTTTAAACAATAATAAAACTTAAAAAAAAAAAGATTGAATGATATTTCTGTGTGTGTGTGAGCGTGTGTGCTAGTCATCCATCAGTGAACACAAAGGGAACCCTTACATGGTGTTGGTGGGAATGTAAGTTGGTGCAGCCACTATTAAACACAATATATAGGTGCCTCAAAAAAGTAAAAGTAGAACTACCTCATAATCCAGCAATCTCATTTCTGGGTATATATCCAAAGTAAATAAGATCAGTACCTCAAGGAGATATCTGTGCTCCCATGTTCATTTCAGCATTATTCACAATGACCAAGATATGGAAAAGTGGCCTTTTGACTGGTCTCTTCAAAATGCTTCTCAAGTGAAAACAGCAATTTTTACCAACCCTTTGTAAGAATTGGAGGAAAGTTATTACATGAGAAAACAAAAGAAAGAAAAGAAAAATAAAGGAGCCAGGTACAGGCGCCTCAGCCTGCATGTCTATCCAGTGGGGTCCAGATACTCACAGAGGGATATCAGTTTCCTTGAGGATAAATGCTAAAAACAAAAACAAAACCCCAAATATCTACTTGCTCTCTCTTTCTCCCCCCTGTTGTCTTCTTTGGGGGGCTGCAGTGCTCTCCGTCTGTTTCCCACGGTGTGCAGTGGGTCGCTCTGGCTGCCCGGGCATCCTCCAGCGAGCGGAGCAGCGGCCGGCTCCGTCGCGCCCCATCTCTCCCAGCCCCCGAGAGGCCTGCGGAGAAAGGGCCGGGCAGGAGCGCAGGCCGCTGTCTGCCTCTCCGCGGGGCAGCTCACAGACTCGCCGGAGGCTGTCGTCTGTGCAGAGAGGAAGCGGGCCCGTAACTTCAGCTCATAGTTGGCTGTTCTCTGCCCCAGCGTGTCAAGAAAGCAAGAAACATTTTTTCCTTAGTAGCTCTACTTTTTGGTGGAGGTGTGTTCTTGTCTTTTCAGGTCAGGAAACTCTGCGTTGAACTCTGTAATCTACCATAGGCACAACCTGAATCGTGTAACCAACGGGCATTGAGCATGGAGCACCTCCAGGCACTGTGCTAGGTGCAGGGGTATAACGTGTAGAAAACCCAGCCCTGGCCCTCAAGTTGTAGCTCTCAGACTAGAGCAGAAACAAGTCTTTTGCAGAGAGCGTGATAATTTAAATGCAGAGTGTAAGGGGAAGGGACTGAGAAGTAGAGATCAGTAGTTATAAAATAGCCATGGAGATGTAAAGTACAGTACAGGGAACATAGTCAATAATATTGTGATAACTGTGTATGGTGCCAGGTGGGTACTGGAAATATTGGGGGAAACACTTTGTAAAGTATATGATTGTCTAACCACTATGCTGTACACCTTAAACTAATACAACAAAATAATATTGAATGTAAACTCTAATTGGAAAAAAAAAAAAAGAGCATGGAAGAGTGAAGAAAGCCTGGGAATGATATTGGCAAAGGATGACAAGTGGTCAGCCTGGCCACGTGTGTGTGATGGGGAGCCTCTGGGCAGTCTGTTCCCTGCAAAGAAAACTCCCTTCTTTACCCACCTGCCCCGGCTACATGGCTGCGCCTTACATGCAGTCAATGTGCAGGAAGCCTACATGAGGCCAAAGAGCAAGTGTGTCGTGGCCTGTTCCCAGGTCTCCGTGACTCTCTCCATGCTTGTCTCCATCTCCGTTCAGCACTCTGTCCTGTTCTCCTCTGTGTTGATTTCCATCTCAGGTAGGCCCTTTCCAAGTGGGAGACACCCAAACTCTAAGCTATTTTAATAATATCCAGGGAGCAACCTCAGCAGTACAAGAGCCAGAGTTTCCCAAAGTCCCAGCAAAATGGGGTCATAGAGTCACTCCTGAAACAAAACTCGAGGCAGGGAAGCATGCTGATTGATCAGGTCTGACTCAATCTCGCCTCAAAACAGACAGAGATGGTTCCCTGGAGGAAAATCAGGCTTCTGTTAACAAAATGAAGAGGAATGGATGGTGGGAAGGCAAGAATTAAAACTTTACAGTACTTGTATTCAGCTCTGGGCCTCTGTTTCTCTATCCATTAAATTAGGTAAATGCTCTTTAGAAAAATCTAGACAGAGGAAAAGGCAAAGACTGGAAAGAGAACAAAAAAGAGGAAAGAAGGGAATGGTCACAGTTGTAAAACACAATGTGAAGACAGCAAGCAGCCCTGCCAGCGAGGCTCAGCGGTTGAGCACGGACCTAGGACCCAGGAGATCATGGTTTGACTCCCAGTCAGGGCACATGCCCAGGTTGCGGGCTCGATCCACGGTCAGGGGCATGCAGGAGGCAGCTGATCAATGACGAATCTCATGACTGATGTTTCAGCTCTCTCTCTCCCTCTCCCTTTCTCTCTCTGAAATCAATAAAGATATATTAAAAAAAAAAAAGATAGCAAGTAACCTTATAACATTTGAGATGTCTCAGACTTGTTCAAATTTCCATTTTCATTCTACTTTCATTCTAAGACTCATTTATTTGGAGTATCTAATATATGCTGGACACAGTTGAAGATGCTGTGGAAGAGGCAAACACCATGCTCTCATGGAGTTTTCATTCTCATGGGGAGGTAGGGAGATGGATGGATGGATAGATGGATGGATGGATGGATGAGTAGATAGATAGATTAGATAGATAGATGATAGATATAGATAGATGATGATAGATAGATAGATAGATAGATAGATAGATAGATAGATGATAGATAGATAGATAGATGACAGTAGGTGTAGGATGAGAGACAGAAAAACAAAAGAAAGTAGAGGCACTAGCTTTGACCTTAGGTATGTTGTACTTTTAGGAAGAAACTAAGCATATATAGTGAAACAGCTGGAGACGATAGCTTAATACTATAAAACTTATATGAAAGGACACTAGATATGATATACCTAGAAGCTGAAAACTTTTTAAAAGAGAAAGCGAATTGGGTTGAGGATATCTGAGAAAGGTTTCCAGCCTTGCGGCTTTGTTTGGTAAAGATGAAAAACATCCAAGTGTTGTGAGAAGGGAACAAACACTGGCCAGTGTTTTCCAAGTGTTTTTTAAATCAGATTCCCGCGACCCCCTAGACTTCTGATTCTTATCTTCCCCAGCATAGGCTGGGTAATCTGTACTTTACCCAGCACCCCGATTGCTCCTGGGCATCAGGAAAGTGTGGGAAGCATTGCCCAGAGGGCTGGCAGGCGCAAAGCAAGGCGGAGCCCGGTGTGCGGGATGTCCTATGATCCTTACTCATTCTCAGAACTCCTTCTTTCATTTACTTCTGTCAAGAACTGCAGAACTGTTGCTAAAGAGTGTCCTTTCTTTAGAATGTGAGGGTGTAAGAGGATTAGAGACGGCTACTGGATTTAGTAGAAGGTGCTGAGAATAAATCCCAAATGCTTGCCGATCATGTGAAAGTAGACAGATTTGTCTCTGGCAAACAGAAAGAGGGCTGTAAAAACTGCGGGTTAGAATATCCAGAATGTGTGCTTCTAATTCAATTAAGTCCCTCTGCTTTCCGCCCAGCCCGCTTCCCGAGCGCTCCTCCAGCGTATGCTGCTGCGCTAACAATGCCTCGCGGGCCCACAGCCCGCCCGGGTGGGAGAGGACAGCTGCTTCATAGCCACTGTGCACAGCAGGGCAGATGGGGAAGAGCAAGCTCTGGGTATGGCCTGGGAGGCCCTAGGTAGACAGCAGGGAACATTCCCGACAAGACAGAAACCAGAAGGGAAATTCTACTAGGACTATTCCTGTACTGCACATCCATAATCAGGAAATGTCTTGGGTGTTTGCAACTATAAATAGCTAAGACCTTAGGGCTTCCTAACTAAGCTATGGGAATTAACAGCACCACTACTTGCTGCTCCAGGCAGGGTCTTACTTTGGAACATTCTTCCTGATCTCTGGGTAGTTTGTGAGGTTCAAGGCAGCCAACATAACACTGCTAAGGATGAAGCCATGACCGATGGGGCAGACATTAGTGTCCTTCACAGAACAATGTTTGGTTCTAACTGGGAATGCAGTAGGATCTCACTACTCTACTCCCTGGAAATTGGGTGGAGCCATTTGATTTACTTTGGGTGGAGCCATTTAAATTTACTTAAAATTTCATGAAATGAAATTTCCAAACACACTTTAAAAGCTGGTATATGATTGGCCACTTTCTCTTTCCCTCTCCACAGTGGAAGGCAAATGGTGGTAGAGGGTGGCTACTCTCTAAGCCTGATCCTAGAGCCAGAAGGCTACAGAACAGTGTCCTCAGCTGATCATTGGTGGACATGTAATGTGAGTGATGTGTGGTTTTAAGTCACTGAGATTTTGGGGTTACTTGTTACTGCAGCACAACCTAGTCTATGGTAATCAATGCTTTTCCCCATTCAGATGTAGCAATCACAGGTTGCTCTATCAGACAAATAGGAAGAAATCTATTATGAACCAGTGAGATATTAGAGAACACAATGCAAGCAGAAGCTTGAACAGTGTTTGTACATTGGGGCTTGCCTTCACTTGCTGGTTTTGAAACCCTGTGACTGCCACCATGTGAAGAAGCCTGGGCTAGCCTGCTCAATGATTAGAGCCATGTGGCCCAGTTGCCTCCATTGCCCAACTTGACAACCTGCCGACCACTACACACACATGTGAATGAGGCCATCTAAGATCACCCAGCTGACCTGCCAGCCGATCACAGATTCATGAGAAATCACAGCAGAAAACATCCCAGGCATTCCAGACCAGAAGAATAGCCCAGCTGACCCACAGATCCATGAGCTAAATAAATGGTTGTTGCTTAAAAACAAAACAAACAAATCCTTAAGACTGTAAATCCCACATCATGTTTGGCTAGAAGGAAGGTAAACCTTTTCTTGATCTTTGTCAATAAAAATGTGGCTTTTTTGTTAAAGTTAAACAAATAGATTTTTAACTATGCTAGTGTGATACTTTCATTAGTCTCGTCAACATAATTTTTGTTTTTTCTTGCTGGTTTCTTGAGTCTGTTCACTATTATTTCTTGCCTACATTGCTACTATAAGGTCCTAGGTGGCTTCTCTGCCTCTGTGACTTTTCTCCTTTCACCCTGTTTCTAGGGTGTTTTATATTAATTTCAACCTCAGACTTGAAGAGTTTGTATTCCTGCTTCAAGCTCCACTACAGCTTCCCATTGCCTATAAGATAAAACACTTGTGATATTCAAAGAATGAGATAAATTTTCCATTTTTGCTTATGAATGATCTAATTTTCTTTGTTAGTAACCACACACACACATGCACACACATACAATGACAAGCATAGAAGCTGAATCATTTATTAGCAAAGTATTAGAGTAAAGACCATAACTTTCTCCTAAGTTCTCAAGAGCTGTTTCAGAGCCAGAGGAACCTCAATCCAGGCCCAGACTCCAAGGGCCCCACTGGGCCCTGTGCCCCCATGAAATTTGGGACAATTTAAAATTCCAGGAATTGTAATGTCTTATGTGTTCTCACAATAAGCCACCATATATTGAGCCTTAGGAAGCCTCTTGTTGTGGTTGAAGGAGCCTCACTAAGATGTCCATTTAGCCTTACTTACTGTTTGAGGTACTGAAAGTCAGAGTTTTTGGAATTGGTAAACTCATTATGAATATAAATGGTACAAACTGATCAATTTAACTCCATTCAACAAATAAATTTTGTATTGTGCTCTAGTGTGTGTACACAAGTCATCAAATCTTCTATACTTTTAAAATTCCCTGATTTTATTCAAAACAAAGTTTGTTATTTTTTACTAATTAAGTAATAGATCAAGTATATTTACTATGAAAAATAGAAATTATACTGTAGTAGAAAAAAAGAAAAACATAAATCTTACACAGTCTCACCACCAAAATTAAGTTTTTAATATTATTTTGGATTTGGGTTATTTTCTTCCAGTCTTTTCTTTCTTTCTATGTATAGGAGCTCCACTCCATGTTACTCCTCACCTTCCAGACTATGGACAAGCTACAAATACAAGTCATGTCCTGAGAAGCTAGCAATCTTAATGGTTCCTCAATTAGATGAAATGAAAGGTCCATATGCCCAACCTCTAACCCCTTTTACCAGCAAAGGTTTAGTCAGGGAAACAAAGCCCATAAGTATTATGGGAATAGGGGATTTATTATGGAAATTAGACCTTTTCCAAATATGGCCCCATGTTGGGGAAGTGAAGATCTGGAGGTGAAATTTGAAGGATCAGAGAAAGAATTATTAATACATCTTCCTGATACCCACTGGCAAGCTCCTGAAGTCAGAGCTTAAAGAGAAATTCAAGAAGCCCAGTGCATCCTACCACCAAATTAGGACAACAGAGTTGGAGGTTAAGGAGATTTTTATAGAAAGCTGTCGTCTCTGTGTATGTAGATACCTCCTCTGTGCGTGGACAGCTGGCAGTGGAAGTGGGCCTGGAGCAGAGGCTATAGCCTTGGTGAGTGGAAGTTCATGTTGCTGATTCTGTGCATAATCTCCACCCTGCTGACATGGCCACTGTGTTTATTAATTAGCCCAATGGGCAAGGACAGGGGTAGCTCAGAGAAGAGGCTGACCAATAACCACATAATAGGTCATCTTGCCCACCTGATTATTAAGCTTCTCTTTCATATTTTGCCTATTCTGAGAGATCCACCCATAGAAGTCTACCCTGACCTCATTGCCACCAATTTTTAAGTGGTCTTCCTCCAAGTCTGTGACCATCCAACCAAACCATTTGTCACTCCCTGGAATTGGGATAATTCCATAGCATGCTCTTTCTCCTTCCAGGCAAAAATGAGTGACCAAGTGCACTGTTGGAAAGTTCATAGATGCTGCCAGCTTATCATGCAGAACCATTTATGAAGAAAGCCTGATTTTTTTTCTTTCTTGGTCAGCTAATCCCAGGGCACTCCTACTGAGTTCCCAGCAGTGGGTAGAGAGGAAAGATGGAATGTAGCAAAGGCAGGAACCATGGAAACCTGAGCCATGTGCTCATGGAGAGTCTCATATGTAGTGTTTCCACCGGAGGGTGGAGCTCTGCTGTGCCACCAACTTTAAGGCTCAGTGTATCAGACTCACACTGCTCATGGGTTCCCTGGTCAGAAGCACTGCTTTGTGGAATGACACAATGGTAATAAGGTATTCTGTGAGTCTCTGGATTGCAACCTATCATCAAGCATTTAGTCTCTATCAGGGCTGAGCAGCAAGCAAGGAGCTCCCTCAAAAGAATTGTTAACTGCAGAGGCTGGCCTAGCTTTGCTCTTAAACCTTAAAAATCTGCACTGTGATTTTCCTAGAGGGGAGCCAAGGCTCCATACACCTTCTCCACCTACCAAGGAAGCTCCTTCTTTTCAAACTACATGAAAGAACGCACTTTCCAAGCCTTCTTCTTCAAGGAATACTGTTCTGTAGAACTTCACTGCTGTCACTGTGACACCTATGTCTAGTGGGAGCTGTTTCCCATCCCTGTACCATCACATAATGGAGCGACCACCTGGGAAAACCATGCAGTGAGTGAAGCTGAAAGATCACACTTTGCTAAGATAGACATGGGAGGAGGAAATGCAAAAGGAGTTTTTCTTAAAATAGAGTCCTCTGGAATCCCCAAGGCCTCTGTCTGTGAAGAGCAGCTTTGATGCCTGTGACTTGGTCCTCAAAAGCTGGAGTGGGAAGGGTGTGTCTATAAATCCTGCCTTTAGACTGGCAGGCAAGGCTCACAAGAAAACATGATTCAGAAGCCAAGGTTAGAAGGGACTTCTAAAGATCATCAAACACTCAATAAAGTAGAAAGAACATTAGCCCAGGGAGAAGAAAGCCATGTTTGCCCCAGCTCTGCATTAACCAGATGATAGAGAACTGGAGAATCTGGCCTGACTTGTATTTATTTTGTTCGTAAATGCAAATGGGGGATGTTGATTCCTTGAACATCCTTTTGGATATAGTAACAGTCAGAGAAGCTGGACTGAAAGCTCGAGCTTTCCCATCACCTGTCTCAGGAAGATGTGACAATGACCTGCACTCTTTTTGCTCTGATTGAAATTTCAGCCTCCACTGAGCTCATTCGAAAGGATTGGGGGACATCTGCATTTGGTGGAGATGGGACAAAGAGTTCTCTCTTACTAATGAAGTGATTTAATCTCTGTCAAAACGCTGGGTTTAGATCAGATGTCAATTCTTTTTGGAAAACCTCCCTCTGTGCCCCAGTTAGAACGTGCTGTTCCTTTCTGAGTCCCCCCACAGTCTGTTGCTTGTATTTCTGCTAAGCCCTTCTTTCAGTCTGCCTGGATTGCAGTTCATAGCTGGGATGTCAGCATTCTCCTTTCACTAGGTCAGTTCTCATCTGGGACATCAAAACCCAGGATGTAGCAATCAGCAGTGAAGTGTGTTGTAATTTATAACTAATGGTAGGTAAAATAACAACAGGCAAATGATTCAGGGTGACACCTCTGATACGTTTCAAACTCTTTAATGCTGTTCTGACTCACTAGCATTCAAGTGCAATTTTTTAGGTATAGGAGACATGGGAAGAGAAAGCGCATTTTACCGGGAATTGTTTATAACTCCAACTTTGATCTTGAGAGTGTCTTGCACATAGTAGTGCTATCCATTTAATTAGTCAAGGCAAAAATGTTGAAAACTGAAGTGTTAGAATGAGTGCCCCTTAAGAGAAAGTTCTCTGATTCACCAGTCTCTGAATAACCATGTTGTCCAGCACAATGACATATACTTAATAATATGTGGAATAAAGTAAAGGAACTGAAGAAAACGGAAGGACCAAAGTATAAATGATAAATAAAATATATCATAGTGGGGTGTGGGAGAGGGGGAAAAGAAAGTCATAATTTCCTGATGGAAAATGAGCCAATTGTTTATGTGACCTATTTAACGAACAGTCACAAAACCTTATAATAATAAATAATAGACATGTATTACCCATGTGTCTGGGGTCAGCTGTGTTTGGGCTAGGTGTCTCTGCTGATCTTGGCTAGGCTCACTCATGAGTCTGGAGGGTCAGCTGGCTGTCAGTTTTTTTTTTTTCTGGCCTTGATTGGGATAACTAGGATGTACTAGAGCCATTCCATGTTTCTCATCTTTTAGCAGGTTAGCCTAGGCATTCTCACAGTGATAGCAAGGGTACAAGAGAGGCTATGGGGCAACAGGCATAAGCTCAAACCTGACCCACCATCACTCTACACATCCTATTGGCCAAGGAAGTCATAAGACCAGCTCACATTCATGAAATGTAGCAAAATACTCTGCCTTTTAAATAAGGACAGGAAATTTACATGAGAAAGGTTAGATACAGGGACTGTGATAAACCTTAGAGTATGAGAAGATTTTGCTTACACAGGAAGACTGGAGCCAAGGACTGAGGACTCTGTTTAATAAAGTTTCATCACTTCCAAAACTCTATTGGCACAACTTCTGGGGTTGGAATGGTCCTCAACAGTGATGTCCACAGGAAACAAATACTCTGCACAGATTACATCAGTAGATGCAAAAGACAGTCATCCTTTTACATCAGACTTTCTATCTGCAAGGACTTAACAAGCAAGCATTGTGATAAGAAGGGGTCATGGTTTCTGGAATCTGGCCTTTTGCAAGCACGGGCCACTGCTAATGGGCATTCCCGCCTCTGCCGAGGACTGCAACCACAGCTTGGTAGCCATTTCTGGATCATTGTTCCTTTTAAGAGCTCCTAGGGGGAGTCAGAGAAATAAATCAGGATGTATGAGATAGTCCCTCCAGCAGCTCTTGGGTAGCAAATATGTGTAGCGGTGGAAAAGCTCCTGATTGCTCTCCATTTATTTCTGCAGCTCCCAGTTTCCCCTCTTGCTTGTTGTAAAGTTTAAAACAACATCAATTTTTAAGGACCTGAAAGTGCTTTTCTATTTAAAATCAAACAAGACGAGCATCATTTTCATTCTGGGACTGTGCTTTGCTTCTTGAAGTGTGCTGAATATATAGACACCCACTGAAAAATAATAATAATAAAAAAGCTAAGTGATGGAAATGAGTAATTGCTTGGCAGCGAGTCGGCAGGGAGAGCACTGACACTGCACGGCACATATTTCATGAATAATGAGCGGAGTCTCAGAGCTGTGCAATCACTGCCTATTGGGTCAGAAATTTCACATTAGTGGATTCATCAGAGCAGATCAGTGTCATAAAGACACTCTTTCCCGCGGTAAACACACCTTTTCCTTCATTGAACTGTCATCTCTTAGGTGTGTAGTTGATGCAGCTAAGACCTTCCAAGAGAGAGGAGGGACATAACTACTTTAGGAATAGTTTATGTCATTCTACTTCCTTCCATGGATAGACAGAAACTGTTTTTCAGCAGAGATGAGCTGGTAAATCTGTGGTTAACAAAGGTTTAATGAAGCATTAAAGAAATAGAATCAAAACGCTCCTCTAGTTCTATGAAATTTCACTTCGAAGTAATTGGAACTCAAGAGGATTTAAAAGCTGTGAGAGACGCTTTTGATCTTCTGTTCTATGAATGCCTTGGCGTGGTAGTCACCGGTGATGTTTACCAAATATTCCTGTTCCCCTTTCTGGTTTGTTGTGGGATTTTACTTCCTGTCCTCTTGGAGTTAGGTGTAGCCATATGACTTGAATTGGCCAATGAAAGGTGAATGGAAGTGCTGTGTTCTCTTCTGGATGAAGCTTTAAGATTCAATGTGCAATCTGCCATACTGTCTCTTTTCTTGTACCAGTGTACTGGGGCCTCAGCCCACATGGTGGCTGCTCCACCAATTTGGGTATTAGAAAGAGAATCACATAATGCAGTGGCCCCAGGTAACCCCTGATTGACATGTAACATGATTGGAAAGTAAATGTTTTGAGCCAGTAAAATTTGGGCTGCTTGTTACTGCAGCATACCTTAGCCTATCCTAACAGATATACTAAGTACCTTTGTTGCTCAAAGCATCCTAGATATGCATGGTGGTAAAGAACATGGGATTTTACAGTCAGAACTACTTTTGAAAGATGGTTTGAAGTGACTGTGAGTTCATATAAAATAGAAACCATGATAGTTTTGTTAGAATTAAGATCTTCTGTGTAGTGTCTACATGGAATAATCTTTCCAATCATTACTAACAAACACTGTTAGGTAAGTCAAAGGGAGTTGTACTGAGCTAGGAGGCAAACGTGGACTTCAGAAATAAGTGATAGTCTTTAATTCAAAGCATATACATTTCATAGTCCCCAAAACTCTACTTTTTCTTCTTGTATCCTTAATAGGACCATGGAATATAGGGATAAGGAGCACCTTAGTTATAATCTCATCCCAACTTGAGAAACTGAGGTCCAGAGTGGTGAGGAATTTATGCAGACACACATACCAGCCCAGTGGAGGAAGCAGGATTAGGGCAGGGCCACCATGTAATTTTATCCCAAAAGGGTACTTTTGAAAGTGTAGGGAGAACACTGTTAGTAACTATGCCAGAAGAACAGGTGGAAGCTTGGATTTTCCAGGCAAACCAGAACATATGGTCACCCTAATTAGAATTTACTTTCCCTGACACTATGCCTGGTGTCACTTTCCTTCTGAGCAGACATCTTAATCCTTGGTGTAGGAAGCTCTCCAGCATTCTCTCCAATGGCACAGGGAAGGAAGAAAGAAACAATAAAGCACTCTTTCCATTTTGACATTCCTTATAAATCATCTTCACTTTTATTCTTTTTCTCACTGCTTTCGTTGGCTTAGTGTCTTGGCTTGTTACTTATGAGTCTAACTTTTTACCTGGGTGACTGCTTTGCTTTAAGCAGTAATGGCTACTGATTATGCATTTGAAAAAAATCATCAGTGATGGCTACTGGGCATGCGTTTGAAAAAAGTTTTCATTGCATGGCAGAGCTCAGAGGCAAACAAACAAACAAACCAAAAAAAACTATCAGATACTTTCAGCGGTTGAGTGTCGACCTGGGATCCAGGCGATTGGGGTTCGATTCCAGGTCAGGGCACATGCCCAGGTTGTGGGCTTGATCAATGACTCATCATTGATGTTTCTATCTCTCTCTCCCTCTTATTTCCTCTCTCTTAAATCAATAAATATATATTGAAAAAAAAACACACAAAAAAACATAGAGGCCCTGACCAGTGTGGCTCAGTTGGTTGGAGGGTCCTCCTGTACACTGTACACCAAAACGTTGCAGGTTCTATTCCTGGTGGGGGTGCATATGGGAGGCAACTGATCAATGTTTCTCTCTCACATTGATGTTTCTCTCTCTCTTCCTTTCATTCTTTTTTTTTTTAAACTGATTTTAGAGAGAGGAAGGGAGGGGGAGAGACAGAGAGATGAGGTAGAAATATCAATGATGAGAGAGAATCATCAATCGTCTCTCTCCTGCACACCCCCTCCTGGGGATCAAGCCTGCAACCCTGGTATGTGCCCTGACTGGGGATAGAACCTTAACCTCCAGATCCATGCTCAACCACTGAGCAACACTGGCTGGGCTCTCCCTTTCATTCTTTCTCATCCTTTCTCTCACCCCCAACTGGTCTAGTCTATAAGCTCCTAAAATGCATAGATGTACCCTTTCCTTTGCTCTATTTTGAATTCACTCCACACACATTGAAAGGCACCACAGATGGGGAAGGGCTGACAATGGGATTAGTCAGGCAATATACGGAATCTCTTCTGTTTGTCCCTGTTTGGTTCAGTTCCCACCTTTTTCCACCTTGATTTATGGCCCAAGCATCTGAACTTTAAGAACACATCAACAGGCTTTTTGCCTGGTGTCCAGTTGGCTTCAGTGAAAGGGAGCCCCTGGCAAGAGCTTGAAGGCAGGAAAAGAGTGCAGTGGGGATATTTGTCCTGTGCCCCCAAACTGCCAGGTCACCTTGGTTGTCTGGGATCCTCTATGGAAGGCTTCTGCCAGGCATCAAATCTTCTCTTGTCCTTAAGGCCTAGAGGGGCTGAGGGATCCCAGCTGTTATTAGTCCTGAGCACATTGCTATCCCTTGTTGGTTTGCTAAAACTTGCCATTACCTATGGAAGTGAATTAACAAGTACGGTTGTGCAATCTGTTTCCCACTTTGTCTCTGGTTAAGAAACAGTTGGGGGGATGGAAGTAGTGATTTATCTCCAGTATAAAGTGTACATTTGCTTGGTGCCAGGCCTCTGCTAGGATCTCTCCATGCATACTTGTTTTTAAAACTCACAGTAACTGTCTGAATAAGATATTATTGAGCCCATTTTATAGGTTGGGGAACTGAGTCCTAGAGAGTTCATATAGCATGGTAAGGACCACACAGCTGGTAGAGATTATCCTGAGACCCCCATAGAAGCCTGTCTGCCCCCAAAGCTGTGACAGTGATGACATTGCAGTGCCAATATTTCCTTGTAGACAGGGAGAGAGTAGCAATGGGGGCAAGAGTAAGTACTCAAGGAGGGACTGACCTCCCTGTTCCTCTGGAATCTACCTGCAAGGTGAGGAAACAAATGTTGGGACCTCTTTCACCAACAGTGCTCGACAAATAAGCGTCGGGGACATGCCATGAGAACCAAACTTTTCACGATGCTCAGGAGTCTCCGCGAAGGTTCCTGCTGGCTCCACTGCTCTAAACCTTAAAAGTCACCTTCTGAAGAGACAAATCTTCTCTTCATGCCTTTCCACCTCCCTAGCCCACCCCTGGAGCCTGCTCAGTCCCGGACAAAGGTATAACTCCTAGGCCCAGTTTAATCCTGGCAGTGAGCTCCTTCACCAACCCCCCCCCCAATCCCTGGGAGTGTGGGGCTCAAAGCTGCCTGAAATTCCCTGCGCTGATGGAAAGCTCTGAATTATTCATCAACCTGATAATGGCAGGTGATGAGATCTTTTCCCGATCTGTCCCTGTCAGTGGGTGTTTATTAATCTGTTTCACCAGCCGCCCTGCTCTGACTGTGGGGCCAGAAGAACCCCACGCGCCGCCTGACATGTATCGGCAGAGACAGCACTTTAAAGACTCCCTTTTGCCTGGGAGGTCATCTGAAGGTTATTAGGAACAAATTATTTCTTCATTTCCGCTGACTGAGTAGATAGCCTTAATGATCTGTCACCTAGCAATAGCCTGCCTGTTCAAACATAAAGAATGGCAGGCTGATGGGCTTATAACTAGAATCAGTTCATTTTAGCTATTCTCTTGTCAAGCATGTTTCCAAGATACATATAGTATTTACATATTCATGAGCCTCTGCCGACACTGATGCCGTGAGGGGGCCTGTCTGATAATGTGATACAAGTTTGTACTGTGTCCTCAGGCACTTAAAGTCTATTAAGTGAATAAAGTCTACCCAGGGCCTCTCTTCTTGGAGGTGTTCTCTATTTTAAACACAGGAGATGCAATCCCAATTTCATAGACTCATCTCCCTCTCTTTCTCCCCCTCCTTGCCCCCTCCAACATCCATCAGAATCGCCTCAGCCTACCTCATGCTGAGAGGAGGGTCTGGTTTAAAGAAAGAGAAGAGGGCAGGGAGGAGGTGTTCCCTCCCCACAGCAGCGCAAACCCATCCATGAGATGCTTTAAGTTGCTTTAGTCTTTGTGTAGGTAACTCAAATGACCTTCCATAAAGCCAAGTGAAGCTGCAGCTGGCCTTGCAAATTTTGGACTTTGACAGCATTTTCGAGTCTCCTTGGGCTACTTGTAGCTAATTACTATTTCATGCTTTTGACTTCATGATGGCTCTGGTCATGTCTCACTCTATCTAGAGGAGGAAGGTGCCCCAGGCATGAATCTTGCTATGAAACTAAATCAACTGGGGAGGACCTGAAATTGTCATTTGGAGAGAGATTCTTATTATTCCATCTCCAATCTCCATCTCATACCCCACCTAAAACAACCCTCCTATCTCTACTGTGATTCTTGAAAGAAAAAATGTAATTAGTAGTATGTGTGTTGCTCTGCCTAGTTGGACATCTGTCTGCTAAATAATTTCTATCTATCATCTATCTATCTATCTATCTATCTATCTATCTATCTATCTATCTATCTATCTATCTATCTATCTATCTATCTATCTATATCTATCATCTATCTATCTATCATCTCTATCTATCATCTATCTATCTATCTATCTATCTATCTATCTATCTATCTATCTATCTATCTATCATCTATCTATCTATCTATCATCTATCTATCATCATCTATCTATCATCTATCTATCTATCTATCTATCTATCATCTATCTATCTATCTATCATCTATCTATCATCATCTATCTATCATCTATCTATCTATCTATCTATCTATCTATCTATCTATCTATCATCATCTATCTATCATCTATCTATCTATCATCTATCTATCATCTATCATCTAATCTATCATCTATCTATCATCTATCTATATCTATCATCTATCTATCATCTATCTATCTATCATCTATCTATCTATCTATCTATCTATCTATCTATCTATCTATCTATCATCTATCATCTATCTATCCATGTAATCTATTTACCTATCTATCATCTATATTTATATCTATCAATCCTCATCTATCTGCCTAGCAGTCTATGTTGTGCCATTAAACCCTTAAAGGCCCAGGAATATGAGCTGCCCTTTAATTCTAGGATGTCTGAGTCCAGTTTGGCTTTGTCCCATTACACTGAGTGTCCAAGTTCCATCTTCATGAACAGGTGCCAAAGAAAGCAAATTGCTTTTTAAAGTATTCCTGAGGTGTCCTTGAGTGTAGGAAACTTAATTACTTACAGAGAATGACAAGTACTAGAAAAAATACCACCTCATAAGGGAGTTGTTTGGGGATCCTTCAGGAAGCCACTCACTTTTGTTAAGAGTCAGTTTTTCTGCATGTGAAATGGGGATAATAACTTGAGCCCTGTTTCCTGCTCACAAAGCCATTAGATGGATTGATGAGATAAAACGTTGGTGAGTGTCCTGGGAATTCCTTGAGAGGCGGGCATTAAAATAGACTCAAAGCATAAATGTTTGGCAGATAAATAATGATTCCATCAAGCTCACTATGTGCCATTCATTTGGAAACATGTCAGAGCACTTTGATTTATCTTTTTACAGAAACTTTAGGGATGTCTCAATAGGAGCATGGACTCCAGTTACAGAGAAACCATAATATCAAATAAAACTCATAGTTAGGGGTTCATGGGGATACTTTACCACATAGTTTTGTTTTAGATGTAGTTATTGAATTTTTGTTTTGCCATCCTAGTTCCTTGGTCTCTTTTAAGGGGAACATTTGGTGAAATTCGCAAGCTGAGCTCCTGTCTCCCTCTTGAAGTATATTTTAAGTTTGATGCTATGTTATGAAGACAAACTGTTTTCACAACATATTGTTAGGAGAATTTCTGTTTGTGAGTCCAGGCTCCAAAGGTTTAAAGAAAAAGGAGATCTAAGTTTTCACAGGGGATAGCAGGGATGTTTAACAAAAGGGTGACAGCCAGAGGCCTCTCATCTTTGTGAGTGACTAGAGATTTCATAGAGCCTTGAATCTCAGCTGAAACAATTGTGCTTAACATTGTGTAGCAAAAATGCATTTTTTAAAACTTAATATTCCAAAGAGTAGAGAAAATGAAGGAAGACACCACAAAATCCTTTTCTTTCCCAAAAGCAATTCTCAATGGTTGAAAGGCAGGATAGGAGAAAAAGTTTAGGCTAAAGGAGAACCAACTAACATCTATATGAAAAATAACCAATTATAAGATATAATGTGCACATTTCCTCCAAGTATCCATTTCTGAAGACCAGATATAATTTAAAAGTCCAGGCCTAAAGCTAGATTATATATTATAGGAAATAATCTGGAGCTTGCTAAAACATGTTTAACTGTTAGAGTGCTTCCCAGAGAGCATTTCAGTCTCTGGTATTAACTCAGATGTTTTCATTTTTACAACATAAAACTGTGAAATATTTTAGAATGACATTTAAAACTTGCATTGTTTATTTACCACCTTCTATCTTGTGCTTCAATAACTTTTTTGTATTTAGTTATAACTCACATAGTATAAAATTCACCATTTTAGATGTATAACTGAGTAGTATTTATATTTACATTCACGAAGTAGTGCCCTCTTCATAACTATCTAATTCCAGAACATTTTTATCTGCCTCCCCATAAAAACCCCATATCTGTTAGCAATCATTCCCTATTACCTGTCCCCATCCCCTGACAACCACTAATCTACTCTTTGTCTCTATGGATTAGCCTATTCTGGATGTTTTACATAAACCCCCACACTTGTGGCCTGTACATAAAAAGCTTTTAAATTCAGAGATTTTTTCTGTTATAGATTGGGAAGTATGTCTTCCCAGGTAAACATCTCTACATGCATACCTATTCTGTCTTGCAGAATACAATGGTCCATGGTGTATTGCTTTGGTTTTCATCTTTTGAATCAATATTACTTACTAGATAATATCTATTACTCTTGTGTCATTCTGCCTGCCTCCTCTATTGCTTGGATTATAGAGACATGAACCCTTTTGCCTACTCTGACTGATGTAATGGTAATTCTTTTATATGGTACTGTGATGGTGGATCCATGACTTTGCCACAGACTGTAGAACCCTACAGTAGCTGTGTGGCATGAGCTTATTCAAGGGGATGGGGAAGAAAGAAGCTAAACAATTTTGAAACACTGTAAAGTTAAATTTTCTAAGCCAAAAGAAAAGAGATCTGTACACAAACACTAAATTCTCCTTTATAAATTTGTTTCTCACAGGAATATGATTTAGTAATTCTGAAACTACTGTAGATTATAAAAGCCCAGTCAATTTCGCTGTCAGAGAAAGTTATAAATAAGCAAATTGGAAATGCTAGAAATGAAACCTGTGGTGCCAGATTGGAGTCTGCACACACACAAATGCACACACACACAGATTGGTACAGAAATAAATATAGATATTTGTATACACATAGGCTAACATATATACTTTATTTTCTAGCTTTGTCCACTGAAAGGGGCTACAAGCAGTGATACCCCATTCACAGTGAGTACACCCAGAGCCTAGATATTTGTTTCTAAGTACCCTTCTTTAGTAAAAGGCACCAGGGAAACCTCAGTCAATTGCTGATTCTAGAGCTGAAGTAGGAAAAATGAGTCTCAACTATCTTGTCCTTAAAAAAAAAGATGGGGCACGTCAAAAGGACATAAACAGACATAAGAGTTAATCTGAAAGAGCTTCCAATAATTAAAGCTAAAACAATTTAAGTGAGAAAATAAATTATATTATCGAATTATAACCCAAAGAAAAATAATAAATACCCATGAGCCCCTACTGATACAAATGTGTGAATAAATAGATACATACATATCTAAATAGAAGACAAATCTTCCTTATAGAAGAGTTCTAACTTATAAATGTAGAAGGAATTAGGGAAATAGAAAAATCACCATTAGAATACCACAGTAATAATTACTGCAGGAGAGATCCACAGACAAATTTTAAAGTAGTGGGAGAATCTTTAAGGCAATATTTGCATAGTCTCAAAGTAGCTTCCCCCCAAATATTTCTGTGGTGATTTTAGCATACACCCACAAGCTTTCTGATACTTAAGGCTGCAGGAGTTGAAGCTTAATTCTTCTACCCATGAGAATGGCTGCACTTAGTGGCTCACTTCAAATGAATAGCGCGTGGGCAGGAAAAATGGAAATTGACAACGGAGAAACTGTGCTGATGAGGCCTTATCCAAGCGATCAAGGTCAACATTCCCAGTAATAAGTCATGTTGATGTCATGTACCCCTGATATGATGAGAAGGGTATCTCTGGTATGCTTCCCCGAGACCCATAACCTCAGTACAATCATGATAAAACACAGAAAACTGAACACTACTCTTTGAAAGTTTTCAGGTTAAAGACAAGGAAGACTTAGAAATTCTCATAGGTTGGAGGAAAGTCAGAAAACAAGTGGACTATAATGTGGCACCCAGGGTTGGACTGTGAAACAGAAAAAGAATACACTGAGAGAAAAATGAAGTCTCTCATTTAGTTAATAGGAATGTACCAATGTTACTATCTGTTTTGATAAATGAATTAGGTCAAAGGGGGAAGTTGGGTGAAGCACATATGGAAAAACCTTGGGGGAAGTTGGGGGAAGTGCATATGATTCTGTCTTTTAGAGAATCACAATACACAGTTGTATATTAAAAACTCAGAGAAATTAGAAACTAAAAACAAAAGAGACAAACTTTCTGTAAACTAGCACTCTTCGAACTTATTTGACCACAGAAGCAGGAGTTAGCCTGCTGAGCAACTGTCACGACGCAGAATGCAGTTTGGGAAATGCTGCACTCTGATTCCCTGAAGAGTAAAAGAAAACCACAGCTGAGGAATTGCTGTAAGGCCCTGTAACTGGTGGCACAGATGAGCTCTTATCACTCTCTGGAGCCCTTTAATTACTCAACTCATCACTGTGGTTCCTGTCTGCCTCCATTACCTGCCCCATATACCCTGATAGTGTGGTACAATTTTGCCTTCTTAGATTCAGTGTCCTTATTGCTCCTTTATCATTTTGCAGGTTTGTACCAACCTCATTCTGATTCTTGAAATATGTAAATGACCCCTGAAGCCTAATTCTTGTACTATTCCCCACAGTAAGAACGTGAGATGGAGCTCTGGGATTCCTCCCTTGGATGTCACCTCTCCTGTGTGGGACAGAGATCACACTCTACCTTGAAACTCAGTAATCAAAAAGGTAGGCTTCTGTCTGCTGGGTCCTTCAAAGCCTCCAGTGCTGTGGGGGAGTGGGAGGCTCTCTGCCTTACCTGGATTTTTTCGATCCTAAGGGATGACTTCTAGGAGCCAGACAAAATCTATGACTGCAGCTGTTGTAATTTGCATGGTCCCAAATCAAGGCAGGTCGATTACGTATTCTCTTTGTTTTTACTCTGGATTTATGGTAGGGAAGGGTTATTTTTCCCCTTGTCCAAATATCTTAAATCATTCAAAGGCAGCATTAGACTTTAAGTAGAAAAATGCAAATGTAACTAGGACACTTACAATGACCTAAATGCATGCTGATTACCTTTTCTGTTATTTTCTGCCCTTAAATAAAGAAAATAATATAAATGTCAGTGGTAAGAAAAATGGAAGTAGGTCAGACCACAGAACCATTAGATCAAAAGCAGTGAGAGCCAAACACACCTTTCCCAAGTGGGAAGTGAGAAATCAACATGTAAATGAAAAGCATTTGAAGAGTGTAGCAGTTCCTCTATTAGCCTGGGCAATTATCAGGAGGACATTAAATTATTCTGGCAACTGCCTCTCGTAACTGGAACAAAGTGGAAATGCTGGTAATGATACTGAAAGAGGTGAGTCACTCCAAATGGAGGCTTCCAGTGGGTGGGACTCACATTCTTTAGAAAATGAGAAAGATTGACAAGGAAGGAGGGTCCCCGATGAGGTCATGGGGGTGAACAGTCTGATTTTGCAGTGTGTGTGTGTGTGTGTGTGTGTGTGTGTGTACACATGGTGTGCACATGCACATGTAAAGGCTTGCTGATTCTTTTCAATCAACTGTAATTGAAAGCCCAATACTAACACCATCGTGTGACAATATGAAATGCCTACAGCATGACTGACTGTGGACTCCTACTGAAGCTATAGTGATTGTACTCATTCCTATGAATGATTAGTATGCTATTCCTTTTGAAATTTTGCTTTAATGTCCCATTATATTGAGTCATGTTAACACACTCATCCTTGCCCTACACAGTGTAACAGAGTCGATACTATACTGTTTCACAAGCATAAGAAAAAGTGAAGCAGCTAAATAAATGTCGAACATGCCTGTTAATGAAAAGCTGCTCACAAAATAAATGTTTTTAGAACAAGATAAGATTTCTGAAGATACCCTCTGAAAGTAGCTCTATGAATTTAGGCAGATAGTACAATAGTAAAGAAGGCTGTAAAACTGATTGAAGATTTTGGAAAATAAACAGAGTGGGAGTGGCTTAATTCACTACATGTATTAACTCTTTCAAGAATGTGAACCCATGGTCCTAATAAAGACAGTTCACATATGTTTGTTCTCCAATATTGCTCAATTTACTATGAATCTACAGAGAATCTTGTTTTTACTTGAAAAGTCAAAGTTATCATGCGAAGAAGAAAACCTAAAAGACTTCGAATTTTGGAGAAAGATGTACCTCAAATTCCCTGTGCCTTGTCTGTAAGATAAATAAGTTTGTAGCTTTTACAATGTACCATTTTCCATACCATTCAAGAAAAATGCAGGAGACATAACAGAGCCCACTACTCTACACATTCTATGGTATGACAGTTGGAAAGTACTTCTGATTTTGTTTGTGCTGCTCTGAGAAATGGGCCTCAAGCAGCAAGAAAGGGAAACTTATCTTTCCATAGCAACATAGCTCATAAGACAGGGGCTCTGGAAAAGGTTATTTGAGTTTGTGGCAAATAAATCATTTTTATTTTTAAATGATCACTATGATGCTTACTCTATTAAGTGTAAAAGTATAAATACATGCTTTCATTTTGATTAGTAAGCTTAAACTTTATAGGCTTGAATTAACATGAAAGGAGATTATTGACAAATTTATATAGAAAGGCTAAAGACCCAGAAAAGCCAACATAATATTGAACAACAAAGTTTGAGGGCTGACACTATCTTACTTCAAGAATTAATATAAAGCTACAGTAATCAAGACAGTGTGGTATTGGCAAAAGAACAGACAAGCAGATCAATGGAATAGAGAGCCCGGAAAGAGACCACACAAATAGAGTTAACTAATCCTTGACAAATGAGCAAATGAATCCAATAAAGAAACAATAATCTTTTCAACAAATGATGTTGGAACAGCTGGCTATCCACAGGTGAAACAAAACAAAACAAAACCAAAAACAAACAAACAATAACCAAATTAAAAAGAAATAATTTATGCACAGACATTTCATCTTTCACAAAAATTTCTCAAAACAGATCACAGACGTAGATGGAAAACAGAAAACTATAAAAATTCTAGAAGATTACGTAAGTGTAAATCCAGATGACCTAGGCAATGATTTTTTAATACACCAAGAACAACCCATGAAAGAAAAATTGATAAGTTGAATTTCATTAAAACCAAATTAAAAACTTCTGCTCTGCAAAAGACATCATTAAGAAAAGGAAAACAAACAAAGCTACAGTGGAGAAAATATTGGCAAAGAACACATCTGATAAAAGACTTGCATCCAGAATATACAAAGAACTCTTAAAGCTCAATAATAAGAAAACAATCCAATAAAAAATGGATGACAAATATGAACAGACACCTAACTGAAGAGGATATGCAAATGGCAAGTAAACACATGAATAGATGCTCAAAATTATATGTCATCAGAGAAATGCAAATTAAGTTGACCAGGAGATACTACTACATACCTATCAGAATAGCTAAAATCCAAAACCCTGGCAATATCAAAGGCTGACAGGGGTCAACAGGAACTTTCATTTATTGCTGGTGGGAATTCAAAATGGAAGAGTCAGAGTAAACAGTTAATATATAATACAGCAGTCATGCTTCTTTATAGTCATGGAAATGAGTTAAAAAATTGTAGTTGAAAACATGACCATACAGAAACTAGCACACAAATGTTACCAAAACTTGGACATACCTAAGGTGTCTTTCAATAGATGGATGAGTAAACAAAATGTGGCACATCCATAAAATGGAATATTATTCAGTGATTTTAAAAGAATGAACTATCAGACCACACACACACACACACACACACACACACACAAAGAAGACATGGAGAAACCGTAAATACATACGCTAAGTGGAAGAAGCCGGTCTAAAAAGGCTACATACTGTATGACTCCGACTGTAACATTCTGGAAAAGAAAAAACTATGGAGATAGTAAAAAAGATGAATGCTTGCCAGGGATTAGGAAGAAGGCAGAGCGCACCCATAAGAAGGTGTTTAGGGCAGTGGAACTATTCTGTATGATCCTGTACTAGTGGATGGTGACATTACGCATTTGTCAAAATCCATAGCAGGGCACAACACAGAGTGAACCCCAGCATAGACTGTTGGCTTTAGCTAGTGATAAAGTACCAAAATTGGTTCACCAACTGTAACAAATGTACCTCACTATTGCAAGAGGTTAATAACAGGGAAAACCATGGTGGGGAAAGAGTGCAGAAGATGTATGGGAACGCTGTACTCTCAGCTGAGTTTTTCTGCAAATTTAAGTCTATTAATGTAAATAAATAAGTAAAACGATGTTTTAAAAGTCATCACTTTTCTAATGGAGAAATCTGGCATGTGACCTACTCTGTGCAAGTTAACGGTCTCCCGTCTAAGCAAGCTGGTTTCCTCCCTTCCCCATTCTTCCCCCACCCCTGGGCCAGCCGGACTCCTATTAACACTGAGAGCAGATAAGTGATATCCTGAGCCAGGCTCTAAGAGAGGAAGGTGTTAACCAGCTTATGAATATAAATGAAAAGAAAAACATGTCAGCCAAAGGACATACTTTGTCAACAAGTGCATGTTTACCAAGCATGTGACTAGAGATTGCGAGGTGGAGTGTGTGAGAACACCACCCACGCACCTGCTTTCTTTTGGACTTGGGAGGACGCCTCCTATCCTTTCTGCAGTATGGACGGGGGAGAGCTTCCTGCCATAACTTCCTCTGCCCTAGTTTTCCAGTATGTCAGGCTCACGGAATAATTTACTGATGGCCCTCAGAACTTGAACCCTGGCTTTGGAGTGGACATCATTATTATACTTTGTCCAGAGCAAAAACAAAACAAAAAACACCACATCAAAATGTTTACCATGTTTAACCCATGATATGGAAAGGAAATATTGGAAGGTTGAGGCAGAGGGTTCACTGACCACTCCATTCACATTGTCAACTCTTTTCCTAGAAGCGATCTTGTGCCTGGTGTATCAATAAACTGGAAGGATATAGGCTTCTTAACTTCCACAGTCTTGGAGACATTCTCCCCCAGCCCTAAGTCAATTCATTCCTCCCCTTCTCTGCACTTTCCTATGGAGAAAGCTGGGGGACTTGAGCAGTGGAAGCTTGACATCATATGGTGCAAATCTTCTGCCATTATTTTAAGGCAAAGGTATTAAGTCAATTTTACTTCATTCTAACCTACATTATCAGCCACATAAATTGAATAACATAAAATACAGTTCACCCTTAAACAATGTGGGGCTTAGGGAAATCAACCCCCCTGGCGAGGTGAAAATCTGTGTATAAGTTCCGACTCCCCAAAAACTTATTTGCCCCTCAGTATCAGCAAGGGATTGGTTCCAGGACCCCCCACAGACACCAAAATCCACAAATGTTCAAATGCCTTATATAAAGTGGCGTAGATCAATGCATTCAGTCATCCCCTCACATTTGTGGACTCTCAACTGCAGATCGAAAACAGAACAGGCATTTGTTGAAAAAAATATACATGTAAATGGACCTGCACAGTTCAAACCCCTGTTGTACAAGGGTCAACTGTATAGAAATTGAGAGTAGTGCATTAATAGATTAGCCTTTTAGTTTGTTTTTCTTTCTAAGAAATGTTTACAGCCTTTGGTCTTGGACACCCTCTGGAATAAATAGGAAAGAAAACCTAGGCTGCAGATTTCCTGGTGATATAATATACTGTAGAATAGGTGCCGACCCACAGAAACCCTAATTAATATTTTGGGCCTCTGAGAGCTTGGATTCTAGTCAATATCCTTGAAACACTCATGTAGAGAATGCCCTTATGCCCTGATCCTTGGATTTGACATCCCACTCAAAATTAAACTAGGCAAAAAGTTTAGGGGTTTCCACCTGTAGCTTGCCACTAAGAATTATGTCTGTGTTTCTGTCTTGCCAGATATATGTAAACACATCATATCCCAACTTCTCAAGGTGACAGGCACAGATATGGGGACATTAGGTTAACTTCTTGGGGAACCTAGAACTCTCGGGATCAATGAATGATTCTGGTCCTTAAGGCCATGGAGTGCCTGTTTGCATTGGTAAGTCTGAAATACGAAAATGAGTGTCTACATTCCCTGTCAGTTCCTTGCTGGACTAAACTTACAATAAGCCCTGTCACTACTGCTGTTTGTTTTACATCTTTTTTCTACATGAGTTAGCTCACCTTGTACAACCAAAGAATGTGTTTCTCTGGCTCATTTTGCAACTGAAGTCACTCCCTGAAGTGTTCCCATAAGCTCCAACTTGGCAAAAATACAAAGTTGGACTTGCTTCTGGAATTTCAGAATGCTTAACAATGGAAACCCTTCCTCAAGTGTTGAGCGCAGTTACGTTGTTTCCACATCCATCCAAGGAATCAAAGTGTTCCCCAGTTAGAGTCTTGCTAGACTTAATTTGATGTATTATTTAAAATGATGTGAGGAGGGAAAATATTTCATATGAGCTGTTTGTGAAAGAAGACAGGAAAAAAAATCATTCTGAAGTGCTCATCGCAATAATGATGCTTTGAAAGCAATTTTCAGAATGTCAAAGAAGCAAGCATCATTTTTATTCCTGTCAGTATGAAACAAACTTGAAATGATTCTTGGCCAAGATTTCCAAGGGCCTCCCAAGGAGCAGAGCAGAAACCAATCATTGTACAGCCACCTGGCAAAAATTTCTATTTCCATGGGAAATCAAAGTTTTTTTGGTCTTCCATTATATCCCTATTAAGTTCTTTAAAAGAATAAAGAGTGATGATGGCTTACCATCTTGCGTGACTTTCAAGTTTGCCAGTAAGCACCTTCTCCCTGCAGTTGCCATTGTTTTACACAACATGGGGTTCCCTTACCCAATGGGAAGATTGAATTAGGTGTCATAATGAATATTTATTTTCTGAACTTTTTGCCTTGCAATCAGAAATTTAGAAAAATGTGGCTGTCTTTTCCCTACTGTTATAAATAATGTTGGTTATTCTAGAGTCCTTTTCAGTTTGCAAATGCTCTTACTGAAGACCTCTAGCAGGGGATTTCTTAAATAGCATTGAGGACATCTGTCTTGTCCATCTAAGCTGGCTGCTTTAAGGAGACCATGTTTTATTTATGAAAAATTAATTCCGAGTCCAAATTTTACAGAGTCTATGATTTTTTTCCTTATGTTTGGAAAGTTGCATGAAACTTTACTCTTGCCTTTGAGATTTAATTATGTCAGAACATATAGAGGCCCAGAAAAAGTAACAGATACTATGAGAACATGGTATTCATAGACCTCCCAGGGGAGGAAAGATGGAGGGAGGAAGGAAGAGGCAAGAAAATAGAACTCTTACTGGTCCAGGACTCCCAGCTCCATCCTAGGATTTTTTTGGTCTCAATAAAGATAATCTGTGAACCTACGGGCACGTATCTGAAGCCTCTGAGACCTACGCATTTTCTGATTGTCTTGGTCTGATTAAACAAGCCTCAAAGACATAATGAATAATTTATGATAAATCAATGCCCACATAGAATAAAAGCACATTTTAAAAGGATTATTTTATGTTTAATTCCCAAGTGAATGCTAAACTTGTCCTTTATTGTGAGCTATTTTATTACCGTTGTCTTAGTTTTAAAATTTTTCAATTTCAAAAAACGACTGAGAATGAGAAGTGAATGCTGAATGGTTCTTGTGTAGGATGCAAAGTGAGCTCCGTGTGTCATCCCATTGAGGTTTCACAACGCTGCTGATTCCCGGCATCAAATGTCAGCGAGCTCCGCAGAAGAATAAATGGAGGCTTGTAATCTTAGACGACGCCACCACATTGGCACACCTGCTTCAAAAGGCGCTAAGTTCTCACTCAATATTCGATAGTCCAACCCTGGGCCTTTTGCATTACAAAAAGCTTCATTTTTAAGAGAACTTTCTCAGATTGTGGGACAGACCCACGCAGGTGCTGAGGAAGCTCTACACAGTCTTCAAGGGCAACATGGGAGCCACAGAGACCTTCCACCATGTGTTTTTTTATGCCCACGTTTTCCTACATCACAACGGACACTGGGTGGGGGGTTAATGGGGTGTATGGAGGCTCTGTAGCTCTCAAAACCTGAAAACAGAAAGAACATTCTCTATCTTGCATACGTTCTCTTGATATAATATGGCTAAGTCCTTTAGTTTTTCCCTTAATTCACTCCCAGATATAGATATTCTGGAAGGAAGTAGGTCCTAAAAAATCAAGAGCATGATAAAAATCTGTTACACTGCCTCCTCTTTCTATAGCCCAACAATTTCAAATGGCGATTTATAAAGGTAGGGTTTTGTCTCTCCTTTCCTCTTGCATCTTATGGGAAAGGAAGAGTAGGGAGTACATGTGGCAGAAACACTCAGGGATCTAGGACCTCCTTTGGGTGTGAGGAAATATTTGGCTGATGAGTTTTAGGCAGGTACTTCTGAATGCATCTTTAATTTCTAGTTCTAATTTGAAGTTCTCGAAACTCCGATCCTCTTGTTGTAGAGTTAAAAGCACTACTTCTCTGTGGCCTCTTATTTTCAACAGTTCATATAAATATTGAGCAGTAACATTACCCTCACCATTTCTTGGGCACCTGCCTTGTACAAAGCACTTCGAGACACGAGACACGTGACATGACACAGGGTTAATTAGGCCACTTCAACAACTTTGAGAGGAGATGCCCCTCCTCCCCTGCCTGCCGCCATTTCTTCTACTTCTGTAGCTGGAGACTGCACAGAGGAAAGAGATGTGGCCTGACAACCAATAGTATTGTGGAGAATATATCTAGTCATCTTGCATAATTTTTGTCCAATCAGAATTTATTTGGGTTTTACTAAGTGATAACAGTGATATCCACCTGATGGGATTTTTAAAGGAAAAGTGGCACAATGTATGTAAGAACCAAATAGTGCCTGAAACACAATAAACATTTGGAAAATGGTAGCTTCTATGGTTTCATATGCTATTGCAGTCATAATCTTGAAGGAAGCTGAAGGGATGAAGTGGTGAGAAGCAGGTCCAATGTGAACACTGCCATTGAGAGTTTGGACTTGGGAAAGTATAAGGCATTTGTCCCTGAGCACACTGACAGCTACTGAGGACTTTGTGATCAAAGGTAACTTGGGATCTTACTTTTAGGTGTCACTGGTGGTTTCTAACGAACTACTTGATCTAATACATAGGGACTTAACTCAGTGGCTGCTTCCTGAATCTTTAACAGGTTCTTTGAAGTACAACATTTCAGAGAAGTTGAGGATTGTCTGAAGTGCTTGGCAACATGCATTAGCTCTTCAGATGCCTAATGTTTGCATATTTCACATCTTTCAAATCAAGATACCTGGGAGAGTCCTAGGAAGGGATTACAGCAATGATGGACCTAAAGAAAGAACATTGACTAAATCTCAAAATTCAATAACTGCTTTTGAATACATTTCAGGCAGGAAGAAAGAAAAATTGGGAAGGTGCTCTGTTCTTGGACTTGGGGAAAAACACAACTATGATACATATTTTATAGTAGAGGCAGAAATAAACTAAAATTTCCATAAAAGGAAAAGACACTAGTTCTGAGAGCCAGGATCTGGAAAGCAGACATAGAGTAGGTGGCACTGGAGCCTAGGTTTTGAAGGTTGATAAATGGAAAAGGAAAACGAGGCCTTGAGACAGAAAGAAGAGCACACAAAGGCACACCATTGGGCAATGGAGGAAATAACTAAAGAGAGCTGCAGATCGAATAAACTCATATGATATTTGAGGGGTACGACCACGGGGTGATTCCTGGTAACATTTTCCCAAATAGAGGGAGGAAACACAGGGCTTCTTCATAAAGAGTAGAGATGCCTACAAATGGACTATATCAATTTCTCTCTACCCTGTAGGGGGTGCAAGCTATGATCTGCCACGCGGCCACTGCTGATTGCTGCAGCTCCGAGGGCTCAGCTGGCCCAGCAGCTGCACAGTGGAGAAAGAAGCTGTGGCACCGATCGACAGTTTCCCAGGAACCAAGGATCTTTCCCTTCATTATTTGTTTTCTCTTCACCATCACGTGGCAATTTACAGTATTTGGGTGTGGATCAACAGAATGAATTTGAGTTGTTTTATTGAAAAGAAAAATTTAAAAAGCATAGATTCAAATGCATTTGCTTAGCAATGTGGTAATTGTGTGTTAACTCTTTCCCTGAAGATCTGCTTTATGCTGACTGGAGGTGGAAGCATCATCATTTTTGTAATGCTGCTATCATGTCTTTCCTCTAAGACATTGAAAGAATCTTTCCAATGTTTAAATGGCTTTTCAGAGACAATTTATCCATTAGGCACAGTAGGCACATTGCTGAGGATCCTTTTACGAATCCATTTAGGGAGCCACAAAAATATTTTAATTTCTTTTAAAATCAGGAGAAAAAATAAACTTTTAGAGTTGAATAAAAAGTTTAATTTTCTTGCAATGAAAATTTAAAGAAAATTAAGGTTTTAGGGTCCTTGAAAGTCTATTAATTCTGCCTAAAGTAGGAAAAAATTTGAAATATTTAAAGTTATATCAAAAGTAATGTTTAAAATGGATATTATAATGGAAGAAGGGTCCCACAAAGGCAAAAGTGCCCAGGGCCCACAAAAGTCACAACACGGACCCTCCTGTTCTGTACACGCCAACAAAAGATTTCCTAACAACACTTCCCATCTCACTAAAACGCTATAAATAGGAAAGTCACAGAACTTAAACAACTCAGATTTCAATACACTTCTGCCACTTACTCTCTCTGTTACCGTGGGCAAGTTGTTAGCTTATCCAAACCTCTGTTTGCTTATCAGTAAACAAATATCACAACTGTTATCTCCCATACCTTTGGTCCTTCTGTAGCCAATCAGCTCAGCCCTTTAGATTCACTGCTTTAGGGAAGGATAAACAAGACCAAAAATAAAAGAAAAGTTGAATCAATTTTTTGTGGGATTTTTTTGGCATTCCCAAATCCTAGGCTCCCAGAAGAATAGAAATATTGTGTGTACATTGAAAAATAACTTAATAGACTGAGTGACACTTATTGAATATTTTATCTGCTAGATCTGAGCTAGATTAGGACCTCTTAGAAGCCCTGGAATTGGTAATATTATGGTACTTCTAATATTTATTTCACATTTATTACATAACAAAACTATGTGATAAAGTAATATTGGTCTTTAAAATACAAAATATATGTATGCTGAAATTAAAACTAGCTTTTTTCTAGAAATTAACACACTTATTTAAGCTAAAATTTCTTATTTACTAATACCCTAAGTGAATTTTTTTGCCTTCCACCACGTAGTTAACCTCTGCCAATGAGTGTTCCTATAGAATGTAGCTGAAATGGTCCTTCGACCCAATCAACTTGGGAAATGCTAAATACAATCTCTCTCCAATAAATATTACCTATTAAATGCTTTCAGAGGTCCAAAATTGATTTCAAAAATTAAATTTATTTAACTCCATATATTATAATTAATTTGACTGCAGAATTATTTTTCACATAATATCTAGCAATGTCCCATAAAATAAATTTTCCTCTTAACACACTTTAAAAAATACTTCAGAAACACTGCATGATTTTATAAGCAGTTCTTATGTGTTGGGGACTCTTCTGAAAGATTTTCACACATTACATTATTTACAGCATGCCAGATTTGAGTAAATACAATGAGGTAAATATCGTCTTCATTTTATAGATGAAGAAATTGAGTGAGGTCACATAGCTTTTAGTAGTGGAGCTGTGATTCAGGCTTCATTTATGCCTCTCCATAATTTGCCCAGCGTGAAACAGCAGCCCTTCAGTAGCTTTCCTAGGAACTGATGTCACACTCTCTTCTCGTCAGCTTTGGTTCAGCCCTCAGAGGCTCACCTCTTATCTACATATAGGATTCTAGGGGACTTCTGCCCTCTCACTCATTAAGTCATCCCTTAATTCCCATGCGGCTCGGACTTTAAATTCATTCTCTGGTTTCCAAATGAGACTCTGATACTAGGAAAAAGCATGGATTGTACCTTTCACCTCTGGCCCGCCACAGCCCTGTCTCTGCCTTCTTATAAACCAAGGTCACCTTCCCTGGAGAGCTAAAGAGAGTTGCTGTGGTGTGAGAGGGCAAGAGGAAGGGAAGAAGAGTAAGTCAATGAGGTAGATGTCAAGATGTCAGGGGTCAGCCATTGATGGGCTGGATATAAACTATCTTCAGTTCTCTCTCCAAACTGGAGGAGAAAAGAGTTTGACAGAATCAGAAAGGCAGATTGTTGGCCATTAAATCCTGGGCATCTCAAAATACTTGAGGGACTCCCAACAAAGTCTTTTCCAAGGGGTGAGATATAACAGGGTTTGTTGACAATCTTTTCATATGATTAAAAGTATATTAAAAGTACTCTCATCTTAAAAAGTATACGATTAGCCCGGTGGAGCATGGTTCAGCAGTTGAGCACTGAACTATGATCCAGGAGATGGCGGTTTGATTCCTTGTCAGGGCACATGCCCGGGTTGCGGGCTCGGTCCCCAGGAGGGGGGGATACAGGAAGCAGCCGATCAATGACTCTCTCATCATTGGTATTTCTCTCTCTCTCTCTCCCTCTCCCTTCTTCTCTCTGAAATCAATAAAGATATGTTTTAAAAAAATACACAATTAAATTATGATTTTGTAAATTGCTATGTCTATAATAGCTGTTTATTTGTATACAGCGGTACCTTGGGTTTCAAATGTACTCCCGTCCCGGAGACCGTTCGAGTTCTGAAACTATCTGAGGGCTCCACAGCTGACAGCTGGGCCTCCGGGTCTTGCCCTCAGGGGAAGCCATGTGGCATGTCCCACTTCGGAGGGTTCAAAAACCGAAGCATTTCCTTCCAGGTTTATGGCCTTCGTAAACCAAAATGTTCGTCAATGGAGACGTTCGAAAACCGAAGTACCACTGTATATTCATTAATAAAAGTGTTTTGGCACCATTTCTTTAGCAAATTCTGCAACTAATAAATGCAGGTTCTCTAAGCAGGAAATAATTAAATCCACTGAATGGTGTTCAGGTCTGCTGAAGCCAAATGATTCATTAATTTATTCATTATAAAATGCATCGGGGCCCTGGCCATTGTGGCTCAGTTGGTTGGGCATTGTCCCATCCCATGCTCCGAAAGGTTGCCAGTTCAATTCTTGGTCAGGGCAGATGCCTGGGTTTGGGGCTCAATCCCTGGTAGGGGGAATGCAGGAGACTGCTGATCGATGTCTCACTCTCACATTGATCTTTCTCTCTCTCCCTCTCCTTCCTTTCTCTCTAAAAATCAATTTTTAAAAATCTTAAAAAAATGCATTGGTATCTTCTAAGTTATGGCTTCTAGAAGTTTAGTTAGCCATTAAAATTTCAGCTACTTGAATATATAATTTGGAAGGTGCTAAGGTCATATCATATCATAGCTAGAATTTAATACCTCATGCCCAAGTCAAGAAGGCTTTCTGTCAGAGACTGGTGATTCTTTAAATGGCAGGCAAAGGAGTGGGTAAGTTAAAGAAATGAGTGGGAGAAAACTAAAGATAAGCCCAGCTCTTAGGGGAACAAGCCAACCAACAAGCCACATTAAAGAGTTCTGAAAAGGTGAGAATTGGACCTGCTGTTTGATTTAGAGCACCTTGGGCTGAGACTTCTGAGAGTTCTTTTTCCGCTTGTAGGCCCTACAGTGTATAAAATGAAGTCTTGATTCCTTTTTACACTGCTAATAAACTTGCTTGAGCAAACACTCATCTGTTCACCCTCTGACAAGCTTCCATAGCTTGTGTTTGGGTTGGGAATGTACAAGTGTAGGCACCTATAGTCTTGCCTCAGGGGTAGAATGAAAAGGATGGTCAAAGCCAGAAGAGTAAATGAAATACCCAGAAACCTGGACCAGGAGAGACAATCACCATTAACAGATTATTATTTTGAAAGGAAGTATGTGTTATATTTGACAGTGTTTCTTCAACAGAGAGACCTGGGTGGCTGGATGGATAAACAAGACTAGATTTGAGTAAATACAAAGCTAGGAGGAAGAATACACTATTGGATTTTCAAGGTGCTAGAACAAAAAATTTTTTCTCCAACAAAATCAATCATTTTAGAGTCATATAGCTGAACACAGGTTTTTTGGTGTTTTTTTTTTTACCAGTTTTATTAAATTAAGATGAACATACAATTATCTGCATATACTTAGAGGGTATACTTTGATGAGTTTTGGCATGTTTATGCCTGTAAAACCATCACCACAATCAACATAGTGAAGATAGCCATCACTCCCCAAATTTCTGCATTTCTCCCTGTAATCTTTTACCCTCTTTTACACCTCAATCCAATGCCTAGGTAGTCACTGATCTGATTTCTTCCACTATAAAGTAGTTTGCATCTTCTAGATTTTATATAATGGAACCTTATAGTGCATACTTTTTTCTGGCTTCTAATTATATAATTATTACTTTGAGACTCATCCATGTTGTAGTGTAACAGTTCATTCTTTATTGATGAGTAGCATCTCATTGTATATATATATCAGATTGTTTATCCATTCGCCTATTGATGAACACTTGGGTTTGTATTGGTTAGCTACTGTTGTGTAACAAATGACCCTAACTAAATCTTAAAAGCTTAAGCCAACAAAACAATTGTTACCTCACATTTTCTGTGGGTCAGGAATCTGAGTGTAGCTTACTTAGCTGGTTGCCTCTGGCTCAGGGTTCCTCAAGATGGGGCAATTATGATTTCAGCCAGGGCTATGGTCATCTTAAAACTCAACTGGAGGAAATTCCACTTGCAAGCTCATTCACCTGGCAGGCCATGTGGGCAAGCTTCAGGTTCCCTAGTGAGATAGGATCGGTGACTAAACACAATAAAATTTACTTTTGGCTCCCACCACTGTCAGAGGCAGATTGGGTAGCTCTTATATATATGTAGCTACACTATCTGAAGCACGTGGCCTCTAGGACCATCACAGAAGGGGAAAGTGTTGCATGGTCACGCAGGATGTTTTCTGAGGGCTGGGCCTAGAAGTGCCTCCCACCATATCCACCCATATCTCATGATTGGACTCCAGACCCATCACATCACATCTACTTACATCATGGTTCAGAACCCAGTCCCATAGTCACCACTTAACTGTGAGAACTAAGCAAATAAGTACTAATGAGCACTAACTGGTACATGCACTTTCTCTAACAAAGCTTCAGAGCCCCATAGGGCCAAGCCTTTGCATATCTTCTTTAGTTCATATTCCATTCCAGGCATATAATAGATGCTCAACAAATATTTGTATTACACTTCCATTTATGTCATTTCAAAACCTCTATAAGGCAATTTTTTAATTCTCATTTACACATGAAAAACCTGAGGCTCAGAAAAGTTACATAAGAGACCTAAACCTACACATTGGTTAGTCACCAAATAAAATTCTAATTTTGTACTTTCATGTTCAATAAACTTTATGTGATACCACTGGTTTCTCTTAATGGCATCAGATCCCTTGATTAGCCCTGTGTTGAGTCAGTTCTAACATGACTTTAATCTGAAGGTGTAGCCAGGGGCTGCCAATGGTGACAAAGCCCATACTACCTACCAAAAACCCTTTGCTCATCTGCTGAGAGTCGCCCTGGCTCTCCCTTCAGCTTTTGTCACAGGTGACTGAGAGTGAACCTGGAATCTGCCCCCACCTTCCATGGTCTTTTGTTCTCCCAGGTTGCTGGGGTGATACCCAGTTACAGTCATAGCTCTGCTGCCTCTATGCTCCCCCAGTTATAGCTGTGGGTTCTCATGCCATTTCTTGATGATGTACCTTCCAGCCCCTGGGCAAAAAGCCCCCCCCTGTGGCTGAACCAGTGAACTCCTTTCAAAGTCTCAACCTTTCTTTTCCCAGAAGATAAAACTGCTCCTTAATTCTTTTGGCTATCACTGGTCTTTCCTCTTGCTCCTGTACCAGTGCCCCCTTCCATGAAGAGGTGAGTGTCAGGCCTCATCCATTACTCCCCCATAACGTACCCAGTATGGAGCCCCTCCTTTAAGTGCTATTCCTTCAGAGATCCATCTGGTTCTCTTTCCAAAAGTCACACCCTCCTCTCCCACTTACAATAGATGCACACACACATCCCTCATCCTTCCTTGGAGCTAAGTCTTATATTTTACTTTAAAGCTCTGGATACAGGAATATTTTTACGCTGGGTCACACCTGTATCAAATGCACAGATTACTGAAGACCTGGAACAACACTGCTGATGTCCATTGTCAGGCTCTCCCTCGCTTTCTCCTCTCTCTCCTCTTCTCAATTCCTCCACTCACCATGACCTCTTTCTCTTGGTCCATTAAGCGATATTTAATGGCTACAACTCCATTAACAATGGTCATGGTTATTTAGTATTTCTAATGCTTTCTATTTTATATGACTTTGCAGTCATCATTCTCTTGATTCTCAAAAACTGGGTCAGTGAATTTCCCGTTTTATCATGTGATACGCAGAGAGGGATGGTGGCTCAATGCAGGGTTGCTCAGAGGGCCGGGCCCATCTATGAGATGGGAAGTTCTGACAGCCTGCTTTTTGCTTACTAGAGGCTGACTGAATATACTGCAGAAATTCTTCACCGGGCTATTTATAATCATTCAACAAGATGGTATCATTGTAACATCAGCAACAGCACGCAGGAACACAGCACTGAGATAATTACAAACAAAAGGAAACCTGAAGGATGGGTGGTGAATGTCGTAATACTTCATCACCAGGGGCCAACTTCCTAGCAGTCCTCTGAGAAAAAGGTTAATGCAAAAGCCTTGCCAGTCAAGGACAACTTAGGGTGGCAACCAGAGAAATAAATACCTACCTGCAGTCCCTCACCGCCCAAGTGAGCACCACTTTATCAAAAGCTGGATGTGTGGTTCATGTTTCATTACCTGGGTCAGGAAGAGTGTAAATTTGGAGGCCATATATTACAATTTTCTCCTGTCTTGAACTGTTAACAGCATACCTCTGGCTTGAGCTGCAGCCTTGAAAATCTATGAGCTCTTTTCTACTTCGTTGGAGCATCAGAAGTGTGCTGGCTCAAGAGCTAGAGCAAATGCAATTATGGAAATAACCAAGCCTTGTTGTACCATTCTGCAGAGACCCTAGTAAGTTTATGTTGGAGGAAGAATTTGGGGTATACTGCCCTGCTCACCATAACTCAAAATGTGTTTTGAGACTCTTCCTTATAGTTGATGAACTGTCCTACAGTTGTAATTGCCTTGGGGTTTTGCCTTGTTTATTATAAATTGTACAATTCAGAATTTTTTTAATTAGCTGAGAGATTGACCATCAAAAAAAATGGCCCACTCTTTAAAGCTAAGGTTGCATTATAGGAGCAAGGATTCTAAAGCATTTGTGTGTTTAGAGTATCAGTCAATATGAGAAGTAACCATTTTTGATTTATTAATGCTTTCATCTTAATATAGTGCCTTCAATTTTATTTTTATTTTTAATTTTTACCAAAAGCTATCTGTTATGGGCTGAATTGTGTCTCTCCAAAATTCATATATTGAAGCCCTAACTACCAGTACCTCAGGATGTGACTGCTTGGAGATAAAGCCTTTGAAGAGATGATTAAGTTAAAATGAGGCTGTTATAGTGGATCCTAATCCAATCTGACTGGTGTAATTACACACAAAAAGACACCAGGGATGTGTGTGCATTTAGATAAAAGACCATGTGAGGACATAGCAAGAATGCAGCCATCTGCAAGCTAAGGAGAGAGGCCTCGAAAGAAAGCAAACCTGCCAACACCTTGATCTTGGACTTCTAGCCTCCAGAAATATAAGAAAATAAATTTATATTACTTAAGCCACCCAGTCCATGTATTTTGCCATGGAAGCCATAGCAAAGTACACACTATCCAAAAACCAATACCTGATTAAAACTTAACTAGTTAAAAACCTAAACTTTTGTTAGGGAATGATTTTCACATCTAGAAATTGTTTAAAATAAACTTTACCAATAGAGTGTTGGTTATACCAGGTGGATTGACATTGCTATGTATACTTTCTGTTCATTCATTTAGCAAACTTAAATTCAGAACTTATTGTGAATCTTGCATGGTGCAAGGCACAAAGAGTGATGCAAATATACAATACAATATATGACACATTCAGATGACTCTAAAATATAGAAACGTAAGTGAGGTATAAGTTCAGAGTGGCAAGAGAGAACTTTTGTCAAGGTCAGTTGGGATGTGATATTTGCCAATAGCAGAAGTGAAGTTGAAAAGGAGGAAAGATGGAAGGCATAAGTAGAGCAAATAGCAAGAAGAGCACTTTGGCAGGAGTGTAAGATTCACAGAGAATCAGCTACCAGAAATAACACTGAAGGTGTGGTTCACTGGGAATAGATGAGGGAATGTCATGAATTCTAGATTTAGCTGTGAAATTAACCTACATGATTACACCCATCGGTTTTGCTAAAACCAGGAAGATTTATGAGCATGAAACAAAGTAAGGTGGCTAAGAGCCCTGCCTTCAGAGTAGATAAAACTGGTTCTATTTTTAGCCCAACCTTGACCTACCTTTATGGACATGGCTAGTGTTATTTGACCTTTTTAGGTCTCAATTTCGTCTTTTGTAAGACGTGTAGGTGTAATACTAACTCACCTCATATAGTAGTTGTTAGAAATAGCTATATTTAGCTTTTACTTCGTGCCTGGCCCAAACTAAGCACTCAATAAATTTCAATTTTATGATGAAGAGAAGGATGATTTACATTTTCTTTTCAGGAAGACTAATCTTGAAGTGATATTATTAAGGAGTACAAGGGCTTTTTTATTTAGTGAAATCTCTAAATCATTCTAGGTATGTTATTTTTTCTTTTAATCTTAATTTTTCTTAATATAAGATATATTTTCCTTTGAAAAAAAGGAAAAAAGATAGGGAACCTAATGTCTTGGTTCACTGAATAAATAGACTAGAAAAGTGCAAGAATGAAAAATACCGTCTATACAGCTCTGAACATCCAAATGAAAACAAAAATCTGGGGAGGGGAGAATCAGGAACCCAGGCTGGGCATAATCTCACCATCAAACAAGGTGACATTTGAAATGTAAGCAATCTGAACAATGATTTCAAATTTTTGTTTTGTTTATTTTCTTTTACTTTTGGATATTCAGTTCCTTGGGTGCAGAGCCAGGGAGCTGAATGAGAATTTGGAATTGGCAGAAAACGGATTAACCTTTTATGTAATCTCATAAAAGCCATTGTTCTCAGATTGAAACAAAATTCCAGGCTGGGGTGCACGTCACCCTTCTCAAAGAACATTTGACCGCTTCCTGAGCTCAGCTCTCAAGCTCTTTTTGCTGGCCTCTTTATTTGGCAGACCCTGGTTATGGGGCCATGTATTTCCTTCATTACAAGTCCAGTGGCAAAGTGGAGCCTGAGAGGTGTCTGTGCCCAGGCTTTTCAGTGTTTTTTCTCCTGAGAGAAACTTGGGAGTGAGCACATCGTCTCATGACCAAAGCTCATATTTATTAAAGCAGAGATGAATTGATGGATTCAGCACCAGTGGACCAAAGCTGAGCTCTGCCACAGGATGCTGAAGACCTCGTCAGATGTGTGCACACAGTAGACAGCTGTGAGGCAACCCTTGACCTGAGAGCTCCACCGCGGTAATTAATGTTGTAAATGAGTCAAGCTCACTGTCGCATATGCTCAAATCTAAAATAGCAACCTCAGTCACTAGCCTGGTGTTATGATGATCATCACTGCTGTAAGAGTGTGCTAAATGCATTCTTAAAGGGTTAACAAAGCAATAACAAAGAAGCTAGCTACTGTCTCCCCAGCCCCCTACTTCCCCACCCCAGATGATTTCCCAAACCCATTTAAAATAGAGATGGATTCAAGTGAGTCTTCTATACCACAGACTGATCTTTGGCTGTATAAGATTACTTTTCAACAATATAAGATGCATAAGTGCCTTTTCATCGTATGAAGAAAGCATGCCCACTGGCAAATGAATCATATTATAAAAATTGATTGTATCCCAAAAGGGAAAATTGTTATTGAAGATCCAATGGCCTGGGATGATACACCATTGATCATTGTAAGAAATACTTCCAGAAACTGTTTTTAATCTTTCCGCCGGAGCATTAGCAATTATTCTTTAGCCCATGGTGAGTAATGACTTGAGTTTCCCAGCTTCTCAATCGATAAAACATTTACCCTACCGCTACAAATGTGCTCTTCGCTTAGACAAGCAGAATTTTTCTTCCAATTACTCTTTTTTTAGTGTGACCTCATAAAATATTTTAAAACATATTTTATGATGGCTTTTTTTTTTTTTAAAAGAAAGGAACAATACTCTTCCACGTGTTTGTTTTTTCCCTTTTCTTTCGAGAAATAAGTCATGATGAGTTCATAATTATTTAGATAGCTCAGACTGCTTTTTTATCATCTTTTTTAAACTTAAGGTAGCATTAGAGTCCAGACAACTGTTACCTTTTGGGCTTGGCCAATAATAAAACACTGCCCTTCCCACTTTGCCTGAAGAAAACTGGGTGTCTGAATTCCTTTGAAAGCTACAAACAAAATAACACTCCCAGGGAGGTTGCGCTCCTCCGCTTCCTTTGCATGGCTCATAAAACTATAGCGCTGGCTAATGGAGAGCAGACGCAACACACACTGTTATCAGGGAAACAAATAGCTGTGCAGAAAATTAGAGATAAAGACAAATGTCCAGAAATGAACTTTGATGACTGAAAAGTTGACATCCCACCACGTTCTGCTTTCTAAAAGAATTCACGCTGTATTTCCACTTGAAATTACATCCTCAACTCAAGTGCCCACTTCTATTTCTTATCATAGTTGCTTTCTGTCAAGAACAAAGTCTACTTGGGCATATTTACTCTACTAAGGTTCTTGTACAGAGGAATTTGCAACTCCTAAAAAAGACTACTGAGTCTTGCTGGGTTTTCGATGAAGGCTTGGTTTGTAATCACAGATATTTTTTTTCATTAGGTTGAGAAAATTGAACCCAACACCAATCCTGGATTCTCAATTCTTTCTCTGATTAAGGGTGGTTTTTAACGGTGGGTGTCTGTGATGAGTAAACAAGGTAGAAGAGAGTGGGTTTTCATCTATTGTCATATGTTTAAGGTGCTGCTGGTTAAGTAAGAATTCAGAGCCTCACTGGTTTAAGGAGCCTAGTTGAAGAAGAACCAAGGTGTTTGATTCTGGAAAAGGAATTACTAGGATGTAGACCTTGTTGGTATTAACCTGAGGAGGCAGTAAATAAAACTGCAGACTTTTAAGCTGTTACTCTTCTCATCAGATTTTGCTCAGAATACAGAATTCTTATTTTATAAGTCAGGCACAGCTGGCTGGAGTAGACAATTATAAAAATATGCATTGCCTAAGTCCTCTGCATTAGGTCTGTGGTAAAACGGTCACATCAAGCTAATGATGACAACTCTTGGTTGAAGAGTCAGCAGCAATTGTATTTGAGACATGCCTAGTGTAAATATGTATTTCATAAGTTTCCCAACATGTATTTGATCAAACCTGGCATCACTGGGTTTGATTATTTTGTGGTGACTCTTCTTGCTTCTTTATTCATTCATGCGTCTGTTTGAGCACTCAAACATAATGTGAGTAGGGACAAAGCGCTGGCTGTTTTCCTCTCCCTACCCACTTGGAACTCATTGTCTCATAAGAAAGAGAGCATGAAAGCATGTAAATGACTTATAACATAGTAATTGTATCATTGACACACTAGAACAGACAGAACAAACAGCACTGTCTGGGAAAAATTCATGGTGAATATCATGTCTGAACTGAGTCTTGAAGGACAAGTAGGGTTTTATTCAATGTATGGGTGTGGAGTCAAGGGCTAGGGGGCACTAAATATAAAAGCATGCTTTCCTTGGGAGATGAAAGTGCTGCTTCTGATCAGTCCACTGTCATTTCTTAGGTGTGTACAGCATCTATTGCTGGGTGTCTAGGGGGACCAGTTGCCTGAGACTCATACTCACAAAAACAGCAAATTTCAACTTTTGACTTAATTGCTAAGTAATGTTACATTTAACAATAGAATTAAACCATTTTCATAACCCTGATCGTTTTTTTTCTTATTGTGCCTGTTGCCCCAGAAATAGAAGTGACCTTGTGCTTTCTCTGACCCATGTTTTCAGATGTCTTTCCAAACCACATGGTTTTATCTATCCTTTAACCACCCCAGCATCCCCCTCCTCTACCCAGGGATGTGTCTTCCTTCAAGGTGTGTACCTAAAGAAATTGTTAAACACCAGGGCAAGAAAAAAGTGCATTGACAGTTAATGGGGATTTGTTTTTAATTGGGAAAGTACCCCTCACATGTAAGCCTTTGACACAAAGGAGCGTGGTGAAGATCAAATGGGGTGATGGTGCCCTTAGAGCATTATCTACTCCATAAAGCCTCATATGGACATCAGGGATTATCATATTATAACAAATATTTTGAAGAAAATGAATGCCTTCATTGGTGATGGTCTTTCCCCAAAGGCTCTCTTGCTATTGTATAGGCACAATCTTCATTTGTTACACGAAGTCAGCACCTTGTGCCGTGACTTTTCTTGCATCCCCCTAGGGATACCATATTTTAAGACTGCCAATATACCATGTCATGTAGCTACAGACCCCTGGCTGCTTCCCTTTCTCTACCTGCAAGTTTAATCAAACACAATCAAATGTAAGCACTTCCTCATTCTGTGGCAGGCATCCTGGGGGCACACAATTTGGGATTAGTGACTGACCCTGCTGTTCATTCTGACAGCACACACTCCAAATTGCATTCTCCTTTTAATAAGCAGAGCCGGTAGGAGAAAAGGCAAGAGTCATTAGCTAAAAGTCAGCTGAGGATTGAAACACAGCACCCTTTGCTTCTCTAAGAAGCTTATCTGAAAGGGAACCTTTTGTCCCCAGCAACCGTGTAACAGTATCTCTAAGGATTTCATGATAATTTGTCTTGACCTTTAGCAAAATGAAATCTTATACAACGGTTTAGTCACGTATATTTTCTTGGTCACTTACCTGTTATTTTATTTCTGGCATTGTTGAAGAGAATGAGCTCAGGAGAGTGAGAAAGGCTTATGTGATAAGCTTTTTTATGGTATTCCATGACATACTCAAAATATGAAGGATTAGGCATAACAGCCTAGCAGGCTGTAGTCAGTCATCCATATTTAAAACCTTCTTCCTTGGGCTTCAAATGCAACTGAAAAGTATTCCTGGGAAAGCTCCCTTCTCTTTTCTTTATTTCATTTCCTGCTTTCTTGCCCCAATGCCACAGTTCAGCATTTCCCCTCCCTCTTGCAGTCTTGGGTTCTGGGTTGCTTGATCTTATTGTGGAAATGACACCAGGTATGAGTACAAAGTTGAGTGTCTGGATTTTATTTTTAGGCTTCTTGCTACTCAAGTGGTGTCACTCCATAGCTAGTAAGATGTTTTTCTACTTTTTTTTTTTGCATGTTGACTTTAATTAACCAGTGATTAATTATATCACAAGACATTAATGTGGGCAAATGTTTAATGTGCAGTGTGAGTTAAGGAATTCAATGTAATCATGTAAAGAATTCAATGTAATCAGGATCAATAGCTGGAGGTATAGATAAACTTTGATCTCAGGTTTCAATCCTCAACTAACTTTTGTACACTGAGCAACTTCAGGGCCTCCTCTGGAACTGTGCAGTGTATTTATTACCTCCACAGAGGTATAGGTGTCTTTGGGTAGTGAGCTTGTACCCTTATTTGGTGGGAAAAGAAGCACATAAGAGATAAACCCTTTGGCTACCTTCTCTACATGTTTCATGGTGTTTCTGCCATATGGCTTTATCTAACATCTGTCATCATAATGTGAAAACTACCATAATAACATATTGCAATAGAGAAATGATCAGAAGAGTGTCTTTTTGAAGAATGTGCTTTGAGGTAGTGTGGTAGGCAGAATCCTCAAAGAGATTCTAGGCCACATCCCAATCCTGGAGTCTCCTGAATATGTTACCTCACCTAGAAAATGTGATTAATTAAGGACCTTGAGATGGGGAGATTTGGCTGGTTTATCTGGGTCTAGATAGGCCTAATTTAATCACATGGGTCTTTAAAAGCAGAGAACTTCTCAGGGCTGTGATCAGAGAGAGATGTTATGCCAGAAGGAGAGCCTGAGAGACCAATATACCTGCCTTTCATGGTGAAGGAAAGGGTCTTGAGCCAAGGATTGCAAGTAGACTCTAGAACCTGAAAAAGGCAAGGAAATGGATTCTTCCCTGAACCTCTGGAAAGGAATGCAGCCCTGCTGATATCTTGATTTTAGCTCAGTGAGGCCCCTTGTCGAACTTCTAACCTACAGATCTATAAGACAATGAATATGTGTTGTTTGAAGCCACTAGTTTGTGGCGATTTATAACAACAGCAATAGGAAGCTAATTCCTCCTCTTGTTCTGTGGGCCCTCCATATGCTTCTGCCAATGATTAACTTAGTTTGCATGTCTGGAACAAGTACAAGAATGGTTTAAAGCAGAGGTCAGTAAACAGGAGAGCGAGATAGTCAATTCCGCCATTGTAGCCAAAAAAGCATCCTTAGATGTTTTATGTACAAATCCATGGGTGTGGCTGTGTTCCAATAAAACTTTATTTACAAACACAAGAAGTTCACCAATGGGCAGCAAGTAGTTTGACAGTACCTGGTTTAGAGCTTTGTTACCCAAAACATGGTCCCCAGAGCAGCAGCCGCCCCCAAGAGCTTGTTAGAAATGCAGAATCCCAGGCCCCACTTTAGACCCACTGAACCAGAATTTGCATTTTAACAAGGTCTCCATATGATTCACGTGAACATTTAAGCTTAAGAGGTATTGGTTTGGAAGATTTAGCATTCTGAGGATAAAGCAAAAGTATCAAACCCAATATTATTATTAACATCCTATTTCCAGCTGCAGGGCACCACTAAGGTAAGGGAAACAGATGTAAGACTTGAAAGAAAAGATGAGCATTTAAGCATCTACTATGTGTGAGCCATTTTCAGACATGTCATTCTGTGTAATCCTCATAATAACTCTCCCTGTCATTTTTTCCCAGTTGTTCTAGATGTTTCCCATGGTCTCTGATGAGTGAGAGCAGAGATCCAAAGCTCAGTTGCTGAGACTCTAAAACTCAAGCTTTTCCTACCATCCCGTACTGGAGTGTCTGTTTCCCAGATCCTGTTTAATACCTGCAACAAAAGCAACTTGGGGTTTTAAAAGTTCCTAAAATGGGAGGTCTAGCCAAAAAATGACATCACTGGAACTTGGGATGCATATGGTGCACTTCATCCTGTATTATAAAAATTTTTCAAGATAGTTCACATCTTTTGATCACTCCCACCATGAACTGAGAAACTCCTGACAGTCCTTTGGACAGACTTGATCATTTAATTAGCATCAGCAAAGTAGGAAGTCTGGTGGCCTATGATTTTGAGGTTAACTAGAATAGTTATTTGTGATTTATAAGACATTCCCGTAGCTGAACTTCTGGGCACAGTTACTAAATGGATATACAGTTAATTAATTCTCAGCCACTTCAGTCTCAGCTCTACCTCTCCAGCCAGCCTCTTCACATCCATCAAAGGATTGTCTTATGGAACAGATGGCCTTAGCACACAGCCCTGAAGGACAGCTTCGGGGGAAGAGGGGGGGGAGCAATTTCCAAACTATGCACTTTTCATGGAAACACTAGAAACAATACTATCTTCAGATTTAAATTCCATAAATTTAGGAAGTACTGGTCCTTTTAAGCTGATGGCGCCATGCACACAAAAGGTGGTATCAAATGTAGCGAGGATATAGAAACTAAGTTATGCTCAAGCAGAAAATTGAAAGCCAGGTTTGAGTTTTATGAGGACTACAGAGGCTGGATTCACACATAAAATGAAAGACTCTTGCAGCTCTTAGTGCCCTGTATAAGGACTCTTTCCTTTCTGACTGATGGTGCAGGTTGGAAAATCCGAACTGGACTGCAATGCAGTTTCTACTTCCAGCAAATGGGACTCTTTATAGCAATAAGTTAGAGAAGACTCATTCCTGTGCCAGGGGACAGGATTTTGTCTACTCATTTTCATTAATGTCTCCTGTGGTTACATATCCTTCAGGCACTGGAGAACTTTCAGAGGCAGGCCACCTCAAGCTCCTTGCTCTAGACTCTCTCCTATCTAGATTCAGTGTGTGCCTCCCACCTTGCAAAAACAAGCTGGAGTTTCTTTATTTGGCACATTGTTGTTTTTTGTTAAAGAGCAAGCTCACTGAGGACCAGGACGTTGGAACTCAAATTCTGGTCTCTAGATGGCAGTCTAGCCCTGCAAAATTTGACTACTCCCCAGTCCTGGGTGAATTGCTGGAACCACAGTTAAAAATGAAGTTTGACTAAGGAAAATCTATGGAGAGGGCATAACAAGATTCAGATATTAATTTTTGGTTGGTGGCAAATAAATGGTTGGGTTTGAGCACCAGGTTGAAAGAAAAACAGGTGTGTCTACGAACATGTTTAAAAATGCTACTTGACAGTCCTAATCTGACTGCAAAATTCACAAGTGATAAATGTGGGCAGTTTTACCATGAAATGAGAAGCCTAATTACAGTGTTGTGCACCAGAAAGGCAAAACCCTGGCCATCACCAAATTAATAAGACCTCTTTACAAATTACCTATTGATACTAAAGTAATTTAGTCCGTAAAATCTGGGTGGGATATTTAGTTTGATAAGGAAGATTCTCAGTTTCTTGGACAGTTTCAGCAAGGAGGCATGACTGGTGGCATTAGTCATGAATAAAACTTCTGATTGATTCATATTTCAAACAGTTGTACTGACCTTGTGTAGATAAAGGTGACAAGTTCAGTTTGAGTTTGAGCTCAGGCTAAGCTGAGCATTATAGAGTTTTGATCTGGAAGAGACCTTAAGGGTCATTTGCATACAGACAATGGAGCCAAGACCTAGATACCACCCGAGGCCCAGAGATTTGGGTGTGGCCGGCTTCCAAGTGACTCCAAGTGGATCTTTCGACTTGGTACAGTATATGGCCTTGTGTACACAGTTTTCTTCTAGTCATATGTAACTGTTATGTGTCAAAACAGCTCTCTGTTGAATTCAAAGTTAATGTATTCAAAAGCTATTTTTATTTAGCCTATTCATTTAAAATATTCTTTTGACATTTCAAAAATATAGGTGCTCATAAGTGTTCTGCGTTTCTAGCTGCTCTGACAGCAACCCAAGCAGTGCCTTAGGAAAAGCAGTGGCATAAGAAGATTGCAATGCACCAGGCAAGTTTATTGTGGGCCTCTGGACCTGCTCTCCTTGTCTCAATATTCTCACCTATAAACTTGTACTAATAAGGGCATTCCTGCTACGTTAGAACATTGTCGTGAGGATCAAATTATATGAGATCTACTTTGTAGAGAGCTATTATACAAAGAGTATAATTATTGATATCCAAAAAATATAAACTATATTTTTCTTCTGCAAAACTTGGAAAACAAAGAAGCCAGACACAAAAAGTCACATATAGTATTATTCCATTTATATGAAATATCCAGAATAGATAAACAGATGGAGACAGAAAACAAATTGGTGGTTGCCAGGGACTGAGGGAGGGAGATAGGGAGTAGCTGCTTTAATAACTACTGGGTTCCCTTTTTGAGTGATGAAAATATTAGAGAGATAAATAAGGGTTGTGATTGTTCAACATAGTCGATGTATTAAGCGATTCTGAAATTTTCACTTTAAAGTGATTAATTTGATGTTATGTGAGTAAACAGATCAAAAGACTTAGGTATTGGGGTGGGAATGGGGGAGGGGGTTGTGCCAGGCATGTTTGTCCAGCTGGTTTTGTGAATGAAATCTTAGATACTAGTAAGCTCCTTTATGAAAGAATGTTTGTAAAGTTTACTTTCAGTTGCTGATAGTGTTTGACTAGCTCCATGAAACTAAGCCCAGAAAATTCTGTCCGTGCCATTGGGTAGGTTCCAAGGATAACACGTTCAGTGAACTCCACAGATGCTTAGACAAATGCCCTTTGGCCTCTGGGTCCTCCTGTCCTACTAACCAGTTGCTATTAGAGGTGTTTAAGACAAGAGATGTGGGGAGGAAAGCATGATTTCATTAGTTCTCCGCAGCCTACTCTTGACAATTTACCACTGCTAGAAATCACACTTGTGCTTGAAATGGTTTCAGATGCTGACTTCTTTTTCCCCCATAGTTGGCAAATCTTGACTTTTGTGTGTTTAACTTTCCTCAGTGGGCCTCTTCTCTGAGCTTCAAAGAGAATTGCTATTTCATGGTATCAATTTTCTCGCTGTAGGATGTGCCTTCTGATCTTGGCAAGGGCCCGGCTTCTATTCCAAACCTGTGGGGTGTTTTCAAAGGCTGTCAATTAATATCAAGAAGACTTTTTTGCTTTTATTTACAGTAAAATTATTAAGAAATGATTAGTCAAGTTATCAACATGTTTCTATTTGTACATGCATAGTGAGGTATTACACATATGATTTGCAGTACAAAATTTCAAAGAATGACTTATCTAATATTTTCCATGAATCATCTGTTAGACTGGTGAAAATTCAACCAAAGAAAAAGAAAAATGCAGAATTTAGGTTATATTGGAAATCATAGGATCACAGAATCTGAGGACTGCAACAGACTTTTCTTTGTCTCCTTCCAACCACTAACGTGACATCTGACTATCACTCACCAAGTCCCTATCAGATTGTTGTTGTTTACCTTAAGCTTGATGGGGGCTATTTGAACATTAAAAAATTATTCTCTAAATTAGCCAGATTTACTCACTTTGCAACTTTTATTACCTAGTCTCTGGCATATCACTTGGAAGCATTCAGAATAAGTGATATTCATCTTCTGCACGATGGATTTTAAATCATAAGAAGCAACTAAATGTATTTCCTATCATTTGAAGCTAAACCTATACAGTTCTTTTAACTGACTCCTTTGTGCAAGGCTTGAAATTTCATGGTTGTTGGATCACTATCCTCTGTATAGACTTGTGTTTACTCATGACCCTATGAGAATTTGGTACCCAGAACCAAATACAACGTATCAGGTGTATACTGAGGAGGTACTGCAAACACAGTCATCTTTCTGGACCATAGGCTTTTGTGAATGAACCAAGGTAGCTGTACGTGTGTGTTCAAATTAGCACATTTCACTTTGTAAAATGATTGGTTGCCATTATGTATCCATCATTACGATACTTATTAGTGGCAAGTAGCTAACTGATTGAAATCATAGTTCTTGAAAATATACAAAGCAAACAAATAAGCAAACAAACCTAGGTGCATGGTGTCCTGTTAAGTGAAAAATTTTAGAACCAGTTTGAGTGCTGTTTTTGTTGTTGTTGTTTTAGTTCTATAAGAAACTGACTTTACCATTTAGGACACGTACAACTTTCACCTAAGGTGGTTCCCAAACTGTAAACAGACCTCTCTTGTCAAACCTGGGACCCTGGTAGTCAGATAATGTAGTCTCCATGTGGATGAAAGTATCATTTGGCAAGAACCAGAGTTCAGGGAAATAACTTGCAGACAATGATAGCCCTTGATGCTTTTAAGATAGACGATCTTACTCAGTGCAGTAGGAGGTCAGTGGCTTAAAGGGCTCCAAAGACTGGCCAGACTGAGTCTCCTCGTCTCCAGAAGCCTGTCCTGTTTTGACATCTGTTCCTGGAACCTTCAGGCAGATTCAAGTCTGGCTCTGTCTAGTGACTTTCCATGTGGGTATTGATATGCCAGGCGCCAGTTGCCCTCCACTGATGGAAAACGTCTGCCACCATTTGTTGGGAGTTGTTTTCCTCCAAGGCAAAAGATTCTGAAATAATGTGATCTGGGAAGACTTCATAGAGGCTTTCACATCAGGGTTTCATGGCATCACTAATTTAACCTGTTTATGTTTTATACCCTCTTCACTTCCAAAAACTCTTGGTCCTCTATTGCCTTCAAGAGTCTGATTTGACACGAGGGGGTAAAAAAAGTAAAAATTCTGCAAACTGAAATACCCTTGATTCAGTTTTCATTGCATTGCATTCTGAAAGCAGAGGTGTGAAACATGTTACTAAACGTTAGGATTTTCTGATGTGGGGGCAGGTTTGTCCACTGTGATGCCTGGCCCTCCAAAAGCCCCAGAGAACCCAAACTGGTTCAAATGAAGTTCAAACTTTAAAAATAAACATACAATTAAAGATCAACCCAACATCATCTTTTTTCCCTTCCCTTCCCTTCCCTTCCCTTCCCTTCCCTTCCCTTCCCTTCCCTTCCCTTCCCTTCCCTTCCCTTCCCTTCCCTTCCCTTCCCTTCCCTTCCCTTCCCTTCCCTTCCCTTCCCTTCCCTTCCCTTCCCTTCCCTTCCCCCAACTCTCTCTTTTCTTTCACCACCCTTCATGGCCAAAGCATGCTTTGCAAAAATAAGTACTTGCAGAAGTGATCTTATCTACTGAAGAAATAACAGCGGATCTTGAAATCATAGTGAATTTCTGGGGGCTGTGCCCTTATCCGTCCAGGATACGTCTTGGCTTCTAAAGAGAGCCAAGGGTAGATAGGTATAGTCTGAGGTGTTGGGGAGACTGGGGCTTTAGCGCAAATGAAAACATTGAACACATCTGCAGAGTAACGAGCCAATCCATGCTCTTTGCGTTGGCCCAATAGTGACTCTTTTCCTCTCCCTGCCTCATCTTCAACTAGGGCCCGAGTGGTTGTAACAGACCCATGTGTCTGTTAAACATCAATGGAAAACAAACATGAGTGCTGTCGTCTCTTCCAGTTTCAAATAGATAAAGACAGCTAATCCAGGAACGGCAAGCTCAGAAGTGCTTTCTTGTAGGAGAAACCCTGAAGGAGTCTCTCTCCAGGAGCTGCTGGGACAGGGCTTTGAAGCAGGATGGGCACCCCAGGGCCACCCACTCTCCCATGGCCGTTTATTTTGGACACGCTACAGTAAATTCTCCCGGAGACATGGGCTGCTCATGCTTCGTGACGGAGCAAACACAGATTCTGTTTGTTTGGTGCTGCACCTCCTGACCGCTGACCCTTGGGTTTACACTGTCCTTGGAAAGAAAGGGGCTGTGCGGGCTATTTGTTTGTGTTTACCAGTGTGTGGACATTAGGGCTTCCACTGAGTAAACCTGACCCTGAGCAGTGGAGTGTGCAGGTATGAAGCTCTAGGCCCCGGGAAGGGACAGCTGATGAGGCCTCCTGAGTTGGTGGCCTTTGGGCAACAGTCCTGGGAAAGTGTAGTTATTTCCCCAGCTCCCAGGCTTGTTGTGGAATGCCTGGAATGTCGGAGGAATATCTTTATTGTAACATTGGATTGTAAAGTCAGAAGTGGCTATGGCAGCTAAGCCTGTTCCCTCCCAATCTCCACTCCAGAGCAATTGCTCAGCCTTCTGAGAACTCAAGATTAAGATTTCCCGTCCTCCCTGCTTTTGCAATGAACGCTGTGGCCTTAATCCCCTGGGAGGCTCAGATGAGTCAGTCACTTGTCTTCCAGGTTAAGCCCATCTACCTGCCTGCACAGGGAGGCCATCTGCTGGGTGAGGGGAGTATGCCTAACACATAGCAACTCCTGTTTCTCTCCCTGTCCTTTGTGCTCTGGATCACTTTAAGTTCAAACCTCACTAAAAAAAAACACAAGAAAGCAAGGGGAATAACATAGATAATGATAAAAGCTGTTAATATATGAATAGGCACTTAACACCTATGGCTTGTTGTACGGACAGGAAAGGAAATGATAACACTAAATAAAATAGCAGGGCAGAGAGAAAACCTAAAGAAGCTATTGTTTCACAATCAATTTTAGAACCAGGAAATTGCTAATGTATTGCATAGAACCTGGTTCCATTCTCTAGGCTTGTATGTAAAAGTCTGAGATCTGAAAAGCACTTGGGGATCTACCTGTAAGTTTCTTATTCTGTCCGGGTAAGCCCTCATTATGTGGATGGTATGTTAATACTATACCCACATATTAGATACAGAAAGCTGGGGTGCAGAAAGAAAATAAGCCTGAATCAAGCCACCTCAGTGTGAGGGTGTGTTGACACCCTACCCTCAAATCAGAAATGGCGAGAGGAAAATAGCCTGAATTAAGCCACATCAGTATGGAGACCCTTTCATTGCGTTCTCTGTATTTATGTATTTATGTCTAAAAACTCAGTGAGAAATACCATCCATTTTTCATGGTGCTTCAGAGATTACTCTAGCAAAAGCTCTACCTGAAGCTAAATAAGCAAACATAATTTTCTTTTCTTTTTTTTTCCTACTCAAATACAGTAGTTATTTCTGAGGGCACTGCGAAGGAGGGCAGGCATATTTGCGTTATGCTTGTGGACCTGTTGCCAAGCATACCATTTTGCTGTTGATACCAGAGCCAGCTTTGCCTGGCAGGACAGACATCAAAGCCCCCTCCTGGAAAAGCAGCCCCAAATCTGGAAGAGGCCTTTTATAATTTCCAACCATTTCATTATGGCATTAAGGTGCATTAATTGCTTCATAGCCATGTGGATATAGAGTTATATTCATTGACTTAAGTTGACAACTTCCTTTTTGCTAAAGCTAGTTAGGAAAAAGCACTTCAAATGGGTTTCTAATGATCTCATAAACACAGTGTTCCTTCTGATTGCTAAGTAGCTTCCTCTTCTTTCTTCTCTTTTTAATTCTCAGCTTCCAGTTCCTCTTCATTATGGTTATGAACAGCTGAACTTAGGCTCTGAAGTGCTATTTTTCCAGGCTTCTCAGAAACACTTTGCCTTTATCAGTGATTATGGACAGAGCGATAAATTGCCACCAAGTTAGAGGGAGCCAGAAATGACTTGGATTCCAACGAAAATGGAAGCATTTCTTTTTGAACCAATGGAAGGAAACCTTCTTAGTCAACATGTGGGTAGTGCCATGTCCCCAAAGTGGCAAAAACAAAATTACTTGAAAATTTCAAGCTTTCATGTAACAAATACCAATTGTAAACCAGAAAGAAACTCAAAAACTGTAACTGCATTAAGAAAGGCATGGCCCTGCCCCGTGTTGCTCAGTGGCTGAGCACCATTTCATGCACTGAGAGGCCTCCTGTTCGATTCTGGTGGGGACGCAAGCCTAGGTTTTGAGCTCGATTCCCAGTGGGGGGCGTGCAGGAGGCAACCGATCAATATTTTCTGTCTTTCTCCCTCCCTCTCCCTGTTTCTCTTAAATCAATTTAAAAAATATTTTTAAAAAAGAAAGGCATGCATTTGAAAGCCAATATATCTGGCATTTTAAACTTCTGAATGCTAAATTGAATTGACTGCATAGATAATCTGACCAATTGGGCAGAAAACTGCTATTGAAGACACTTCTAATGATGGAGGGTGGGCAGACTATGATCAAAATGGCAGAGGAGTGTGGTCACTTAACACGGCCGCCACGTAATGTTGTGTCTAAACTATCACCAAATGCTAAGAGAAATAAAGGTCACAGAAAACCAAGTACCTCATGTGCCCTCACAATTCTTTGTTTTGAATCAACTCAGGCAGAGAAGACATCCTCCATTGGCAGAAAGGAAAGAGTTCAAAGGCATGGCCACTTTAAGACCATTATTTTTTTTAATCTTCTTAGCAAATTTACAGCTCAAATTGCAATTAGTGTAAAGAAGATGGCATCCCTTTTATTAAGGATGTTCCTCATGTATCTTTGTAAGAAGTTATTTTTCTAAAAATACACACCTTCTGCCAACTTTCTATGGTATTTACACAGAACCTACTGAGGATTAAATGTTTTCCAAGAACAGCCTTTCCTGTCAGAGTTCTAGACAGTCCCTTCTACCGGCGGGGGACAGAAACCCAGCTACTGCTGTCAGGAATGACCCCCAGTGTTTGGACCTAAAGAGCAAACAAACAGTTAGTCCACCAGGGAACACAGTCCTGGACAGAACATGGACTTTGCCATGTTTTACCTTCTCATAACAATTTACTGAAAATTAATTTGATAGTCGCCAACCACTAGCTTTTCTAGAAAATATATCTGTAATCTAACCAGCACTTCCCAGGACTTAAAACACACACACACACGTAAAACACTCTTGAATGCTAATAAAAGAGGAGAGAGAGAAGTTTAAATTTAAAATATATACTTTATTTTTTCCCCCCTGAATGTTTGTTTTACCTTTCAGGTCACTGGTTTCCATAAATTCCCTGTGTCTTAACAGTATAGAGGATATTTTTAAACATAGCTCTTATGCTGGAGTGTACATTAAATATTTGTTCAGCTGATTAAAACAGTTCTACATTTATTTAATGTTTGAACAGTAAACAGTTTATTGAAAACCAAAATGTCTTTTTATACATACACGTACGCTCAACAGACACACCTTTCAGAAGAGGGAATTCTGTTACGAGGTTTCTCAGCTTATACTGCTGAGTATAAACAGCCCTGAAATAAATCCCATTTTCAGTCACAGTTATCTCCCATGGAGGCTTGGGCTTGTGGAAGAGCCTGGTCCAGCAGGGTGGGCAGCAATACTGAGTGGGCAGAGCCAGTGGTAAAGTGGCTTAAAACCAGAAAAGTTTCATGTAGACAGAAACATTTATCTTAGGGGGTAGAAAATACATAGCCTCAGATATTAAAGACATCTCAGACACACCTCAGTAGTAGTATTCTCTGCCCTTTACCCTGGCTTGTTAAAACAGAAGATATTTCGACCTTAGATAAATGGGAAAAGGTTGAGATTACTTGGAAGAATGACAAACAGATGGAAGATAAGCCTTGAAGCAGTGCCTTTGCTTTGTCATCTACAGAGCCTGAGTGAGCCAGAAAGGAAACAGTCACACTGTTTATGTTAGTTCTGCAATCACCCGCCACAGGGAGGTTGTATATGTTACCCTATGAATTCTTGCCATATCTCTGGTTAAGAAGGTATGTGTATACATTCAGTACATTCTGTTATGGAACACGGTGCTATTTGGTGTACTGGTTAAGTAAGAGAGCTGGTTGTTTTTACCATATATAAACTGCCAACTTTGAGGGTTAGAATGTAAGGTTTTAAAATTACTTATCTGACAGCTGTCAGAGGAGAGGAGGGTTATGGGGCTGGGTGAAAATGGTGAAGGGATTAAGAAAAAAAACACCTCATAGACACAGACAATAGTATGGTGATTCCCAGAGGGAAAGGGGGATGGGGGTAAGTAGAAGAGGGTATGGGGATATGGAAGGAGATTTGACTGGGAGTCGTGAACATACAACACAATATACAGATGATGTGTTATAGAATTGTACACCTGAAACCTGTACAGTTTTATTAACCAATTCACTCCAATAAATTCAATAAAAAACAAAATTTCATCACTAGAAAAATAAAATTAATGTCATCAACTATATTGAGCACAATTCAATCTTCTCTGTACTCATTGATAGTTCAGTATCATGTAACATTTCAGATTCTGCATTCTGAACAATATTACTGTAACATAGGTTTGTAAATTTACAATTAAATAAGACTCTCCTTTCAGAAGCAGACAGACATGTATCAGGATAACCACTGATTTATTACGTGATCGCACATAGGAACTGTAACTGAACTAGAAGCCCATTAATGGAGAAGTGGCAGAATGAGGCAAAAATAATGTAAAATATTATGTAGTGTTCAGAGGGAGTGAGGTGGGCCAGTGTGCACAACATAAAAGCATGTTTAAGGCACATTCTTAAATAGGCTTAATCTTTATCATTGAAAGTATTACAGATGTCTCCCCTTTTCCCCCACCGTTGGCCCTCTCCACCTTGCCCCTGCCCCCACCCCAGGCCTCCCCAGAACTATCATTTGTCCCAGGCTGTGTATATATGCATATAAGTTCTTTGATTAATCTCTTCCCACCCTCTCCCCCTTCCCTCTGAGATACGTCCACCTGTGCATGTTTCAATGTCGCTGGACCTGGAAAGTATCGTGCTAAGCGAAATAAGTCAGCCGGAGAAAGACAAATATCACATGGTCTCACTTATACGTGGAATCTAATGAACAAAATAAACTGATGAATACGGCACATTTTTAATGAAAAATAAAACAAGTTGTAAAAGACTCTGTCTGGCAAAGGCCACTTCTGCTAAAAAAAAGACACACATCCATATGCTTACATGCTCACAAAGGCCAGGGGAAGTTCTGGAGAGAGAAGCAAGAAACTTAACAATGGTTAGATGTAGAGAGTGAGCATGTGGCAGGATGGGACTTCAACTTTTTGCTTTGTTCTACCTGGACTTGTAATTTATAACTCATAAAATACAACTCATAAAATTATGAAAAACTGTAATTAAATTTATATTTTTACAAATTAAAAAGTAGTTCAAAAATAATATTAATCAATAAAAATTTACTTTGCACACTGAAGTAACCACTTCTTTAAAGACAAGTTAAGTTTCACGGTCATTTGTACCTGAATTCAAAGTGACGTTGTACGGGTGACCGATATGTGCACATAGATTGTCAGGGCATACAGTCTGTGGAAACTCTAAATATAAGGTTTTTTTTCTTTGGAGTTCTCTTAAAACTTTTATACAAACCCATTTATAATTTGGTTTCTTCTTCTTTTTTTTTTACCATAAATGAACAGAAGTAACTTTTTATCAAGCAGCATTGACTCAGGGGGATAATAACCTGAATACTTGAAGTTTTCCAACCAGTGCTTAACGATGTTCTGTTCAAATGTCCTTGAACATCTTTTAACAACACTGGGAATAATGGTGACTTGCCAAGCCCTTTCACCTAAGTCCAGCTCATAGTTCTCTTCTTATATTTTGCTTTTGTCTTATTTCCTTTCCTAACTTGTGCACTGCCTCTAGCACTAGACATGCCTTAATTTGAATTCAAACTTGCCCTTCCATTACCTAACCCTGATCCCTATGGATGAAGTATAGGAAGGACACGAGGGGAGAAAGAGTAGTAACCATCTCCTGACTTCACCATCTATGGCTGGGGTCATTTCTCTGTGGGTTGTTTCTCTGGCCAACTCCAGCTGGTTGTCGAAAGCCTCAAAGTGCAGTCACCAAATACACAGGGTGCGTGTGTGAGTTTTTGTAGTTCCCTGCTGGAGTGGGGGATCCAGCTCCACCTCCATCTCCATGTCTCCCTCCACCTTCCACCACCACCAAGCTGCTGTTGACAGTACACCCCGCAGCTGCTTGCTTCAGGTATTCCAGTGCCTGGCTGGCAGACTTCTTGGCCCCAGACCAGATACCTTGCTCAATGCTCAATAGTGAGAAATCAGGTTGCTCCCCTATGGCCTCTTCTAATCATCCTGCCACCCCTTGATTCACTTTTCTCTAGTTCATAGGAAAAAAAGACAGAGCAGCAAGTTCAACCTGAACCATGTCTGAAAGGAGGAAGAAGATATACGGGGGTCTCATTCTTGCAGGCACCTCCAGTTTTTTACAACTGCTTCTCCTGGAGGGCTCCTCATTTGGTTTTAAGGAAGTACAAACATTTTTTTTTAACGCAATCTTATAGTATGGCACAAGGCTGTTGCCACTGCTCAGATTCTCAGAACTTTCACTTTGTCCCTTCCCCCAGCCTTCTGCTTATATCATGTGTAGGAGAGCTGAGGTGAAGGGTGTGTTGTAGCACCCAATACTTTTAAGCTGACTCTAAGTAAGGCCCTGGCAGGTGAGTGGCCCCAGTAGTGGGATTGTTAACACTCTTCTTTGTCTTCAGCTTTGACTCCAAATGTCAACTCCAAGGTAATTGAAAAGTGCCATTCAACACAGTTTTACATACATTTATAAGACACTTCTTCAGGATTAAAACAGGGGTCATGATTTAAATGTTCAAACATGACTGGTATCACCATCTCATCATGACAGGAAGAGTCATGGCTTTGGTGCATAGCATTGTTCATATCCATGAAAATGTGTGGATTAAAACCTTCTAGAAAGAGGAGCTTCTCTGCTTCATTATTCAATGGGGCACCGCTGTTAGGCTAGCTGCCGGGTGTGTTGCAGGGGTTAGAGATGGGAGGAGAGGGATGAAGTGAAGTCATATTGTTCTTGGGGAGCTTGATATCAAGTCACCCATTCTCCACACAGTGTGCTATTCTGCAAAGCAAAGCAATAAATGTTGAGGGGACGCAGAGTCCAGGGGCAACCTGAATCCATGGGTGTGGATGAGTAAGACTTTAAAGGAGGAAGTGTTTTTTTGTTTAGTAGAACCTAAACCTTTACAGAGGTAACTCGGGTATCACTACAAAATGACAAGGAGAGTAAGGGGAACCTCAGAAGGCAGAGATGAGGGCTCCCCGTTCTTATTTAAACTGGGCAGCTCTGCTTCTACCAGTTTTACATAACCAATTTCCATCTACAATTCCATTTTCTGCAAGGATTTACAGGTTTTAAAATGTGAAAATGACTGGGTTATGAAAGAGATAAGTGTGGGATGGATGGCAAAAGACATATGTATAGATGGGTTAGTTGGATGCCAAGCAGAACTACCATGTTTGGGAATAATGAGATGATGGGATGACCTGGAGTGCGTGTGTGTGTGTGTGTGCATGTGTGTGAGTGTCTGTGTTGTGGGGAGATAAAGGTGTGTGTGTGTGTGTGTGTGTGTGGTGGTAGAAGTCAACTGAGAAAAAGTTGAATGAAGGACTTAAAAACTTATGCCACTGAAGGATTTTGAACAAAAGTAATGTTCAAGAAAGACTATTCTAGCTGTGCATGACTTGTATGTGTCTGAATGTATATGCATGTGTGTGTGTGTGTATGTGTGCATGTACACAGGTCCAGATGGTGATTCAGTCTATGATCTTCCCATTCAAGTGGATGTTGATGGTAAAAATCAGGAAACGAAATTGGTAGCTCTCCTTTCTCTTGAGTATAGTCCCTTACCTGGGTGATTGCCCAAACCTGCCTGGTTCCTGGGTAATGTCCTTTAGAGCAGGGTCTCTCACATTCCAGAACTCAACTGTGTCTGAGACCAGGGTTCATTACCTCCGTGGGAGTGGCACCTCCCCTCCCTCCACTCCACCCTTTAGAAAGAGGGCTACTCATACAAACAGGAATTTTTTTCAGGCTATAACCAAAATGAGCTGCTTAGAGTAATCTCGATGCTGCCAAATGTTCAGTGACGCCCTGACAGTATTTAGGAGAAACCTCGCCGAATCCCTCAAGTAATGACTTGAAAACCACAGGATGCTGCGAGCTTCGCCACAGGGAGCCTTCTGACACTTTTTAGCAGATGGCGATGTATACGGTTCTTTTATGCACAACGCTTCTTTAAATTAAAGATGATTTTTTCAAAAACAATTCTTTTAGAGAGAGAGAGAGTGAAACAAAAAACTCACACATACTCAGCTGTAGGCGGCCTCATATTTACATAAACCATGAGGAAATTAAAAGTCATGGTACAATGGTGTGTTTTTTACAAGTCCTATGAATGTTAACTACTAAGGAAAATTAAGTTTCCACATACTGCTGAGGTGAGAATTCTCTGAGGCCTGGAGACCTGGGAAGGTAGAATTTTACACCATCTTATAACATAAAAACTATGAAATGGCCATCCCCTAATTTGATCTGTAAATAAAACAGCTCCAGTATGTACTTATTATTTTTGGTTAAATCACATGCATTTTTGTTCATGCTCAAAACTTGAAATAATGAGAAATCTTTGCCTAGGAATTTAGCTTTAACAATTAGTGCAAAGGCTCAAAATAGAGCAGACAACTAATTCTTATAATGGCTAATTCTCTCATACAAAATGCTGACATTTTTAAAACAGTCCCACTGAGTCAACCAGATTGACTGGAAGTTTGCCTTTCACAGACTCAATACAGCCGTTTCAATTGAGATTCTGTCTTGTTTTTATTTTTATGTTTTGAGAGCTCACAGTTCAACAAAGAAATACATGTCATTGTCCTCTGGAAGGTGTTCAGTCCCATCACCTGATCACTGGGGCTCTTTGGTCTCCTCACTGGCATTTTGAAACCTGGTCATCTATTTCCCACCTGCCTCACCAGGATAATCGGAGATCAGGCTTTCCAGGGCCAAACATAAAGTGTTAGCTAAAAATCTCCACCATTCATCTATTTAACACATGTAATCAGTACAAAGCACTGTCCTAGCACTTCTGGGAAAGACAAAGGTGCAGAACACCTGATTCTCAGTCTAGGTGAATGAAAAGTCTATTGGGGGTGTCTTAGGTGGATGCAGAGCTACATACAGGATTTAGGAAGAAAGTGATAGGTGTTTTGATATAATTTCAATAGCCATCACTTATTGTGTAATCTGTATAGGCCAGACACTTGGCTCAAAGCTTTATATGTATTATCTCATTTGATTAGATCAACAACACTATGAAACTGATATTATTTGCCTTGTTTTATCGAGGAGGAAACCAGGGTTTACAGAGATTAGAAATTTTTCAGGTGTCACACAGCTGTAGGAGTCAGTCGTAGAACTAAGACTTAAGTCCAGATCTTTATGTCTACTTAAGCCTCTGCTCACAATCAATGTACTTTTTCCCCAATGCTTCTTTGTAGGTGTACCTGCTATTAATATTCAGTGGAGGCAGCAAATATTTCAGACTTGAGAGAACCTGGGAGATTAAGAAGGGGCCTTTGGTCTAGGTTCTGCAAGATTGATACAATAGGAGACAGAGGAAAGAGAAATCTAGAAAGAAGAGTGAGAGCAAAGGCACAGGGTCAGGAATTTTATGGTCTTATAAGGGAAATCGGGAGAAGGGTATCTCTAAAGGAAAATCTGTGATGTTTCCATCTCCCCCTCTCAGCCTTCTACCTGGACGAAGGTTTTCTGTGGGACCAAGGAGAACTTGGGTTTTAGACCATATCTGGGAATTTTTGACTGTGCTTACTTTTTCAGAGAAAGGAGACATAGCCCATATGTCCAAAGGAAAGACATATTTAGCCTCATGTTCAACTTCAAACGCATAGTCATTTCATTGGTGTAATTTAACTTTTTCATAAGCCTTTCAATGGTAAATTCTTTTAATGCATTGGAAATGCCAGCTGTTAAGAATAGTCTGTGACACTGAAAAAGGTGGGTTGGATTATGATCCCCTCCCGTCTACTCTAGCTCAGCAAAAAATGAGTGGATAGCAGTAAATGTCTTCATTCCACTCCGTTCAGCCTGAGCCTTAGGGCAAGCCAGGGTTTGCAGCCATTTGCTACAATAATAGTGAGACAATTTAGCAGTAATGGATAAGTAGGGAACAAATTAAGCCGTTTGCTGAGATACAGAAATGAAGCCAGAAAATATTTGGCCTCATGTTAGGCTTCAATTCATAGTCAATTCATTAGTGTAATTTAGCCCTTGCATAAGCCTTTGAGTGATAAATTCTACTAATACATTTGAAATGCCAGCTGTAAGAATAACTCATTGAATGTTGAGTAAAATTAAAAGATGGGCAAGAATAAATCCTTCATTTTCATCTCATATGGGAAGATTTATGAAGGCCTGTGAGAAGCAGCATCTGTTTGCTAGTTGTAAATTGAGAGTATTAAGGGAAAACATTGGAATATTTGGGTTACATTAGTGAAAGGAATGTCTTAACTCAAATGCTTTGGAGATCTTTCCTTTAGGGGCTGAAGATTACCCCTGATGAAGAACATGTGAACTTTTAGAATTCATCTCTTGCTTGGGAACAAAGGCCACAGCACACATAATATTAAATGGCTGGTGTTTTGGGGAGTGGTTTCCAAGAAACACAATTATGCGTGGGATGTTGGTAACTTTTTTCATATGAATATGGTTTTCTCTGCACTTGTGACTGTTCTCCTTTAAGGCTGCAAATCAGTGAATTTAGAACACGGATGGGGAATATAACCAAGTGGTATTTGACTTTCATAGTAAAAAAAATAAAAGAAAAGAGAAAAAAAATTAATCCATTTCCCCAGTTAGTTTAGTTTCTCTTGCTGGTACCTTAAGATTAGATACCTTCATAATAAAATAAATTGTTCATACAGAAAACAAACAAAAAAAAAGAAAGAAAGGAAGTAAATTTTCTTAAGCAACTATCACATACAAGGTGATTTCTATACATTAGCTTAGTTTCTCACAAATTTGTGAAAAATGTATTCTCAATTTATAGAAGAGGAAATCGCAGTTTCAAAGAAATAAAGTAACTTCCCCAAGGACAGCAGCTAATCAATCCTAGAACTGGGACGGAAACGAGGCAGGCCTCAGTCCGTGGAGGCAGGCTCAAGCAGAGGGCAGAGGTTTGTCGGCAGGGGTGAGCCTGCGGTATCCAAAACTGACTCGTGGGAACAGGCTTCTGGCAGCCTGCTGTGCTTAGAGTGATCAACTCTACCGTGGTCCTCTGGTCCTTTTCTCCTTTTTAAGCTGCTAGTTTTGGTCATAGCTGTGTTTTTAACTCTTCCTGCTCTGAATGGTCCTTTCTGGCTAAAGACCTTCCCCTGTCATAAATCAAAATCATGAGTATCATACCTTTCAGTGAGTTCTGTGAGTCCTTCTAAATGATCAAAACTGAAGGTGGACTTGGGAGCCCATGAACTTGCAGTTGGTGTTAGAAGTAAAGGCAGTTTTCTGGGCTGCTCTCTCTCTAAATTCTCAGGGTCAAGGAGGTACACCAACCTAACCCATCTTCTAGAGTTTAGAACCTAAACCAGGCTCCAAGTACTGGGATTCTGGAATTCCCTGCCCAAAGGGCCCTGAGCATCTTTCAGAGTCGGTGTGAGCCTCCTCCCTAGAGCTAGCCAAGGGTGGACCATGGCACCGCTGCAGCACAATCAATCTAGAGGGTGGCTAAATGGTGACTATTAGGGTCAAATGGATGTTTTATGGGCAGTCCTGAGTGTCCAGATACATGTATGTGAAGATTCTTCCTTCATAGGACTGAGCTGGAGTCAGAAGAGATAAGGGAGGACCATAGGGCTTCCATTTATACTTTTACCCTTGGCCTAGTAAGTGTTAGGGGCTGAAGTCAGCCTGTTTATGCCCCTCCTTGCCCTATCATGCAATGTAAGGCTTGTCTCCACCTTCAGCTTATTTTCTCCTGGTTGGCGTCACAATACCTAGAGACTTCCCCATACCGTATGGTTCAGGTAGGGCCATGAATCTCAGAATATACTCTCTCTTGAGCAAACAGCAATCTCAATATTACCTCTAGCCCCTGACTTGTGGGTATCAAATGAACCTATATGGGATGTCCTGGATTCTAAGAACCATCCATCTTGAAATCTACCTCTGAATTAATAGCACCTTTTGGTGGCAAGGGAAGAAATATCTTACCAAAGTTGATGCATTTATTAATTTTAAGCTGCATTTTGTTTTTAGAAAAGCTAATATATAAACAGTTTAGAGTTGAGGAAATATGGCATATATACTTTTATCATATTTCGATATCACTTGAGTTTCAAAGCTTTCTGCACCTTCTATCTCGTTTGATCCTCGTGATGATTTTTGCAGTGGTGGCCAGAGCAGCAGGACATGCCCATCTCCTTTTAACCCATTAGCACCAGGGATCCCTCTCTTCTTTCTCTCCCTTTCACCCCAGTTACTAAGACCCATCTGTGACCTGAGAAATCCTACCACCCACATTGTCTGGACCTGCACTTCTCCCCATCTTTGTTTTGGTGTTTTGCAGGGCAGGTGCCATTGATGGGGCCTACCATGTGACTGGGATGGGACTGGGGCTGGGGCTGGGGTAGGGAGAAAGGAAGAGCTAGGTGTTACCACAGGGACAGAGCTGTGATGCCATGCCTTCTTTTAGATGTCTTCCTGGGTGAGGAGCAGCAGGTTTGAAAGGGAGAGGCAAGAGTCCCCGCTGTGCCTGGAGGAGTAAGAAAGACAGGCCTTGGACTGGGAGCTGTGGGTGCCATGCAGTTTTGGACAAACTGCTTTATTCTCTGCGTCTCAGTAGTTGCCTCACATGCAGAGTAGAACTAAGGGTTCCTACGTCGTGGTGTTGCTGGACTATTAAATGAGACAATGCCTTGCCCAGGATGTGGCACACAAGCTCATTAATTTTACCTGTTTAATAAGTGTGAGCCTAGTATGGTTCCCAGCATAGTAGACATTCAATCAGACAATGGCAGCTCCAATTATGATTATTGCCAACTCTTCCTCGGAGGTAGCTCTAAGGCAGAATCCTTCTCGGTGTCATGCAGAGGACAGAGAAATGCAAAGAGGAGTAAGTCAGAGGCAGGGCAGAGGCAGAGCATTTTGGCATAAATGGAGCCAGGTTCTTTCTAGGGAAAAGAGATGAAGCTGCAGATCTTTCTAGAATTAAAAACCTAGGGAATGTGCAAGGCTGGCTCCGTTTATAAACCCAGGATTAGAAAAGACGGTGCTTATGAGTGACTTGTTGAGACTGTTGTGTCTCCCTGCTTTCCCTTGTTGTAGGAACAGAAGCTCATAGAAAGCCACAGAACATAACACAGAGAACTGAGGGGAGGGAGAAGCAGGCCCTGTCTGTGGTCTGAGAGGGGAGGTTATGATTTGAAATCATGAATAGTGAGGATAAAAGAGAGGCCAGCAGGACTGCTCCCTGGAAGCAGGTGAAAAAGGACAGGGGTGACCTGGAAGCTGCTCTTGCCTGAGGAGGGTCTCAGGAGACGGACTTGGTCTAGAGGCTCCTAAGACTCTCAAGTGTCATTAAACAGAAAGGTCAGAGCAAGAGTGATCGGGAGGCCAGGATGATCGGGGGAATCTGGACAGTCTTGCTGCCATCACCATTCCTCCTGCCCTGGGAAGAGAAATGACACCAACATCCCAAGTGGAACCTGTGAATTATTTCTCCCAGACCACCGGTGATAACCCACCCCAGCCGGATTCTGTGCACTTCCCATGAAGGAAGCCTGAGAATTTACTACCGTTTGTAATACTGTTTCTGGGGGAGAAAAGTTTTCTGACTCCTGCACTTACTCATTTCCCCGCTGATCAAGAAATGAATTTCTGAACTGGTAGCAGCAGAACAGTCAAGGGGATGTAAAGCGCAGAACAGGGAATATAGTCAATAATATTCTAATAACTATGTATGGTGTCAGATGTGTTCAAAATTTATTGGGATTATCACTTAGTAGGTTATATAATGTCTAATCACTGGGGTGTACACCTGAAACTAATATAATATTAGAATTAAAAAAAAATGAATTTCAGGAATGCACAGCCTGCCCAGAAAGGCGATGGTTAATGCTGCCCACCTGATGACTGGCGTCTGCTGTTTTGTTTCAGGCACAAAACCAATTGAGTCCTTGGAAGCAGATCAAAGAGGGCTCCACGTGCGAGCTGCACGGAGCAGGCTGTGACCCTGGGAATACTCCCAGGGCTTTCCGTTGGACAAACTGCGAGGCATATCTGCTCCAACAGTCTCACCTTCATGTCTCCCTATTTGTGTCCCCCCCATTTGTTCTGAAAGACCCCCTCTTCCCTGAACCCAGGAAAAGAGTGGGACTATTTATCCCTTGTTTCCAGGGAAAAACCTGCCTTTTCTATAAAGCCATAGGGATTTTCTCATCTCTGAACTCCCACAGGAAGCTGAAGTCCATACTGTAGGGTCTAATTTATTTTATTCTTCTATGAACATGTATTAATATTTCATGCAGCTAAATATTATTTTTCAAATCATATTTTCAAGTTTTTTTTTAAGGACAAAGAGTGTCTCATGTGTCTGCACCTCACAGAGCACTTTTCAATCCTGAGACTCAGAAATGTCCTTGCAGGTGTGTGGTTTGCTCACATGTTTACAGATAGCAGCGACTGTCACCTGGCTAATCTTTAACCACAACCACTGCCATCACCCCTGTGCACACCCCTACTGTCACCGCCCTGAATCACCACTGCAGCTAGAAATTTTGTACAGCAGTTCAGCGTTTACTAAGTGCTTTCACATGTGCTATTTTACAATCAGCCCATAAGGTTGATATTATTTATTACCTTATTTTACAGATGATAAAATGGAGTATAGAAAGGATCAGGTGCCCTGGCTGGTATGGCTCAGTTGGTTGAGCATTGCCCCGTGCACCAGGCAATTTCATTTCCCTAATGGCCTATTATGCCGAGCATGCTTTCGTGTGCTTGTGGGCCATTTGCATATCTTCTGTGGAGAAATGTCTCTTTAAGTCCTTTGCACATTTTTGAATTGGTTTGTTTGCTTCTGTAGTTCTTTGTATATTCTGAAATTAATCCTTTGTCATTTGAAATGTTTACAGCTCTGTTTTAAGAAGTCACTTTTGGAACTGATTTTGCCCATTGCATCTAAGCCAGGTGAATTACCTCACTTCCAAAGGTAAGTTCCAAATTTTCAGACTTCTGAAACTGGCTGAAAAATGGCTTCTATAATTTTAAGAAAAATTAATGTGTTCGAATGACACTTTTTGTTTGGATTTGCTAATACTTCTGTTTTAAAAGCAAACCTGAGCCGCTATACCTGTGTGGCATTACATTCTTATGAGCAATCTGTGTATTTAACTAGCTAATTACTTTGTAAGTATATTTCTTCTCCCCATTCATAGTAAACCTGGAGACTGCCTTACACATCCTACTCTTTTTTTAAAAAAATGTTATTTTATTGTTGAGAGTATTATAGATGTCCCCCATTTCATCCAACTGACTTTTAAAATTGGTGAATTGTGACCTTTCATTCTATTATTGTTTGACTCTCTTTGATTATATTCTGTAAGTGAATGAAAATGACTTTATTCTGTCGCTACCAAACTCTCTCTGGATGGAGCCAAAATCTCTTAACCTTTCTAAAATGAATTATAAAGTCAAGTGTTTCCATAATCCACTACCCTTGAAAATGTCTTCCAAAGATCTTTAGCAGAACTTATATATGTGGACTTCCAAAAAGAAAAGAAAAATGGGGAATTTGATCAAGAAATGTTTCTCCACTTTGCATTTAATAAGCTATCTTTCAGTCTGTTTTCAAAGACAAAAAGAAATGACAAGAAAAGTCACTGGTTCTGGAAGCATCTCTCTTAACTTCTTAGGGGGCCAAGTTCCTTCGAAGAGAAGACAAAGATCTGAAGCCACTTACATTTATCGGAGCATCGAACCAGGCCAGGTGACACAAAAAACAGAGTGAGGGATCTATTTCTAAAGATTTATTATGAGGTCAAAAAAAGAATACAATGCATTTGGTTAAAGGGCATAGTCTCTACTTTTGCATGGTGTAGGATTGTGTGGAAACTGATTACAATTCAGAATTCTCTAATACTTCTTTCTATTTTTAACAATGCTGCAAGGCCCGAGCTTGGGGAAGCAGAGTAAGAAAAATGCATAGTTGCCCTAAATGTAGCTCCCCTCACTGGGGCCCCCAGGGTGCTGGTTAATAAATGGCTCCTCTCGTGCCTACCAGCTGCATTTGCTCAGGGCTCTTCCAAGGAGCTCTCCCGCCTCACATTAGTCAGCAGGTTCCTATGAGAAAAGCCTTCCCTTTGCCTCACAGAAGGATTATTCGGCCTTATAAAACACAGCAGATTCTCCATTCTCAGTAGGACATTTAATTAACCCCCACACTGATTCAGCAAGCAAGCAGCCAATAAGAACTGTTTGGCTTTTCACTGTGGTCCTAGGATATCCACTTGCTTCTTGGTATTTTGAAAATGTTTATCCCAGTTTCACTCTAAATCGTCAGAGTAAAGAGAACAAACATAAATGTGTCCAGGTCACCCAGCAGCACTGTTTGACCATCTCTGTGGTGAAAATTGAGCAGCTACCTGTTGGGGAGGCCAGGGAGAATTAGGGAAGGGGGAGCCTTTGTGGAGCAGAGTGTGCAGAGAGGGCTGTGTGTGCACATGGCTCAGGACAGTCCAGAGAGGAGGCCAGGGGAGCCCTCCTGTTAACCTGAGGTTCCAGCAGCTCTCAGCATGCTCCCTGAAAGGTGCCTTTCCTTACAAAAGACCCTGATCAAGTATGGTTCATATCATGGACTGGGGTCCCAAGCAAACATAGGGAAATGCTGGTCCATAGGTAGATGCAGATCTTAAACCTCATTTTACCTGGCTTTTGGGCAATTACTCAGACTAATGTCTCCTTTCTGTTGTTAAAAAAACACACACAAAAAACATATGCCTCTAAAGCTTTTAGCAATAATATATAAGATTTAAGCACCTACTTGGACCAAACCTTGAAATAGGCTTTTTTCTCCCTAACCATCTACTATGTGTCTCCCCCCCGCCGCCGCCAAATTCACATACAATAGAAATGTATTAGCTCCCTCTTTGTGCTAGATTTTCTAAGTTATCTGTTAATATATGCAGTTATTCTCTGAACTGGCTATTACCAGCCCTTTTATAGAACCTAATGCGGTAACTAGCACATAGTAGGTCCTCAATAAATAGCTGGTAAATGAAGAAAAGCTAAATGGATATATATGAGTGAGTTTATAAATGGGCTCAGATAGTGTTAAGCAACTTGATCATAATCACAGGACTAGTAAGCTGGAGAGCTGGTATGTAGGGTTAAAAAAGTGGGGGTGGGGATTTGACAGACTTGATTTAAGCCAGTTTGCCCACTAGAAAATTTTAAATTATCTTGGTATAAACCAGTGGCTCCCAACCATTATAAAAATGGCAGGACTAATGTCTTCTCACAGATTGTATTTACTGATGGAGTCAAGTACTAAGGAGGAATTCTGCCGCGCTTCCACAGTTCATTAGCAAGTGGGGACAACAGCAGCCATACAACCATTTCTTGGAAGCTTGTTGGTACCTTCCCTCCTTATCCTGTTAGATGTTCTGACAAGCAGCCTACTCGTACAGTGTACCCCCAAGTCAAGTGCAGCAAATATTCGGACAGGAGGATAAGTAATCTGGTTGGATCAAAGAACAGGATCCTCTATTATATGGGGGAACACAGGACTATAGAAGTTCCAGACCACAGACTTGCCCCCGAGGAGGGAAGCTACTATCTGCAGCTTTATCTTGCTGTTCCTCATTTCATGAAAGGGCAGAGATGCCTCTATAGACCTTCAAGCCAGCCTCTCCTGGACCATTTAGAGTGCTGCAAATGTAGGACCCAGTTATTTCATAACACCCGCCTTTCTTTCCCCGGGCATATCTTTCTTCAGGAACTGCCGAAGTCCTTGAGCTGAAACTACTTCTAGATATGGCCACTCCTGGAAGGTGGCCAAAGATGCTGGACTTCTTTCTGGAAGGCTCCAGGGGGAGCTCTCTCCTCTGATATTACTGCTGCAATGTGATGATTCCTTGGACTAGAGCTCTGTCAACCATCATCTACTTTGTCATCCCTGCATCGCCCTAGAGGTAGGAGTGACCTAGGAGTAGAAACTACCAGGGCCTCCAATTTCTCCCTCTTCCTCACTTGACATACATCTCCAGAGAACTGGTCCTGACAGAGAAACCCTGAGGGAGAACCACTTCCTCCCTATTGTTTGCTATTCAAAATTGAGATGATTTGTACCCACTGAGCAAGGAACACAGTCTTCCAAGTGAGGCCTAGCTCAGAGTTATGTATCATCTTTTTTCTCAACTCTAGTTCCCTAACCTTTAATCAGTGGGAAGGAGAACATGCTGGCACTTCCCTTTGAAACATGGTGCCCTGTGTCTTAAGCATACATTCATTCCAACAATTTCAAGTGCCTACCATTGGCCAAACACAGTGTCCTAGGTGGGCCTTGGGACACACTGCTGAAGAGACCTTCACAGTTCCTGCCCTCAAGACACTTGTACAGTCTGTAAGGATGTTTGATAAATTCAAAAAAATTCAAATGTGCTTGGTGTTGCAAAGAAAGAGGGCAGGGAGTTAGGAATATAACCATACTTTTGTCCTTTTGGATCTTTAATTCCCTGAGAGTCAAAATTTGGACCCTAAAACTTCCTCAGTCCATACCTTTACTTCTTCCTGATGCCTGTGGAAGACATGCAAATGACTCCAGGGAATATAGTTGTGTTTTTTAATCCCCTGTGGTAGGCATGATCCATCATAGTCTTTAACAACCCTAGAATTGGACTGGGTCTCTGAGCTTTCTAAAACTAGTCCATATGCAAATTAGATTTGTGAATGGAAACATAAAAAGGCAAAACACAGAATAACCTGACAGTACCAGATAGATAATATATGATGTTTGTATAGATTAATGATAGAAGAATAGAATGAAGCCATAAGTGTGAGGCGAGTTTTGTTACTGTCTCTACGCTCCTCTTTTGTGTTTTCAAAATTGAATCTGGCATATAAACTACACAATATTTGTTTAACCAAAATGTCAGTTTCTCCCTGCTTTGCCCTCCCAAGTGCATGGTTATAAAATATCTGAAGATAAAGTATAATGGAAAGAATTGGAGCTTTGGAGTTGGGCAAATTCTAGCTTTACCATTTAGTATCTTTGTCTCTCTCTGTATCTGAGCCTTTGCAGTGGGGATGGAAACAAGCTATTAGACCTCTGCTAGCAGCCTGCTAACCATGAAGCCCCTGTTTTTTGCTACCAGATCATCCTACAGTGTGTTCCTGTGAGCCATACTTCCTAGTAAGGCTACTTTTCAGTTTTCCACAGAAAAAAACTTGAGAGTATTTGAAGATTTCTGAGCACATGAGCGCTGGTATCTACCAGGCTGTCTATCTTCATGAAATAGAGCAGGAAACATAACTTACTGGAGGCCACGATGGCCAACCCGCTCATGAGTTACCCGACTTTTTTATGCAGTTAAGTGCCACTACAGATCAGTTATTAAATACAAAACATACTGTGGCTTATAAATCTTTGTTTCCATTACCCGTTCCTGCGCTGAGCTGACTCATGAGATGGGTTTGGAAAATGAAAATCTGGAAAAGGAAAGTGTAGAAGGCTAGCACAGAGCACCACGAATGGGAGATTTGTGAGCTCAAGACCAGGATAAAGCAGAGGAGACAGTGAGGAGATCAGAGGACACCTGTCTGGAAATGGATCCCTGTCAAGAAGGCCAGAGGTGCCTGGGAATCTGGGGAAAGCTGTGAGTTCCAGAGTGTTCTCTAGTCTGAAGAAGTCACCACTCTCAGTGAACAGCTGCAAAGGTCATGGTGGTGATCTTTCAAAAGTGAGTTTTGGGGGTTGGTGTTCACATTAGTAACTCCCTTTCTGTTCCAAGTAACAGAAACCAAACTAAAACAGGCTCAAGGGGCGGGGGGGGGGGGGGGGAGATTAATTTGGGTGCAGGTAACTGAACAGTTCCAGACTGGCTCTAGATGTCCAAACTATGACATCGAGCATCTGTCTCCCTCCATATTGTGCTGCTCTTTTTTCCTCTGACTTGGTCAATGAGATGGTTAGTAACAACTCCAGGATTATTTCCCTCCAACTTAGAAACACCAGCAGAGCTGCTACTTCTTGACATCTCTGCAGGTGATTTCAGTTACTTTGCTCACTCTTCAACTAATCTCTTTGTCCAGGCCCAGGCCTAGTGTTCATCCTTGGAGCCAAAAGTAGGCTCAGTTCCAGCTGAAGCACATGGCCTGAAGGGACATGGTGGCTGAAGGAAGAGATATGTTCTCTTAATATGGGGCTACTGTGCAGGCAAAAATAAGAGGTGCTCACCTCAGAGGTATTATCATCTTTAGCCATATGATGAAAGGAAGCCAAATCGGAGCAATTAAATTTCTGCACTATATATGTTCCTCTTCCATTTGAGAGCCTAGATGAAAATTTAAAGAGATTGCTCTTTCCCTCCCTTCCTTCCTTCCTTCCTTCCTTCCTTCCTTCCTTCCTTCCTTCCTTCCTTCCTTCCTTCCTTCCTTCCTTCCTTCCTCCCTCCCTCCCTCCCTCCCTCCCTCCCTCCCTCCCTCCCTCCCTTCCTTCCTTCCTTCCTTCCTTCCTTCCTTCCTTCCTTCCTTCCTTCCTTCCTTCCTTCCTTCCCTCCTCCCTCCCTCTACAGACAGCAACTGAACAAGTGCTATGTTCCAAGCACAGTGTGATGGGGATAGAGATGAATAAAAGATACTGTCCCCAACCTTCAGGACCTCTGGAAGTTTCCTTAGGTTTACATCAATCCTGAAAAAGGCAATGTTATCTTGACATCCTTTGGCCTGATAGCCTGATATCCTTTGGCCTGAATGGGAAATTTAGTCAAATGGCTAGAAAGAGATTCTCGTATGTAGGTATCTTCTAGGCTCCACAGACATTTTCCAGCTTTCTTTGCATGGGGAACCCTTAGCCATAGAACCATAGCATGCTCAACCCTAACACCTTAGGCTATAGTGCAAGTGTTGAATCACAGGGCAATTGAAACTAGTTTCTTCCATAAACAAGCTAATAGTAGCCATTATTGCTAATTGGTTGCTATGGCCAAAATGTTCCTAAATGTACCCTGTATAAACAGTACAAGGGAAGCTTTCCTGGAGTTACTTAGGCAATTAAAATCCCCATGATGGTCATTATACAAAACCAAAGAAACATGATAAAAAGCATTCATTAGGTATATAAGCAATGCAGTCCCCTAGTAACCGCGGCAGCCCCATGAGCTGCAGGCAGAAGCACAATGCTGTTAGGAAAAACTGTCTCTTCTCTTCATATTAGTCTAGGAAGGGTTTTCATGAAGGAGACAGGATTTCCTGACTCTATTTTAATTTTATTTTATAACTACTCATTATGGGACATTTAATGGCTAATTGTGCCACCAAGTTGCTTTTCTTCATTTGTATTTGTGCTGGATATTATTAGAATAATATTTGATAATATCACCAGAGATGGGAAGTGGCCTGGTAGTATGAAGGGACAGAGCAAGACAAACTGTATCTAGTTACAGCCAAACTGCTTTCTGTAAGGCACTTGACCTTGACCTCCATAAGCCTTTGTTTTCTTTTCTATAAAAAGAGTGGAGAATTCTAGCCAGCGCTGTCCAATAGAACTTTCTGAGGTGATGTAATGTTCTCTCTGTGCTGTCCAATGTGGTAGGCACCAGCAACCTGTGGCTTGTGACCAGCTAGTTTGACTGGGAAACTTCTAAAAATTTTTTAATTTCATGTGCTTTAAATTATTTTAAATTTTAATGGACATAGCCACATTGGACGGCACAGGAAGCAATCTCTACAATCCCAGACAGCTCCCCAATTCTAGGGTTTTAGAACCAGCCCACATGTGAAGATTGTTAACTCTGGGCTTCTCTGTATGAACGTCCTTTTAAGCATCAAAATCCATTCTGTGTTCTCAAACACTGAAGTTGCTATTCAGCTTTCTGATTCAGCTGAAAGATGAGTGAAGGCACATGTAAACAGAAAAGCTCCCAGGGGAATGAACATCATCTCAATAGGGCTCTTGTCGGTCGAGCGTTCCAGCAGGCTCCCGGAATACATTACCCTTGTGAACTGCTCTTCCACTGTGGCAGCCAAAGGCACGCTGAAATACTGCTGGGAGGCTGCAGCCTTCCTCCCAAGCTTTTCTGATACAGGCTGTTGTTGCAGGCGTGTGAGGTGCACCTACCTGCAACAGGACTGTGCCTACACCCAACGAGATGACATGGAAATTTAGATATAACTGGTTAATTGACCCAGTGACAATAGCCCAGACATACATGGCAAGATCCCTAAAGCCAAAGAAGGTTAAAGAGAGAGATGGAATTACCACATCTCCTGGCATTGAGTCTGTGCAGGTAATTACTCTGTTTCACCAGTTGGCAAGTATGAATTTGAATGGGTAGTGCTCCATTCTGAAAGGCTGAGGATTTCCCCAACACTGTCATCCTTAGGGCTACTGGGTTCACATCAGGTAGAAGAGCAGAAGGAGTGGAATTGTACTTCGAACTCTGTTCACTATCCTCTCTGAGTAGCAGACAGCTTTCCCCAACTCTGCTTTATGCCTCAATGTCCAACCAACGAGTCCACCCAGCTCAAGGTTTGGAAAGTCACCTTAAAGGAACCATCTGGCACAAAGACTTGGTTAAATCTACAAATTGCAAATTGTTCTTCTTCATATCTTTACCCCCAAAGGATTCAGGCAGATGAGACAGCATAACCAGGGGAAAGACAGGAGTCTTTAGAATCACTGATCAGTGACTACCCATGCCCAAAATCCCACACTGATGCCAACTTGTTTTCTGAGGTCTGAGCAATGCAAAGAATCATAGGAAACAGCTCCAGTTGTTAATGGCAGTGCTCTTGTTTTATTCAAATGCCATGGATACCAGGGACAAACGCTTACCAAGTTGCATCAGACAGAACTGAGTGTGAACCTCTGGTTCAGAAGTGGTGCTGAAACTTTCCCTGGTTTTGCATTTGAGAGATTCTGTCAAGGCTGGTTCCCCAATAAGGAGACTCTTTTCTAAAAATATGTCTTTATTGATTTCAGAGAGAGGAAGGGAGAGGGAGAGAGAGAGAGAGGAGCATCAATGATGAGAAAGTTGTCATTGGTCGGCTGCCTCCTGCACTCCCCCTACTGGGGATCAAGCCCGCAACCCAGGCATGTGCCCTGACTGGGACTCGACCACAATCTCCTGGATCCTAGATCGATGCTCATCCACTGAGCCACCCTGGCTGGGCCCAGTGGGGAGGCTCTTAATGTCTGGGCACCCAATGGTTGTCCCTTTTCCCATATCTGATGTCAGCCAATTGATTTTTATTCATTCAGCAAATATTTACAGAGCCCCCTCTGCCTGTCAGAAACTATTCCAGAAACTATTTTGGTAGTGAATCAAACAAGCCTCTGTGGAGCTAATACTTTGATGAAGAGAGTAGAGAGTAGAAAAGACAGAGACAGGAAACGAGCAAATAAATATTTAATATGCTAGGCAGAGAAATGCATTCCTTCCAGGCAGAGGGAATAGTCAGTGCAAAGGCCCAGAGGCAGGAGGGTGCTTGTTGATTTTGAAGAACTGAAATGAGACAATGTAGCTTTTCTGAAGAGATAAAAAAGGAGAGGTGTGAGCAAGGAGGAAAGTGGAGGAAGATGAAATCAGAAGAGTGTGTGTGTGTGTGTGTGTGTGTGTGTGTTTCAGGAAAAAACATGTAGGGCCTTATAGGCCATTGCGAGGAATGTGGCTTTTACTCTGAATGAGATCAGAAGCCCTGGAAGGTCTTAAACATAGACCTGTCATGATCTAACTTCAGTTTCACTCTGGCTAGTGAGTGGAGCAGAGTTCCACACGGACAGTGGATGACGAGTGGAGGCGACAGCGCTCTTAGAGCCTCGTATAGTTCGAATGTAGAGCTAACAGGGTTTACTGCTGAACTGACTGAGGTTTAAGAAAGGCAGAGGACTCAAGGACTGGTTCTCGGGTTGTCACAGAAGCAGTTTGGTACTGCTCCACTTTTGTACAATGTAACAGAAGGAATGACAGGGGTTTTCAGGAATAAGATACATGAGGCTTTCAACAGCTGTCCTAGCAAGTAAGGCGCATCTGTCAACTCAATCTCTCTGACCCAGCAAACAGCCTGGGGAGTCAAAAAGACTTCATAGTAGAGGAAAGCCTATCAACCACGTATTCCTTCCTTGAGACCTTTACCCGTCTGTCTCCATTTCTTCCTCTTACAGAATTGTTGAATTAAATGCGGTAAAGAAAGCACCAAGCATGGAGTCACACAGCCATATGAATGCATACAGTAGGCACTCAGTACAGCTGCACCTACAACAGCTAACTTTTTAATGTATATCACAAATGAACCTATAAAATCAGGGCAATGCGCTCATTTGCTTTCATGTCGGTATCAGTTTATGTTCATAGAAGGCTTAATTTCTCTCTCCTGTCTCTGATTCTCTGGGCTTGGAAAGTGAGGGTGGTGGGAGTGGGGAGAGGTCCCCACCAGGACAACAGATCATTCTTAAGTGAAACTATTTGTTCTTTCCCTTCACATTGGTGCAATTTTAGGGTGGGAGCTCTCTTCAGAGTCCATTGTAAAACAGCTTTATTAAAAAGACTAATAGTAAAAAAAAAAAAAAAAAAGATCCAGGTTAATTCCAGCTATTGACCCTGTGGGCAGCACTTATATGAGCAAAGGGGATGCTCTCCAATGCTGGCATTGACCTCCATGCATAAATGCCCCCTTGCAGAGTCCTCTCCTCTTGCAGACAGGGTAAAAGAAATCATTCTCTTTATGATCGCTCCTTCAAGTCAGGCCCAGGCCACTTGTAAAAGAAAGGGGGAAAGCTGGGAAAGAGAGGCCTGCGGTGGAAGGCACATGAGGTATCTCCTTTTCTCAGCAGCGCCCTGGGATAGCTCCAGACCCAAAAAGCTAAGTGTCCCGAAGACCAGAGAGACAGTGGGAATGCAGCAGCAACAGAACTGTGTGACACGGGGAGTGTCATGGGAATGAATCGTTCTGTAATTGAAGTGAGCCTGGATCAGAATCAATCATCTTATCTGCCCCCATCTCACTCTCTCTCTCAATCTCTCTCTCTCTCTCTCTCTCTGACACACACACACACACAGACACATACAGACACACACACACACACACACACACACACACACACACACACACACACACAGAGTCCAACTTCTCCCATTTTTCTCCCGACCCCCACTCTGCCACTCTGTCCCCGCTTCAAGGGGCCTCATGTTCATATGTATAGATGTCCCAGCTTATTCTAATACCCTTCACCCCCTCACACCCATCATCAGTTTCACCCTTGAGTCTGGGGTGTGCACTCCACTCCAACAGCAGGATGCGCGCTCGTGGGGACACTCAGGCCATGAAGGCAGGCTATGGCTGCATTGCGGGGATTCCAAGGTCCTGTGCATCCTCAGAGGATGGCGTAGTGCTCTGCTGTGAATATCTCAGCCACCAGCCCCATGTGGCTTTGGAGCTCTTGAAATGTGGCTAGTTCACAGTGAGATGTGCTATAAAGTGTAAAATACATAATGGAATTTGAAGACACTACCAAGAAAAGAGAATGTGAAGTATCTCATTAGTAAGTTTTACACTGATTACAATTTTTAAACATTACATTTTGGATATATTATTAAACTTTATTTCTTCTCTGTGTTTTTTTTAACACGCTACTGGGAAATTTAAAATTACACATGGCTTGCATTACGTTCCTGTTGCCCAGAGCTGACCTAGACCAGTGGTTCTCAAAGTGAGGTCCCAGAACCAGCAACATCAAGGTCCCCTGGGAACTTGTTAGAAATGCAGATTCTTAGGCCCCATCCCAGACTTACTGGGTCCACCTCTGGGTCCAGCAACTAGTGTTTTATCAAACCCTGCAGGTGATTATGACGAGAACTCTTAGTCTAGAATAGAGTGCAGCCAAGAGGTGGAATTTTCCCAACTTGCTCCTGAACTGGACACCACGCCCCTGGACTGGACCCCATGCCCCTGGGTTGAACCCCTTGCCCCAGGATGCAGAAAATTGCAGAAAAGCGGTCAAAGATGGAGCCTCTGAAGTCTCAGAGTCCCAGCCCTAGAGCTAGTTCTGCCCTCAGCCCTTCCTTCAGTGCCTGCCTGGGGTTGTTCGCCTGCTACAAGGAGATGTATTTATTCAAAGGGGTTCAGTCATCTCGCTAAATAAAATCGCTCGCTTAGGCTGGCAAATATTGACTCAAGCTGTTACGCTTTTATATATTTCAGCAACTCCCAATGTTTGAGGGCTCAGCAAGCAAACAAGAACAGGTACAGGAAGTTATTGTGGTGTTTGGGGCCCCTGTTTGTTCTGTGCAGCTGATGCCGGCTGCCCGTTGTGGAAGCTGGTTGCTAATGACCTTGTAATGGAGCACTCAGCAGTTGATAAGGCCAAAGGCTTTAATAGAATACAAATGCCTTTTACATTTCCACTTGAAGAGTTTATTTTAATTGTGCTTTGAAACAGACTGTACCCTAAAGGCCTCTCTTTCCTCAGCAATGTGCATCCTCACATCAAACCCTGTAAAGAATGGAATGCATAATGGGTGACGTGTAACGGGCAGTTATGAATTCAGTTTGAAGCTGCTGATATCCATTCTGCACACCCTTAAATAGGGCCCCGGAGCTGGGAGGGAGGTGGGAGTGGTGGGCAGCCCTACGGAGGCCTGCATGGAGCCGCACATTCATCATCCACAGTTTGGAAAATGTTGGAAATCCCTTGCAGGTTTCTGTGTTTTCTTTAATTACTAATGATGGGGACAGAACTTTTTATTTTATTTCTGATTCAAGCTGGAGTGTTGGGGTGGAACTGGGAGTTGAAAGCGTCAGCAGGCACAGGGCTGGGGAATGGGTAGACGAGGCCTTGGGGACGGGCCTGGTGGCAGCCTGGGGAACTGCAGAAAGAGCAGAGGGTGGGGCAGGGAAGGCAGGGCTTTCTCCTCTGGTTCTTCCTTTCTAAATCCTGCTCCCTCATTCACATCATTTTCTCTCCTCTCACTTCTCTTTTCATCCTTTATTTTCTTTTCCTCTTCTTACTTCCCTCTTCCTTCGTCCCTCCTTTTTCCCTTCTGGGAGAATGCAGAGATGGAGTCTCTTAAAAGGAAAAAGGAGGGAACTAGTTCTAAATAAATTGGGTCCACTAAACCCCCCTACCTCAGGCACCTGCGTTTAAAAACACACCTTTACCTATCCTAGGTGAGTTTGCAGAGGTGTGCACACGCATACATCTGAAATATGTAACGTGATTCTTTAGCTGTCAGCAAATTATGAAGGAACACTTTGCCAGGGTGACACTGACCCTGCAAACATTCAAATAGTTTGGGGTCTCTCGTTTAAAGTGCCCATATGAAGATAACTACGTCAGGTAATGCTATTGAGGCACGGTCTTGGTCTGCTTGGGCTGCGGTTACAAAATACCATAGACTGGGGAGGCTTAAAAGGCAGAAATTTATTTCTCAACATTCTGGAGGCTGGAGAGTCCAAGATCAAGGTGCTGTCCAATGTGGTTCCTGGTGAGAGCTCTCCTCCTGACTTGCAGATAGCTGAATTCTGCCTGGGTTCTCACATGATCTTTCCTCTGTGCTTGCTCATGGAGAGATTGAGCTTCCTTTCTCTTCTTATAAAGACCACTAACCCCATCTACCCTCAGGACTTAATCTAACCCTGATTACCTCCCAAAGTCCCTTCTCTAAACACTATCACATTTTGGGGTTAGGGCTTTGACATATGAACTTTGGTGGGGACACAAATACTCTGTTCTTCACAGGCGCTGGGTAAACACTCAATAAATATTAGTGTAATTGCTGCTTCTTGAAGGCATTTTGTGGTTGGAAGATCCATTTTGCTTTTCTTTCGTCATTTAGATCTCGACAATGTGGTTAAACCAATAAAATCATAATTAAGTAGGTATTTATTTTCAGTTGTTAGTCTTTTAATTATAATGCATGTAATTTACACAGGATTTAACCCTTAATAAAGTTAACACTGAGAGCTCTTAAGAGCCATTTCTTTCTCTCTTTCTCTGTGGGGTTTTCTTTCTCGACATTTCAAATGAAACCTGGTGATAAAACAGTTCAGTTCGACTATTAATCATTGCCAATCCATTGCCAAGGGATGGCCCATAATTTTGTGACTAAGAGCCTGGTTTAGCACCAAAACTCCACTGCCCCTTAATTCACCCCTGATGTTAGATATCAGTCTGTGTTTTCTCAGTGCACAATTTGAGAGGGTCCAGGGGGCCCTGGTCAAAATAGATTAAACTCTGGGATGGTGACCTGATTATTCCAGCTTTATTCAAGTCCCTTCTGGAGTAGAACCAAACTTCTCCAGTGGAGCTGAGCCTTTTGACAATTCTTCAGCCTTAGATGCTTCTTAGTTTAAATAGATTTTGTTACAGAAATTTTCACTCATAACTCTGAAAGGAATAACTTCTGGTAGGATTGCTGTCTATATGATGTTTCACTGTTAAACCCAGGTTTTTCCAAGTGTGATCCTGGAACTTGTTAAAAATGCAAGTTCTCAGGCACCATCCAGAGTTACTGAATCAGAATCTCCAGACGGGGGTGCACAAATCTGTGGGCTAAAGTCTGAACAACAAGGCTCTAGCTCTTATTGTCCTGTTACCTTTTCTTTTTCTTCCCAGAATGAGCGTTGTGTTTTTTTTTCTCAAAATGGAAAGGACTTTGTATTGTTTTATGTGATTCAATAATCAAGTATGTTTATTGTAAAAATGTTCTGATAAAGAAAAGTTTAAATCATAAGTTAAAAATCACAACATAAGTAATCCCACATCTCAAAGAAAACCGCTGATAAATGCTATCATTTTTATCCACTGGTTATTATCTTGAACAAAGCCATTCTGGGAGCACGGTTGTTGCTTTCACAGAACCATAAGATATTTACACCACGAAGGAACCTGGAGATGGTGTGGGCCCCACCCCTCATTTATATTAAGGAAAACTCAGTAATTAGCTCTAGAGCACTGGTCCAGCCAATGTCTGGCATCAATGAACCTGATAGCTGTCTCCATTAGATGTGAATGAGGCATCAGATTATCTATCTAATAGCCTGCCCTTTAGGACAGAGCTCTATATAGTTTCAAATCTCAAAGATGTCCAAATAATGTATATACCTAATATGCCTAATGGTTTGCCCTTGAGGCAGTCAGCAAACAGGTAAAGAAAGATATCATATGAAATATGGGTATTATTTCCCCAGTTTTGGTGAAGTAAGCTCCACAATAACCACCATTCGTTACTCAGTTACCAGTGCAATATATGTTAATATAAAGAGGACTCATTCATTTATCCACTCATTGCTTTAACAGATATTCTTTGGACATCTAATTTGAGGTAGGCAATACTGCTCTAGGACTAGTGTCTTGGTAATAAGCAAAATGTATATATTTAGGTATATCACTTAAATAAACTTGTAGCTTCCTAAAACATAATTTTTCTGTTGTTGTTGGTTAATCCCCACCCAAGGATATTTTTTCCATTGCTTTTTTAGAGAGGTTGGAAGGGAGGGAAGGAGGAGGGAGAGAGAGAGGAAGAAACAACAATGTGAGAGAGACACATTGACTGACAGGTACGTGCCCTTGACCGGAAATTGAATCCGAGACCCTTGGGTGCAAGGGCCAACACTCTAACCACTGAGTACGCTGGCCAGGCCTAAAACATAATCCTGTCTCAAGGTGTTCAGAGGCTGGGTTTTTGAGACTGAGGAAATGGTATGCCTCCTCCTTCAATTTTAACTACATGCACTGCATATCATCAAATGAACTTAATGAGAGTATTCCATCTCTGGAGTTTGTCAATATTTGGAGATTACTTTTTAATGAAATATCTTGTTATCATTGTCCAAATAGCTGATGACCTTTCAAATGGAAACAATATGTAAATACTGGGATGGGAAGTTAGTATTTTGGTTTTTTGTGTGGACAAAAGAGAGAAAGAAAGGTAGAGAGAAAGCATGTGTCATGGTGTAAAGAAAAGAATGGAAGGCTAAGAAGCTTCTGTCTAATGTCCATCATTCCTGGCTGGTGAGCTTTAGTTTACTAGTTGTTTCACCATCATGTGCACCATCCCACTGACTCTTCAGAATGTCACTGTACCCCAGGTGGCAGCTAGTGCTGTCACTCAGGGCACCGGTGTGTTGGGTGATGAGTGAGAAGCTAGTTGGTGGGTGAAGAGCTGGTGAAACAATAGCATTCAACAAATATAAGATACTAATATGAAGATCAGTACATGTGTATTATAGTAAAACACTTTATTGCCCTCGTAACAAGGGCATCTAATGCCAGAAAGCAATTTTCAGGGATGTAGTCAGCTTCCTGGAAACGCAAATCTAAAAAGTTTTAAAAACCTTTCAAGAACCAGACTCCTTCTAGGTTATCAGGCTCCATGGCCTCATTTTGTTGATGAGTAATATGGAGGCTCAGGAAGGTTACTCAGGGACTGGAACCTGGTATTCCTGTAATGCTCTTCTATTGCATCCATCTTGCCTAGAGAGCCTCTGAAAGGGCATCTACGTCTGTCCCTCTTTAATCAGTACTAAAGCTACCTTACATTATGTCTTTACTACAAGCACCCAACTGTTAAATGATGGTGATAGTCTCAATGTGAATTGACAGGAAACACAGGGTGTTTATTAAAAAATAATTTGCCCCCCCCCCCAACTTGGTAAGTCTAATTAAATTGAGGCTTGAGAGTGGAGGAAATTGGGGGTGAAATGTAGGTTGAGGAGTGTAAGGGAATGTGGGGGTGGGAAGCCAAGAACAAATGAGAACATTTATGGAAAGGGTAGCTAGAAGAGGACCTTTAACAGAAATTAATAGAAAAGGGTGTCTAGAAGAGGGCCTTTATTAGAAATTAATAGAAATTCATGTGACCTTGAAGAAAAATTTAATGTTTGATTTTTTTAAAAGGAAACCATAACTCTGACAATAGGGCCCAAGTTTAGGATCTAGCATTTTATCTCAGTTCATAATGTGTTATTAGGACAAGGCAAGGAAAATGGCTTATAAACATGATACTCCACTAGGAAATGTCTAGACGGCTGATTTTGTTCTTTCCCTCCTCTCCTTTCTAATCGTCCAGACCTTGAACATGAGAAAGAGACTTAAGCCTTCAAACAATAGGCCAAATAAATGTCTTTCACATTCCGGAAGGAAAAAAAAAAAAGGCCCTCAAGTGTTCAGTAAACTGACTGTAAGTTGGCCTAGATGAGCCACAATCCTTTTTCCTTCTCTGGACTCCTCCTGGTCCCCACAGAATCATTCCACTGGCCTTGAAAAGCAGCCCTGCGACATTCTGGGGGCTTTTATCTTTCATAGTGAATTACTGTATCCAGTGCAAATCTCCTCCAGGGCTCAGAGAGATCTCTGCAAGCAAGGAATATGGAACCACTCAACTCGGGAATTGATGGGGACTTTGAAGATAAGGTAAACTGTGTTTTCTTGTTGACAAAATAATCTGAAACTTTTGTTGTGTGTTTCCATAAAAGACTTCCCAGGCATAAATCAATATGGCAGCACCAACTCTGCGAGAATAAGAAACGATAAGTATAGTTTTCAGCACCCCGTAACCACTCATTACATTTATTTCCCAGTTTTCTTTGTTATTTCTTTCCTGTTCAAATCTGAGCCAGCACATTTTTGGCTCCCCAGCTGAAGTAGGAGGCACTGCCAATCAGCAGGAAATATAATACAGATAAGATTCATATAAACTCTTTTGAACTGGTAAAATAGCTGGATGGGAAATGGATGTTAAATTGTTTACATTTGGCACGAGAAGAAAACGTTCCATTTTTAAATTCAAAGCCTCTGCACCTTTGTAAATGAAAACAAACCGCATGGGTCATGTAGTGTTCCACTCTGTAAAAGCCATCGGGAGGCTGATAAAAGCTTTTGTAAATCACTAACGTTATCTGGGACTTACTCAAAAGAGTCTTTGCCCAGATTAAAATGACATGACCCTCGTCCAGGGTCTTTGGAAAAACTGTGCAGCAACAACTAGCTCCCAGCATGGTCCGAGGATTGCTCTACACACAGTGGCAAGTGAGGTCTAGAAAGCTTTGCGGGAGATGCCCATGAATTCTTATTTTTTAACTTAGGTCTTTCCAAAACCCTATGAAGGTGAGACAACATGAGGGTTATAAATGTGTGGTCTGAAGATATTAGCAATGGGAAAAAGCTTCCATCTTGGCAAACTCTGGTATGCCTAGGTAGCTTCCGATGATAAAGAAAAAGTACTTTTTAAAAATGGACTGTCCAATTCCACGAAACAGAATGATAAATTCCGGGTTCATCTGAATTTTTGCACATTTCAATCATTTGCTCTCATGTCATCTAAGCATAGTCTAGACACTAGATGATGTAAAAATCACCCAGAATGTGTTTAATAGTTAAGTGAAATTAATTACAAAGCTAAACTGGGGGCAGCTGACCAGCTGACTGGGCAGTGGGCCTGGGATGCCTTGTCACTGTGGCCCCCTCATGCCATCAGCCTGTGTTGTTACTGTGTCATAGCCAAATATATTGTAGTATTTACCACACGGACCGAGGAAAAGGAACAGCAGCACTATCGTTCTTCAGGGTGGCCTCACAAAGTCACATAGTGGCCTGAGTTGTTCATTAATAGTAAAATCATCTGGTCCTTATTATCAGAACAATGTTGACCTGGGAAAGAAGCAGACAGGAGGGAGCTTAGTGCATTCTGCACATCCTTTGGGAACCCTCAGCGCTCTTCTGGGTAGGCTTTCTGCCCTCCATCCGTTCCACGGGGGAAATCCCGAGCTCCCATCAGGAGTGTGTGACCAAAGCTAATGCCCATAGCTATCTCCACCCACCTTAATCTCTTATCTATATTCAAACAATTCAATAATGTGTATGTACATCAGAAGATTATTTTCCTCCAAACTGGTGTCTAATTTCCTGAGATTCCAAAATGGTGAAGCTCGCGCAGGGGGGGGGGAGAGAGGCAGGGGTACCCTCTCTGAAGTACCCTCCTTTGGAGCCATTCTCCTGCCATGCTGCATCTGAGGGCTCTTTTCAGAAGATGACTCATTGGCAAGATGAGACCCGGTTCCCTGGTCTCTCCTTGGTTTTGTAATCATCCCAGAAAGGAGGTTTGAGCCCAGACACTTGCCTCCGTCTGCCGCCTATTGAGCACCTTCTAGCCAGCACCCCACAGATTTCAAACAAGGGCCGGGCACGGAGCAAGTCAAGGAATGAGCACACAATGGGTGTCTGGCTTTCTGAGCGATCCTGAAAGGACACTTTGAAGTCAATAGGCTCAACATGGAAATCAAAAGGAAGTCTGCAGAATGCATGGAAAAGTGAGGATCATTTTCTTTAAAGTGAACTTCACTGCATTCCCCAGCGACTCAAGTGCTGTTGGCAGCCCTCAGGTTTGCTGATACTGCCACAGATTGGCACTATCTACCGCTGAGATGAAAGAGCCCAGTATTACATTAAAATAATAATAGTGTGAATGTCCAAATTAGAGAGCATCCATGGGACGTCATTTTAAATATTCAGAGAAGTTACCACATATTCATAAACCAGCAGTTTTGTTCAATACTTGAACAAGTTTTCTACCTGAATTGAACACAACCTTCCATTAGCACCAGTGATTTGTATTCACTGCACATGAACAAAAGTAATAAACAAACTGAACTGCTATTGAAATTCAAGACAAAGAAATCACCAGGCATGCCGAGGAGAAGCAGATACTCTGAAAGGCTTATTTTTACAGTGATGAGAAATGAAACCACACCTCCATTAAGGCTTGGAGGGTTTCCTGGAAATAAGGAATCAGGGCTCAGTAAATACCAGCTTGGAAAATGTTGGCAGTTATTGGGGTGAAAGGGGAGAATTAGCTCCTACCCAGAATTTGCAGAGGGATCTCTCAGGAGGAAGAGCAACAAGTGAACACTTGGGGTTTTAATTAAATTATTAACAAACAAGCCTCAGTTGGAAAGCTCATTAATAATAATGCATCTGAGATCCCCGACTTTGATGTGATCTCCCCTGACTTATTGCCGGGAAGTAGTGGGTCAAGGGAAGGACCAGGGATGCTCGGCTACCCCGTTCCCTGCTCAGTTAGAAACAGAGGCCCTTCTCCAGTGAGAGACATTGAGGACATTCGGTGGTGGAATCCACAGAGCATCTTCACAGCACTGCTGTACTAATGACACATGACAGCTTAATAAAGGGGCCTGGATACAGGTGCTTTCCTGATGAGGTGATGGCATCTACTAATCGGGCTAAATGTGCCGAGGCTGGTTTGGGGCCTTTTCCTGGTAACTAGTTTATAGCTGGTAGTAGAGCAACAGCCCTCATCATTTCAGTCTGATGTGAAAGTTGCTTCTGAAGTTTGTTCTTTTCTTTAAAGTTGATTCCTCCGGGCTAGTTTTTGACTATGGTAGTTTGGGCTTCATCAGAAGCAGACCCAGATGCAAGGATATGAATACAAGGAGATTATTTGGAAAGTAATCCCAGATAGGTTTCCAGGACTAGCAAATACAGCAGTCCTTCCTTATCCTCAGGGGATACTTTCCAAGGCCCCCAGGGGATGCCTGAAACCGTGGATAGTATCAAACCCTATATATACTATGTTTTCCTTATACATGATAAAGTTTAATTTATAGATTAGGCGCAGTAAGAGATTAACAGCAATAACTAAAAATAAAAAAGTCTTTGTGTGGGCTCCATGCATTCTGGGCCAACATGTTACAGTCAATCAGAACACATTTTCTGTTCATGTCTTTCACCCACAAATTCAGTGCCTTTTCCATCTTAACAAAGCATGTACCACGCTCTAAGGCCAGAAGATTTACAGCCAGCACGGATTTCTTTTTCCTTCACAATTTCATGGAGAGATTTGTTCTTACTACAGATCTTAGCAAGCTCAGCATTTAATATTTTTTCTTTCCCTAAGTAGAGAACTTTCACCTTTTCACTTACAGGAAACATTTCATTGCTCCTCTTTGGAATATTTGAATTGCCAGCATCACTACTCTTGTGCTTTGGGGCCATCATTAAGTAAAATAAGAGTTACTTGAACACAAGCACTGAGATACCGTGACAGCTGACCTGATAGCCAAGAGGATTACAAAGTGACTAATAGGTGGGTGGGTGGTGTATACAGCGTGGTGATGCTGGACAAAAGGATGGTTTCACATCCCCGGCAGGACGAAGTGGGACAGCATGCGATTTCACCACACTGTTCAGAATGACACACAATTTAAAACTTATGAATTGTTTATTTCTGGAATTTTCCATTTAATATTTCCAGACCATGGTTGACTGTAGGTACCTAAAACTGTGGAAAGCAAAACCGTGGATAAGGGGAACTGCTGTAAAGATTCAGGGGCCCAGCTCCATTTGAATTTCAAGTAATTAAAAATTTTTAGTGTAAATTATGTTCCATGTAATATTTGGGACATACTTAAACTAAAAAAATTAGTTATTGTTTATATGAAATTCAAATGTAATTGGGCAGCCTGTGTTTAATCTGGCAACCCCAATCCCAGGAAGCTAAAAGAGTAAGGACAGGAGAGAACCAAGGGAAGGAAACCAATGCAGGCTGCACTAATGAGCAAATGTGGACAACTGTAGCTCAGTCCCTCTTGGAGACTTTGGTAAACTGTATAGAGCATACCTTAGAGTTGTCTTATCTGGATACAAAGGCACCTGGGGCATGTATCCACCACCTCCTTCCATTGTTTGTTAAGAGTTGATCCTGGGGCCATAAGTGCCCCACCCATCCTGCTCGCCCCGCGTAAGGGTGGGGAGAGCACCTTTCTGCAGTCACTGAAAGCCCTTGGCCGAGAGGTGCAGGCACTTGCAGTAGGAAGCCCTGGGTAAGTACTAAAATCTTAAGCACCAAGGGATATTGGCAGTGCCCTATTTGGTGACTATGGGCAAGTCATGGAACCTGTTCATGTCTAAATCTTCAGCTCTTTTTATTTATTGATTGATTTTAGGGAGAAGAAGGGAAAGAGAGAAAAATCATCAATGAGAGAGAAATATGGATCGGCTGCCCTGCATGCCCCCTGCTGGGGATCAGGCCTGCAACCTGGGCATGTGCCCTGACTAAGAATTGAACCAGCCCCCTCTCAGTGCACAGGACCACGCTCAACCAACTGAGCCACACGGGCCAGGGCTAAATCTTCAGCTCTTTACCTTTCTTCCTGGGGGCTTTTTCCTGAGGACAGTGAATCACTGATACCTTCTCTAGGAGAAGCTGCTCATTTCCCTGGCATGGGGCAGAAGGTGGGGTTGGTGTTCACCCAGTTTCCCTTACTGCCATTCTTCAGGATCGTTTTAAGACCCTGCTTCTGTGAGAGACATACTGTCTTGTTGTCAGTTCATTTGGGAGCCTAACACACGGTTCATAGTCTTCTACCACACCTGACGGCCTCACATCCTCCCATGCGACTCCCACACCTGCGAGGATGTCTCCCCTGACACCTAGGGCTCCCCCTCCACAGACCTTTACCTCGACTTCACTTAAGCCATCTGTTCCCTTAGACACATACTGCACTGTGTCCTCATCAAGAATTGCCCCCTACCAAGAGTAAATTCACATGCTGACCCCCACCAATTCTTACCTTTCAGCCCCCTTAATGAGCCACTCTTTAGATATGATGACCCTGCTGAGACCCAGTACTCTGGACCCCTCCACCAGTCTCACCCAGACTTCACTGTGCTTCCTGTCCAGGTGAGACTGCATGGTTCATGTCTCTGAACTCACTCTTTGCCAGTGATTATTTTAACACTCCAGCCTAACAAAACCCTCACTCAGTCATCCATCTCTCCATTTCCTCTGTATCTAGTCCTGAGCAGTGGTGTCCTGCTGGTCAGCATCACAGAACTATGGGGAATGATGCCTCTCAAAGGTCGTGATCTTTAGTCTGAACTGGCCCCTCCATGCTCCTGGCAATCCCATTACATTTTTATAAGGTGTTTTCTCTCTCTCTGGTTCTTTCTAGCAGCTATTTCAAATTCGCTTTATTTTTCTCAAACCTTCTCTCTCCCTCACACAACCTTCCTGCTGGGATTTCCCCACCTGATTTTTCTTTTTCACTCTTAAGATGTGATTGTACCGCTGTTTCCTGCTTCACACACACACACGGACACACACGGACACACACGGACACACACACACACTAGAAGCCACTGTTTGAGGCTTCTCTCAGATTCTTGCCATGGAAATCATACATTTTCTCTCCTCTTCCTCTCCTTCTTCTTTTTCAATTTCTTTTTTTGGTATGGTGGACAATCGGTAGCGTATTTGTCACATCAGTCTCTCCCCGTCTCCTCCGAGCTGCTTTGGTCATTCCCTCTGGGAAGCCGGGCCTGCTCTCTGCTTCGCCCATACTCCAGTGTGGGTCAGGTGTCCTGCTCGTGCCCTCCCATGGCACCCCCTCACCTTGCACTGAGAACACTAATGATGTAGTCACCCACCAGTCCTTAGCCATAAGCTTAAGGGAAAAAAGAGATAATAGTTCTGACTAGTTTATAACTGTTAAGTTCATAGTTGTAAGCTCAGTAGGTATTTTTTGAATAAGTAAATAAAAAAATGAAAGGAAAAATGAATTGGCTTTGTATGGTTTCCCATGCTCCTTAGAACATTAGATTTCAATAAGACCTGTTAAATCTACAGAGATTGTGAGTACCACATCTATATACTTTTTTAAGTGACCCTGAAACAAACTCATAAATCAATCTATTTAGTCAATAAAATGGCCCATTATTGGAAACTGGGTCTCCTTATTTGATGAATTTGAAAGGTTAATTCAATCAGAATGAAGAGATCTTACAGCTTCACCTAGACTCAGTTGGGGTTAGACCTCGGGGGGAATTACAGTGCTTCAGCAATGGGATGATTAAGAAACTGAACGAAGAAGAAATGCTGCTACTGATATAAGCATCGCTATTCCATCAGTCCTTTCTCATTGGATTTCTCCTATCACTCATAACAAATGAGAATTGCTACTAAGGATGTGGGTGTCATTCCTTAGTGTACACGTATATCAAAATATAAAATTAACATCTTGACCATCACCTTCTTCATTCTATGTAAGACTTCTCACTAAACAACCCCAATATGTCTACAATTTCTACTTTAAAGTTTCAACAGAAGATTATGGGTTCTTCTATTTCAGTGAAAATGTGAATAAAATTTTAGTCAAGGCATCCAGAGGAATCAGCACATTTTGGTGATTTTTTTTCTCTCTCTCATTGAATAAATGCATTCATAATTTCTCTGAGCAATTTCCATTCCAAATCATCAGTTACAACCCAATCCAGAAGTTCATTCTGTTGGGTACCCTATGATTTCATTAGCAGTTATACATCTCATAATTAATGATATTGTAAGATACCTTAAAGCACATTATATTGGTCCCCAAATTGCAAAGAGCAAAAGGATTTGGATAAGAGTAAAGCACATCAATATCTAAGACCAAATATAGAGTCAAAATACATTTAATTATCTACAGGGTAATTTTGATATTTGCCTCAGTGGGTCTATATGATTAAAATTTTAAATGCCATCATTCTTTCTTTGACTCCATAAAGCACTGCCATTAGCTTCTCACTAACTAACAATAATGGTGAGGAGGTGTGTAAAATTCCAGAAAGACAAAGAATTTCAAAGTGTTTGATAAAAATTACTTGAACACATTTTTATTTTTATTTACTTGTTCACGAAATTATGGATTCTTCCCTTGTTCCTCCTACACCTCACTTTCTCCATCTTCCCATCTTAAATCTACCCCCTTCTAGTTTGGAAAAAATAGGAACAAGATCCCATAGTAAGCTCAGTGGCCAGACAATATATTGAGCGTTAACGTGACCTGCTCCATGAAGGCAGGCTGCACTGGGAAAAGTAGCTCAAGTCATGATGAGCAGGCAAAGCATGGGAAATGAAGAGCTGATCATATTTCTTGATTTTCTTTAATTTTATACCCCCATGTTACTCTACCTCCCAATACTAAGAGGTTAAACACTTGCCAAATTAGACTTATAATAGAGATTTATTTTATTTTATTTTTTAAAAAGAGGGCAAAATAGATGAAGAAGGCAGGAGGTCATTGTATCTAATAATTGGGATAAGATATTCAGCCCTGAATTTAACTCCAAGTTCCCCAGAAACTAGTTCTAAAAGGAAACCCAGTGTATCATAAGTTTCCCAATATTTGAATTTAAATTTAAAGATAGTTAAGAAGTATGGGTACATGGCAGTGAATTCTGAACGAAATGTGTTAGGGATTATAAATTGTTACAGAAGGGATGTTAAAAACAAAGTGGAAAATGCTTTCTCAAAACAATTGAACCCCATACTATTCTTTCATTTGCTTATTAGAACTTTTTCTTTCCATTTTGAAGATTTGAAAAAATAGACTCATGCAGAATCAGAAGGAAAAGGAGAGTACAGACTTCATATTTAATTCCCCTCTGTGGGACCTTTCTTTTGGCTTCGTGGTGGTCTGAAGCAGTAGAGACGTAGCTCTTAATGGAGGTATTGGGGGTGCTATATATCACTTCAACACACTGCTTTAGTCCATAAAATTCCTAGAGACAGAGCTATCTTTATGAGCCATCGCGCAGTTTTAGTAGGACATTAGAGGTTGGACTAAGTCCATGTTTGGCTGCTTATATTAAATTATCATTCCAAAATTGGGTGCGTTTCAACAGGGCTGGCATGGAACACACTCATTCTTGCTATCACCAAGCCAATGGACCCAGAGCTGTCTCTGCCTTTTTGTGTCCTACCCACCCCGTCGTTCACCCACGGTTGATGGCACCAAAGCTGGCTCAGTGAAGAAAACGAGCACTTCAAGAGTTCGGCCACTGTATTCTAAATTCAAACGTTTTATAAATCAATGCATATAAATAAGGAAAATCTTTACTTAAGAGCAGTTTTTGCCACAGAATACTTTGGTTTGGTTTGGTCATATTTTTTATTTTGATCTTGGCTATGTAGTTTAGGCTGGAACAGGTGTAGAAGTTCCAGGATGTGATGTAAAAGGCCAAGATAAGGGTGTCAAGATAGCAACCAGAAAATAACTGAAATCTCAAGCGAGAATCTTTTCAGCCATATCCTCCCTGATTTTTCAAAGGCTGACACTAGTCAGTTTTAACTCAAGTGACTGATGGAAGTATACATTCTGCTTTATTAAGCATATGCCCAGTGGTTGCTGGGACCAGTCAGCCTCTAAGCTCAGGCCTGCCACATCTTTGCAGCAAGCCTCTCTTTAAATCCATGTCACACCTTCATAGCTGTCCTCCTAATTATTCTCAAGTCCAGCTGAGGTCACAGTCTACCATAGCCAGGCAAGCTCTCGTTTGAGTGGAATGAGGCAGCACCTTGAAAATGGAGGTAACGGAAACAGTTTCATGTAAATAGCAGTTGATGTGACTTCCATATACACTGTTATGTAAGGAATTCTACTGTGTTCTGTTTTTTCCTGTGATGATTACTTCCATGTATTTTATTTTATTTTTTATTTATTTATTTTAAAAAAATATATCTTTATTGATCTCAGAGAGAGGAAAGGAGAGGGAGAGAGAGAGAGAGAAACATCAATGATGAGAGAGTCATTGATCTAGCCTGAAACCCGGGCATGTGCCCTGACCGGGAATCGAACCCCGATCGCCTGGATCCTAGGTCGATGCTCAACCGCTGAGCCACGCCCGGCGGGGCACTTCCATGTATTTTAAAAAATTTAATTCCCACACTTGCTTATTCTTTTTTTCTCCTTAGTACTACTATAATTTGCAGATGCCCTAAGAAAACACTTCTGCCTTGGAAGCACCCCAGTTAACAATATCAATGGTTTCTTAATGCTGCTCATCCATACCTGCCTGTGATCTCCTGCCTGAATCCTAACCTTCCCTGCTCACCAGACTCTCCTTGTTTGCTGTGGCCTAAGCTGCTGGTCTGGGTAATGATTTTAGAGTCCACTCCAAATTTCCTGCTGTTGACTATTGGTCTAGGAAGGCTGTACCTTTCCCTTCAGTGGCTGAGCCCTCCTGGCCCCAGCGGGATGCTTTTTCCAAGCCACGGCTTTACTCAGACCTGAAGTGCTCAAGTTCACCTCAGGTCCAGATTGCTTATCTGAACCCTGGCTCATTCCCGACTGTGAGTTCCTGGGTCTTCCCAGAATCCTCTGGTCCTGGACCACTGCTTTTCTTCTCAGTGTCTTCTTGCCTCTCCTGGATTCAAAAATGGTTCTCATCTCTGACCACCTTCATTGCCTGCTGTCATCCTGGCTTTAAACCTAGGAGTCACATTTGGTATTGTCCCTCCCTTGTCCAGAACCACTTGCACAATATTTGGACTTCTCAAATTATTGCTAGAGATCATTGTTCCCATCTAAGGCTCTTGTTTTAATTAATTTTGGCCTAGTTCAGGCCTGTGTCATTCCCTCCTATTTTCCATACACTTGGGACACAATTACCAGATTACTCTTCTAGAAATACCACTTTAATTGTAAGACCTTACAACTCAAGTGCATGTATACATTCCTTTTGTTGACAAAATAAATTCCAAAATCCAAACATAGGATTTTATAGATAAGCCCACACCTATTTTTTAACCAATATTTTACCTGTCCTATTTACCTTATTCAACTAGTCAATACGCCATCCCCCAAATATACTTCTTACATATGGTACTGCTCAGCTTGCTCATAGCACTCTCCTTCCCTTAGATACCTTTGAGTAAGCCAGATAATCCATTAAGAGCTCTACAGTATTCGGTGTAAAATGAGGTGATGCGATAAGATGAATCCTAAAATCCTTTCAAGCTTAGAATTCCATGATTCAGAGGCATCCTCCAAGGCCTCCAAGTTGTCGCTAAGGCCATCTGTGTCTGCTTCACACCCACAGTGAACACTTCTTTCTCTGACTCTATTTTGCCCTTTCTCCCACTATCCATTTGGCCCATAAACACATACATCCTTGTATGACTGTCTAACTTGTCATGTGTCTCTTTTCTCTTTAAATCTTCAGTCAGGGGACCCAGGTATTTCACCATCACCTTGTAGTTGTGACTGTCCAATCATTATCATTTGATGGATGTTCAGTGAATCAAATCATTAGTGAAAGTTGCTGGAAAAATAAATTAGAAACATAGGTATCACAAGGGGCCTCGTTAAATGTACTCTCACTGGTCTAATTGCATTTAATTAAGTCCCTTGGGAAATAATTGCCCCTTAGGCCATGTCATCCAAGGTCAATGTTACTTATCGTAATCAGAACATCTCCTAGGGGTTATGAAGCAATTGCATAGCATTTGGACTTGTATCCATGATTTGACTGTGGCATTATTTTAATTTTGTGTCTGAAACATCTGAATTCTAAAGTATAGGAAGAAAACTTTGTAAATTAGGCCAAAAAATGTTCATTCAGACCTGTTTACACAGTCATCCCAGATTTCCTCACAGCTTCTGTCCCCATGCAGTGGCTTTCTTTACAGAGGCCCTGGACTCACATCACATGATATAATGACTCTGGGAAAATGAGCTAAGAGAGGTAATTGAAAGTTAAAGTGATGTAGTGTTTTTAATAAGTATGATTTTGGTTTTTTAAATCTTGAAATGTTAAAATAAAATAAATTATTGTGTGCTAGCTTTGAGTAACCACCATGGCATTAGCCTCTGGACATGTTAACCAAGAAGCTAATAAATATAATAGATGAATAGTTAGGTTTTACTCTTTTGGATACATTTTTTTAATCATTACAATTATGGGCTATGTCTTGAATCTACAGACAACTGCTCTATAATCTCAAGTGGAGTTCATGATCAAAGAAAATGGTTACAGGCACTGTGGAACCACCCTTGTCTATTTTGTCCTTCAAGTTTTGGAGAGATGTTTAGGTTGATTTATAGATTTTTCAAAACTATGCATCATTTACTCAAAAAATATTTTTTATGCAGAAGTGAACTTTGTCATTGTCTAAAGTTATTCTAAAGGGGCAGTGGGCTACTCATTGAACAAAATAAAAAATTCTGAACAATATTAGAAACCAGGGATACTATTTCTTTTGATTTGGAATAAATGTGTGAGAGGGCATCGGGATGGTGATGCATAGTTTGGGAAGGATGAATAGTATAAAGAGAGGAAAAAAACACACACATTAGACGCAGGTTAGCATCTGGGACTTTATCCCAATTACGTCCTTCCGGTGCCCTGTGACCTTAAGCTCATCATTTGATGTCTTTGTACTTTAATTTCTTCAATTGTAATATGGTAATAATAACTGCTCTACTTACTTTTATTGAGTTCTTAAAATGATTGAGATAAATTTTAAAAGACAAAAAGTTACGTGGCTATCCATGTTTTTAACCTGTTAGCATTTTTTCCCTCCTATGAACATTGAGAGCTGTCCTTCGAGCCATTTGGAAACAGTTTATCTCAACCTCATTTTTATCCACCCAGAATAAAAATCTAGTCTTTTGGTATAAGAGAATCATGATAACTAGGAGCTATAACAGTTGTTAATTTGTTAATTTCAACTTAACAAAGTCCTGCTTTTGGTATGGTATGAAAATCTTTGTCAAATCCCCTTTTTAAAATAAGAATAATTTCTGTTGATTACATTGCTCATTTTTGTCTCTTATAATTTACCTTAATTTTCATATTAATATTTTAACTCCCATGAGAAATAAAATTAAAGGTGGCAAAAAAAACCAGTCTTCATATATGTACATCCAATTCAGAAGTCTATAATTTCTCATCTTTTTCACTTAAATACCCTAAAACCTTTTTCCAACCAGCAGTTAAAAGATTGTCTTTGAGCCTGACCAACATTTTGAATACATTTTTGCAGTTCGTTTATGCTTGTGTTATTTTTCCAATTCCTGAAAAATATAACTTGGAGTTCTTAAAAAGTCATTGCATTTGGTTTTTAAGTCTGAATACCTTTTACACATTACTTGATTAGAAACATGTTCCATAGACTAACTAGCTCCGTGCTGCATGCATTTTATTTTTAAAATTAAAAATTTAAATTTAATTTAATTTTTCTATTACCATTTGCCCCTCTATGCCCTCTTCCACCTCCACTGATCCCACCCTGCCATCCCCACACAACAGTCCATGTCCACGAGTTCTCTCTCTCTTCTTATTTTCTCTTCTGCTCAATCCCTCTCTCTTCCCAACACCCCCCCCCCCCCCCCGCCCCACCAGAGCTGTCCGCCTGCTCTCTTTGACTCAATTTCTATTTTGCTGCAAGCATTTAAAACCGTGTTTCTTCACCACTAGGGCATGGTAAGACATATCAACAGTGCTTCTGGCCCGTACATTCATGTTCCCATGACAAGTGGCAAGGCATAGTGAGCAGTAGTCTATTCCCAGAAGCCATTTCTAAGCTTGGGCAGTAGCACTAATTTGACCATACATGGAGTTGACTGCATCTCACATAAATATATTGACTAAACCCAATAAATGTCTCCCAAAGTGAATTTTCACTAATCTAGAATCCAAAAGTTCTTGTGGCCACTCTAAACCCATCCAACAAAGGGGAAGTGTGATGGCGGGAAAATCAGAACAGAACGAGACAGTAGTTTTACCCAATTACAGTTAAAATACCTTTCCTCTCAAACTTTAAAAATAGATGAGCATGTGAGCACATTGCTAGGACTCTTATCGGGGACTGTGCCCATGCAAGTGAGGGGTCTTGGTCCTTCAGTGTTACAAGCATGAGCTCAAGGGAGTGGGAGACACTAATTGGATGAGTCCATTAAGAGATTTAATCTATAAATATGACAGTCTTTACCCTAAGTTCTCAAGCATTTAAAACACTTTTATTTTTATTTCTTTAAACAACACTTTATTAAATTTATTGGGGTGACAATGGTCAATATGAACGTATAAGTTTCAGGTATGGGTTTCTGTTACAAGATCTATATATTGCTCTTGTGCCCACCACCCAAAGTCATATCTTCTTCCGTCACCATATATTAAAACCCCCTTCACCCGCCATCCCCCTGTCCCCTTCCCTCTGGCAGCTGCCACACTGCTCTTTGTGTCCATGAGTTTCACTTTGAAATCCTACATATGAGTGAAGTCATATGGTTCTTGGCTTTTTCTGACTGACTTATTTCACTTAGCATAATATTCCCTCTCCATCCATGTTGTTGCAAATGGCAGTGTTCCTATGGCTGCGTAGTGCTCCATTGCGTACACGTACCTCATCTTCTTTGTCCAGTCCTCTATCTCAGGACACCTTGGTTGTTCCCATGTCCTGGCTACTGTGAATAACGCTGCAATGAGCATAGGGGTGCGTATATCTTTGCGAATACATGTGCTTGAGTTTTTAGCATATATGCCCAGGAGAGGGATTGCTGGATTGTATGGTAGCTCTATTCTTAATTTTTTGAGGGATCGCCAGACTGCTTTCCATAGTGGTTGCAACAGTCTACATTCCCACCAGCAGTGAATGAGGGTTCCCTTCTCTCCATAACCTCTCCTAAAATATTTTTAGGGTACGTTGACTATATGTGCACCACCGTCTCTATATCAAACATTTTCAGGTACAGCTTAATATTTCCATGTAATTTTCCACCTTTAATACAAGATGAACCACATTTTTTATTTTAAAGCATTCACGTATTTTTTGTTTTTCAATTACAGTTTACATTCAATATTATTTTGTATTTGGTTCAGGTATACAGCATAGTGGTTAGACAGTTATATACTTTATAAAGTGTTCCCCTCAATATTTCTAGTACCTGCCACCTGGCACCATGCATAGTTATTGCAATATTATTAACTACATTCTCTACACTATACTTTACTTCCCTGTGACTATTTTATAACTGCCAATCTGTACTTCTTAATCCCTTCACTTTTTCCACCCACTTTCCCAATCCCCCTCCCCTATGGCAACCACCTGTCCACTCTCTGTGTCTATGAGTCTGTTTCAATTTTGTTTGTTCATGTATATTGTTCTTCAGTTTCCACATATAAGTGAGATCATATGGTATTCATCTTTCTCCTACTGACTTATTTCACTGAGCACAATACCCTCTAGGTTCATCCATGCTGTTGCAAATGGTAAGATTTGTTCTTTTTCGTGGCTGAGTAATATTCCATTGCATATAGATACCACATCTTTATCAAATCATCTATTAATGGGCACTTTGGCTGCTTCCATATCTTGACTATTGCAAATAATGCTGCAATGAACACAGGAGTGCATATATTCTTTTGGGTTTCCTTAGATATATGCCCAGAAGTGGAATCACTTGGCCATAAGACAGTTTCAGTTTTAATCTTTTGAGGAAACTCCATAGCGCTTTCCACAGTGGCTGCACTGTCTGCATTCCCACCAGCAGTGCACGTGGGCTCCCTTTTCTCCACACCCTCCCCAACACTTGCCATTTGTGGATTTATTGATGAAGCTATTCTGACAGGTGTGAGGTGGTATCTCATTGTGGTTTTAATTTGCATTTCTCTGATGATTAGTGACGTTGAACATCTTTTCAGCAGTCGCTTCAAAATTTTGGATTCTCTAATACATCCTTGGAGTCTCATTCATCAACTGTCTATAAAACATTAGTCATAGTTGATACAAAGGGGTATAGCTTTGTAAAGTTATTCCCACAATTTAACTGTTATTACTTACCAAAATCTCATTATTGGTCAACAATGTGAAAATGCTTCCCCTTGGCCAGGTTAATTTAAAATAGTGTTGTGGTTTGGGAAAAAAAATAAGTTTCCATGAGATTTTCCTTATCTCTGTTTCCCATCTGGCTTGCTGTTATAAACATTGAATCCAGTGTTTGCTGCCAATGTTTCCCAGAAAGCCTTATAATTGCTTGGAATTTGTATGAACAGTTCCAGTCTGGTGCACAATTAGGGATGCACTATAAAATTTTCATTGCTCGGTTTACGTGAAATTATAACATGGGTAGGGGAACAACAACATCCATAGTTGCAGACTATAAAAATGATTACTAGAAATTTGCAAATAATAATAATAGATAAAAATTTTGATTTGCAGTTATAAGCCCCAAATGAAGAAATTTTAATCCAAGCATAGATCTAGAATAACTTAATGAGAAACTTTATATGTAAAAAACAAAAAAAACTTGAAGCTTGGAAATTCAAAGGGTTCAGGAGAAAAAAAGGAAAGGAGGACTCACAGCTCTGCGCTTTCTCAAGTAAAAAGGCTTTAACACAAATACTCATTGACTCCAATAAAAAGCAACCTTTTTTTGTTTTGTTTTTGGTCCATACCTAAGAAAACAGAGAGGTAAGTAAATAGCCACAAAAAGCTATTGGTATCAATGTCCTGCCAAGATCTCGCAAATTCATCCAATTGGCATTCTTCATTTCTGAAATAAGCTAATTGTGCAAAACCTTTCTAAAGAACTTCTTGTCGTGCTGTGGACTGTAATTTCCACCACTGCTGCACTTCTGGAGGCTCCAAAATTGCTCTACCATTGGCCATGCCATTAGAGTCTATCCGTGAAGCTCAGTGGATGGTAGTTGGTCTGTGCCAGTTAGTGTTCGGGAGTGTTTGTGTGTGTGCCAACAACTAATTGAAAAGTATTCGGTCCCACGCTTGCACTTCAAATGTTTCAGCTCTGTGGGCATATAAAATTAAAATAATAGCACTGCTGGGCTCTTGGACTAAAAGTATATTTGAGTGGAGAAGCCAGGTGGAATGGAGATAATTCAAATAGTGGTAAATTAGGATTTCTGCAGCCCTCTTGCTATGAAGGCTTGCTGTGAGAGGACCGATATACAGAGGGAGAAAATGCATCAGCTGGTCAGAGTCTACTGGAGTAGAAACAGCAATGTTACAGCAACTCAATATCAGATCTAGAAGTATGATCTCTCTCTCTCTCTCTCTCTCTCATCTATCTATCATCTATCATCTATCTATCATTATCTATTTATCATCTATCTATCATCTATCTATCTATCTATCTATCTATCTATCATCATCTATCTATCATCTATCTATCATCTATCTATATCTATCTATCATCTATCTATCATCTATCTATCTATCTATCATCTATCTATCTATCTATCTATCTATCTATCTATCTATCATCTATCATCTATCATCTATCATCTATCTATCTATCATTATCTATCTATCATCATCATCTATCTATCTAATCATCTATCATCTATCTATCATCTATCTATCATCTATCATCTATCTATCATCTATCTAACATCTATCATCTATCTATCATCTATCTAATCGTCTACCTATCACTTCGCTACTAATTACCTTACCTACCTATCTACCTACCCACCTACTTAATACATAAGGAGATATTCAGTGGCTCTACCTCCACCAGTCCATCTGCAGGTGAGAGGACACAGGGGAGACAAACTGATCTGTCAAGGAAATGGAGGGTTCCAGAGTGAGATGACTCTAACGGACCCTGGAGGAATATAGCAGTCACATTTTGACTCAAGAAGTCATTCAAACTCTGAATTTCCAAAGCCTGAAAGATTGACAATGCAGCGCATATTTCCTGAACTTTGTGCAAAGTTTAAATGTCACTAGTTACAGGTTTTGACACTTCTGACTTGTCAACTATGATTCTATTGCTTGGTTTTCCATGGATATTTGTGTACCTTCCAGACCCACCACTTGTGTCCTTCAATCTGGATACTTGTGTCCGTCAACATGGATACTTGTGCTGTCTTACTGTTGGAGTCCAAATGGCACAATCGAAGACAATATACCTAGATTTTAGGAACCGTGGCCAGAATGGCCTGACTTTCTTTCTTAGTGAATTTAAATATAAAGAAAGGCAGATTCCCACAGTTCTGACTCTGCTATTGAACATGTGGATGATACTAAGCAATTCACAGCAACAGTTTGCAATATTGTGAGCCTCATTGATCTCACCAGAAATTTGGGCCTACTAGCTCTAGCCCACCATATAGATTATTCTGACAGTGAAATTAGATAATGATTTCTTTCCTAATACTTTTCTCTCTCCAGGTTTGTTGTACAAAGAGTATATAGATAACAACTTGTATCTTTCATTTTTGTTTGTTTTAAATTTGACCACATGCTTTGATGTCAGATAATTCTGTCAGCAATATATAGCTGTGAGACCATAAATCTCCTAAAGTCTCTTTTTCCTTATAAGTAAAATAAGAATAATAGTGATTATATTGAAGGGTTGTTAGAATTATTAAATAAGATTTTCTATTTGCATATGTATGCATATATATGTATACCTATGTACTTTACATATATACATGATATATACATACATACTTCATACAGTTAGGTAGTATACTGATTAATAATAGCAAGTATTATTGATTTAGTTATGTGCATAACATTATAAACATTCAAAGTAGCAATGTATTTAAAGAGAATATATGTTCTTGAATGGTTCGGTAAATAAAATATCTATCTTTGGAAATAAGCTTATGATTTGCCATATATTATTCAGAAAACTTGGTAGCTATAAAGATACATCTACAATTTGGCTCACATCAAAAGTTAAAAAAAAAAAAAGTCAACCATCTTGGAAAATAGTGTCACCTACATTGAAAACAATTGGATCAGAAATCTGGAGATACATTAATTGCCTTTTCACCCTGGAAAACAGATTCAAAAAGCCTTAAACTTCTACTCCTGGTGAGGCAGTGTGGCCATCATCCTAAATATGAGCCTCACCTATGAGAGTAACTACATACTTCCAATTTTCCTTTTCACTTCCTCCCTCCCTTGTGAACCTATTGAACTGCCAGTTAGTCCGAAAAGTTAAAGTATAAGAACCCACAAAAAATCCCTCAAATCCCTTCAGATAAAGCTCTCGAGATTTACTTGGAGATGAAGATAACCACAGAATGAGGACAACATTTTGAAGTTTCCCAAGCCAAAACTGTCCACAGAAAGGATTGATTGTGAGGTATTCTAAAAGTTCCCTCTCAAGTTTCCTCTTTGAAGGAAAAGAAACTATATCTAGGCTGTGGCTTCAGAATGCCCAAGAGTTTTCTTGCATTGCAAAATCTTCTCTAAGAAGCATTTCTGAACTGTGGCTGTCTGTATTGCAAGGTGGTGTCTCTGACTTTAAATGTGGAGTGTATCCAGTGTTAGATGAATTTAGTCATTAATTCTGCCCCTTTGAAAATGAAGGCGAAGTCTAAAGTAACAGCATCATATCTGTCCCCTAGAGAAAGAACCCTGCCTGTACAATCGCCTCACAGACGCTCTCTATTGGCACTTGCGAATTTGCTACCCTTGGGAATAGCACAGAGAAATCCCTAAAAGGATTTTGGAGTGACACTGCCGAAGTATCCTGGGAACTACTGCTGGGTTCCCTCCAGTCCGCACTTGATCTCTATTACCAATTTCTGACCCTGAGCAAGCCACTTAACCTTTCTGTAACTCAGCTCTCTCAACTGTAGAACAAGCCCCATAATATTTGTAACTTAACTCCCCAAATGGAATGTTGTAGAGACGAATGAAGCAAAGTTTCCAAAATGCTTGGAGGTCTGGCTTGAAAGTGTGCTGAAACGTGGAGCACAAAGTGAAGTCCTGCTCTGCCTTGTGTATAGCTGAGCACGGGGACCAGTCCTGTGATTTTCCCAGTGAGGACAGCATCTGAACAGCAATCTCCTCCAGCTCCTGGAGGCTGTGTGTAGGCTGACCGATCAGCTTGAATGCACAGGGTCACTGCAACTCACTGCTTGAGCCTGCACCCTTCCTGCCTAGCCTAAGTTGGCTCAGACTGCTCTTCCCACCCCTGCATCCCTCTGCCACATATTGTCCCTCACTTTTAAAATACCAAATACCCTTCCCCTTTCGTTTTTTGTTTTTGACACCATTTTATTATACAGTTGTCCCCTGATATTAAAAAAAGATTAAGTGCTGTTAAGTATATGCACCTTTAAATGTCGCTTAAAAATGTAAACTCAGAAGTGAGAATGAGGGAAATCAATGGGATTAAAGAGTATTAAAGGTCAATGCTATTTAACCTACATTACGTTAGTCTGATCCTCAGAAGAAATGTTGATGACAATCACTAGATCAAGTTAGGAAGTTATTTTAATGCTAATGTCTGTTTATAGGCTTTTAGGATAAAGGTATACTTGTTGGCTTCCTGTCTTAGTCACATCCTGAGATAGTTCTATTTGAAATCTCCTCTTTAATCAACAGTGAGCATGGTACCTAACTCTCTTTCCTAGCACACACCTTGGCTTCTCTCTTGCCTGCTTGCTCCCCAACACAAGTACACAGACGTGCTCATGGAAATAGTTACTATCCAAGGACAGGTTATTGAAATTGAACAGATAGAGGCCCAGGTTAAGATGTAGATGCCAAAAAGCATCACTGTTAGTAGGTCCTCCCTTACTAGCAATGGACAGTGGCTTTCTCGCTGTCCCTAAAATTCCCAGATTACTCATTCCCTTAGGTAAGAAATTGAAGATTGTCAAGATTCAAATATTTATAAACTTGTCAATACTAATATCTTGGATGTCAAAAGAATGCAAAATGATACTGGTCAGTTTTGATCAAGGGGAGCAGGATACATGTGCCTGTTGATTGGGATGTTATTAAGCTGGGGATGTCAGAGGCTGTATATGTGTAGCAGAGAGGCTTCTGGGCAATAAATTAATAACATAGCACTGGGTATACAAAAATGATGATGGAAGCCTAAAGGCACGTTGGGGAGTTCTAACACCATGGTGATAGGGTTCAGTATTATGTTACCTGTACAAGTTAAGGGAGTACAAATATTCTTTATATATTAAAGAGATAACTCAAAGTTTTACTGGTGGAAGTGGGGGATCCCTTTCCTCACTGGGTGCTGGGGGTTGGGTCCTTAGGATATCTTGAGAAAAAGAATTTTCTTTCTTTCTTTTTTTTTTTTTTTTTAATATATCTTTATTGATTTCAGAGAAAGGAAAGGAGAGGGAGAGAGATAGAAACATCAATGATGAGAGAGTCATTGGTCGGCTGTCTAGCCCGCAACCCAGGCATGTGCCCTGACCGGGAATCGAATCCCGATTGCCTGGATCCTAGGTTGATGCTCAACCGCTAAGCCATGCCCAGCCAGGAGAGAAAAAGAATTTTCTAAGACTCACTTGGGAGGAGAGTGATTTTTATTCATGTGGAATTACATAACTAGGTTTCAAAAATCCCATTTCCCTTGAACCAGTCCTGGAAAAGGGACAGCTGAGGATTCAGCAGAGCTAAAAGCAAAGCCAGTGTCCCAAACTTCTGTTCCATGGTGGAATTGGGTCCACTATAACATCAGGCTAGTCCATTAGTCCATTGTGTGTGGTCCACATGGCCTTGAGCCATGTGGCTGAATACAGGGGAACTTGCCACCTGAAACAGGAGAGCCAGGAGCCTAGCATGCAAGATAGAGCAAGAGAGGGAGCTCCTTTGTTTAGGAGTTTAAACATCTCATCTTCCTGGCCCTTGAAGTGACCACACCTACTCTGGCCAATAACCTGTTCCCAGATGTGACTGACAGGCAAGTACCTTCCCTGTGTCACCCAGACTTTACCGGGCATGTGTCTCTTTGGCCTCCCCTTTGCTCCTTTCCAGTCAATTAATAACTGGGTTATTACAACAGTATCATTAGGATCTTAGTAACTCCTTCCAAATAGCTGGAGGAATCCTTCGGATGGGGTATTAGCAGTGTCCCATGAGGTCACAGGAAGGGGAGCCAGAGTCAATAGTTGAATCTTCATTATGATGATCAGTTTCTTCCCACATCAGAATTCCTGAGTTTTTAACAATTGCCTTTTTGTTTAAGCAAATATTTTTTTATTAAATTTGGTTTGTCTTCATCAGTCTATTCTAAGTGCAGTTTTCACTAAATAAATCCATGCAAATATCTGTTAAGACCTAAGTTTGTTAACAGCACAGGTTTCAAAGTAGTTGCATGTTTATTCCATTTCAGATTTTCTACACTTCAGCTATTCAAATACCACCTTCATTATTTTTTTCCTATCTGTACACTATTGCAGTATCACTAATACTTTAAAGAAATTAACTTAATTTACTTAAATTTATATTGAAAGAAAACTATACATCACTACCAGAAATGAAAAAAAATTATCACTTACTGAAAGTAAAAAATAACCACACATAAAATTGTAATAAAAATAAACCAATGATACGTTTTGCCTGTTAGAGCTTTGAATGTGAGGCTGCTCTCTGTTTGTTAAAATGGGTAATTAGCAGATATTAGAGAATTAATAAAGACATACAACCTCAAACCAATACTTTTTTCCTGTAGCTAATCAGAAGAATTGAAAGAAAATTAAGAAGGAAATAATGTTATTACTATGTGATTGAATATACTTATTATCATGTCTGGGTTCCAAATAAAATGACCTGAGTAATATCAGTGCTTTAAAAATGCCATTTGAAACCATTTAATTTTGCTTTCTAAATTGGTTCCTGTCATGGTTGTGTATCAATATTCCTATGCTGCCTCAACTTTATCTTAAAGTCAATGGTCTTTACAAAGCAATTACCTTGACTAATATGCCTGGTTTCTACTACTTTTAGTTTCTAGCTCTATGTGTGTCATTTGCTCCCAGGTAACCCGAATCTGGTTCTTTTTCTTCTGACGAGGCTTCTAGAATAAGTTCAAACTATGACAAACATCTTCATGTTTGTGAAGAATCATTATATTCTTTCCATGGGCAGATACTATTGTGTATCCACCCCTGGCTGGCCCCTACAGCCTCGAAGGAGTCGCTCAGGCTTTTGTAGCCGAGGCGTCACTGGGAACAAGTCCTGCCCAGCTTCTCTAGTTCCTTGTTGCTCCAAGTGTGGTCCAGGGCTGGCAGCATCAGCTGGGAGCTTGTTAGAAACTGCAGATGCTCGGTCCCCACCTCAGTCTTAGTGAATCAGAATCTGCATTTAACAAGACACCCAGGTGATACTAAGGTTGAAATTTGAGAAGCACCAGTCATTATGCTCTCTCTCTATCCCTCTGTTCATTTTGGTTTCTTGACAACCCCTGACCCCAGCGTCCTCCTCACCCTTGGACTTCTAACCTCTTAACTCAATGGCTCTCAGTCCTGGATGCACACTAGAATCATATGGAGATTTTTATTTATTTTGTATTTGTGATTGCTAATCCCTAGCCCCAGAGGTTTTTGGTTTTATTTTTTAATTTATTGGGAGTAGTGTCCGCATATCAGTTTTAATTGCCCCAGGTGATTCTAACGTGCGGCTTGTATTGAATACCTTACCCTTTAGCTTCACAAAATCATTCTAGTGGCAGCGTCTCCTGTCCAATAAAACACAGTACGTCCAGTTGAGTCTCCTTGTCCTGCGTATCAGTTGTCCCGCATCAAGGGAAAGTAGCTGATCTGTTTTACCCTCTAAACAATCTAAGGAAGAAAATGCATGTGGCCAAGGCAGCATCAGCAGCAACATGGCACTTTTTCACTGCTGCCATCAGAACCAACCATATCTATCATTATGAGTATATCAGTTTGTGTTAACATATTTAAAATTTGTCTGGAGCTACTGGCCCATTTTCTATTTCTAAAATGACTTTAGAGACATAAATGATGTAGCTTTCATAAAAACTATAACTCAATCCACAAGGAGAGAATTTTGTCATTGTGGAATTTCAGACATAACCACAATGTATTCAAATAACATTTAAGAGTGGAAAAAATGGCTGGGGAACAAAAAAAGTTTATTTTGGAAAGATTTGCCTCATGTAAACCTCATGTCAATAACTCTTCTGTCCCATTTATGTATTTGTTCCCACCAGATAGTGTGGATCTGCCTGCGCTTTCAGTTAACTTTTTTTCTTCATTGGAAACCTTTACAAAATATGTCCCAGAGGGCAGTTGGGTCATCACCAAGTGTCATACTTACTGCTCCTGCTCCCCTGTACTCCATCCCCCAGAGCCTGTTACTCATGCCTTCAGCTAAATCCCATCATCTAGTTGTATAGACCTGTGGCCTTGTGGTTTTCATCAATTCCTGCCTAGTTCTTCTTCTGGATTCCTGATCCTTTGTTCACAGATTCACAGCCTGGACCCCTGGAATAACAATGATCACTACTTCCTAGATGTTGTGAAGAAAACACCAAATATCTAAACATCATCCCATCTTTTCTTCATGATAGTCTTATCCTGATGCTACAGATGAGGAATCTGAGACATGAAGAGATTTATGTAACTTGCTGTATTAGTCAGTTTTGGCCTGGTTATGCTGTGGTAACAAATTTTAGTAGCTAATAACACAAATTCATGATAAATACCAGCTGAGGTCTGTGATTTCACCTTGGCTCTTCCTACAAGTCATCTTTATTGTGGAATCCAGGCGGAAGGAATAGACCCCACCTGCAAAATGCCCTCCTCATGTTAGAGTAAAAGGAACAACAAAAAATGCAATGGATCCTCTATTTGGACATGATTTTCATTACTTCTGCTCATATTTTATTGCCCAAGCAAGTCACATGGTCAACCTTGATATCAGTGGAGGGGGCACTCCTCAATAGGTTGGGCTCTGAAGGGACGACCCAGTAGAGAGGGGCAGCTAATATTTTAAACAAATAATATAACCACAGTTGTCCAAAGTCTCACAGGCAGAAAGAGGCAGAGGTGGGGTTTGAATCTGCTCTGTTTGACTCAACCACTGAGTGATCATACTTCCATTTTCCTTTCTCTTTTTGCTGTTTTCAAGTATTTCATCTCTAGCTTGTCCGGCTCCACAGTTCTTGCCTGCCCCTCCCTGATTTTGCTATTCTCTCCGGATATAATTTCTGGTCTAAGTAAAATAGGTCTTCAATTTAGCTGAACTGCAGGTCCCTGCCCTCTAATCAGCTTGGTTCTCCTGCTGCCCAAGATCAGAATATGTTTGAGTCTATTTCCCTAGCTATTAACTCCACAGACCAAATATAGGCACCCCCATCCTCAGTACGGTGGATATAGACAACTTCTTTATTTCTGGAAGGAAATTCACAGGGACCAAATTTTAGCATCATGGCCTTAAAGCCTGAAGAACTATATTTAAACTTGAACAAGAAACTTTTTAGGATGATTTCCTGTCAGAAAAAAATCCTTTCTATGGTTAAATATGCCCCATGGGAAATCTTATTTATTGCCGGTGTCAGGGTAGTGAGTTAGTGAAATTCTGTCAACACATGCCAATCTCTCAGGGTGAGGTAGTCCTTCTAGAACCCATCCACTCACATAGTCTTTCACAGCTCATAAAGAGAGACCATGGAGTAAGGCTTCCTATCTCTTTTGCCAATGTGAGATAGCTTCAGAACTCTATATGTTTTGTTTCCAAACAGAAAATATATTTTGCCATTACAAGATCCAGTTTCAATCATGTTTCACCCATCATTTAATTAACCATAAATGAGGGCTGAATTCCTCTTCTGTGGGTGCCAATTTGGACCCACTTTTTATGTCAGTATTTGAGAAAATCATCTTCTAACTTGAAAGCTGAGTTCGTTTTTTAAAGGGTGCTATTGGAAAAGAAAATAAATAGTAGACTAAAACTGTCTTTGTTATAATCTCTTTTCAGAATATGACCTAACTACAGTACCCTTTAAGGAACTGTGTTTATTTTCTCCAGTGTACATATCCAACTGTTCCCCTAGGGGTCATCTCTATAGTTAGCAGTATACTAAACCTCATGTCCATTAGAGACAGTGAAAGTAATTTATAGAGTTTCAAACTCAAAACACAGCTTCTTTCCAGAAGAGCAGTTATTTCCATGCTAAATTGCCTCCCAATAAGCTCCTGTTCACATGTTAGGACTGGATATCTCAGAAACTATCTTCTCAACACATTTCTTTTCATTTGATGGTTGTTATATATGAAATCATAATGAGGTATAAAAATATGCTATTTCATGTTTTTCAGTGTTCTTTTTCTAACTCTTGTCTCTTAAAAATATCATATATCTGAGGCCCCAAAGCTAGAATAAAACTTTTCTTTTAATGCATGAATCATAATTAGAAGTTCTCTGTATGTGACTTCTATGAATTTTCATTATGTATATTTGTGTAAATAAAATAGATGAAATGAAGATTAGGAAATGTGGTTTGGACCAAAGAATTGTTCTCTTTCTTCAATTTCCTCCAAATTTAAGGATGTGGTATTCATTCTTACCCAATACTTAACAAAGAGGCAGTGCCCATTTAGACTTGGCATTAGACTTGGCCATTCTGGCTTCACTTCTGCTGTAGCTTTATAATTTTCTGTACAAGTGGCAATCACCACCATAGTTTTGATTAAATGATTACCCATAAGCCTGCTCTTGAATGAAATGACAAATGTTCTCTGGAAAAATTCAAGTAGACATTATAAACTTGGAAACTTTCTAGGATGTGAGTGTGCTCCAAATGGCATTATGTATTAATAACAGCAATGATTTATGACTCAAACATAATAATCCACTTCCTACAGAGAGGTGAAACTAACTTCATTGACTAAAAATGATGAAGAAAAAAGTAAAAACAATTTTTTTAATATACGGAAAGAGTGAAGTTCAAAACATTCTTGTGGAAAGTGTGGTGTGTGTGTAGGCTGAGTTGGTTTACCTATGCCAGAAAGGAACACCTTGGAAGGCCATTTAGAAGGCCAGAGAGTTCTGCCTTTTTCCTATTCAGTCTCTATCACTCTTTATATATATCTGCCGTGTAAACAAGAACTTATTTCCTTTCAATAAGGAAAAATGATTTAGACATTCAGATTAGGAAAAATTCACAAATCTTATTTCTAATTTCTATGATCTAATTGCTTAAATAACTGCATAATCCTCTGTGCCTTGACTGTATTGTCTTCATTTCAGTTTTTCATCTTTGTAAGACAAGACACCAGCAGAGCCAAGCCTAAAGGTTAAAAGCATGAAGAGATGACAGCCTATTTCCAAAAATATTCACAACACAAAAATAATTAAAAAAATTAACTCTTGCAATTAGTAGGTTTTAAAAGCATAAGGAATGTTTTCCTGTGAAAAGAAAATATCAAATACCTAAGTATTTAGTTGTTCTAGTGACTTTTAATCTTAGCAAATCCTAAAATGGTACAGATTGTAGGTTAAGAGATTAAAGGCATATAGTGAAGGGACATTAATTTGTGCCACTGATACCACAACAAATTATTTGTCTGTGAAATTTAGGGGCTTTTATAAATACAAAAATAAAGTATATGGCTTTATTGCCTCCTGAGAGTGGACAGTCTGAATGTGTGTGGCATCCAGCACAGGACAGTGAGAGATAGAATTCCATAACTCTGCTACTTCATACAGACATAACCTTTGCAGTTTACAAGGGATGTCCTCCATATCAGCCTACTGTTTCTTCCCAGTAACTTTATGAGATTATCTTACTTGTCTAGCCTCAGATTTTTATTTGTAAAATGGGAATAATAATAGGTACATCACAGAGTAACTTTAAGAATTAAGTGAAAAAGGAAAATAGCATTCAATAAACAGAGGTTGTCATTGTCCCCCATTTGTTTACTAAAAAAAAAGGTTTCTCTTAGAGCTTAAAAGACTTGGTCATGGTCAAACAGCCAATATCCATGGCTGGCCAGAGCTTGAGTGCAAGTTTTAGAATTCTAAAACCAGTGTAAGTCTATATTTATATGCTTAGAAAAAATATAACTTGAACTAATTTGAATTTATATTTCAATTCAAAAAATGTTTCTCGGATATATAATATGCTAAGCACTGTGCTAGGACTTGAGAATAGCAATACCTCTTCCAAGAAGCTTAAAGTTTAGTAAGAGTGACAGATAGGAACATAGACAATTTTGAACTAAAGTGACATATACAACATTAAGTACATATCACTCACAGAGAGGATGTCACATAAAAAAATATATCTGATCCCAACCAGCATGGCTCAGTGATTGCGCAAGGACCTAGGATACAGGAGATTATGGTTTGATTCCTGGTCAGGGCACATGCCCGGGCTGTGGGCTCCATCCCCAGTCGGGGGGTGCAGGAGGCAGCTGATCAATGAGGACTCTCTCATCATTGATATTTCTATCTCTCTCTCTCCCTTTCTCTCTCTGAAATCAATAAAGATATATTTAAAAAGAAAGAAAGAAAGAAAGAAAGAAAGAAAGAAAGAAAGAAAGAAAGAAAGAAAGAGAGAGAGAGAGAGAGGGAGGGAGGGAGGGAGGGAGGGAGGGAGGGAGGGAGGGAGGGAGGGAGGGAGGGAGGGGGGGAGGAAGGAAAAGAAAGAAAGAAAGAAAGAAAGAAAGAAAGAAAGAAAGAAAGAAAGAAAGAAAGAAAGGAAGGAAGGAAGGAAGGAAGGAAGGAAGGAAGGAAGGAAGGAAGGAAAGAATATATCTGAGCTGGGTTTTGGGGAGCAGTGAATAATCAGCAGGCAGATGGAAAGCACCAAGAACAGCATTCACGGAATGAAAGGTAGCTTGTCATATGTGGCAAACTCTGAGTGATTCAAATTATTGGGTAAACAATATGTGGGGAAGAAAGAGGAGTTGAGGTTGGGCAAAAATGGGCCAGGCATGTAATAATGACCCATGGAATGACAATAAGTGGAGATCAACACTTCTATGAATTGGAAGTGAGCAGGCTATCTGGACTACCAGGAAGGGAGGGGCAATGATGACATGAATAGCAATACATGACACACACCTATTGCTTGACCTACACTGCCTTGTATGAGCGTGACAGCACTGTGAGTCCTCACAGCACAGAGTGCATGTATGTAGAGAATGAAGCTCAGCTGGGTGCCTCACCCAAGGTCACTCAGATGAGAAGTAGAAGAACCAGGAGGAGAGCCTAGATCGCTTACCTTTTGTTCAAGTTCCATCTGTCAACTACATTACTTGCCTATGTGGCCTGTGTAATAATGAAGGCTGTTGAGAAAAAACTAGAGGCAAGGCATCCTAGAAGAGTTGGATGATGAGGACACTGAGCATGAGGGAAGATTTAAAGAGAAGACTGGGCAGAGAAATTAACATCTGGACCTGAATATAGGTAAACTGGGGGGAATTGGGAAGAAAACGACAGAGTGCCTAGAGGAGAGCAGGGACCCAAAGGCTTTTGGAAGTGAGGAAAGGAAGGAGGGAGGAAGGGTGGGAAAGAAATATGAAAAGAGAAAGAGGGGATGGGAAAGGGAAAGAAGAGAAAGGCACAAGGAGAAGGAAAGATAAGTTGGCAGACAGGCAGTGAGGGAAACTGGCTAGAGCATGCAGATGACTATGCCAGGGAAACATGTCCCGTGAATGAAAAAGTGTCGTTTGGAGGTAGAAAAGATTGGAGAAACCCGTCCCCCCATCTCATTGTTTCAACACCTCTGTCCTTTCTCAACATGACCACATTTTCTGAAGCTCAAAAATAAAGACACAGTCTGACAAAGGAATTTTCTGCCGCTTCCAAGCCAGAAAGATAATCTAAAAATGTAGTTGTTTGGCATTTTTAGGATTTTTCTATGATGTATGACTGCAGTAAGAGAGAATATTTGAAAGTGGGATACCTCAGAAATTCCAGAATATGCAATAGTAAAAGTGAATCCTTTGTGAGTGCCAAGCATTGTTCTACGGGCTTAAATCATTTAATCCTCTCAACAACCCTGTGAAGTAGAGGCTCTTATTATCTCCACTTCACAGATAAGGCATCTGTGGCATGGTGGGGTTGAGTAACTTCTCAAGGTCGCACAAATAGCAAAGGGCAGAGCTGGCTCTTTGGTTTTTTGCTCCCAGCTACTATGTGAAATTCCCAAAGGGTTTGATTACATTTCTTTTCGTTCCCTTTGAAGGCGATGTTATCTCAAAGGGTTTTGGAACAGAATGTTATGAGTTTTACAGGTTCTGTCAATGTTCATCAACAAGTTTAATTCACCATTTAAAATATTTGTCTATAGGTAAATAAAACATTATGAGCCACTGAACAATTTAGGCAAAGTGCTTTGAGATCTTCATAGAAAGCTGACATGAATTGTTTTCTCTCTTTCAAAATGAAAAATACCTTGCCAAATAAAGGTGAAAAGTCCCAAGCCAAACACTAAAGTAGGTAGTATTTCTTTCTGTGTTGCTTTGTGAAATATTGGCAGCCAGACATATTTCTCAACCGTAGAAGTCATAAATCTTTCAGAGGGAAACCAAACTTCTTTGGTTTGGCTGCCAAACTATGACCTCAGCCTTGAATCTCATCTCAGAAAACTGTAAACACCCTTTTCCTTCCCTGTGTTTAATTTTAAGCATATCTTCCCTTCCCAAAGACCATCTTTCTTCCTTTTGGGTGACTGTCTCTTACCCTGCATGCCAACCTGTGTGCGCTGACCTGCTAGGAGAGAGGCTGCCCAGGTCTATTTCAAGCCCTCGGCAATCTCACCTCCTGCTCACTCCCCTCTGTCCTTCTTTCCTCTATTTTCATCTTTTTTTTTTTACTAACAGTTCTTGGCTTTCACTTTGCATTCCACTGATGGTTCATGATTTTGCTCCGGAGGTTTTTTCCATGGATCTGCTGATGTCTCCCTTATCGCAATGATCCTTGGCTTATACTTTGTGCCCATGGGGCAAAAGGATTCACAGGTTTATTTAAAAATTGTTTTTAGCTCATTTTTCTAGTAACCAAAGACTAATTGAGTAGGTCAACCCATGAGTGATTAAGTGTACATAAATATGCAAACATATCTCTATCTACTTGTGCTTCAGGGTGAAAGGAATGGATGTGCCTGGGATTGGGAAGGGGATGGTGTTTACTCTCCAGAAATTCAGATCTGCGTGTTCACATGCAGGAGATGGCAGGGTGTAGAGGAATGAGCACTGGACTGGGAGACAGTAGAGTAGATCAGATCAAAGTTCTGAAATGTGAAAAACCAGCTGTGGGACACTGGAAAGAAGTCATAGCATCACTACTCTGGGTATGTTTTTTTCCACACTTAAAGCCCTCTGGATTGTAATCCTGGATAAACCTTAGAATCACTTGGAAAATTTTGGAGTGTCATAAAGAAAATAGATATTAGGCCTTCGACACAGACATACTTAATTAGAATCTTCAGGAATGGAACCCTAGAATCTGAATATATGATTTGATTAAGCCACCCCAACTTAGATTTGAGGGCCAGCATGAGGTGACCCTTTGATTTATTATAGTCTTATTTCCAAATTCTACCAGCACTTCCCAGGCAAGGTAACACCCACTGCTTGCTGTGTACCTGAAGGTGCTTCAAAGGGGCAAGTGCTGAGTGGGGCAACAGAGGGAGCTGGAAGGGCTGGACTTGTTGCTTTGAACTAGTTTATCAGCTTCTTAGATGCTTATAGGTTATAGAATAGTAAACAACACAGCAAAAATTTCTTCTTCTATATAATTTTTTTATCTTAATGTATTGAAATTACAATCACTTAGAAGGTTTTTCCTAAAAGTAGGCACATTATCTAGTTGTGATCTGACCACTTCTGCTTATATCTTAAAGTATTGGTCACATTTCTGCCATAGATATTATCTCGTTGGTTCTTGGAGTTTTGTTGATAGACAAAGGTGCAATGAGAGGAACCACCTAAAGCTGTGGTCCATAAGAGCCAGGTGAGAACAAAGCCTTTCCAGAATTAGGCATTTGTTGGGCTCATTTCCTTTTTGTTATCAAGAATCTTTTTTTTTTCTCCTAAAACCATTTTCTTTTATTGTAATTATCTCTTCGAGTATTGTATAATTACCCCAATTGAATCACGAGTTCTTTTCCTTCACTTCTTTCTCTATCTATTCCTGTTGCCATTTGAATCTGCCATCGCTCCCACAAAAAGTCAAGTATACTTTCTCACCACTTGACATTGAGTCACATGACTTGCTTTGGTTAATGGGATGTTAGTAGATGTGATGTAAGCAGAGTCTTCAACAAAATGGAGCTTGCACTCCTGTACTTTTGGTGGGGAAATCCTTCGCCATGTAGCTCCTACCCCTTCCTCACCTGAGCCCCATAGGAAACGTGTGGAGCATACCTTTGCCACTGACCCACGTCTTTAAACAGAGCCACACATCTGGGCCCAGCTTAGATCAGCTGATTGCCAGCCTGTCTGCAGATGCTGAAACAATAAAGGAGTGTGATTTCAAGCCAAGAAGTTCTGGATTTGCTACAGTGCAATAGCTGATTGATTCAGCATGTCATTTAAGATGTCCTGCCTTCCCCTAGTCAATGGGTGGCATGTGACCCAATCTAGACCAATCAGATCTCCTCCCCAGAATCACAAACCACTGATGAAAGCTTGGAACAGCCTCAGCCTCAGCAATCAGTGGTTCCCTACACATAGACCTTCCCTGGTACCTGTCCTTCCCGGCTGGTTCACCAGGCTTCCCTCCTGCTTTGCCAGTTCCTCATATCCTTCTAATGGGGGTTTCTTATTATGACTTCCTTTTGTTACCCTTCATGTTTATATCCTAATTGTTTATTTTTATTTAAGTTGGGGTACTTTCTACTGTTTGTAAGCAAAAATTCTAAACTGTTAGTGGGAGACTCAAAGGGGGGATTGAAAGGGTGCTAAAAGCTATCTTGACAAAATTCACACTGTGGTGGGAGGGGAGGTTGTTAGCCATGTTTTACTAGCCCTTTTCTCACATTAAACCTACATTTGTCATGAAAAAGAGAGAGAAATTCCATAAATTTGTTATTCTTTTAAATTGTTACTAATGAATAAATATGAGGTGAAAAATATTCTGACTTTGTATACAGAATTTCAGAAAACAAAAAATTTCATTTGCTCACTTAGACTATTATTTAAAAAATAAATGACTATCCTATAATAATCTCACAGCTAGAAGTGGACAGAACATGTCTTGTCTTGAAGTCCTGTTGGCTTCCTGAGATGAGGAAGGTTGTGAGTGTCACCTGAAATCATACTCTATCTTTGTTGATATTAGAAATAAAAAAAAAACACAAAACCTATTGTTCCTTTAAGTTATATTTTCCCTTTTTTGCAATAGCCTCATATTAAAGAATAACATTAGCTTCATTTAAAATAATCATACCTCCCGGCCGGGCGTGGCTCAGAGGTTGAGCGTCTGCCTGGGATCCAGGCGATCGGGGTTCGATTCCCGGTCAGGGCACATGCCCGGGTTGGGGGCTGCAGCCGATCAATGACTCTCTCATCACTGATGTTTCTCTCTCTCTCTTTCCCTCTCATTTCCTCTCTCTGAAATCCATAAAGATATATTTAAATAAATAAATAAATAAATAAATAAATAAATAAATAAATAAATAAAATAATTATACCTATAGGGCAGACGGTAATCTGAATCTTCTAATACTGTACATTTAAATTTTACTTATGAGCGGACCAGTCAATAAGCACTGATAATTTAGAGATGTCCATGTATCATCATGGATATTGCACAACTTTTTAGAACATCAAATATGTGCCATAAAAAAAATGTGCAGGGACATAAGTTTTGACAGATGTTAAACACCCTTTTCCATCAGAGCCATGAATTTGTGTTTCCATGAATCTTGAAAAAGGATTGCCTAAGATCTTTGAAATGAATATACACCAGAAAATAAATCCATCACAGTCAAAAGGTGACTCAAAGGAAACAAGCTTCCAGAAGGGGAAAAAATAAAAGCGGCAGCCAGACTCCATGCCACTCCCATAAACTGTTGCACAGCTGTTACCACCTCCAGCGACGATGTTTTGCCAAACCAAAGACCAAGGTATTCCTGGGATGATATGCTAAGTTCCTCACCCAGGCTTTCTGTATATCTGATGCATTCCAAAGGCAAGGAAAATTGGTTCCTCTCCAAGGACAAAGAGTTGGTGGAAAAGGGACATTTTTAGAGCATGTGTCTCCTGCAGGGCTCTAGGCAGAGGTAGTGTCCCTGAGCATTCTTTCCCTTCCAAAAGACTCTCTGGGATTGTGTTGACAGCTTATCTTCAGAACACAAAGAAAGCGTCCGGGAAACACAAACACAGTCAATTAAGAAACCATCACTCCAATGAGAGAGTGGAAAATGTGGTAACAAGATGAAGGAGGTTTGTTCAGAATCCTAAAGTTTGCTCTTACTCTACACACTGTATAAAAATATTTTAAATTATGTTGTCAAGCAACCACTAGGATATTTCTTTTAGCTTTTGGGCTTTTTTTTCTGTGTGCTGGTTGTTAATTTCTGATCTAGTAGAGACCATTGAGTTCCCACAATTTGCATCAAAGCTCTTTAATGAATATTCTTATCACCTTGTGAAGCTTGCTATGAGAGGCAATTTCTATTTCACTTACAAGCAAGTGTGCAGGAATGGAGGGATTCAGCAGTAACCCTAGCACCGCGGCAATTCAAGTACCTCACTGAACAAATCTTTATTAAATTTATTATCTATTATGAACCAGGCTCTGTGCTAGGTAGTGGGGACCAGTAGATGAATAAAATATCTCCCCTGCCTCAAGGATCTCATAGGTTAATGAGGGGAAATTCCAGAGTCTAAGCTTAATAAATAACTGGATTTTTTTCAGTTCTATAATGGAGATATAGAGAAGGCTTCCGACTCCCAAGTCCAATCCCTTTCTTAGAAGCCTGATACAATGGTTACAAGCAGTTTCATGATTCACAATGAATTGGACTTGTACCTAAAATCCACCACTCACAAATGGGGTGATTTGGAATCGTAGGTGGTTTCTGTGAACTTCAATTTTATGTACTTTAAAATGGGGACAAAAATTGTCTCTACCTCATAGGTTTGTGCGAGAATTGAGATCATACATGTAAGAAACCTAGCACAGAGCCTGGCACAAAGTAAGCTTAAAACATAAATTATTACTAAGTTCCAGGCACTGTCCTATGCACATGGGGGTGTTGAAATGAATAATTCAGCTACTCCGCAGGATTATGCAACAGAGTGTGAAAAGGACCTCCCTCTGTAGGTAGGCAGCTCCACTCAGAGGCTCAATGCTCTCTCCTTTCACAACGCACTGAGTTCCTTCCTCGCCCTACTATGATCTTTCACCTCGATTGGAGAGTCTCTTTTTAGGAGCCTCATGAAAAACTTAATCTGAATCTTCTAGTACATTTAAATTTTACTTATGAATGGACCAGCCATTCAGCACTGATAATTTAGAGATTTCTACGTATCATCATGGATATTACACAACTTTTTAGAATGGCAAATATGTGCCATAAAAAATGTGCAGGAACATAAATTCTGACTTATGCTATATTCTTATACTCTCACTTTGTTCTTATTCTGCAAAAATTGTTTGGAAATCAGTATATACATTTCTATCAATCCTTCCATTGGGGTTGTTTGCATATTAATTGTATTTATTGAGTATATAGATTTAACGTTTTTCAATTTGAGTCTTCCAATCCAGTAACATGATATAACCTCCATTTGTTTAGGCTTTTAAAATTTTTCAGAGCAATATTTTCTAGGGTGTTTATTTTTAGAGATCTTGTACAGCTCTCTTCATATATTTTTTTCTCTAAATAATTTATGTTTTGCTGTTAGAGTAAATGAGATCATTTAAAAATGTTGTTTAAAAAATTTCTTTGTTGTTAGTATGTAGGAATATTATTGATTTTTAAATATTGATATTGTAGCCATTACCTTAATAAATTTATTAATTCCAGAACTTTATATATGATTTTTTAATTTATTTTTTTAAATTGAATTTATTGGGTGACTCCTGTTTAACAAAATTTTACAGGTTTCAGGTGCACAATTCCATAGCACATCATCTGTATACTGTACTGTGTGTTCACCACCCCAAGTCAAGTCTTCTTCCATCATCATTTATACCCCCTATAGCCTCCCCAACTTCTCCCCACCCCACCTCCACCCAGCAATCCCCACACTATTTTCCATATCCATGTTTTTGTGTTTTTTTCTTTATTCTCAATCCTTCCACCCCCACACCCAGCTGTCAGCCTGCTCTCTGTCTATGGGTTTGTCTCTGTTTTGCTTGATAGTTCATCTTGTTCATTATAGTCCACATATGAAGGAAATCATATGGTACCTGTCTTTATATGATTCTTTTGAGACTTTTCTTTAAGCACAATTATGTCATCTACAAATAATGGGAATTTTATTTATACATTTCTGCTTCTTATATTTTCTGCTACTTTCTCTTATTGCACTGGGTAAATACTGAATAGAAGTATAATACTGAATAGAAGATGGGAAAGTAGGACATGCTGTGTGATTCCCAGTGTCAGGAGGAAAGCTTTAGTCATTTCATCGTCAAATATTATTTTTGTTGTAGATTTTGGGTACATATTCTTTTTCAGATTAGGAAAACCAAAGGTTTTTATTGTGAAAGGTTGTTAAATCTTACCAAATTTTTAAAAATGTGTTGTGACGGTCATATTGGAGGTTTTTTCTTTTTACTTTTAGTGTGGTGAATAACATTGATTTATTTTTCTATTGTGAAACCAATTTTGAATTACTGGAATAAAGCCTACTTGGATATAGTATTACTCTATTTTATATTTCTGGGTAGAATAGTAATGTTTTCTTTGAAAAAAATACACACCTATTTTTTTTTTATGTTTTAAATATATCTTTAATGATTTCAGAGAGAAGAAAGGAGAGGCAGAGAGAGAGAGAAATATCAACGATGAGAGTCATTGATCCACTGCTTCCTGCACGCCCCCTACTGGGTATTGAGCCCACAACCCGGGCATGTGCTCTGACCAGGAATGGAACCTAGATCTCAACCACTGAGCCACGTTGGCCTGGCAAAATACACCTATTTTAATGAGAGAAGTTGGCCATTTCAACACAGACATTCTTATAATGTCTTCTGGTGTTAAAGTTATGTAGGCCTCATAAAATGAGTTAAAGCAATTATTGAGGGAAATTTATAGGTAAAAATGAATACATTAGGGGAAAAAAAGCCTGAAAAATCTAAGAAGTAAGCAATCACCTAAGAAGCTATAAAATAAACTGTAATTTAAAGTCAAAGAAGTAGAAGAAATATAATAGTTAGGAGATGTAGTCAATGAAATAGAAAATAAAATACAATAAAGAAAAATAAACAAAGCCCCAAAATTTAGTCTTTTAAAATATTAATAAAATTTAAAACCACTTAGAAAGAATGATAGGAAAAAATAGAAAAAAATAATAAATTATGCATATAAAAGAGGATATTCCTTCAGAGTACACTAAAAAACAATGAGTATATTGTTTTAAATGTTATGCTAATAATTTTAAAATTTAGAAGAAATGGGCAAATTTCTTTTTAAAAATTAACTATTGAATTGACAGAAGAAAATCTATGTTTTCTAATATCTATAATGAACTGAATATAAATTTTAAAGTTTCTCACAAAGCATATTTCATGCCTTGATAGAACCTTTGGTGAATTCTTGCAAATACTGAAGAAAGAAATCACACTATTGAAAATTTAAGCTTCACTTTAATGCTCTTTTGAAGGTAATGTGTCTTTTTATCCTACGGATACTTTTAGGATTCGCTCTTTGTCTTTGTCTTTCAGCAGATTTACTGTGCTGTGTAGGTGTGATGTTCTTTGATTTTGCTCTGCTTTTGATTTATAGATATTCTTGAATCAGTAGAGCTTTCAATAATTTTGGATAATTCTAGGCCTCAACATTTTAAAAAAGCTTGTCTCCTATTCTGTCTCTCTTCTCTTTCTGGATTCCAATTACACTTAAGTTTAGTCTTTTCACTGTGTCCCATTTAACTCCTATGGGTTTTAAAGCCCGCTTTCTTCTCTCTCTTTGCTTCAATCTAGATATTTTCTACTAACCTATCTTCTAGTTTATTAATCCTATTTATTTGTCTGATCTGCTATTAAATGCATCAATTACAAAGATTTCTATTTCTTTATTTCTACAGTTTCTTAATTTTCTGTGAAATTATCTACCCTTCCCCATTCCAATTTTTAAAGATACATCTGTTAGTTTCAACAGCTGGATCATTTATGAATGTTTCTATTTTCTCTTGAATTTTATAGATTTGGTTATGTGTTTGGGCATGCATGGTAATTTTTTAAGTGAATGCTACACAATGTTTATGATTTAGCCTAGTGTTGATAGGTGATGTGAACTGCTTTAGAGAATATTTAGATTTCATCTCTGAGGGATATAGAATATAGGTATATAAACTTCATTCAGTTAAGACTAGTCTATTTCTGGCTTGTTATTGCTCCTAGGGAGTAGGCTTTCAAGGTTCTCCACTAAAATCCTATGGTATTTATTAGGGTCCTTGGAAGCCAACATACTTCAGTGTGAAAAAGAAGAATCTTATTTCCCAGATTATGCTAAAAAAGACACATATTTCCACCTGATTATATCCCCAAATTTCTGTGTGTGTGTGTGTGTTTTAACACAGAGGCATATTATTGATTGCCAGCCATTCTGTGTGGATATCAAGATATGTACATTGATGGTCTGTCACAATCTTTCCATGTGTAGCAATCTTATTGTGCTGGGCGCAGACCTGATGCCTCGTTAGCAACAATACTAATACTCTTTTCCCAATTACATCATGCTTCAGAGAAACACCATGACAGACTAGAAATTTTGTCTAGCATGGATATGGAATGATTAACGGAACAACAACAACAAAAAAGTCACGAAGCCCTTCTCCTCCATGCACATGTCACATGTTAGCCAAGACCTTTTTCATACCTTACTCAACATTGGTTTTGCCAACAGAAAAGTGAAATGACTCCTAGACCACATGCATTATAGGCCATTCATGTTCTATGATATACAATTGTCAAATGATGGGGAAGTTTTGTCAGTACTTATTAAGCTTTCACTTTGAGCTCATTATTTGTTACTAACATTGCAGAAGGTTTTACCAGCTACCTTGGAAAAGTATGACTTGCACCTCTGCCTGGTTTTGCTACAAGGAATGTAACTTCTGAGTTATGCCTCTGTAGTTTTAATGTCCCGAGTTGATTTAGCAGTAAAATCCAGCAATTTAAAACTGGAAAATATTTCTATAGAAAAAAATCATTTTTTAAACCAGAGAGGTACGTAAATAATACTTGAAAAAGCTTTGATGCCTTCATGCCATGATTTAACTAAGTTTTATAAAAAGCAACTTATTACACATCAGGGCCAAAATCATTGGTAATCTTCTTAAATACAATTTTCCATTGTTTGTTTTTGGATTTTCCACTTTCGCTTTCTCCATTTGGCTGCTTCTAGATATATTCCTGTCACTATTTTTATAACTACCTTTATGTTTGCATAAACTACTTCTGTATGTGATTTCTTCTTTAATAAAATTAAAAATCTAATAATAAACATCAAGAGTAACAATTGTTTTTAAAAAGTAAATGTAACTAATGCAAACGGTGACCTGCTAGGGATATAAAAATAAATGAACCTCAACGCATTAGATCTAATTAGCTGACTAGGACCTGCACCCTGATCATCAAAGGGCTTGCACTTGGGGATGCTAATGACTGTTAAGAACACAGCAGACCTCAGTGAGAATCACATTCAGTCTTACATTTTAAATGTGTTAAATATTTGTGAACAAAGTTTTCTTAATTCCTTTTTCTCCTGAAATTTCTAAACTATTTGCTGAAAAGCCACCAGAGGACACAAGTGATTTATGGACTACACTTTGAGAAACACTGTTCCACGTTATGCTGTGATCTTCAAAACCATGAAAACCAAAACCCAGACTTTTAAAACCAAAATAGTCAATTTTGGGACCCATGAAGGTCTAGTCCTTAACAATTCAGTTCAAAGTGCCTCATTTCTTAGTTTGCTCTGTGTCAAATTAAAAAAAAAAAAACTACCGTGACTCTGTTTTCCCAAAACAATTATGAAGGTTATAGTGGCATTTTCTAGGACTGAAATTTAAATCTCCGAGCTCCACCTTTTCTATTGTTGTCACTTTTGGGTTTGTAATCACCCTTGTACTAATAAGACTGTCAGACACAGGGCATTAGTGAAGGGAGTTAGGGAAGGGAACCAGCTTCCCTGAAGGATCCCTTCTCCATAAGGCAGAGCTTTAGGGAGAGATCATCTGGACAAAGTCAGAATATTTAGCTCCAGAGCAAAGCCATGAGCTGGGCAGGCCTGCTTGTGGGTTGAGATCCAGACACCAAATCTTGTTTTTCCCCAAGTGTCTGAATTTTTTTTCAACTTTATCATATTGCCTGAAATAAACAAATTAAAGATTATGTGGGATTAATTTGCATGCTTTTTGAAAATGCAAGTAGCTTGAGATGATTTTGATGTTATTCATACCTCAGCACAAATAATTTTGATGACTAGGCATTCCTTCTGTTGATACCAAGGGATTTTGATTAAGTGAGTGAAGGGCTGCGTACAATTGGCTGTACACTTAAGACAACAGGAAGGGAGCCCTTCACAATAAAAATAAAAATAAACTAGAAAAACATGAAACTACTAGAACCTGAAAGATGATGGTGAGAAAGTGAGAGAAAAATTATAAATGAGTTTCTGGAGAGGGTGTCAAACTAGCTTTGTCTCTTCCAAAATGGTGCTTGGATAACCCTACCAGTAATGCAAAAAGAAACTCTTTTTTCCCTTCTTATTTCTTAACTGTGGTCTCAAGGCTCTTATCTAAATGGGAGATTGGTTTGCATCTTAGAACTAGAAGACTTTTTATTCTAATATAATAATTTTGTATAAATGACAGGTTTCATTATGGGTTAAAAAGTCTTTGTGAGAGCCTATTTCCCATCAATAACATTCCTTCTACAGGAAAGCACAGACTGAATTCCAAATGACTAAATTATAAATACACATTTGAAACACAATCCTCTTTTAAATAAAATATTCTCTGGTTGCCAAAGCTCTGGCATCTCACTGCATCTCTTGTCTTCCCCCTTCCCTGAGAACATCCTGATGATACATGGAAATAGGGTAATCATACATTGCTGTGGGGAGGGGGGAGCATATAATGGAAAAGGATTGCCAAAAGAATGAAACTGTTTATTTTTTCTAATTGGAAAACCCAAGTGACCTCATTCCCTAGGGACATCTTTTTAGGGAATGATGAACAGATTTTGAAACCATATCCCAGCTGAGGGGAAAAAAAATAATAGTGGAGTGAATGACAATATGGTTTCAAGATTTCACAAGAAACAATAGTCAAATAAATCAGAAAGCGCTCTCATTGCAAGAATAGCTCCGTTAAGAAGAATGGAATGAACCAGCCTGGGGGGACTTGCTTGCTTGTCATTAGTTCACAGAAGTTCTTGGCACTTCACTCTCTTTTTCTTTAGTTTCAGCCACAACTTCAGCGCATAACTATTTAAAGGTTTCTCCATGCTGGGCATCTCTGTTCATATCAGGGCTGCAGTGTGGGAATTAGAGAAGCTGGCACTGTGGTTTTGTGGTTGTGACTGAGACCAGTTAAAACAGGCAATGTCTTGCCTCTGGTTTATTACTTCCTGAAAGGTGTAATGCAGAATTATCCCCCCTCGCCCCCCCACTGCCAGAAGAATTGGAAGATAAAGATAAAAGTTCTCGTAAGTTATTTTAGTTTCTTGGAAAAGCGTGTGTGTATGTGTGTGTTTTGCCTAGCTTTGGAGATCTATTGGAATTTTATGTTTCATTCTAAAGTCTTTGTTAAAAGTGTAGGTAGGGACACAGGTTGGGAAGACTGACCTCTCAGTTTAGTGAACAAATTCCTTCTGACTGTGCTTGCATTCTAGGCAGCTGGCTATGTTAGGAGTAAGCATCCCTGCCAACAATTTGAACAATAACCTGGCATAACATCATGTATCTGCTGGACTAGCTGCGATCCAAATGACACAAAGGAAACTCGGCTGAAGTATGGGCCTTGCTATACAAAAATAAATTCTGCCAGAGGAAAACAAAAGGGAAACATTAAGACCTTCAGAACAGCCAGTTTTTCTATGGGGACAGGGGAAAAAAAAATCAAACTTATTAGTTAAAAGATTTCTTTTCCCCCCTGACAGGAAGGAAACGGTCTGCTGTCCCGTTGTGTGAGGCTTACGATGAGCGGAGTGGAAAAAGCACCGGCTCTCTGTGTGACGAATTACACTAACCGACCTCAATCAAGTTAGGAAACCACGAATGAGAGGAATTAACTTATATCTGAGAGGGTCGCCCCTTTATGTAAAGAAACGATCTCTTAGACGAAGGTCTCCGTTTGGAAGACTCGTTCAAACAGATTGCGCGGCCCACACTGCGGGTACTGTTTTGTTTGACTGATTTAAATGCAGTCATAGAAGTACAATGTCATAACTTTCCCTCTAGACAAACAGGTTCTTTATGCCACTGTTTCAGTCGAGGGAGCCAAATCATACCTTTTTTTTTTTTTTATTGCATTATTTTTAGACATTGGATACATCTGGAAAAATATTCAAGCAGATAATTAGATTGCATTAGCAATGTGTCTGTTGTGGTTTCCCTGATCCCAGAGAAGGCAGCCCTTTATGAAGCACTTGGCCGCGCTCTCGGCGAAATCTACTGTGTAAATTGGCCCACACTAAAGCATGTGGAAAACATTTTTTGACTGAAACTCAAAACCATTCATGTGGCTTTGAGACTGGGAAGCTCCGGCTGCCAACATCAATAGAACTTTGTACTACAAACCCAAATGGTCATTTAGACATGTGTACTGCTATGCTCACAAATGCACTGAGGTCAAATATTTTTTAATCTTGGGAATTTTCCCTCTTTATACAGCCTCATATTTCATGCAGGAAATGAGACTGAGTACAACAAACACAAATCATTGAGACTGACAGAGCATATTGGGTTCAAAACCCAAGCCTTGACTCTAATTGCTCTCCAAAGGCCCCTGGCTCAAGGTAACTGTTGATTTAGTTCAGCTGTTTTCAATCAGCGCTGGAAGGTCTCGCTAAGACAAACTGGTGAGGCCGCCGCGCATTTCTACCCCGGATCCCTTGGGTATAAGTATAACACAGTTAGCGTTTTAAAAGATCGCGTTTGTCTGTACGCTGCAGGCAGTAATTACAAGCAGGCAAATCTTTTGTGAAAGATGGTGTGACCTTCTTCATGGTGAAAGAGTGATGATGGCTTCTAGTGGAGGAAGAATAATGTTTCCATTCAGGGTTCAGAAAGGAGGCCCGCCTCTTTTCAGAGGGTTGCCAGACTTGACAGCCAGTTTGTTGTTGTGTTGTGGTGAATATCAAAGTAATTTATTGCTCGAGGGGGCCAATTTCTTGGTATTACTTAACTGTTGAAGGATTTTCAAAAGCGTACAGTCCTGGACTCACAGAGAAGTGATTGCTAAACTGCATTGAAATGCTCATCAGGCATCTTTAGTTCATCTAGCCTTCGTTTTTTTATGCAGCCTGCAAGTAGTAGTGGTTTAGAGATCCGGACGTGCATTTTTCTGCTTGGAATAATGTTCTCAATCTGTTCTTGACTTTGAAGTTGCAGAGTGGACTTTAAAATGAATCGGTTGGACTCCCCGGCTATGGGCTTGAATTTGCATATGGGAATCAAGTGTAAATGTCTGGTCTACCCGGGAAGACTGAGATTAAGGATAGATTGTGTTGCTAATAGTGCCCAGGAGAGCTCAGTTCCATATGTAGTTAATTCCTTCTCAAGGACCAACAGACTGCTGGGAGAACAAGAAATTTTTATTACTTCAGTAAGTTTCAGGTTGTAAATACATACCTTAATTCTGTGTTTTTGTATAGATATGTGTGTGTGTGAAAGTGTACACACCACTTCTCCAGTACCTAGCAGAGTGCTAGGTGCACAGAAGGTGCTAAATAAATATTCATTGAATGACTAACATGGATGAATGTCATACATGTACACATCTAAAATATGGATGCTTTCTCAAAGCATCTTCTATTTTGTAAAGCATATAAATTGTCCAAGAACCGTCAACTTAAAAAAAGTGACTTGTCAATTACACCTCAATTTTTAAAATTTAAATTTAAAAAAGTTTTAAGTGGAACAAAAGAGAGAACAAAAATAAATTAATAAAGGAAAATATTTCAATGTTGGCTCCAGTTAATTAAAATCAATTTCAACAAAAATATAATTTACAGTCAAATTTCAGAACTATTCTTTGATGAGGGTGCATATGTATGCATGTGTTTATGCCTATGATAATGCATGAATGTATTTATCTAGGAATGTTTTTATATTTTAATACCTATTACCATTTTTGGAATTCAAACGATTCCTCCAAGTGCATATGTGTATGTGGGTATGTGTATGCACTCACATACATGTAGACACACATTTGTATGTGTATATATATTATTATATAGTCAATTTGCAACAGTTATTTGGACTTTCTATTATAAGTCTCTTTCACGGCAATTAAATTTTTCAGAATTCTATTACTCATTGAGACAAATTCTCCCTGTAGTTGAGCTATGACTTCATGATAAGCAGGACACTTTTAGGAAGTTACATTTAACTCTTTTAACCATAAGGGTAATAAATATCAGTTTAAATTAGCTTTTCCAAAAACATTTATTATAGTTTCCAAATGTGTATACGCCAAGAAGAATATTACACATTGCGAGAAGCTGGCATATTGAAATATATTTATATCTTTTCGAGGTAAGAATAATAATAACCCTTCACATATGATTCTTTGAACAACCTCAGTGTTATGTTCCAAAGCAAACTGGCTGAAAATCACATAAATAACTTGGCTCTAAAGGAAAGCTCTTCGAAGTGGTGGTTACTAGCTAAATTGCAGAAGCCATGATCATTTTCTCTAATGCATCCAAAAAGTCCGGCTGTGAGTGTAGAACTCTCACCTGCATTGCTTTCAGGAGCAGCCATTACGGAAACAGCATCTAAGAACATTCTTACAAGTGTGAAGTCATGGGATCCTGTCTTTGGAAAAAAGATTAGGAATGAAAACTTTGTAGCCCCTCAGTATTGAGTTAGTACTCAGGCAGGTATGGGTTTCAATTCTGGTGCCATCACTGACCAGCTATGCAACTCTGAGCAAGTCATTTTCTTTAACGAAGATCATTATGAATATCAAGTAAAATAATATGCAAAGGCTTTGGAACATGGGAAGCATTTAAATGCTATATTTCCCATCGTCTGTGGTACTCATTTTTTTACTTTAATATTTCTGAAAGTATGGGTTATCTTACAATTGATATACTTTCAACATTTTATTTCTTTCTTTTCCTTAAAAAGTGATTATATCTTAGATATGTCCTAGAATGGTGGAATTATATTATATCAGTTCCATTCTTCTTTCTCCTTCCCTCCCCACCACCCCTATGCCTTTAATGTTGGTTCTTAATGGACAGCAGAGCACCGTGGGCAAGAGCTCGGCTTTAGAACAAGTGATCTCTGTTTGGTTCCCTGCTCCACCACTTACTAGCTGTTGATGTTAGGCAATTTATTTAACCTTTTTAAAGCTGCAGGTTCCTTATTGACAAAAAGAGGCTTGTGTTATGAAACTCAAAATGTTATCTTAAGAATTTTAAAGTGTTAGCACTGTACATGGCACATAAAAAACGTGTAATACAGGTTTGTTGGCAGTTTTCATGATCAGGCCTGGCTTGTAAGAACAACAGATGACAATGTTTGGCGGGGTATTTAGAATACTTGCTTGGCTTCTGGATCATGTCATAAGGATATTTGCCAGTCAGAGTACAAACTTCACTGGTTTGGCTCTAATTGAAGTTTCATTTCCATTTATACTCCAATTTAATTACTCAGAGCCCCACTTCTGCATTGCAGTCCTGCTCCTGAGAGTTCCCATTTCTGCTTCCTTGATGTTCAAAATCAGGGCCCTCGTGTCCTTTGGCTCATATCCTTTATTTCTGCTCTCACTGTCCCCAGGACCCTGTAAACTGAAATTGCAAAGGTCCTGTTTACAGGACCACCATGCTGCTGGGTATAGATACCATTTAAGAGTGTCTTTTTCTGCTACCACTCTGCCTTTGGGGAGGGGGATGCACACCTCCATTTAACTTCCCCATCCCATGCATGAAGCGAGCTCTTTCCTTAATTCTCCCCAGTATCTTTAAGACCAGATTGTAAGATTTTAAGTGATTTAATTAAACAGCAAAGATGATGGAAAGGACATACTCTGGTTCATCCAAAGGGTCACTTCCTTTCTAGCCTATCAACTTTTCCTACCCTGTAGAGATTGGTTTGCCCATTTCACCAGGAATATGTTGAGTACCTAGGCTTTAGAGTTCAAGACCATTCATGGCAGGGTCCAGGAGGAGAGGAGTATCTTTCTCAAGACTAAAGATTTATTCCAGGCCATATTCTTGGCCCAGTAATAACCTATTCCAAATTAACTGACAGTAGGAATACCCATTCTCATGATGTAAAACTCCACCTGTGCCAATTGAAATGTAGTCTTGCTTTATAGCTCCACTAAGACATTTACATCATAGACCAACATAGTTCAACACCAATTTCTCCTGGATTATATAATTTTGAATACCATAGGAGCAACCTAATCCAGGCTGGAAAGAGCCAAGACCTTTAAACAACCTGCCCTCCAAGCAGGGTATAAAAGTGACATCAGCAGCATCTTCTTCTAGCACTTACCTGTCTCATCTTCTATAATTATTTGCTAAACCTAGAACAAAACTAACTTCACAAAAACTAGAACTATAAATTTATGAGAACCAAGAGACAGTTTTGCACACCAGCCACTCTTTATCACATCTCCTCCTTTCCCTTTCCCTCTCACATCCCCTCCCCTGCCCCAAAATAGCAAGGGCATTTTATAGTCTTGACTGTAGTTCAGCCACAGCCAACAATTTCTATCACCGAATGAAGACCATACTCCCCAGCTGACATCTCATGGGTCTGCCTCTACTTGTGCTTCATTTGCAAACATGGCTCCACTGTGCTGGCACTCCCCATGCTGGCACTTGAGACCCATGGTCATTTTCACAATCAACGAGCATCCACAAAACACCTTGGAGTTGTTGACAGTCCACAAAACTGCCTACTATTGCTCCTCCCACCCCAGCCTTTTCTCTTTTCTTTCTTCTTTTTTGGATACCAAGCAATTATTCTGCTTCCATGAGTGCAAAATCATGCCTTTTGCCCTCTAGTTTACACTCTGTCTTCAGTTTGAGGAATTATTATTAAGTCTCCATATATATACACACACATACATATATATATATATATATATGAATATATGTAGGCTAAATAAGTATGGTTTTTCTTGTTAATGGAAAGACTGCCTTCTCTATTTTCGTGATTGATACTTGTCTCTTATTAAAATCGTGGTTTGTTCCATCACTAAAAATCATGGCACAGAAATTGGGACATGGGACCTGTAGATGTGAGTTTTAGGCAGCCTTACATCTTTGTAAGTCACTTAAACTGTGCTTCAGTTTCCTCCCTGATAAAATAGGCTGGATACTGTTTGTTGTGCAAATGTTTCCTGAGCTTTTGATTCCTCAAATGCTGCTATCCACAGAAGGGAAACTTGCTCTTCCCTTGAGTCTCTAACACTTGCTTTTCTCTGTGCGGCTCACTCCTACAACTTGAAATTCATGAAGCAAAAGTTGAGGTTCCAGAGAGCAAGTGGGCTGCCCAGGTTACGAGATGTCAGGTGAGCCTTGGTTCCTCATGCAGAGGACAGGCCCCAGAGCAGAAGTCGGGCAGCTCTGGGACTCTGTAACCTGCACTTCCAAAGGTCAATAGATGGCTTTGCGATCACCACAGTGTAAATTGATAGAAAATGAAAATTCTTTTGCCTTGTTAATTTTAGGAAAGCTAATTTATATTTGTATTGCTAGTTTTTCTTGATTTGCCCTGTGCTGCCAGGGGCTAGTAGGCTACCGCCAGGAAACACAGGCACGTTAGGAACACCAAACAAAAGCAGTGGTTCTGAATCCTGAAACACCACTGAGCCACCATTCTCCAGAATTCTGATTCAGTTGTTCTGGGTTACCTCCCTAGCATTTTTTTGATTATTTATTTCCTTTTTTTTTTTTTTAAGTTCCCAGGTGATTCCAACTATAGCCGTTGTTGTGGCTAAGAACCACTGCTCTGACTTTCCCCCACCAACGCTCTCTCTTTCTGTCCTGTAATACCATGTGTAACCCACTTGTGGTCCATGTGAAGGCAGGTTGTAACCCTCATCTCAGTAGGTGCTAGAATGTAGGAGATGCACAATAAAAGCCTGCAAAAGGAAGGAATGAGTGAGGAAACTACGGGTGACAGGAATAAAAAGTAGAAAGGAAAGGGGGCAAGGACGGGGCTGGGTGGGAAGGAGTGATAAATGATAATTTGTCTCTTGCAAACTCTGGGCCTACAACTCTTTCTACCCTTAGATCGTTTCCACGACAGAGCATTTCAGAGGTATCTTTCCACTGCTTAAAAAAAAAAAATACTGCTTTCATTCTGGAATTCCTTTCTAAATGGGCCCAATGTAATGTTACCATGGGGAATAATATTTTCCTCCTTCTGAAAGGCTGAAAGGGGAAGACAATGACCGAATGAGAGAATGAAAGGCTGCACAACTGGGTGGCTTCCCGATTATTCCAGGACCTCACATGTCCAAGCTCTGACTGCAATGTGAAGCCTGCTCGTTGAAAAGACACATTGGATTGTGTCAGAAAGAACAGCTCAGCAGCAGAATCAGTGGTCTATCTCCCCAAATTGTATATTTTAAATTGATAACTCTCCTCTGAGAATAATTTCTATTATGTCAAATGTATCCAGAGTAAAGACTTATTCACTTATGGCCTGTGATTGGCTAAACATGTTTTCTTTAAATGGGGTTGCTTTACATTCAGTATGTGCGGGAAGGGCAGGTCTAAGTGGTAAAAGGTGCTTTTCACTCTGAAAGAACATGTTCTAGAGGAATAGAGTTGGTGGTAACTAGGCAAATTTGATTCCAGAAGGCTTTCATTTGAGGGGAAAGTAATCTTGAAGGTCAATGAAATGTTGAACTTGTATCACAAGCAGCTTTCTGTGTTTCCCACAGTGCATGACAGGGACAGGATCAGAGAGAGTCCCAGGTTTGGTGCATTTGAGCAAGGACCCTGAATTGTATGCATCAGGCTACAGCAGGTGTCCCTCAGCTCAGGCTGGCCCATGGAGTGTGGAAGAGCAGGTCACATTGATGGAGGCAGAATAATGGCCAGGAGCTCAGAGTTTGAGGTCAGACGTTCCTGTATTAGAATTCTTTCTCCACTTCTTACTGAGTTGAAATGAAGAGAGAGAGAGAGAGAGACTGAGCTGAGATGAACTAACAAAGCTTCCTTAAGCTTAATATCATCTTAGGAAATGTTCTTCATATCAGAGGCAAACACCTGTGATTATTATTAAATTCCTGGTCATTACTGAGAATTATGTGGAAAGTAAGTTATAGTTCATAAGAACTATATATGGACATCTAGTTCATAAGATGCTGACTGTTTATCCGGCAACCAAAGTATATAGTCTACTGAGAAAAACACTCAGCAAATCATATATAGCAACAGCAGATGCTGCACACAGCAGCGAGTTTTTGTAAATTATCTGACATGTGAGACTCATCTAGCAGCATAATCACAAGCATACTGTTTCAAAGAAGCATAGCTCCTGAATGCTTTACCACGGGTAAATTTTGTCTTTGTTTATAAAATGTGTTCCCCTTGAACTTGTGTGAAACACTGCCAAGAATTGGGGATTAGAAAGACATGAGTTCTGATCCCAGCTCTGCCCAGCACACCTGACATTGAAAAAGTTCCTTACTCTTCTGTTCTTCAACTTGGAGTTCTGTTCCCTGAAGTGGACAGAGTGGACTAGACGGCTTTGAAGGTGACTATTAAGCTCCAAGAGTCTTCCTGGTTCGTGGTAAGATTTTTCACTACTGAAAGGTTATAAGAATGTTTCCTTTTCAAAACAAATATCACATTTACTTACAAGAATTTGCAAGGTTCAGAGATGAACAATAACATTAACAGAGTGTTGGGTGATTGTTAACCTTGTCTAGACCTAATTATGGAGTCAGTCAGAGTTCATAATTGTTGAAGAGTTTGTGAAGCTGAAAATCCCAAGTTTAAGCTTCATACACTGTTTCATAACAGATGGCAAGTTAAGGTTATATCATAATAAAAAACCATTCACCTTTGAAGGAACTAATATAGTAGAGAATTATTGCTGACATAACACAGAACCAGGAAAGCTCATTCTTTAAGGTTTTCCCCAACTATTTCTGGTTAACATTTTTAAAAAGTGTGCACATTTAGAAGCAAAGATGTCATCTTCTATTAAATATTCAACTGCCATTTTCCAATAATCAGATCTTCATGCTCAAATAATCTTTATTAAGCACCAATGTGTGTACTGTGGTATGTTAGATACTATATAGTGTAAAAAAAAACATAAACATAGATATTCATACCAATAGATAGACAGGCAGGCATTAAATTCTTCAATGAAGAAAAATGTGGCAATGCCAGGCAATAACCCAAGCTAATAAATGATTAAAATTACAGTAAAAATGTTTAACAAGTTCCTACTTATAAAGCTTTCTTGAATGACACATACATAGTTTTAGGTTATATACATGGGCACATTTTACCTCTTCTTAGAATGTTCTCCTTGTTAAGAATTTTTAGCAGCTGTTTTTTCTAAAGACCTTGAGAGGGTTTTATTGTCCTTTCATTACACATAAACTTCAGTGCTCAGACTTTTATGATGTTGGGTATATAGGTAACTCTTTGAGAATAATGGTCATATACACCCTCTTTGAAGCCTAATGACTAAAAAAAGAGAAAGAAACCTAATGACTGACTTTTTGTTATCTGCCTATTTCATAATTAGTTTGAACCCCTTTAATCAATGCAATTATCACATCATGCATTTATGAATTCATGCATAAATTCATTCATTCATTCTTACATTTACTCAACAAATAATCCCTGTCCTTATTGGCAAAGCTCCACCTTAGGAAACACTTGTTCTCTGTCTTCAAGAAGCTCAGTCTTGGGGAAGAGGCATATATCTGAAGAGGCAATAGTGTGTAAATTGTGCTTAATGGTGGTGTGGACAGGGCACTATTAGAGCAAAGAGGAAAGGCACTTTATATGTTCTCAAAACTGCTGTCTTTCTAATGCCCCTGTTTTTTTCCAGCTGACAGGAGAAACCTTATCAGTCCAATAGAGGTCCTACCCCAGGTCGTATGTTGGAGGGGCAGCAACAGTTGGCTGCTGTCAGAATCATCTAGAAGGTCACTTATCAAAACTACAAATTCATAACTTTTTTGATATATATTCTGATGTAGTGGCTGTGGGGTGAGGGTTAGGAATCCATATATTTAACCTGGGTCCAAGGTAATTTCAAGTTTTGGCAGGTTTGGGCCCAAATACATTCAGAATTTATAGCAATATATATACCATGAAAAGGGAAGGGGGATGTATGATCCCTGCTTTAACACACAGTGCTTTAATAAAACTTCAGTTTAATCCAAAAGCCTGAAGGCCTTAAGGTTATGGGGGATAACCTTTAAGCACTATAGAAAAGCACTATTTTATTTTATAATGTTCATGTTTTGTCTGATCCAAAGTACTCCTCTGTCCTAAACTAGGTTTCCGTTTTAACACAGTTCCACTTGGAGTCTTTAAACTATTTTACATGGCTAATTAAATGTTAAATGTAAAATGAAATAATTTATTTGAGGATACTAATATAGACCAAGATATATGCCACTGGTCCATAGTGCACTTGCAGGCACCTTTATGCCTTTCACCTCTCAGCCTCTTGCCTAATAGGCCAAGTCTCTGCAAGCCCCATGCTCACATCACCTCTGATGCTTTCATGGGAGGGCCTCATCTTAAAACTGGTCAGTCAGGGCTTTATGCCCAAGTCCTATGGACTGGACTTTCCTGTCCTGGGTTGGCCTAACAAGTGCTGATAGAGTGGTATGTTACTGAATAGCCCTCTAATATGACTAAAGCACTTGGACTCTTTTCAACTCTGTGAAACTCACTTAAGTAGCAATAGGAACAAGGGCACAGACTGACCTATGGATTAAGCCTCACCCAGTTTCAGAGGCCATTCTGCCATAGAGGGGTCTTAACATGAGCTCTCTCATCTTCCCTTTCTTACATTGTTAGAGGTCTCCTTTCCTTGGACCCTTAAACAATGAATGCCTCAAACAGATGCCGAAACATCCTATCACTTTCAGTTTTTGAGATGCAATGAGGATGCTGACTTCATTTTTTAATATTTGTTGCCAACAATCCTTAAGCCTCATCTTTACTCTTTCCTTTGTGCCCTACATCTGGTTAGCTGATAAGAAAGCCTGGTGCTCCCTCCTTTGGCACTGGGGAGGAGATCCATATTACACAAGCCCTGACCCTCACACATGTGGGCAAACTCTCACCTGGCCCCACTCCTGAACCACAGTAAAAGCCCAGTCTAGTCCCCTCTTCTGGCTCTCTCAAACAATTTTGAACCTACTTGAAGGACCTGCCCTGTTCTCTCCCGAGACCTCAACTATGTAAGTAATCAATCTTTGCATACCTTCTTGGTATTTGTGTGTTTGGTGTCATCACTCTACATAACAACCAAATTTTTTTGGAGGGGAAGTCCATTTGCCTCTTCAGGTGACCATGATAAGAGGCCTGTCTAGTCCAATTTAAAATTCCAATGTCATATCTGATTAAAAAATGAAAGAGAAAATAATAAAGGGTGAAAAAAATGTATTGACAAGTCATAGAAAAAAAATAGTGATCTTCCATCATTTTTCCAGATTTTATTTGCTCCACTGCTTAATAAGTTTCTAGTTGCTGGAGGATATATGAATGAGAAGAGAGATTTTGGGATGAGGGTGGTTTCTCCAGAAAATTCCATGATGATTTGAAAATTAAGACCTGCAGACCTGACAGGGACACCTTTCCACTGCAGACATTCTAGAGACTTTTCTTGTTTTCCCCTAGTGCTTTCTCTACTCTGCTCTATAGATTTTAACCTCTTCACTTTCATAGTTGGCAGGTATTGCTCCTGGTTGAATGGATTGTGACTATGGAAAATCTTGCATTAAAAATATTTTTAAATCAACAAAGCCATTTTTTACTAAATATAACTGTTTTATATCCTAACATATTCACAATAGATGCCATAGATCTTATTTGGAATTTTCATAAACTAATACTTAACAAACAATGAATAAGGTTCTGATTATTCACTTGACCATACTAACCAAAGCCTGATCAACTAAGTTTTTTTTTTTTTAACCTTTTTCTTCCTCTAAGAAATGCTCATAGCAGGTCCTTTTTGTCTAATAGAGTTTAAGTCAGGGATCAGCAACCTACAGGCCAATTTTTTCCTGTGAATGAACGATTATTGAAACATAGCCACCCTCACCTATTTAAGTACTGTCTGTGCTGCTTATGTGCTACAGGAGCAGAGGTGAGTAGATGCAACGAAAATGTGTGGCCCACAGAGTTGAAAACATTTACTATCTGGCCTGTTATAAAACAAGTTTGCCTACCCTGGTCTAAGGAATGATTTTATATGTTCATGACTGTCAAATAAGGTAAGAGGTCCCTGAAAACATGGGAAAATATGATTTCTCTCTGTATCTTCAGTGCGTATCAGTGTTGCTGAAAAGAAGTGCTCAAGCTCAGAATAAATGAAAGTAACCTAATTCATCTGTGTAAATAATCATCCCCCTACCTCCAATCTTAAGAACTATGGGATAGAACCATTGAAAACCAGTTATAGGGGGATTTTTTTTTTCATCAGGACAATTTTGGGTTGATTTTCAGGAAAATTGTATCAATAGGGCAAACTCTGATCTTGCTGTGCTGCAAAGGGTTGCTTCTGTTCTCATTCCAGCAACCTAGGGATGGGAAGGCAGGGATGTGAGGTAAGGACCAATGCAACTCTATGCCCCAAGAGAACTGTCATACCTAGTCATTTCCCAAAAGTATTTATAAGGATGCCCCAGTGTCAGATGCGGGGCAGCTTGGCCAAGCAGTAGCTGAGTGGGCATGCTGGGGATATTTGTATCACCCACTCACTCACCCCAGCAGGCAAATTCTGCCTTGACATTTGGTATCACAGGAGAAAGGAGGCTTTGGGGAAGCAACTGTAGCCTGTTCTCTGTACTCTTTCTACTTTCTTTGAATGCTCTTGTTTGACTTTCTCTACATATGTAAATTTGGGAAATGACTTGAATATAAATTAGTTTTTTAAACAAGTTTACAGATTGAATACCCTGTTTCAGTATTCATGGGAACTGACTTGGGAAAATATTCTGGCTAGTTTCCTTAATAGCCAGGCCAGAGATAGCAGATATGTACAAAGTTTATTTCCATTTTGACCCCTTCTTACTCTTCTACTGTCAGGCATCATTAATAGATCACTGTGTTCCTTCAGATAGAGCCTAAGAATTCTTAAAATGTTCCAAGGAGCCACTACCAATTAGTCAGAATCTGCACATGAGACAAAACCTTATTATTCAAAGCTATTCAAAGGGGTTATATGTATATTTCTAAATGTGAGACTCTTAGTGTATCTTTTATTTCTTCCTTAGCTCTTCATGAAGTAATTGATCAAATCCCGATGGCATTATAATTGATCAAATCCCCTTGGTGTGGGGAGGCCTCAGAACAAGGCATTCTCAGCAGAGTGAAGAGCACAAAGGTGTGAGGTGACCAGATGGAGTAAAGAAGAGGGTGCTTTGGAAAGTTACATGACATGAACTTGGAATAGGAGGGAGGAGCCAGATTAAAGTATACACTGGCATCTAAAACCAGGATATTTGAACGTGTAAATCCAGTGTTCCCAAAGGCTGGCAAGAGTGTTAGGGTCCTCCAGAGAAACAACCAATAGGACAGGATGTGTGCGCACACACGGGTGGTAGTGGGGAATTATTTAAAGGAATTAGTTCATTTGAGTGTGATAACTGGCAAGTTCAAAATCTGCAGTGTAGGCTAGCAGCCTGAAATTCTCCCAGGAGTTGCTGTGCCCTCTTGAATCTGAAGGCAGTCTTGGGGCAGAATTCCTTCCTTCTCAGAGGACCTCAGTCTTTTCTCTCAAGTCCTTCAACTGATTACATGAGGCCCACACACATTATGGAGGATCATCTGCTTTACTCAAAGTTTACTGATTTAAATGATAATCACATCAAACAAACCCCTTAGCTGCAATATTGACTGGTGTTTGACTAAACAATGGGGCTATAGCCTAGCCAAGGTGACAGATTAAAGTTAACTGGCTCTAGTCAATTTGGCTCAGTGGTTGGAGTGTAGGCCCTTGGACTGAAGGGCTTCGGGTTCAATTTTGGTCAAAGGCACATTCCTCAGTTGTAGGCTCAATCCCTGCCTTGGTCCAGAGGTGTGCAGGAGACAACCATTTGATGCATCTCTCCCACATCAGTATTTCTCTTTTTCTCACTCTCTCCCTTCCACTCTGTTTGAATAGCAGTGGAGAGAGTACCCTCAGATTAGGATGAAAAAAAAATTAACTGTCACAGCAGCAGAGGTAATTTTCAGAGTCAGACATATTCATATTTAAAAATTTGTATTATATACTTTAATATCATTTACATAAAACTTCTGATTTCACAGAAATTTTCGGTTGAAAAAAGGTAAATTTATTTAAGTAAAATAGTTGTTTTAAAATATATATTACTTAAATATTGGATAGAGATGGTGTAAGTATATGGTTAGTATATGAAAGTTGTACTGAAATAACCAAGATCAGAGAATGGTAGGCAACAGAGATTTGCTCTACTCCTGTAACAAGGAAATGTCATAGGAAAATGGGGTTTTGGAAAGATTAATTCTGTCGCTTTGAACAAAGACCATGAACAGAAAAAAATTTAACAACAAATAATAAATGTAAAAATTTACTCTTGTTGTAGTAACAAAATAATTTATTTTCTAAGAAGAAATAAATGTTATTTTCTAACATTTTGCCATATTTTCTGAAATTTTTTCCCCCCAATCTACTGCTGTGTGTTTTTTAATTGCTGTTGCTACTTTTTTTTCATAAGTAGAAGTTTGAAATTTTATTTAATGTGATTAGTTGCTCCTTTACTTCATGATTTCTTAAAAAGTTGTTAAGCTTAGGAAGTCATCCTTGGTTTTAAATTCACAGATCTAATACCTTGTTTGGGTGGGCATTTGGAAAAGTCTCTTTTAAAAATATTTAACTTTTTAAATGTATCTGGGATTCATTCATGAAGGTTTGGATTTAAATTAATTTTATTTCCCTTAAATTCCTATCCAGCTATGAGCAGTTCTTTTCTGGTGATGCCACTTTTATTTTCTAGCAAATTCTTATATGCAACAAAATTAATTTCTGCACTATCTAGTCTGTTTTCTCTATCTATATATTTTTCTTCTTCTAGTGTGTCTTATTTAAATTATAGCCTTGTAATATATTAAAATATCTATGGTTTAGCCCTATCTCAGATTCTTCTTTCAAAATTTTCTTTGATAAACTTATCTATTTTTTCTTACTGAGAACATAAGAATCTAGTTATTTTCCAAAATTATCATAGACTGTTAATTAGATTTTGTGTAAATCATTATAAGGGTTTTAATGAATTTATGTATAATTCATTTATGCATGAATTTATGCACATTTTAAATCAACTTTTGATGTTTATGACTACATAGCACAGATAAGATTAGTCAATGCATTAGTCTAAAATAATAACAAAGATATTTCTCTCAGTTGCCTCCTTCACTTGTGCAAATTAAATGTATAAATAACCAAACTGAATTTAATTCTTCATTTATTTTTGCACCCAAATATCTGGTGGAGATGTAATCCAACAATTAAGGATACAATGACTGGCCTCAGAGAACATAATTAAAAAAAAAAAAAAGGTAAATGTCAGTGAATGGATTAACTTTTATTTTAATTCCTTAATATTTCAAACGATTTCTTTCTGCAAAGATCTTCACCTTGGGTGTTTAAAAGTTTTTTTCTCATTTCCTTTGCCCTCCTCATGCTGGCAGTATCTGCACAGCCCGATCGATCTCCTGGCCCTGACTGCTTTTTGGTACTCTCAAATCCCTCCTGACATCAGAAAGCGGTGATCAGACAGGTTGAATGATTCAGTGGAAACAATCTGATCTCATTTTAGCCTCTTGTAAGAGACAACCTGCTGTGAACTAGAATTATAATGCTGGGGATTATCTGACTCCTGCAGGCTCTCTTCCTTTTTTGTCCTGGTGAATGACTGCTAAAGGAACTTAAGGCATGGAAAACATGGAAATCATTGATTTGTTGACTTGGCCATTAAACTGGACATCTTGCCTTCTTGTGAGTAAAACTGATGAAGGGTATTACAGATTCTAGATTTTATTCACAAGGGTAAAGTGTTTAAGTGTCTTTATATAAGTTGCCAACCAATGCAGTGCTGTATTATTTTCCTTTAAACTAGACTTCCAGTTTTGAACACAGATGTAAAATAAAAATAAAACAGCCAAACCAAAGGGATTTTTGTAAACAGGACACTTTAGCTGCAAAGGCTGACAACAAGAACAGAGCTGACGAGCCCTGGCCGGTTTGGCTCAGTGGTTAGAGTGTCCTCCCACAGACTGAAGGGTCTCAGATTTGATTCCGGCCAAGGGCATGTACCTCAGTTATAGGTTTGATCCTGGCTCTGGTGAGGCGGGTGAGGGAGGCAACCAATGGATGTGTCTCTCTTACTTCGATGTTTCTCTCTCTCCCCGCCTCCCTCCCATTCTCTCTGAAAAGCAATAAAAAAAAAAATATCCTCGGGTGAGGATTGAAAAAAAAGAACAGAACTAACGTGATGTGATTGTTAGTTGTCTGAGCTGAAGGAAAGGAATCTTCCATTTGTAGCTGGCTAAGGAAGCCCAGTCACACTGCAGAAAAGCTAAGAATTAGTGGGAGAAAGTGGAGAAACAAATGAGAAGAGAGAGAAAAATTGGACTCAAGAAAGGTGAAAGGAACAGAAGAAGCAGCGATCTTTAGAGCTGGTGAGGCCAGTGTTGAAGAAGGTGATGGTGATGCTGGTACATTGCTGGCCCCCTGTGATCCACATCTCAGGATTTGCCTTTGTGTCATCCTTTCCCTTTGAACCTGAGCTGGAATGTGACTTATTTTAACTAACCACAAGTGGCAGAGTGATGCTGTAAGTGTTCTTGGTCTAAGCCTTAACTTCTGTCTTTATGTTCTAAGGAGCCACGATCAGCATCATAAGAATTTTGTTACCCTGGTGGAGCTATGTGGAGTAGCCACAGGAAAAACCACATAAGAGACTGAGGCCCTGAGAGAAAAGCCCAGTCATCCCAGTGTCCCAGCTCAGCCCAGGCTACTGCTGACCTACTAGCTGGATGAATCCAATGAATCACCATTGGCAAGAGAAGAATCTACCAGCTAAGCCCAGCTAAGTTTGCAGAATTGTAAGCAAAAATGTTCACTGTTTTAAGCCAGTAAGTTTTGGGGTGGCTTTTTACACTGTAAAAGATAGCTGCTGTGTGATAATGGAATAGAAGAGTCATGGATCAAGACCCAGTGACTATTCTCTGGGAGAGTATCATGTAGAATGAAATACAGCCCCGGGACCACAGCAAGCTTAGTCCAAACCTTCACTGTGTTGCTTTTTAAAAAAATATGTTTTTATTGATTTTAGAGAGGGGGAGTGGGAGAAACATCTATGCCAGAGAGAAACAACAATCTGCAGCCTCTTGCATTCCCCCTAACCAAGATCAAGCCTGAAACCCCGGCATGTGCCCTGACCAGGAATCAGAAGGTGGCTTTTTGGTGCATGGGCCTACACTCAACCAACTGAGCCACACAGGCCAGGGCTACTATGTTGCTTTCTTTTCTTTTTTTTAACCTCTGTGGCCTTGAGCAAGCTATTTAATATTTCTGGGGCTCAGTCTTGTTATCTGTAAAATGAGAAACCTATTTCTTCCCTCACAGGATAGTTAAGAAATAAAATAATTGAACATTTGGGGCACATATTAAGTACTCACCAGACATCAGTTCTACTCCATTTCGTCCCTGTATCTCGCTCACCCCTTGAGGGGAAAGTGACCTAAACTACACTAACCCTTAAGGGCAGTCCTGTGACCTACTAAAGGCAGTCCTGTCACAGGTCTGGTTTTACTGTGTGTGTGTGTTCGATAAACAACCATTGAGTTTATATGAAAAGAGATAAATTGCTAAAATGCAAGTAACAATTTTTTTTAATGATGGCAGGTTTGGGGCCACATTTGAGTCTATATCCCAGACTGTCTACAGCTGCTTTTCCGGAGTATCGCGATTGTTTATTAGACTAAGCTTGGGCTATCAAGGATCATTGATATTACATTAGCTTATTTTACTGCCATATGCAGTTTTTTAAGCAGAGAAGGCATGAAGGTATATATTATATTTCCATTTAATATTCACAAAAAAGTGTTGCTGTCTCAGTTGTTTGTAAAGTTCACTTAGGCAATAAGTGCATGTTTTGAGGCAGTACTGGATAAAATTTGGAACTTTTTGAGTACTTATCTTTACACTGGAAGGTGATTTAGGGCCCTGGAAAAAAATAAGTTTCCTATTCAGTGTCTAAATAGTTAAAACTGTGCAGACACCAAGGTTCCAAGTCTCCTTAGAAAACACAGCAACATTCACGGTCCCACATACACAGACACACACAGACAGACAACACACATGTACACACAAACTTACACCTCCACACAAAACGAAGGACTAAGGAGAAAAGAAATAATCCTGCCCTGGGCTCACTTTTCAATTTGTAAAATGAGAAAGCCAGACCCCAAATTTCTCCAAGGTCACTTCCAGCTGAGTGGAGCAGACATCTCAGATCCTGTGCCTGTGTTAGCCCTCCATGGACAGTGAGATTAAAAACACAGGTTGCTTTCCAACAAAATTTTAATTGCAGAGATTTAAACAGAAACAGAATCAAAAGACTCTTTCAGAGTATGCTTTCCAATTTTATTTTTAATTGTTTTTATTGTTTCCATTTTATTTTAAAAGAGAAATGAAAGCTGCAATTTGCCAAACTGCAACACACCTTTTCTTGCCAATACAACTGCCTTAGCAAGTTAACCTAAAATAATTCTCTAAAATGTATTTTTAATGACAAACTTAGATCCCCAAAATTTGTCTTAACTAATTTTTTCCTTCAGACCTCTTGAAGAGCTCTGAAGTTTCCATAGTTCAGTGCCAAGAGCGCTGCAAAAGAATTTGGATCGGTGTAGTAAGTACTTTGTGTTAGTCTAGCTCAAAGTTGCTTTTCTCTCAATGGCTTAGGAGAGCCATTTGAATACTTTGATTCTAGTAATGAAAGTTCCAATGGGGAGGACAGATGAATGCTCATGTAATGTTTAGCCTATTAAAGTGGCCACATGCAGCTTAAGCAGAGTACATTCTTACCAAGGACGCTGAAGGGCAGGTCAACGTGGAAGAAACATGAGAACAATGGAGAGTTAAAGTGAGTCTGGGAGTGTCCTTCCTCTCTCCAAATTAGGTTCAACTATAGTAGACATTTGTCATTACCCCCTCTAATGCAGACAGTCTCTCTCTCTGTGTGCTTCCAGAATGCTGACTCACCCTGGGCTTCACAGTGGAGCATGAGCATTAGACAATCGTTTCTCAAACTTTCAGTGATGAAGAACCAGTTTGCTTTGTCTCCCATAAACCCATCCACTGTGGACTAACATTGTGCAAAATACAATACAAATGAATCACTGGGACATGACACACACAAAAAAACATACAATATACAAGACTCAATTTTTTATTATTACTCTGTCCAATTGAAATAAAATTTCTAAACATCCTCAACTTCTACACTTAGCTTGCTGCTGATAATAAGAAAAATGTGAGGACAGACGTTGGTCCATGGACTACACTTTGAGTAGCAGTGACACAGACTTGGCTAATGGTATTCTCTGGTTCCCAGTAATTACTTCAAGAGTGTTCTTCTGACTGAGCCAGTTTCATTCAGCGGAGTATTTGGATGTTAGTTGAGAACACTGGGATAACAATTGTGTTTTTCCTGCCAGGATGCCACCTTGGGACAGCAAGAGAAGCTGATTGGGAATGATTCAGCACTGAGAAGGCAGAATCAAGGGATGGCAAGTCAGAAGCTCATTCTACTTCTGCACTGTGGAGAAATATAAGCCAATAAAGCATAATGTTGGCCAAAGCAGAATTCCTCTGGTTTTCTATCATCTGCAAGAGGAAGACTCCTATGTGACACAGAGATTAATTTGCATATTTCTCCATGAGCTCCCAACCATCTTCCCTTTTACCCATCATCTTCCAAAACAGATCTGGGTTTTTCTTTCTTCCGGTTGTGAAAACATCAGCTTCCCACTACCCTCAGTACAAAGTTCAAGCTTCTTAAACTGTCATTCAGTATCCCCAACAATTCTGTCACTTCTATTTTTATAGCCCAATTTTTTGTTATTTTCATCCCTCAGAACTTACCTTACGATTTACTTTGACCAAACATGTCCTTTTATATATGTTATAGGTTTGCTCATGTTCCCTTGGGCTGCATTGCACTTCCTCTACCCATACCCTTCTCTGACTTTCTAAAACTAGAACCTTGAAAACATAAGGCGTTCATTATTTTTAAATATTAAGCATCACACATCACCAACATTCCTGCTGATTCAGTGGCCATTTTTGAGAGTGTTGACAAGAGGGAAAATTGATGACCCAATATTTGATAAAAACCGCATTTAGACCCCAAAGATCTCATTTCCTAAAGAGTCTAATGGTCATAATACCTATATTTCAGGAAGCATCAAGCTTTAACAAAGTATGACTTTAAGTCAGTGCAAAAATAAGTAAGCAAGAGGTAAAACATACATCTGCACCAAAACATGTACAAAAGTGTTCTTATCAGCTTTATTCATAATAAACAAATACTAGAAACACCCAATTGTTCAACTGATTAATCTTTAAACAAAATTGGGTATATCCATACAATGAAATATTTTCTATAAAAAGAAATGAAGTAATGATACACACTACAACAGAAACAAACCTGGAAAACACACTAAGTGAAAGAAGCCAGATATGAAAGGCCACGTGTTGTATGATTCCATTTGTATGAAATGTTTGGAATAGACGCATCTACAGAGAAAGTAGAATAGTGGTCCCCCAGGGCTGGGGGAAATAAGAAGGCTGAAGGGTAAAGGCTAAAGGGAACAGAATTTCTTTATAGTGATGAAAATGTTTCAAATTTGATTGTGGTATAGATGTACAACTTTGTGAATATACCAAAATCCACTGGATTGTACATTTTAATGTGAATTGTATGATATGTGAATTATTTCTCAATGAAGTAAAGTAAAAAAAAAGGTCAAGTTTATAGGAAATTTATTCACAACTGCCAATATTAATAATCAACCAAGATGTCCAAAGTCAGTGGATAAATTGACTGTGTTACATCTAGACACTGGAATATTATTTAGCATTGAAAAGCAATGAGCTATAAAGCCTTGAAAAGGCCTGGAGGAATCTTAAATGTATATTACTAAGTGAAAGAAGCCAATCTGAAAAGGCTACACATGGTCTGAGTCCACCCAGATAAAACTCTGGAAATGGCAAAACTCAAGAGACAATAAAAAGATCGGTGGCTGCCAGACTTTAGGGGGAGAATGGGATGAACAGGCAGAGCACACAGGATTTTTAGGCCAGTGCAAATACTCTATATGATACTACAATGTTGATTACATGTCATTGTACATTGAACCAAACACAAAGAACATATTACACATGACATCAAGAGAGAACCATAATGTAAACTACGGATGTGGGGTGATAATGTTTGTTTATGTAGGTTCATCAGTTGTAACAAATGTCCTACTCTGGTGCTGAGTGTTGACACTGGGGAAAGTGGTGTGTGTGGGGTGGGGTGTCAGAGGGCAATCGGGAACTTTGCACTTTCTGCTGTATTTGCTGTAAACCTAAAAGTATTCTAAAAAATAAAGTCTAAAGAAGAAAGAAGAGGAGGAGGAGAGGGATGAGGACTGGAGGAAGGGGAAGGGGAAGGGGAGACCTCACAAGGACAGTCTCAGCTGGAACCGACTCTGACCCCCTTTCCTCTCCCTCCCTGCACAACACTTACTAGCTTGTTGCCCTGTGTTTTCTGCTCTTATTCCTACATCTTGTCTGGTTTATATCCCTTCACTAGAGCTGAAGGCAGGTCTTACTTACTGCACTAAGACCTGCCTGAGGGCAGAGGCAAGGCCGTGTCTGTTAACATTTCTATGAGAAATACTACATAGTAGAATGTAGTAAAAGTATGTTTTAAATGCAATTTTAAAGGATTTTATCTAAGTTTCCTAGAGAGAAGAGTGACAGAAATTATTCTCATGTTTTTTTCAGTCTTAAGACAGCCAAGAGGAGAAGGAAAGGTGGGGCACAGAAAGGTAAGGCTCTGCCTGTTCCACCTGAGCTCCCCAAGGGTGACCCTTCCTCTCCTTTCCATGAGGAACCAGGATCATGATTTCCATGATGTCAGTTGTTAGATACAGTTCCTCTCACAAAAAGAGCCCTCAGAGGAGAGGCTTATGGGAAGACAGTCAGAATCTGGGATACTTCTCAGATTCCTGCTCTGCTGTCCCTGGGTATGAAGCAATGATGGGCCTGGGCCATGGGTGTTACCCAATAGGTGTTGAGAGTCAGCACTTCTGTCTCCTGACTCTGGGAAAGTACCTTGACTTCAGGATGATCAGATTGCTCTTCCATGTAACTACTGACCTCTCTGCTTCACAGAGTGGTTTTGAGCATCAAATGGGGTAATGTACATGAAAGCACCTTATAAATGACACCACACACCTAGGAACCTTATTAATATCATCATTGACCATTTGGCCTCATCTCCTGACTCGTGGGGCTTTCAGGGTATAATATCCCAATGCTCTCCCCTAAAGGGACTCCTTCATTACATGTAATCTACTCTCTTGGTTTCGTAGGTTGGAGATATTGTAAGAAGGACAAAGAGGAGAAAAATACACTCATCTATCCTTAAAAGGTGACTTGTCTTTCCCCTTTTCTCTTGATCCCTCTTTAGCATGTTCTATGCACTTGCAGGGCCTCAGTGCACCTTTCCATAGTCATGAGAGGGGTTGCCAGAGGAATGGGGATGTGAGTGAAGGCCTTGGGGTGAGTGCTGTGGATTACATTGTGATGTGGGGCAATGTGAAGGGCCAGCGGGCTTCTGGTGGCTCCACCCGACCAGGCCAGTAGGTCCTCCTTTCCTTTTTCTGGTCCTGGCTGTAGCTTTGTATCTTTTGTCTCCTCAGTCCCCTGGGCCAGCATCATGATACCGTCCACTTTCATCAACTGTTATGTCCAGACTCCTCCTGTGAGGTGTGTAATAACACAACCACTGAGATGGATCACTGTCCTCATTGGCCCAGCAAGATGCTGCTCTGTCTGTGTTCCCCTCTGTGTGCCTTTTGGCTTCCACAACTCTGTGGCTGAGCCGTCGTTCACTCTGTCCCCTGCTTTCTCAGTAGTCCCTCCAGGAAACCTAATACCATAGAGTCTACCTGACCCTTTCCCACCACCACCTTCCATTCTCTACCTTAACCCGGTGACTCTCTCAGGTAACTTTCTGTCATCCTCTCCCTTGGTCAAACTCTCCCTCCAAATCCTTTTTTGTCCATTGGGATATAAATTCCCAGTGCACTATTTCTCACCCCAACCCCTTACTATATACCATCTCCCAATGTATGGTACTAAGATTATAGACACTGTTGTTCAACCAGAAGCCCCTCTGACCTGTCCATTACCTGAAATATCAAACTCTTCTCAGATTTGACCCAGACAGGTAATTCCACAGAATCAGTTACTTATCACCTACCAACAACCTTGTCCATTTAACCACCACCAGACTACACTTTAACTATGACTCAACCTAAATCCATTCACATTCCGTCAAATCCTGCTCTAGAGAACTCATCTCCACACAACATTAGTGCATTGTCCAATTATGTCCCTCAAGGCACTGACCATCCAAACCTGTCAATTTCACACTTTTCCTGTCAGGAAGCTCAAGTCAAAGACCTGTTGCCATCCACCTTGGCACAATGTGATTTCAATCAAGTTAAGGATGTGGGGTATGACTCTGAGAAAGACCTGAACAGCTACTTGATGAGTCTGTCAGGAGCAAATTCAATGGTGTCGGGACAGAGCGTAAGTCAGAGACAATCAGAAAATGCCCTGAAAGTACACTTGAGCAAGAAGTTTGAGGAAATCAATGAGGGTCAGCTTCGTGTCACAGTGCATAGTTCATGGCATGCTATTCAGCAGACACTTCCTGCACAATCCCACACCGAAATAAAACAGAGGATTTTGCCATCATTAGTGGGTAGGGAATACTGCCTGAACACGTCCCAAGAGCTTTCCTTTCTTGGGTCCAGTGCACAGCAGACAGATCCCATATTACCAAGTTTCATATGAGGATGTTGTAGAGCCTTCCCACCAAAGTCCTTGAATCCATAGAGATCTTGAAATTGAAAGATACTTCCTCCCATTCCCTCTATGATTCCAAATCTTTCTCCTCCACCAACATGATTTCTGAGGTGGGCTCCAAATCAGGGGGCTTCATGCTCCTCAGAGGAACCTCTAAATGCCTTCATGAAAACAAAGTGGAAACAGCACGTGAAGCTGCCTTCTTGAATCATCCTCACCCTGCCACCTCACTTGTGGGCAAAGAAGGACAGGAGACCCTGAGAAAATCACCCTCTAATTTCAATCACAGGCTGGCAGAGGAGACTCAGAGAACTCTGGATGATGGACAGACCCTTCTGCCTGTCACAAACAGCATCGTTGGCAAAGCAAGACAGAAATATCCTCCATAAGCCAACATTCACCACAACTCAAAGCTGCACACAAGGAAGATGAGGACCACATATGACCCCAAAATTAGCATAAATTCTAGTGATAGAATCAAAGTGGGACAGGAAAAAACTATGGAGAATAAATCAAATCCTGTTTCTATGCCCAGTGTGTCCAGGAGTACATTCAGGCCTGAGGAGCTCCATGCTCTTCAATCCAAAACTAGTGACATCCTGACAACGAACAAGCCGGGAATCTCCCAAAGAATAAATGTGAATGAGAGTAAAGGAGAAACTACTTTGACCACTGACTACTCCGCCCAACCCAAAGAAAAATATCAGTTCCTCAAGGTTTTAAATCATCAGACTTTAAGAACAACTTTATTGTTGAGTTAAAGTTGAAGTTAAAGAAACAGAAAGCATAACCACGCCCAAGACAAACCCACTGACATGTCCGGTGACTCAGACAGCTTGACTTACAAAGCCTCCCTCACTCAGGCTCAGGGTGTCTCCAGTGTGGACAGAGCAGCTCCCCAGGTGCTCATGTCCATTAGGAGAACAGAGGAGTCAGTATAGAGCAGAAGTAGGAGCTTTGAGTCCCAAAGCATGACTTAAGTTTGTGCCAGGGTAATAATTTCCCACCAGTTGCAAACTGAGGCCCACAGGCAACAAATCAGAAGAGCTTGGTGGAGGGGATGCAGGGTGGGGAACATCCCAACCTAGAAGGAAGAGATTTCCTACTCAGGACGTGCCGTTAGAGGAGAGGCTTGGGAGCAAGTCTTCCCAGACCCCATCACAGAAGGGATAGTCCCTTCTTGAAAGACATTTCATAAGTAAAATAAATCACTTTTTCCAATGGCTTCGTCCTGGGATAAAATGCAAAAAGCAAGGAAACTCCCAGGAAAAGGGCAGCCCTAGATGATCTGTAAAGGGCAGAGGCCCTGTTAAAAGTAGAGCTGCCTTTACTGGGACTACTGAAGCCCAGAAAGATTTGAAAGACTTTTGAAAGTGCTTAGAGGAGAAACTGGGGTGTCAGCATGCAGTGGATATCACCTGCCCTCAAGAGGCCCTTCCCTCTGTAGTGAAGTTTGGGAAAGCTCAGCACCAGGCAGTGGTGCTGGGCTGGACAAAGCCTGTCCAGGGGCATCCTTTCAACTCCAGGGGTCTCTCCTGTAAAGTTACAAAAACCAAGTCCATCAACTAAGAAGCTGTTTCCTTCTTAAAGCTCCTACTTCTGTTCTATACATGCTCTACAAGTAGGAGACCAATCAGAGACAAGGACAGGCACCCACAGAAAGTTCTGGCATTAAAGGACCAGCTATTATATCAGGAGCACTCCTCTTCTGTGTCCTAAAGGGGGACTGTGCCCCATCCAAGCCCCACCTGCAAGCCTCAAGCTGCCAGGGACCTCCTGCTGCTCTCACCACTGCTGGAGGTATAGTAGAGATCAATCTCTACTATGTAGACAGAAAAAGATTCTACAGTCTTTCCAGGGGAAAAGATTTCCCACCTCCAGTAATTCCTTTCTTGTGGAGAATATATATTGATTTGCCCTAATAAAAGTTTTACTAATAATAGTGATGTCTTTTCTGTGAACTGTTTTGGGAGCATGGGTTCGTGGTATCTCAAGGCTTGTGCTTAAGGAAAGGAAGAAGTTAGTGCAGCTCTTATTGATTGCTTCCTTTGGCTTCCAAAAGTGACCAGCCCCCTGGAACTCTTGTTGAAAAATAGGTAGTATGGCCCCTCGCCAAAGCCCATTTCCTCCCTGATGAGGCTGAAGAGATAGTCTCTGTCTCCTACCTTCTAGCTTAACCTTAATGATACTGCAGAGCAGCAGACACCTTCCCCCATCAGGGATGTTTAATATCCTTTTGAACAGCAAAGAAGACATGCCTTCTATATCTGAAGAAGATGAAGAACAGGTATATTTTCTAGAAAATATCAGTGGAGAAGACATGGTGGCTTAATCATTACTTAGAAGTCAGTGAGCTGAGGAGTCCACAGGTGGGTGAATCCTGAATGGGAGTATTTGGGGGTATATGGCTGCAGTGGATCCTGGGCTGGTTGGGAAGGATCTAGGAACAGCATAGACTTGCTTAAGATTTGTCTCATGGGTAATATTAATGTGTTGGAGAAGCATATGTTAACCATGACCCTGAAGTATCCATAAGGAAAGTCACCTTGGGGAAGTCTTTCTTCTCTCTGGGTATTTCTTCAAGCTGTGGGATTGATGACTTCTTATTTTTTTTGGCTGGACAAAAACATCACTCATCTATTGGTGGGATGAATGTTAAACAGGCAACCACCTACCTCCCAGTCTAAAATAAATCTGAAACCTTGCTGACTTCATTTATTAAGTCTAGTAGTTTTTTGGTGGAGTCTTTAGAATTCTCTATGTACAATATCATGTCATCTGCAAATAATGACAGTTTAGCTTCCTCCTTTCCAATGTGGATGCCTTTTATGTTTTCTTCTTGTCTGATCACTGTGCCTAGGACTTCCAGTACTATGATGAATAAGAGTGGTGAAAGTGGGCACCCCTGTCTTTTTTCCATTCTTAGGGGAAATGTTTTTAGTTTTTGCCCATTGAGTATGATGTTGGCTATAGGTTTGTCATATATGGCCTTTATTATGTTGAGGTATGATCCCTCTATTACCACTCTGCTGAGAGTTTTTATCAAAAATGGGTGTTGGATTTTACTGAATGCTTTTTTTGCATCTGTTGATTTGACCATGTTCATGGGTTGGAAGAATTAACATCATTAAAATGTCTGTATTACCCAAAGCAATCTACAAATTCAATGTATTCCCTATTAAAATACCAACAGCATATTTCACAGATCTAGAATAAACACTTCAAAAATTTATATGGAACCAAAAAAGACCCTGAATAGCCATGGCAATCCTGAGAAAGAAGAACAAAGTTGTAGAGATCACAATACCAGATATCAAGTTATACTACAAAGCTGCTGTATTCAAAACAGCCTGTTACTGGCACAAGAACAGACATATTGATCAGTGGAACAGAACAGAGAACCCAGAAATTGACCCATGCCATAATGGTCAATTAATATTTGATAAAGGAGGCAAGAACATACAGTGGATTAAAGACAGTCTTTTTCAATAAATGGTATTGGAAAAATTGGACAGATATATGCAAAAAAATGAAACTAGACCACCAACTTTCATCATACACAAAAGTAAATTCAAAATGGGTAAAAGACTTAAATGTAAGACATAAAACCATAAAAATCCTAGGAAAAAACATAGGCAGTAAAATCTCAGACATCTCTCATAGCAATATGTTTGCTGATACATCTCCTAGGGCAAGAGAAACTAAGGAGAAAATAAACAAATAGGACTACATCAAAATAAAAAGCTTCTGCACAGCAAGAGAAACCATCAACAAAACGAAAAGGGAGCCTGCTGTATGGGAGAACATATTTGCCAACGACACATCTGATAAAGGGTTAATATCTAAAATATATAAGGAACTTATACAACTTAACAAAAGGAAGACAAACAATCCAATTAAAAATGGGCAAAGGATCTAAATAGACACTTCTCCAAAGAGGACATACAAATGGCTAAGAGACATATGAAAAAATGTTCAACGTAGCTAATCATCAGAGAGATGCAAATTAAAACCACAATGAGATAACACCTCACACCTGTCAGAATGGCTCCATCAACAAGTCAACGAACTACAAGTGCTGGCGAGGGTGTGGAGAAAAGGGCGCCCTAGTACACTGCTGGTGGGAATGCAGACTGGGGCAGCCACTGTGGAAAGCAGTACAGAGTTTCCTCAAAAGATTAAAAATTGACCTGCCATTTGACCCAGTGATCCCACTTCCAGGAATATATCCTAAGGAACTCAATACACCAATCACAAAGAACTTATGCACCTTTATGTTCATAGCAGTGCATTTCACAATAGCTAAGATTTGGAAACAGCCCAAATGTCCATCAGTAGATGAATGGAAAAAAAGCTGTGGCACATTTAGACCATGGAATACTATGCAGCTGTAAAGAGGAAGGACCTTTTAGCCTTTGGCACAGCATGGAGGGAACTAGAAAGTATTATGCTAAATGAAATAAGCCAGTCAGAGGAAGGCAAGTACCACATGATCTCACTTTTATGTGGAATATAATAAACAAAATAATAAACTGATGAACAAAGTGGATCCAGAGACATAGAAGCATGGAACAGACTGAAGGATCTCAGAGGGAAGGAGGGGAGGGGGTGTGGGTGGGGAGAGATTAGCCAAAGGACTTATATGTTTATAAGCATAACCCATGGACACAGACATTGGTAAGGGGAAAGCCTGGGGTGGGATGGATGTGGGGTGGAGGGGATCAGTGGAGTTAAAAAGGGTTATCTGCAATAGTCTCAACAATAAAGATAAAGAAACATAAAATAAATAAATAATAAATAAATAAATAAATAAATAAATAAATAAATCTGAAATTAAGGAAAACGTGTCCTAGACCAAGCAAGAAGGCAAGAAAAAATGAAGAGGAGAAAGAATGACCTTGCTGGTGGAACAAACTTTACATCCATCATCCCCACACTATGACCCTGTCTTGCTCCCAGGTTCCTCAAACTGATCTAAGCCCCACCTGCTATGGCTGATCAGAGCACTGCACAGCCTACTGATGCCTCACACCAAAAAGACATGGGCTGTTTCTTGAGTCCTAAAACAATATTTGCAGGGATGTCATCAGGCACAGCATCCCTGTCTTGGTGCCTTCCTTGCATCTGTGCTTGATGGAAATATGCAAGATTTTGCTCTTAGTGTGTATATGTCACCTACAGGATGGAGATGTCATTTTTTATATTCATGGCTTTAGGGGAGTTATAATAAATCTCCCCCAGAACACCTGGAGCTCATGAACCAGAGGTGAGTTCTAGACTGTGCACCAGGGTTACAGATGTTTGAGGGCTCACCATGGACCTCCATGGGATGCTCTCTTTGGCTAAATCTGCACACATACCACCCTTACTGTAGGGGTCTGCAGGAGAGCCAACCCTACTTGTAGAGACTGAAACACAAAAATGGAATGAGTGTCCCACAGAGCACTTGAGATAGTTTTCCCAGTAAGCCTTGTGAATCCTGAGTGTCAAGGAAAAACAGCAGCAGCAACAACAAAACACAAACAAACAAAAACAGATGTCCACTAGAAACCTCTCTCAAAACCACACTCTTATCTTTTGTACAGAGTTATGCCATTGTCCCTAGAATTTCTGAACTTTATTGGTCACAAAAATAATGAAGATTTTGTGAAAGTCCTGGGAGTGAAATGCAACCCAAGGCAGAGAACTTAAAGAGGTGAGAAGGCAGTGAGGGTTCTAACATCCATGTGGACTGAGCAGCCAATAACCCAGCCTCCCATTCCCTTCATCATCTCATCTTAGGGTCTTTTACTTCTGCTCCAGTGCAGTTACTGCCACACTGTAGAGCTTATTGCCGGGAACACCTCTGCCATCTGGAATAATACAGTCTGGCCTTCTACCTTTGACCTCATCCCTTATCTTTCCAGCATATATGCCCCTTGTTAACTTTTCACCTACAGGTCGTTCACTTTTCCACTTACTCCCTCTCACCCTACGAAGCTCCTGTTTCCCTCCCATACCAAGGTAGACTTTAAACAGCTCCACTACAAACAGGCCTTCCCAGTCCCCTTTGATCCTTCCTGTCTGGCAAAATTTCAACTCTGTGTTTTCCCAGAAATGTCTTCCTATAAGGAACTGAACATTGGATTGAGTTTCACAATCGATTCTACTGGTGCCCCAGAACTACGTGGAAATCCTGAGTCCATTCCACAAACAATTATTCCATACTTACTAACATGTGAACAACTTTGCGCTTTCTGCTCTATTTACTGTGGCCCAGAAATTGCTCTAAGAAAGAGTCTAATGAGGACGACAAGGAGGAGGAAGGGGACACCTCATAATGCCCACCTCAGCTGGCACCAACTCCGAGGCTTTCCCTGACCCTCCTTTCTCTCCCTCCCTGCACAACTTACTCTATTGTTGCCCTGTGTTTTCTGCTCTTATTCCTACATCTTGTCTGGTTTATATCCCTTCACTAGAGCTGAAGGCAGGTCTCACTTACTGCACTAAGACCTGCCTGAGGGCAGAGGCAAGGCCGTGTCTGTTAACATTTCTACGAGAAATACTGCATAGTAGAATTCAGTAGAAGCCTGTTGTGTCAATGATGGACATCTTATAACTGTTTTAAATGCAGTTTTACAAGGTTTTGCCTCAGAATGTGTTCTTCAGCCCTTTTGGTATTGTGAAAACTGGGGCACCCACGTGGCTCATCCCAGGGACAGTGCTCAGGATGGGAGTGAGAGAGCACTGAGGACTGTCCCTAGAAAGCTGAGAACATATGAGAAGCCCAAACTAATGACTTATCTCTAATGCACCTCCTCAAAGAGCAACACATTTTTCCGTAGAGCTTTTGGAAAATACTCCTCCTTGGAGACAATATGACCAAGTGCAGTCTGAAATCTTGGACCAGACTTCTGTGCGGTGATGTCCCTCAATAGGAAAGATGTCATAGGGTTGTTTGGGAATCTTATTCTAAGAAACACCATCTTCAAATGGCTTCCTAAAATGTTCTGGGGAGAGCTTTATTAGAAAACCTAGGAGTTAGATATATGTAAAACATGTGAGATGTATTCCTGTAAGGGATAATATTTTAACCTTTTATTATTCATTTACAACTTACTGAAACAACTAAAATTTGATATTCACTATTCACAAAACTAAATAAATGTAAAATAACTTTAAGCTCTGTATCCATGTTCATGTAGGGCAAAAACATTCTACAGGAAAGATGGCTTTGAGGACATACATGCTCCTGAGTGTAAATGTTTTGTACAAGCAAAAATTCCAGGCAATATTTCAGACTTTCAAGGTAGTGGGCTTGGTGAGAACAAAGTGAAAGTCTCCAAACATAAAAGTGGATCCAGGTAATATCTGGGTTACAAATAGTACAATCAGAACATTCATTAAGAAAAATAGATGCTATAATAAAAGGCAGATTGGAAAATAGGATAAAAGAGTAGGGCAGAGGGACCTAGAGGCCCAAGGTAGGTGAAGGAATCTTCTGGGATGATGGGTTGGGAAGGGGTTGAGTACACACTCTCTTGAAGGTGTGCCCTCCCACAGCCTCAAAGACTTTTTGGGCCCAGGCCAGTGTGGCTCAGTTTGTTGGAGGGTAGTCCTATATACCTAAAGTTGGTGGACTCAATTCAAAGTTAGGGCATATACCCACGTTTGTGTGTTGATCCTTGTTGGGGGGTGTGTGGGAGGCAGCTGATCGATGTACCTCTCTCACATCCATGTTTCTTTCTTTCTCTTTCTGTCTCTCTCTCCCTGCCTCTCTCTAGAATCAATAATAATGATATAATAAATATATTTTAAAAAATGCACTGGGACTCCATAGTGCTCTGTGATGCAGGTGTGGCAATAAAGTCAAAAGTCTACACTCAGGCCGGCCTGGTGTGGCTCAGAGGTTGAGGGTCGACCTAGGATCCAGGTGATAGGGGTTCGATTCCCGGTCAGGGTGCATGCCCGGGTTGTGGGCTCGATCCCCAGTCGGAGGAGTGCAGGAGGCAGCCGATCAATGATGACTCTCATCATTGATGTTTCTATCTCTCTATTCCTCTCCTTTCCTCTCTCTGAAATCAATAAAGATATATATATAAAAGTCTACACTCAGGGCTCAGTTTCCTCAGGTGGCTTTGTGATTCTGAAAATGGAATCCAAAAACTGGGATTCCTGCATAGCCTTTATGAGCTGTGTCAGATTTCTGCTCAGTGCTGTTAAACATTGACCCCAGCTTCACTTGCATGTGTGGGTTGTGCTTATTCCTTCTGTTCCCAGGCTACCCTGTGGGAGGAGTTCCATCATTGCCAACTTTCTGGAAACCCTAATGAGCCCTGACAGAGATTCTTCACTCTTGTTGCCATTTCTAGTCCCACATTTATAAATCAGTTTAATTGGGTCAAAGAGACACCTAAGATCAGACATCTGAGGAGAGAACAGAACATCACTCTTCTAAGGAAAGAGACCAGCCAGGGGTAGGGATTCGGGGAAGACTAAGGTGACAATCTGAAGTTCACTGGAGGTTTCTGGCTAAAATCCCTAACACAATGACTCCCTAGTTCTAGATAGAGTTATTTTGAGAATTTGAGATCTCTGCTGGACATCAGAGTTACCCAGCACTTCATCATGAGTCACATTCCCATGCCAGGCATCATTAGATCAAGCTTTCTTTTGTGTCGGGCTGATCAGGAGAGCAGTGCTCAGCTGCTGAGAGCTCGGTATAGAAGCAGGAGCCGGAGTTATGTCCCAGGTTACAGAGTCCCATCTGAGGGAAGAGAGATGCCACTGTAGGTCTTCTATTATATGCCCTTATTGAGCAGAGGACTTTTGAGAATATGAGGTGTGCACCTCATAGGCAAAGCCCTTCTGTGAGTTTTTTCACGAAGCAAAAATGAAAACATTTTAAAGCTATAAAAATTGATAAAAAGAAGGAACACAAACTTCTAGTAGTTAAAATTGCATCATATGACTAGATCATGAATGTCTGAGTTTCCTAGAGAGAGAGGAGTGACAGAAAAGATTCTCTTGTTGTTTTTTCAGCCTTAAGACAGAGCCAAGAGGGGAAGGAAAGGTGGGACATGGAAAAGTAAGGCTCTGCCTGCTCCATCTGAGCTCCCCAAAGGTGGCCCTTTCTCTTCTTTCCATGAAGAACCAGGATCATGATTTCTATGTCAGTTGCTAGACACAGTTCTCAGAAAACAGAGCCTTCAGAGGAGAGGCTCATGGGAAGACAGTCAGAACCTGAGGTACTTCTCAGATTCCTGCTCTGCTGTCCCTGGGTATGAAGCGGTGATGGGCCTGGGCCATGGGTGTTGCCTAGTAGGTGTCGAGAGTCAGTACTTCTGTCTCCTGACTCTGGGAAAGAACTTTGACTTCAGATGATCAGATTCCTCTTCCGTGTAACCGCTGACCTCTCTGCTTCACAGAGTGGTTTTGAGCATCAAATGGGATAATGTACATGAAAGCACCTTATAAATGATGCCACATACCTGGGAACCTTATTAATATCATTGACCATTTGGCCTCATCTCCTGACTCGTGGGGCTTTCAGGGTATGATATCCCAATGATCTCCCATAAAGGGAATTCTTTATGATAGCTGGGCTTCTGCACCTTAACCACATGTAACCTGCTCTCCTGCTTCCCAGGTTGCAGACACTGCCAGAATGAAGAAGAGGAGAAAAAGACATCTATCCTTAGAAAGTGACTCGTCTTTCCCCATTTTTCCTGGTGCCTCTTTAGCATGTTGTATGCACTTGCAGGGATTCAGTACATAGTCATGGGAATGGGGATATGAATGAAGGCCTTGGGGTGAGTGCTATGGAGTACAGTGTGATGTTGGGCAATGTGGAGAGACAGTAGACTTCAGATGGCCCCAACCCCACCAGCGAGTAGGTCCTCCTTTCCTTGTTCTGGTCCTGGCTGTAGCTTTGCTCCTCCTGTCTCTTCACCCCCTGCGCCAGCATCATGATACCATCCACTTTCACTGACTGTTGTGTCCAGACCCCTCCTGTGAGGTGTGTAATAACACAGCCACTGAGATGGATCAGCTGCTGTCCTCATCAGCCCTGGAAGGTTCTAGTCTCTCTGTGTCCCCCTCTGTGTCCCCTTGGGCTTTCACAGCTCTGTGACTGAGCCATCATTCTCTCAGTCACCTGGCTTTTCAGCAGTCCCTCCAGGAGACCTAGAACCACCTTCTCTGCCTGAGCCTTTCCCACCACCCCCTCTTAACTCTCCCTTAACCCTGTGATTTTCAACTGGCATGCCATAGCCCACTGGTGTGCTGTAAAGAGACACACTGGTGTGCCACATGAATTTTTATAGCATGCAATACCTGACTATTTACTCAGGGGCACTGACCTCTTCTCTAGTAGATTGTCAAATAAGAAATGACAGCAGCCAACATAACAAAAGCTGTCCAGTTTGAATGTATCAAAATTATACCTATTTTTTAGTCAGATCGTCAAAAAATATATTTTTTGGTTGCTGCAGAGTTTTAGAAATTACTTTATGTATGCCATGAGATGAAAAAGGTTAAAAAATGCTGCCTTAACCCAATTACTTTCTTGGGCAATTTTATGTCAACTTCAGCACTGGGTCAAACTGCCTCCAGAGCTTTTTCTTCCCTTGGAATCCAAATTCCCAGTTGACCATTCCCCACCCCAAACTCTTTTCTTATCCTCTCTCCCAACACATGTTACTCAGAGTATGGATGTTGTCCAACTAGAAGCCCCCCTGGCCCTGAATACCATCTTTCTTGACACCTCCATTACCCAAGATATCATCCCCTTTTCAGGTTTGTCCCAGACAGTTAATCCCACTTAATCGGTTACTTATCATCATGTACCACTAACCTTGTCTGTGTCACCACCACCAGACTGCAGTTTAACTGTGACTCAACCTAAATCTACTCACATTCCATCAAAGCCTGCTCTGGAGAATTCATCTCCAGACAGCACTGGTGCATTGTCCACTTATGTCCTGCTGGCTGTCGATTTCATATTTTTCCTTTCAGCAAGCTATTGCCAAAATCTTGTTCCCTTCCACCTTGGAACAATGTGATTTCAGTGAAGAGGATCTTGTCCTCAGTTTTACAAAGACCTCTTCTGTGGGAGACCCTGTAGCCAAACTTGTAGATCCTGGACACCTCATTTCTGATGTGCTGACACTCCTGGAAATACAAATGCAAATGAGGGGTTCTTTTCTTAAGTGGAAGAAAAGTAAAAGAAAAAAGATTCTTTTCCAAAACAACTTAGGTCAGACTACAATCTAAATTCTTCAGGAAAAATGTTAGATTCCATTGTTAATGAGAGCATGCCCCAGTAGTCACCCTTCCATTCTGGAGCAACAAAGGAAAATCAAAGGAACTTCATGTCCACCAGCAATACTCATTACTTAAAATTTGGGAGGATCATTTAGCAAAAATTTATCTAGATTTTTGGGGTCTTCCATCTCTGCACAGCAAGCCCTTGTACTCTGCTGTCCATATTTCAGGTGACTATTCTTCAATCCTTATTTTCAATAAAATCTCAAATGCACCCAAGGGCCAAGAATCTCCAGTATTTCCCTACCCTCTACCTCCATCCTTGTCTGAGGTCCATCCTGAACCCTTGCCTCAAACCATGCCACAATCCCAGCCCCTACCTCTCACTCAGATCCAACCGCATCTGCATCTTCAATGCCCATGCCCAATCCTACCATCAGGTCCTATACCCTAGATTAGGAGCTGTGGAGTGTATTTTTATAGACTCTGAATGAATCAGACTGTTCCACCTCTTCTGAAATTCAACAACTGGAATAGAATGTGTTGCAGACTCAACAGGAAAGTTTATGGGGTTTACCCTACTGTGGTCCAAAGGTCTCAGGGAGAATTTTGTTCTTCAGCTCCCAACTCACCTTAGTGCTGGTGCTTCTAGACCCATGTTTTGATCTCCATCCTTACTGTAAAGTTTCCTCTTAGCAGTGAACTTAGGGAGAAACTAAAGCGTTACCTTCTAAAGAGGCTCATCCAACACCAGTGGGGTTTGCCCTGGAGGATCCATGAGTCTTTGTCATTGATGAGGCCTCCAAGAAACTGTTCAGAGATACCAGAGTGAAAGAAACATTGTAATCTTTAATTGACTTCTGTGTATAAGGGTCAGAGTAGCAAAAATCTAAATGTTGGATTGAGCCAATGAGGAAGCATCTATGAGAGGGGCTCAGAAATACTTCAGCTAGAGGATGACAAGAGTAAGGATGAGGGACACAGCTCAGAGAATGGCTGTAAAGGTAATCTGTTGAGTGGCTAGAGAGCTCTTCAGATAAGGATGTGGGGTATGACTCTGAGAAAGACCTAGACAGTTATCTGATAAATCTGTTAGGAGCAAATTCAATGGTGTCAGGGCAGAGTGTAAGTCATACACAACCAGAAAATGCCCTGAAAGTACAGTTGAGCAAGAAACTTGAGGAAATCAATGAGGGTCAGCTCTCTGACACTGTGCACAGTTCATAGCATCTTACTCAGCAGACACTTTCTGTGCAATCCCACACTGAAATAAAACAGAGGAGTTTGCCACCATCGATGAGTGGGAATACTGCCTGAACATGTTCCAGGAGATTTCCTTCCTTGAGTTCAGTGCACAGAAGATGCTGGAGTCCCATATTACCAAGTTTCCTATGGAGATGTTGTGGGGTCTTCCTGCCAAAGTCCTTAAATCCATAGAGATCTTTAAATTGAAAGGTATTTTTTTATGCTGTGGGATTGATAATTTTTTGCTGAGCGAAAACATCACTCAGCTATTAAGAAGTAGGAATATTGTCAAGGCAGTCACCTCCTCCCAGGATAAAATAAAGGTGAAATAAGGAAAAGACACCTTAGAGTGAGCAAGGAAGTAAGAACAATTGAAGAGGGGAAAGACTGACCTTGCTCGTGGAACAAAGGTTTATGCCTCACCAGCCCTATGCTGTGCTTCTGTCTTGCTCCCAGCTTCCTCAAACTGATCTAAGCTCCACCTACCACAGCTGATCAGAGCACTGCACAGCTTACTGATGCTTCACACCAAAAAGGCATGGGGTTCTCCCTTGAGTACTAAAGCAATATGCACAGGAATATTATCAGTCATGCCATCCCTGTCTTCAGGAAAGGTGATTTTCGTGCCTTCCTTCCATCATGCTTGATGGAAATATGCAAGGTCTTGCCCTTAGTGTGTACATGTCACCTACAGGATAGAGATGTCACCTTTGATATTCATGGCTTTGGGGTAGCTATAATAAATCTCCCCAGGAACACCTGCAGCTCATGAACCAGAGGTGAGTTCTAGACTATGCCCCAGGGTTACAGATGTTTGGAGGCTTACCATGGACCTCCGTGGAATGCATTTTTTGGCATTCCACCCTGAACATATACCCACCCTTAATATAGGGGTCTAGAGGGAAGGCAACTCCACTTGTACAGACTGAAACACAAAAATGAAGTGAGTGTCCTAGAGAACACTTCAGTGGAACACAACCTATGTATCACAAATGTAAACAGCATTGGTGACAAAAAACAACAAAAAAAACACACAAAAAATTGATGTTTAAAGGCTGCGGAAATCAGTTCTGCTCTACCTTTTAGTCAACCCTGAGTAGTCATTTGAGTGAATTCTTCTCTCAACTCCATATAAGAAGTAATCTTACAGAACAAATACTCTGCACCATATTGCTGTTCCTAATCACACAGTAACTACATTAACATGCTAACCATAGAGAAGTAAAAAACTATGGAAATGGCATCACTATACTGTTTTCAAATGTTTAGAAAAGTTTTTTCTATCATGCATGAAAATAATTTAAACGAAGTATATCAGACACCCTTGCTTATCTTTTTTCTTTCTAAAATGCCACTAAAAGTAAAAGATTAGATGAAAATATGCTCAACATCATTAGCCTCCAGGGAAATGCAAATCAAAACCACTATGAGAGTTGTTTGTGTTCCTTTTGTTGAGTTGCTTGAGTACTTTTTATATTTAAAAAAATGGACAGAGGACCTAAATAAACACTTCTCCAAAGAAGACATACAAATGGCCAAGAAACATATGAAAAAATGCTCAACATCACTAATTATCAGAGAAATGCAAATTAAAACACCTGCTAGAATGGTTACTACCAATAAATCAACAAATAACAAGTGCTGGTGAGGGTGTGGAAGAAAAGGAACCCTGGTACACTACTGGTGGGAATGCAGGCTGGTATAACCACTATGTAAAACAGTGTGGAGTGTTTTCCTCAACAAGTCAAAAATGGAACTGCCATTTGCCCAGTGATCCCATTTCCAGGAATATATCCTAAGAAGACTGACATATCAATCAGAAAGAATACATGTACCTTATGTTCATAGCATCGTTATTTACAATAGCTAAAATCTGGAAACAGCCCAAGTGATTAACCAAACAGAGGGGCAATATAGGGACTATCTTATCCTTCATTTTGTTTATGTGGTGTATCATGTTTATTGATTTGCAGATATTGTACCAGACTTGCATCCCTGGAATAAATCCAACTTGATCATGGTGTATGATTCTTTAATGTATTGCTGGATCAGCTTGCTAATATTTTGTTGAGAACTTTAGCATAAATGCTCATCAGGGATATTGTCCTTTAAATTTCTTTCTTTGTAGTGTCTTTATCTGGTTTTGAAATTAGGATAATGCTGGCCTCATAAAATGAGCTTGGGAGTCTTCTTTCTCTTGAATTTTTTGAATAATTTGAGAAGAATCGGTGTTAGTTCTTCTTTGAATGTTTGGTAAAATTCACCTGTGAAGCCATCATCAGGTCCAGGACTTGTTGCTTCAGTTTCATTAGTCATGTAATTTGTCTATTCATATTCTCTGATTCAGTTTTGGACAGTTATATGTTTCTAGAAATTTATCCATTTTTCCAGATTGTCCAATTTGTTGGCATATAGTTGTTCATACAATTTCCTTCCAACCCTTCATATTTCTTTGGTGTCAGTTGTAATTTTCCTCTTTTATTTCTGATTTTATTTATTTGAGTACTCTCTTTCTTTCTTGGTGAGTCTGGTTAAAGGTTGGTCAATCCTCTTTATCTTTTCAAGGAAACAGCTTTTGGTTTCATTGATCTTTTATAAATTTTTTTATGCTCTATTTGGTTTATTTCTGCTTTCATCTTTATTTCTTTCAACTACACACTTTGAACTTTTTTTTTTTTTCTTTTCAAGTTCTTTAAGTATAAAGTTAAATTGTTTATTTGAGAAATTTCTTGTTTCTTGAGATAGGCCTATAATGCTATGAATTTCTCTCTTAGGATTGCTTTTGCTGTGTCCCATTGATTTGAGGTTGTTTTGTTCTCATTTTCATTTGTTTCAAGGAATATTTTTATTTCTTCCATGATTTCATTATTAACTCATTTATTGTTTAGTAACATGTTATTTAGACTCCATGTCTTTGCATGTTTGTTAGCTTTTTTCTTGTGATTGGTTTAAAGTTTCATACCCTTATGGTCAGAAAACATAGAGGAATCTTAAATGCATATTACTAAGTGAAAGAAGCCAACTTGAAAAGGCTACACACTATATTAGTCCACCCAGATGAAATTCTGGAAATGGCAAAACTCAAGAGACAGTAAAAAGATCAGTGGTTGTCAGGTGTCAGAGTGAAGAGTGGGATGAACTGGCAAAGCACACAGGATATATAGACCAATAACACTATTCCATACAATACTACAATAGTGAATAATGTCATCATACATTGATCCAAACCCAAAGAATGTATGACATGTCACACCAAGAGCGAACCATAATGTAAACTATGGATGTGGGGCGATAATGTTTGTCTATGTAGGTTCATCAGTTGTAACAAACATCCCACTCTGGTGCTGAGTGTTGACAGTGGGGAAGGTGTGTGTGGGGTGGGGTGTCAGAGGGCAATTGGGAACTTTGCACTTTCTGCTGTATTTGCTGAAAACCTAAAACTATTCTAAAAAATAAAGTCTAAAGAAGAAAGAAGAGGAGGAGGAGAAGGACTAGGACCAGGAGGAAGGGGAAGGGGAGACCTCATAATGCCTGTATCAGTTGGCACCAACTCTGAAGTTTTCCTGACCCCTTCTTCCTCTCTGTCCTTGCACAACATAATTGCTTCTTTATCTGTGTTTTGAGTTCTTATGCCGACCCCTTTCATAGTTCTTATCACTTCATTACACTTGTTTGTAGGTTTCACTTAGTGCATAAGACCTGCCTAAGGGCAGAGGCAATGCCTTATTCTTAATATTTCTACTAGAAATACTACATAATAGAATTCAATCAAAGTCTGTTGTGTAAATGATGGACATCTTACAGCTACTGTTTTAACTAAAGTTTTAAAGGATTTTGCCCCACATTGTGTTCTTCAGCCTTTTTGATATCCTGAAAATTCTGCACCCATGTGGCTCACTCCAGGAATAGTGATCAGGATGGGAGTGAGGGATAATGAGGACCATCCCTAGAAAACTGAGACTATATGAGAATTATAAACTAATGACTTATCTCTAATGTGCCTCCTAAAAGAGCAGCACATTATTCCAGTAGAGCTTTTGGAAAGTACTTCTCCTTGGAGACAATATGACCAAGTACAGTGTGAAATCTAGGACCAGACTGTGTGGTGATTGATGTATACTAATTGGGGTTGTATGGGGATCTCACTCTACCAACCACCAGCTTGGCTACTTCCATGCTCCCTGAAATGCCCTGAGATAGCTTTATTACAAAATCTAAGGGTTAGAAATATGTAAAATAGATGAGATGTATTTCTGCGATAGATCACATTTTAACCTTTTATTATTCATTTATAACTTACTGAAGTAATGAAAATTTTATATTTAACATTCACAAAACTAAATAAATGTAATAAAACTTTAAGTTCTGTATCCAGCTCCATATAAGGCAAAAATATTCTATAGGAAAGACAGGTTGGAGGACATACATGTTCCTGAGTGTAAATGTTTGGTACAAACAAAAATTCCAGGCAGTATTTCAGACTTTCAAAGTACTGGACCTGGTGACCCAAGTCAAGGTCTCCAAACATTAAAAGGAGACTCAGGTAATTACGAAGTTACAGGTGGAACAAGCAAAATATTTTATTAAGATAAATATATAAGATACAATGTGGGCTGGAATATAGCATGGCAGGGAAGGCAGAGGGACCAAGAGGCCTAAGATAAGTAGAGAGATTTTGTAGGTAGATGAGTGGGGGAGGGGCTTTAAACACACCCTGTTGAAGGTGTACCCTCCCCCACCTTCAGAAACCCTTTGTGACCCCTCAGTGCTCTGTGATGAAGGCTGGGCAATAAAGTGAAGAGTCGCACTCTCAGACCTCTGTTGCCCCAGGCAGCACCGGCATTCAGAAAATAACTTTCAACCTATTTCTGAACAGCCTCCCAGAGCCTTATCTGAGCTTCTGCTCAGGATCTTTAGATTGTTACCACACCCTAACTTACCTCGGTGTGTTGTGGGTGCTCCTCCTCTTCTTCTATTTCCTGGTGAAAGTTCCATTTACTTGAACCTTCTGGGAAAATGAACACACAAAAAAGGTAAGGAACCCTGTGTGAGCCCCAAAAGAAATTTTGTATTGTTGCTTCCAATTCTAGTCCCACATTTTTAAATCAGTTTAGTTGGGTCAGAGAGACACCTAAAATGGGATGTCTGAAGAGAGAACAGAACATCACTCTTCTAGAGGAAGAAAGCAGACAGGACTAGGGATTCAGGGAGGACTCAGGTTATCCTCTGAAGCTCACAGACCATCTGGGTGTGGTGGAGGATTACAGAATAAAACCCCAAACAGTGATTTCCTGGCCTTGGATTGGGGTATTTTTAGTTTGGTGTCTCTGCTAGAGATCAGAGTTCCTTTGCACTTCATAATGAGTCATATTCCCATGTAGTCATAACTAGAACAACACATCTCTTGTGTTGGGCTGATCAGGAGAGCAGTGCTGAGCATTGAGAGCCTCTGGGCAGAGGCAGGAGCCTGAGCTCCCTTCAGATTACAGGCTCCTGTCTGAGGGAGCAGAGATGTGACTGTTGGTCTCAGATTTTATACCCTCTTTAGCAGAGGATTCCTGACTGAGAACCAAGTATGAACTTCATAGACAAAGTCCTTCACTGAGTTTTTAAAAGAAGAAAAAAGAGATAAAGTTTTATCTTTAAAAATTGACATAAAGAAGGAACACAAAGTTCTATTAATTAGTGACATTATTCTTTATAATTAATGTCTGAGTTTCCTAGGGAGAGGAGTGACAGAAATGAGTCCCATCCCCTCATTCTTTTCTTTTGTTCACAGTATCAGGGCAGAGCCAAGAGTAGAAGGAAAGGTGGGACATGGAAAGGTAAGGCTCTGCCTGTTCCACCTGAGCTCCTCAAGGGTGACCCTTCCTCTCCTTTCCATGAAGAACCAGGATCATGATTTCTGTGATGTCAATTGCTAGACACAGTTCTTCTCAGAAAACAGAGCCTTCAGAGGAGAGGCTCATGGGAAGATAGTCAGAACCTGAGGCACTTCTCAGATTCCTGCTCTGCTGTCCCTGGGTATGAAGCAGTGATGGACCTGGGCCATGGGTGTTGCCCAATAGGTGTCGAGAGTCAGCACTTCTGTTTCCTGACTTTGGGAAAGAACTTTGACTTCAGGACAATTAGATTGCTCTTCCATGTAACTGCTGACCTCTCTGCTTCACAGAGTGGTTTTGAGCATCAAATGGGATAATGTACATGAAAGCACCTTATAAATGAAGCAACACACCTGGGAACCTTATTAATATCATCATTGACCATTTGGTCTCATCTCCTGACTCGTGGGGCTTTCAGGGTATAATATCCCAATGATCTCCCATAAAGGGAATTCTTTATGATAGCTGGGCTTCTACACCTAAACCACATATAACCTACTCTCCTGGTTTCCCAGGTTGCAGATACTACCAGAGGGAAGAAGAGAAAAAGTTGCTGATTTTTCTCCTTAAAAGGTGACTAGTATTTTTCCTTCATTACCCATCCCTCTTTAGCATGTTCTATGCATTTCCAGGAATTCAGTGCAGCCTTCCATAGTCATGGGAGGGGCTGCCATAGGAACAAGTATGTGAATGAAGGCATTGGGGTGAGCGCTATTAAATTTATTATGAATGGATGTGGGCACAATGTGAAGAGACATCAGGCTTCAGTTGGACCCACCCCCACCAGGACAGTAGGTCCTCCTTTCCTTGCTATTGTCCTGGTTGCAGCTTTGCACCTCCTGTCTCCAGCAGCCCCTGGACCAGCATCATGATACCTTCCGCTTTCACCAACTGTTATGTCCAGGCCCCTCCTGTGAGGTGTGTAATAATGCAACCACTGAGATGGATCAACTGCTGTCCTCATTGGCCCTGGAAGATGCTGCTCTGTCTGTGTCCACCTCTGTGTCCCCTTGGGCTTTCACAGCTCTGTGACTGAGCCATCATTCTCTCAGTCACCTGGCTTTTCAGCAGTCCCTCCAGGAGTCCTAGTAACACCTTCTCTGCCTGAGCCTTTCTCACAACAACACTCCATTCTCTCCCCTAACCTAGTGACCCCATTAGATTTTCCATCACTGTCACCACAGGTTCACTCTCTGCCACCAGATACTGCTCCTCCCTTGGAATCTGAATTTGCTGTGGACAGTTCACTCAAAAAACTTGCCTTTCCTTCTAATCCACCAGATGACACTCAGAATGACAAAACACCTCAGACCCTGAGGTGTTTCTTGTCTCCTCCATTACCAAAAATATCACCCCCTTCCCAGATCTGGCTCCAACTTTGAATCCCAATGGATCAATGACTTATCAGGTACCACCAACTTGTCTGTGTCAGGACCACCAGACTACAGTTTAACTGTGACTCAACCTAAATCCAATCACGTTCCATCAAAGCCTGCTGTGGTGAACTCACCTCAACACACCACTGATGCAGTGTCCCTCAAGGCACTGACCATACAAACCTGTTGATTTCACACTTTTCCTGTCAGGAAGCTCATGTCAAAGACTCATTGCCTTTCATGTTAGCACAACGTGATTCCAATCAAATTAAGGATGTAGCGTGTGACTCTGAAAAAGGCCTAAACAGCTTCATGATGAGTCCATCAGGATCAGATTCAATGGTGTCAGGACAGAGTGTAAGTCCAAGACAATCAGAAAATGCCGTGAAAGTACACTTGAGCAAGAAGCTTGAGGAAATCAATGAGGGTTGGTTTCCTGCCACTGTGCACAGTCCACGGGGCATGTTACCTAGCAGACACTTCCTGTGCAATCCCACACTGAAATAAAACAGAGGAATTTGCCACCACCAGTGGGTAAGGAATACTGCCTGAACACATCCCAGAAGCTTTCCTTCCTTGAGTTCAGTGTACAGCAGATGCTGGAAGCCTACATTACCAAGTTTCATTTCAGGATGATGTCTGGGCTTCGTGTCCAAGTCCTAGAATCCACAGAGAGCTTTATATTGAGAGATACGTCCTCCTATTCCCTGTTCAATTCCAAATCTTCCTCCTCCACCAATGTGATTTCTGAGGTGCACTCCAAGTCAGGGGACTTCATGCCCCTTCAAGGAAGCTCTAAAACTCTGAATCATCCTCACCCTGTCACCTCACTTGTGGGCAAGGAAGGTCAGGACACCCTGAGAGGATCACTCTCTGATATCCCCTACTGGCTGGCAGAGGAGATTCAGAGAACTCTGGATGCAGGACAGACTCTTCTGTCTGTCACAAAAAGCATCATTGGCAAAGCAATTCATAGACATTATCCAGGAGCCAATATTTGCCCCCAAAACTGCCCACAAGGGAAGCTGGGGCTGGAAATGAGCTAAAGGATCAGTGTGTGAATTCCAGTCAAGGCAAAAAGATGAACTCAAAACCTGTCTCCATGTCTAGCATGTCCAGACCTGAGGAGCTTGATGCTTTTCAATCCAAAATGAGTGATGTCTTCACAACCAACAAGCTGAGAATCTCTCAAAGAATAAATGTGAATGAGTGTAAAGGAGCAACTACTCTGACAACTAAAAGCTTCCCAGCAAAATTTTCAGTTCTCCAAGATCCTAATTCAGCAGACCTTTAGGAGCAACCAATGGCTGTGTTAAAGTGGGTGTTGGAGAAGAGAAGCAATGCCAGGCTCAAGGCCAAGGTACTTAGATGTCCCAGGCCTCAGACAGCTTGACTTACAAAGCCTCCCTGACTCATGCTCAGGGGGTCTCCAGTGCAGACAAGGCAGCTCCCCTGGTGCTGCATGTCCATTTGGAGAACAGAGGAGTCAGTATGGAGCAGCTGCAGGAGCCTTCGGTTGCTAAGAATGTCTCAAGGTTTTGTCAAGATAAATTCCCAGAAACTGCAAAGAAATTGAGCCCCGAATGATACATATCAGAAGAGCCTGGTGGGGGGGATTCAGGGTGGGAAATATCCCTACCTAGACGGAAGAGATTTCCTACTCTGGACCTCCCATTAAAGGAGAGGCTTAAGAGCAAGTCGTTCCAGATCCCATCACAGAAGGGACAGTCTCCTCCTGAAAGCCTTTTCAGAAATCAAATATACCAATTTTTTCAATGCCTTCATCCTGGAATAAGATGCAAACAGCAAAAACACTCCCAGAAAAAGGGCATTCCCTTATCATCTGCACAGAGCAGAGGCCCAGTTAAAAGTAGAGCAGACATTAGGAACTTTCTAGAGGAGGAACTGGGATGTCAGCATGCAATAGATATCACCTGCCCTCAAAAGCCCCTTCCCTCTGCCGTGGAGTTTGGGAAAGCTCAGCATCAGGCAGCAGTGTGAGCCAGAGCAAAGCCTGTTCAGGGGCATTCTTTAAACTCCAAAGCTCCCTCCTGTAAATTAACAAATACCAAGTCCTACGGCCAAGAAGCTGTCTACAGACACAAGGACAGAAACCCCCAGAAAGTTCTTGCTTTAAAGGACCAGCTATTATATCAGAAGCACCCCCACTCTGCAACTCACAGGGGGATTGCACCCCATCCCAGCCCCACCTGCAGGCTTCCAGCTGCCCAGGGGTTTCCTGTTGCTCTCACCATTGCTGGAAGCACTGTGTTCAGAGCTCCATCTCTATCATTTAGACAGAAAATGATTCTACAGATTTTGCAGAAAAGAATTTCCCATCACAAAATAATTCCTGCCCTGTGAAGAATATGATTTCCCCTAATAAATGTCTCACTAATAGTGATGTCTTTTTTGTGTATTGTGTTGGGGGCATGGGTTTGAGATATCTCAAGGCTTGTGCTTAGGGAAAGGAGGGAGTTAGTGCAGCTCTCACTGATTGCTTCCTTTGGCTTCCAAAAGTGACCAGACCCCTAGAGCTTTTGTTGAAAAATAGTATGTCCCCCTCGCCAAAGCCCATTTCCTCCCTGGTGAGGCTGAGGAGATAGGCTCTGTCTCCTACCTTTTAGCTTAGCCTTAATGAACATGCATGCAGAGCAGCCCCCCCCCCCCCAATCAGGGATGTTTAATATCCTTTTGAATGGCAGAGAAAACAGGTCTTCTGTATCTGAAGAAATCAGGGTGGGTATATTTTTCAGAAAATATGAGTAAAGAAGACACAGTGTATTAATCATTATTTAGACATCAGTGAGCTGAAGATCCCACAGGTGGGTGAAATTTGAATGGCAGTGTTTGGGGGGATATGGCTGCAGTGGATCCTGGGCTGGTTGGGAAAGGTAGAGGAACAGCATAGACCTGCTTCAAGATCTATCTCATGGGTCATGCTAATGTGTTGAGGAAGCAAATGTTAACCTTGACACTGAAGTACCCCTGAGGAAAGTCACATTGGGAAGTGGCTCCCTTTTCTTGATATTTCTTCAGGCTGTGGGTTTGAAGACATTTTTTTTCTTTTTCAGGGGAAGGAATGTTAACCAGGCAGCCCCCTAATTCCCAGTCTAAAATAAATCTAAAAGATGCCTTAGATTAAGTGAGAAAGTAAGAGCAAATGAAGGGAAAGACTGACCTCACTGTTGGAACAAAGTTTACGCCCATCATCCCCACACTGTGACCCTGTCTTCCTCCCAGGTTCCTCAAACTGATCTAAGCTCCAACTGCCAAGGCTGATCAGAGCACTGCACAGCCTACTGATGCCTCAAAAAGACATGGGCTTGAGTCAATATTTGCAGGGATGTCATCAGGCACGGCATCCCTGTCTTTGTGCCTACCTTCCATCCAGCTTCATGGAAATGTGCAAGATTTTGCTCTTAGTGTGGACATTTCATCTATCAGGATGGAGGTGCCATCTTTGATATTCATGGCCTTAGGGGAGTTATAATTAATCTCCCCCAGAACACCTGCAGTTCATGAACCAGAGTTGAATTCTGCACCAGGGTTACAGATATTTGGGGGTTCACCATAGACCTCCATGAAATGCTCTCTTTGGCATACCCACCCTTACTATAAGAGTCCGGAGGGGAGTCAACTACATCTCTATGGACTGAAACACAAAAATTCAATAAGTGTCCTAGAGAGCACATGAAGTAGTTTTCCTGGTAAGCCTTGTGAACCCTGAGTCAAGGAATTACAGCAACAATGCACGTGTGTGCGCACACACACACACACAAATGCCCACCACAATCCTCTCAGTACCACACTTGTTTCTTTGTTCTAGAGTTATGACATTGACCATACAATGTCTAAAATTTGGGGTAACAAAAATAATGCAGACTTTGTGAAAGTCCTGGGAGAGATGAAAAGGTGAAATGGAGCCCAAGGCAAGGAACTTAAAGAGGTGAGCAGGCAGTGAGGGTTCTAACATCCATGTGGACTGAGCATCCAATAACCCAGCCTGCTAGGCCCTACATCTTAGGGTCCTTTACTTCCACTCCAGTGCAGTTACTGCCACACTGTAGAGCTTATTATCAGGAACACCTCTGCCATCTGGAATAATATAGTCTGACCTCCCCCCCTTCAACCTTAAACCCCTATCCTTCCAGCTTATATGCTCCTTGTTAATTTTTTAACTGCAGGTCAATCATTTTTCCACTTACTACCTGGCAATCCACAAAGTTCTTGTTTCCCTCCCTTACCAAGGTGATGATCTAACAGGTAACCAACTTTTAAACAGCTCCTCTACAAATGGGCCCATTCCAGTTCCTTTAATCTTTCCTCTCTGACAAAATTTCAACTCTGTTTTTCCAGAAACGTCTTCCTATAAGTAACTGATTATTGGATTACATTTTGAAATAAATTCTACTGGTGTCCCAGACCTACCCGGGAATCGTTAATTCATTCCACAAACAATTATCTCTTGTTTACTAATGTGAACAAAACAAATGAAGCTTAGGGCCCTCTTTCCTTCATCCCTTCTCTCCAAACCTTCTCAAATCTATTTTAAATCTCTCTCACTTTCCTCAAGCTGAGTCCATCTCCACTGGCTCAACAGATGTGCTGGACCACAGTTCACAGAAGAGCTAGAAGCCATCAGATGGGAACTTTTCAAACCAGCACTTAAAAAAACATCACTTTCCCTTTCTCCCTTTTTCCTTCCTGTTACATGGAGAGAGGTTTCCTCACCAACCTCAAAGGAATGACACTTCCCAAATCACCTTACTGAGAGATAAATTCTAGTTTGGATGGACTGATGCAGCCTTGCCAAGTATCCTTTTGCCCGTCCCTCTCCTTATGAGGCACATAACATCTTTTATTTTTTTTCAAAGCTTCTTAACAAAGAAATATTTAAACATGCACAAGAGCAGATACAATAATGTATCTTCCTATGCACCCTCACGCAACTTTCATAATTATCACTTGCCATGTGTAGTAGATGCCATTTTTACACACTGAAGTGAAAAATCCCATTGAATAAAACATCTCTCCGTCTCTCTCTCAGACTTATGCTATGTGCCCATGTCAAAGCTCTCACATTGCTTTGATATTTATCACCTGTAAACAGCATTGGTGAGGAAAAAGCATTGAGCCTTAAAGGCTTTGGCAATCAGTTCTGCTCTGCCTTTAGTCAACCCTGAGGAGTCATTTGAGTGAGTTCTCTCAACACCATGCGAGAAGTAATCTGAAAGAGCAAATCCCCTGCACAACACTGTTGTTCCTAATCACATGCTAACTGTAGAGAAGTAGAAAACTATGGAATTAGCATCACTATGTGTGTGGCAATTATTTAGAAAATTCTCTTCATGTCACATGTGAAAATGACTTAACTATAGCAGATCAGATACACTAGCTTATTTCTTTCCAAAATGCTGTTGAAAGTAAAAGATTAGATGAAAAGATGCTCAACATCATTAGTCATCAGGGGAATGCAAATCAAAACCACCATGAACCAGGCCTGGGGGCTCAGTCCCTTAGAGCATTATCCTGTACACCAAAAAGTTGAGGGTTTGATTCCTGGTCAGGGCACACACCTAGGTTGTGGGTTGAATCCCAGGACAGGAAACGTATAGGAGGCAACTAATACGTATTTGCTCCCTCTCTCCCTTCCTCTCTCTAAAATTCAATGAAAACATATCCTCAGGTTAGGATTAAGAAAAACAAAAGGTAAACAAAAAACACTGAGATAGCAACACATGCACCAAAAAATAGCTACAATAAAAAAGTTGGTAATTATCCCTGAGACTGTGGAGAAAGTGGAACCCTCATACATTCCTGGTGGGAGTGAAAATGGTGCAGCCTCTTTGGAAAATAGTCTGGCACTTCCTCAAGGTGTTAAACCTGGCATTACCATATGGCCCAGCAATCCCACCTCTAAGTACACACTTGTGAGAAATAAAACCACATGTCCACACCAAATCTCGTAAACAAATGTTCATAGCAGTAGCGTTCACAATAGTAAATGGTGAAAACAACCCAAACGTCCATCAGTTGATGAATGGGCAAGTAAAACAGGATATATCCATACAATGTAACATGCCTTGGCAATAAAAATCAATAATACTACAACATGGGTGACCCTTGAAAGCATTATGCTTAGAAGATAAAGCCCATCACACATGATCACTGATGAGCCATTCATGTGAAATGTCCACAGAAGAGAAAATTAGACAAACTGGAAGTAGATTAGAGATTGCTTAGGCCTGGGAGTGGGATGGGGAGGAGAGGGATGATAGCTGAAGATTGTAAGGTTTCTTTGTGAAGTCATGAAGCTGTTTTAAAATTGACGGTGGTGATACACACGTCTGTGAATATACTAAAATCATAAAACTATACACTTTAAATGGGTGAATTATATGCCATGTGAGCTATATTTCAATATAGTTGTTAAAACAAATGAAGGATTTAAAAAGAATAAGTACTTGAGAATGACAAGAAGGGGAGAGGCTATGACAAAAGATGTCAACACATTTCTGGAAGATGGAAATCCAGGCGAGGAGTGGTAAGTGACTAGCAGAGCAGAGGAAGTGCTGGCAAACCCATTCACTCCGCAAAAGCCCTGAAGACAAATGAGCTGGTGGACTGGATAAGAGAGAAATTAGGGGTCCCATGCAGTAAACATCTTGAATTTTTTGTTTTTGTTTATGTTATGTTTAATTTTTAAAAATATTATATTCTTTATTGGGAGTGGGTGTGACTTTCTCCAGTAATTTGAAAAATTTTGTTTGGAATGTTAACATGGTTCAAATGTGCAGAGGTTCCCAGTTTCTTCCCTGGGACAGAATCAGACCACTGTTTTATTTATTTATTTATTATCATTATTATTATATCATTTTTTAAATCTTTACTCAATGATATGTTTTTATTGATTTGAAAGAGGAAGGGACAGACACAGAGAGGGAGAGCCAGAAAGAAAGAGAGACAGAGACACAGATACAGAGAGAGAGACATAGATGTGTGAAAGAAACATCCATTGGATGCCTCTGGAGGGGCCCAGAACAGGAACCAAACTTGAAACCTTTTCGTTATGGTGTGATGCTCCAACCAATGAGCCACCTGGCCCAGGGCCAGAAAACTGTTTTAAGAAGGTATTGCTCACTTTCAGGGTCTGGGTATGGTGGGGTGGTAGCTGTGGGAATCAAAGTCAGAAATCTCAATGTCTGTTAAAATGCAGGAAAACTATCCATGGTCCATTTTTAAAATGTCTTTATTTGAAAATAATTAAACTTGTGGAAATTTGCATTCATGGTAAAACCGTAAACCTATTATTCAGATTTACTTACAAACCTGGAGGATTTGCAATTTCTGACCCCTTTGTCTCTTTGTGAGGTCCCATGTCCATTGCTAAATACAGGATGTCAGTTGCTAAATACAGCCTCTCAAAAAAAAGAGCCCTTAGAGAAGAGGATCATGGGAAGGCACCCAGAAACTGAGACCCTTCTCAGATACTTTGCTCTACCTGACCCTGGGCATGATGTTTTGATGGGCCTGGGCAATGGGTGTTGTCCAATAGGTGGCCATGTCGGATGTTGAGTGTCATAGCTTCTGTCTCCTGAATATATAAAAGTACTTTGACTTCCTGGAAGATCAGACTCCTCTCTGAGGTAAACATTGACCTATGTTTCTCACAGGGTGTTTCTGAATATAACATGTGATAGTACGTATGAAGCTATTTGTGAATGATCATACAACATACATATATGAACTTTATTATTATAATCATTGAACATGTGATCTTATATTTTAATTATAGAAGCTCCCCATGTCCTTCTACCAAAAGTACCACTAAAGATCCTTCTACTCCAGCTCCTATAAGATATCTAAGCTTCACCTTCATCACTATTCTAATTTCAGAGGTCAGAGAGCTTGCCAAAGGAAGTAGAGGTGGCAAGGAAAATGCTTTCTCATCTGCAAAGGCGACTAAGGATTACCCCTTTCTTTCTTGTAACCCTCTTTAACACAGTCTATGAATACTAATCAGAGAAGCCTAGTATTGACATGAGAGAAAATTCTTAGAGTCAGAATGTGAAAGCCTTAGGGAGAGGGATAAACAGGAATATTGTGCGATCAAGAAAGTAGGGGAATATGAAAGGGCACTATGAAGTGGGCAACCCTACCTTTGCCAGACCTATTAGTGTCTCATGTATTGTTTCTGGTCCTGGCTGCAGCTTTGTATCTCCTGTCTCCAGCAGCTCCCTGGGCCAGCATCATGACACCATCTGTCTTCGTCAACTGTGATGTCCAGACCCCTCCTGTGAGATATGTAATAATGAAACCTCTGAATTCAATCAGCTGGTGTTCCCAAAGGTCCTAGAAGATGCTACTCCTGCGTCCTCTCTAGCGTCAACAGTTCCTGGGACTAAGCCAACCTTCACTCAATTCTCTGACTTCTCAGCAGTCCCTCCTCTGCCTGAGCCTTTCCCACCACACCCCTCTGTTCTCTTCCCTAACTCAATGACTCTCCAGGGTAATTTTCTGTTACCCTCACCATGTCATCAAACTGCCTCCAGAGCTCTTTCCTTCCTTGGATTCCCAATTTCCAGAGGACAATTCCCCAACCCAATCCCTTAAGTTTCTCCCTGTCCAACCACAATGCACTAAGAGAGCATATCCTATTCTCCAACCATAGTCTACCTTGTCAATACCATCTTCTTACTTGAGCCCTCTCTTTCCCAAGATATCTACTCCTTACCACATTTTTTCAGAGAAGGAAGCCCACTGATTCATTCGCTTGTTATCACATACTGCCAATCTGTCTGATTAACCACCACCAGACTTCAGTTTAACTGTGAGTTAATGCAAATTGGTTTCCATCTTCATAAAGCTTGTTCCTTAGAATTCATCACCAGATAGCACTGAGGAGTTGTCTAGTCATGTCCAAACAATCATAGGCACTGGCCATTCAAATCTATCAGTGTCAGACACCTCCTGCCGCAGAGTTATGCCAAAAACCTGTTCCTCCCCACATAATCACAAACATGGTCCCCTTGTCAGGAATACTGACAGTGGCCTTCTCAGGTTAATCCTGGGGTCTTTTATTTGGCCTTGCTGAGAAATGGTGATTCTGAAACACTTAATACTTAAAAAAATATTTATTTTTTCACTTTCAGACCATTTCAAGTGAGAAAAGCAGTTAAAATCCAGACCTTATCTAAAACTGTCTTTTTATCGGCTCCCTCACTATTTTTAACTATATTACAGGTATAGCATCGGATAAAGTACTCTTGCATAATAAAGCCAGAATCTCTACTGTTGCTTCCAGAAACTTTTGGAATTAGAAGTAGCGAAGGGCATTGTTTTGGCCCTGCAGTTAGTGGTAGAGAGATATCTGCCTCTTGGATCTGTTGGTGGTGAATAAAAGAAGGCGCCTGCTCTTAAAAGCTCTTCTCTCCCTCATGAGTGTAAGTTCTAGTGGAAATGGGTACCATTTCACCGTTTCCCTTTCTATTACATTTACTGAACGAGAAGGACAGAACTTGCAATTCTAAGAAAAAAAACCCAGGGATACAAATACTTTCCTGAATACAGTGACTTACTTTCATTTAGGAAGAGTTGCTGTATCTCACAGGTGAGCAGTCATTGACTGGAGTGTGTATGGATGCATTGTGCAAATGTGAACACTGAATTAGCCAGGGAAATGTCTAATGAGTGGGGTGGTAGGGGTGTTTTGGCTGAAGAATCTGCTGTAAGTCAGGTGTGAATTTACCTGAAAGGCTCATTTTGTATTCAGCAATGAGGCGGTTCTGTTTGTGAGAGCAAAAAACAGGAAGAGCTGCCCCTCAGGGAGATCTCTGCAGGATGCCTAGCTTGGTAGCATATTGCAGGATCAAGAGCTCACCCAGCATCCCTTGCAGATTTGGTCACCAGGCAGTCACATGGAAATTGGGGTTGAAAGAAGACCAAAAGTCTTAGCACAATTAAATAAATGGTAGAATGGGAAAGGAAGAAAAAAGTGAAGAGGAAATTAATGCCCTCATCATTACAACTCATGACCCCATCCTGGCCATCATTTCCACCCCACATTACCTTATCTCGACCTCACCTCCAGGAAATTAGTCAGGGCTTGGTAGAAGACAATGATACCATTTCAACATAAGAGTATGTGGGATAATCACTGAGCATGATTCTAGGGATGTTGTCAGGAAAGTTGTCCTCCTATTTGCTGCATGCCTTCCCAGCCACACTACATCATACACCAAGGTTACAGTAAATGAGAGATGTTTTAGTGACCACTGATTGTATAACTGGTACCCCAATATTGAGTGTCTTACAAATATACAATTATCTCATTGGTTTTGTAGGTTTTGGATCCTGGAAAGGCCTACCTGATGCAGGTCTGGAAAGGTCTACCTGGAAAGGTCTCCCAAATGCAGCAATTTTGGTATCAGCTGGGGCTGGCTGCAGTTTCATCTAAAGGCTCAACTGGGGAAGAACCCACGTGTGTGCTCATTTATGTAGTTGTTAAGATTCAGTTCCTTAAGGCATGATAGACTGAGGTCCTCAATTCTGGGCTGGCTGATGGCTGGAGGTCATCCTCAGTTCTTTGTCCTATAGGCCTCTTCAATGTAGCAGCTTGCTTCATAAAACTCAGGAGAGAGCCCAGTCAGTTTGGCTCAGTGGTTAGAGCTTTGACCCACAGACTGAAGAGTCCCAGGTTCAATGTTTCTCTTGAATGCTTTCCTTGATCCCCCCCAAGCTAGGATATATCCTTGCCTTTCAATTCACAACACTTCATCCTGCGTGGAATATCTGGCTTAATGATCTACCTTCCCAGAAGACCAAGTCTATGTTTACCTCATCGAAGCCAACGTACCTATGGGAGCTCAGAAACCTCTGGAGGAAAGTACAAGCAATGGGAGGGATTTATAAGGGAAAGCTCCATCCAACGGACTCGTCCCAAGAAGCCCAACGGTGCTGAGGGACCGGGCTATATCCAGGGGTGGGGCTTGAAGGTTTAAAGTTTTTGGCTTCTTAGGAACTGGACCAAAGGTCCAGGGGTCTAACTTCAGGCTTTTACAGGATCCGTGAAAGATTCTGGACTCCCAAGTTATCTTCCTCCTGCCCTACCTGAAGGATCCTTCCTTCCAACTGTCATTTCCATCCTCAACTGCCTGGTCTCGTGCTCCCTGAGACCCCTCACCACGGTGGGAGTTCCTGCGGGCTCAGAGGCTGCCCTGGGGCCTGGGGGCGGGGCTGAGCCTGAAGGCCACGCCCCCTTCCCTGCAGCCTCTCAGGAACCCCTGCAAGGCGGTGACAGTAATAAACTTAGTACCAATACTGAGGACTGTGAGGGCTTTACCTTGCACTGGTGGCCTGACCTTGCACAAGTAACTTAAGTTTCAGAGCTTCATCTATTTTGTTGTTTTCATAGGAGCCAACAAGAGCTTTACATCCCCTGGGGCCCATCAGGGAATCTAGTAGGAATGGTTCCTGGGAACCCCAGGAAACATCCATCAAAGCATTCCTGTCACTGGACAGAACGGAAGACATGGATCAGTTTGTCAAGCCCTGCAAGATCCAGGACAGCAGGGCATGAGCCTCTCCCGCTGACAAGCCTGCAGGCTTTTTATAGAGCAGAAAATCTCAGGTAATAGCCTTCATTCCCAGTATAAATACATTCATGCATTTACTGAGGGCCTACTGTGTGTCCAGGTTCTGTGTTAATTAGTAACTGTCACCATGTTTATCTTAGGAAGAGGTAGAAGAGATTCTTTTTTTGTGGCTTTCTTCCCATTTAAAAAGTATTATAGGGCAAACTTGAAAAATATAGTAGAATGGAAGGAAGAAACTCATAGGTTCTCACCTTCTAAACAATTACTGTTAACTTCCTGATGCACTTCTTTCCAGATCCCTCTATTGCTATTTTTACATGGCTCAAATAAAATGTACTTTAGAAGAAAAACAGACACTATCATAAGCCGGTATTTGCTAGAGTGCTACACATGATTCCTTGCTGTATAACTGCCCTACCAAGTTAACCTAAAACAATATTCAAAAATGTATTTTTAATGAGAAACTTTTATCAACAAAATTTGTCCTACACCTTTTTTTCCCTTCAGACCTCTTACAGGGTTGTGCAGTTTCCATGCCTCATTGCCAAGAGCATGGGAAAGAAACTCGGATCCATTTAGTAAGTAAGTACCTTGTGCTAGTTTAGCTCAAAGTTGCTTTTCTCTCAATGGCTTAGGAGAGCCATTCAAATGCTTTGATTCTAGTAATGAAAATTCCAATGGGGAGGACAGATGAATGCTCATGTAATGTTTAGCCTATTAAAGTGGCCATACGCAACTTAAGCAGAGTAAATTCTTACCAAGGACTCTGAAGGGCAGGTCAATGTGAAAGAAACATGAGAACAGTGGAGAGTTAAAATGAGTCTGGGAGTGTCCTTCCTCTCTCCAAATTAGGTTCCACAATGATAGTGGACATCTGTCATTGCCCCTTTAATGCAGACAGTCTCTCTCTCTCTGTGCTTCCAGAATGCTGACTCACCCCAGGCCTCACAGTGGAGCATGAGCATTAGACAATCGTTTCTCAAACTTCCAGTGATGAAGAACCAGTTTGCTTTGTCTTCCATAAACCCATCCACTGTGGACTAACATTGTGCAAAATACAATAAAAATGAATCACTGGGAAATGACACACTCAAAAGACATACAAAATACAAGCTTCAATTTTTTATTATTACTCTGTCCAATTGAAATAAAATTTCTAAACATCCTCAATTTCTATACTTAGCTTGTTGCTGATAAAAATAAAAATGTGAGGACAGACGTTGGTCCATGGACTACACTTTGAATAGCAGTGACACAGACTTGGCTGATGGTATTCTCTGGTTCCCAGTAATTATTTCAAGAGTGTTCTTCTGACTGAGCCAGTTTCATTCAGCGGAGTATTTGGATGTTAGTTGAGAACACTGGGATAACAATTGTGTTTTTCCTGCCAGGATGCCACCTTGGGACAGCAAGAGAAGCTGACTGGGAATGAGTCAGCACTGAGAAGGCAGAATCAAGAGATGGCAAGTCAGAAGCTCAGTCTACTCCTGTATTGTGGAGAAATATAAGCCAATAAAGCATAATGTTGGCCAAAGCCAGAATTCCTCTGGTTTTCTATCATTTGCAAGAGAGAGAGTCCTATGTGACACAGAGATTAATTTGCATATTTCTCCATGAGCTCCCAACCATCTTCCCTTTTACCCATCATCTTCCAAAACAGATCTGGGTTTTTCTTTCTTCCGGTTGTGAAAACATCAGCTTCCTACTGCCCTCAGTACAAAGTTCAAGCTTCTTAAACTGTCATTCAGTGTCCCCATCAATTCTGACCCCTTCTACTTTTTTAGCCCAATTTTTGCTACTTTCATCCCTCGGAACTTACCTTATGCTTTACTGTGACCAGACATGTCCTTTTATATATGCTGTAGGTTTACTCATGTTCCCTCGGGCTGCACTGCACTTCCTCTACCCACACCCTTCTCTGACTTTCTAAGACTAGAACCTTGAAAACATAAGGTGTTCATTACTTTTAAATATTAAGCCTCACACATCACCATCATTCCTGCTGATTTAGCAGCTATTTTTGAGAGTGTTGACAGGAGGGAAAACTGATGATAAATATTTGATAAAAACTGCATTTAGATCCCAAAGATCTCATTTCCTAGAGTATCATTGATCTTACTACCTATATTTCAGAAAGCAACAGGCTTTAACAAAGCATGACTTTAAGTTAATGTAAAAATAAGTAAGAAAGGGATAAAAACATACATCCACACCAAAACATGTACAAAAGTGTTCTTACCAGCTTTGTTCATAATAGGCAAATGCTAGAAATACCCAATTGTTCAACTGATTAATCTTTAAACAAAATTGGGTATATCCATACAATGAAATATGATACACACTACAACAGAAACAAACTTTGAAAACATGCTAATTGAAAGAAGCCAGATACAAAAGGCCACACATTGTATGATTCCATTTGCATGAAATGTTTGGAATAGACACATCTATAGAGAAAGTAGAATATTGAAGGGCTGGTGGATATAAGAAGATTGAAAGGTAAAGAGAACAGCGGTTTTTTTTGTTTGTTTTTGATCTTCACTGGAGGACATACTTATTGATTTTAGAGAGAGGGGAGAGAGAGAATGAGATAAACATTGTTGGGAGAGAAACATCAATCGGTTGCCTTCCCCTCTGGGTGACTACCGGGGACCAAACCCACAACCTAGGTATGTTTCCTGTCTGGGAATCAAACCCACAACCTTTACATGTACAGGAGGACACTCCCACTAATTGAGCCACACTGGCTCAGGACAGAACAGATTTTCTTTAGAGTGATGAAAATGTTCTAAACTGATTGTGATGATGGATGCACACTTTGTGAAGATATGAAAATCCATTAACTGTATACTTTTAATATGTGAATTTTGTGGTATGTGAATTATGTCTCAATAAAGTAAACTTTAAAAAGAAGTAGTTTATAAGAGTTTTATTCACAGTTGCCAAAACTGACAATTGACCAAGATGTCCAAGTTCAATGAACAAATGGACTGTGGTACATCCAGACAGAGTGCTAAAAAGAAATTGGCTATTAATCCATGAAAAGACATGGAGGAATCTTTATTAAAATATCACTCCTTTTTTTTCTATACATGTATTTTTTTAATTTATTGGGTTGACACTGGTTAACAAAACTATAGAGGTTTCAGGTACACAATTCTACAACACATCATCTGTATACTATATTCTGTGTTCATCATCTCAAGTTAAGTATCCATATATCAACATTTATCCCCCCCATACCCTCCTCTACCTCCCCACATGCCCTCCTCCTTCAAGTACCACACTTTTGTCCATGTTCACATGTTCTTTATCTTTTTTTTCTTTTATGCTCAATCCCTCCATTCTCCCACTTAATCCCCCCAACCCCCAAGAGCTGTCAGCCTGCTCTCTGTGAGTCTCACTCTATTTTGTTTGTTAGTTCATTTTATTCATTCAATTCCACACATAAGTGAAATCATATGGTGCTTGTCTTTCTCTCACTGGCTTATTGTGATGCTTAATGCTCTTTGGGTCCATCCATGCTGTCGCAAAAAGTGTGTGTGTGTGTATATATATATATATATATATATATATATATATATATATATTTACTACTATATATATATATTTACTACTGAGTAGTATTCCACTGTGTAAATGTACCACAGCTTTTTTATCCACTCATCTACTGACGGACACTTGGGCTGCCTCCAAATATTGGCTATTGTAAATAATGCTGCCATAAACATAGGGGTGCATATATTCTTTCAAATTAGTGTTTTGGATTTCTTTAGATAAATTCCCAGAAATGGAATCTCTGGTTCATAAGGCAATTCCAATTTTTATTTTTTTGAGATAACTCCATACTACTTTCCACAGTGGCTGAACCAATATGCATTCCCACCAACACTGCATGAGGGTTCCTTTTTCTCTACACCCTTGCCAACACTTGTTGTTTATTGATTTGTTGATGGTAGCCATTCTGACAGGTGTGAGGTGATATCTCATTGTGGTTTTAATTTGCATCCCTCTGATGATTTATGATGTTGAGCATCTTTTCATATGTTTCTTGGTCATATGTATGTTCTCTTTGAAGAAGTGTCTATTCAAGTCCTTTGCCCATTTTTTAATTGGATTGTTTTTTTGGTGTTGAGTTATATAAGTCTTTTATAATTTTGGATATTAACCCCGTTTTAGATGTATCATTTGCGAATATGTTCTCCGATTCATTAGGTTGATTTTTCATTTTGTTGTTGGTTTTCTTTGCTGTGCAAAACCTTTTTAGTTTAATATAGTCCAATTTGTCTATTTTTTCTTTTGTTTTTCTTGTCTGAGGAGATATACCAGAAAAAGTAGTGCTACAAAAAATGACTGAGCGTTTATTGCATATGTTTTCTTCTAGAATTTTTTTTGGTTTCAAGTCTAACATTTTAGTCTTTAATCCATTTTGAGTTTTTTCTTGTGTATGGTGTAAGAAGGTGGTCTAGTTTCATTTTTATGCACACATCTGTCCAATATTTTAAAGACCACTTATTGAATAGGCTATCTTTACCCCATTGTATGTTGTAGCCTCCTTTTTCAAATATTAATGGACCATAAAAGCATGAGTTAATTTCTGGGCTCTCTATTCTGTTCCATTTATCTATATGTCTGTTTTTAAGCCAGTATCATGATGTTTTGATTACTATGACTTAGTAGTATAGATTGATATCAGGTAGCATGATTCCTCAAACTCTGTTCATTTTTCTCAAGATTCCTGTTGTTATTCAGGGTCTTTTGTGGTTCCACATAAATTTTTTGAATATTTGTCCCAGTTCTGTGAAATATACCATTAGTTTCGTTTTTGTTTTTAAATATATCTTTATTGATTTCAGAGAGAGGAAAGGAGAGAGAGAGAGAGAGAGAGAGAGAGAGAGAGAGAGAGAGAGAGAGAAACATCAATGATGAGAGAGTCATTGATTGTCTGCCTCCTGCAAGCCCCCGACTGGGGATTGAGCCCGCAACACGGGTATGTGCCCTGACTGGGAATCAAACACTGATCGCCTGGATCCTAGGTCGAAGCTCAACTGCTAAGCCACACCCGGCAGGGCAGCCATTAGTATCTCGATAGGAATTGTGTTGAACCTATAGGTTGCTTTGGGTAGTATGGACATTTTAATGAAATCAATTCTTCCTATCCACGAACATGGTATATGGTTCCACTTATTTGTATCTTCTTCAATTTCTTTCTTCAGTGTCTTATAATTTTCCAAGTATAGGTCTTTTACATCCTTGGTTAAATTTATTCATAGGTATTTTATTCTTTTTTAAAAAAATTGCTTTTAGAGATAGAGGGAAAAAAAGAGAGAGAGAAATATCAATTTGTTGTTCAAACTATGTATGCATTCATTGGTTACTTCTTTTATGTGCCCTGACCAGAGATGGAACCAGCAAACTTGTTGTATCGGGATGGTGCTCTAACCAACTGAGGACCAGGCCAGGGCAGTATTTTATCCTTTTTGAACCAATTATGAATGGGATTGTTTTCTTAGTTTCCCTTTCTGATAGTTCATTATTGGTGTATAAAAATGCAACTGATTTCTGGATATTTATTTTGTATCCTGCTACTTTACTGAATTCATTTATCATTCTAGTAGTTTTTTTGGTGGAATCTTTAGGGTTCTCTACATACATGTCATCTGCAAATAAGGACAGTTTTATTTCCTCCTTTCCAATTTGGATGTCTTTTATTTCTTCTTCTTGTCAGATTGCTGTGGGTCAGACTTCCAGTATTATGTTGATTAAGAGTGGGGGAAGCAGACACCTCTGTCTTTTCCTGATCTTGCAGTTTTTGCCCATTGAGTATAATGTTGGCTGTGGATTTCTTATATATGGCTTTATTATGTTGAGATATGCTCCCTCTACTCTCACTTTGCTAAGAATTTTTTTCATAAATACGTGCTGGATTTTATCAAATGCTTTTTCTGCTTCTGTTTATATAATCATATGGTTTTTATCCTTCATTTTATTTATGTGGTGCATCACATTTATTGATTTACTGATATTGTACCAACGTTGCATCACCAGAATAAATACCATTCAATCATGGTGTATGACCTTTTTAATGTATTGCTGGATCAAGCTTGCTAATATTTTGTTGAGAATTTTAGCATACATGCCTATTAGGGATGTTGTCCTTTAAATTTCTTTATTTGTAGTGTCTTTATCTGGTTTTGGAATTAGGATAATGCTGGCCTCATAAAATGAGTTTTGGAATCTTCCTTCTCTTGAATTTTTTGAATAGTTTGAGAAGAATAGGTGTTAGTTCTTCTTTGAATGTTTGGTAAAATTCACCTGTGAAGCCATCAGGTCCAGGACTTTAGTTTGTTGGGAGTTTTTTGATTACTGCTTCAGTTTCACTAGTCATGTAATTTGTCTATTCATATTCTCTGATTCAGTTTTGGACGGTTATATGTTTCTAGAAATTTATCCATTTTGTTCAGATTGTCCAATTTGTTGGCATATAGTTGTGCATACTATTTTCATACAATCCTTTGTATTTCTTTGGTGTCAGTTGTAATTTTCCTCTTTTATTTCTGATTTTATTTATTTGGGTTCTCTTTCTTTTCTTGATGAGTCTGGTTAAAAGTTTCTCAATCATGTTTACCTTTTCAAAGGACCAGCTCTTGGCTTCATCGACCTTTTGGACGGTTTTTCTTTTTTTAGGCTCTATTTTGTTTATTTCTGCTCTCATCTTTATTATTAGTTCCTTTCTTCTACTCACTTTGGGCTTTGTTTGTTTTTCTTCTTCAAGTTTCTTTAAGTGTAAAGTTAGATTTTTTTTTGGAGAATTTTCTTATTTCTTGAGATAGGCCTGCAATCCTATGAATTTCCCTTTTAGGACTGCTTTCTCTGTGTCCCATAGATTTGGGGTTGTTGTGTTCTCATTTTCATTTGTTTAAGATATTTTTTATTTTCTTCCTTGATTTCACCCATTCATTCATTGTTTAGTAAAATATTATTTAGGCTACATGTCTTGTGGTTTTTAGTTTTATTCTTGTGATTGATTTCTAGTTGTATGCCATTATAATCAGAAGACATGGAGGAATTTTAAATGCATATTAGTAAGTGAAAGAAGCCAATCCAAAAAGGCTACACACTTTATGAATCCACCCAGATAAAATTCTGGAAATGGTAAAACACAGGACACAGTGAAGAGATCAGTGGTTGCAAGTGTTAGAGAAGAGAATGAAATGAACAGGCAGAGCACACAGGATTTTAGGTCTATGACACCACTCTGTACGATATACTATAATGGTGAATACATGTCATTATACATTGCACCTAACCAAAAAACGCATGACACGGGACACCAAGAGTGAACCATAATGTAAATTATGGACTCAGGGTGATAATGATTTGTCTATGTAGGTTCATCAGTTGTAAAAAATGTCCCACTCTGGTGCTGAATGTTGACAGTGCAGAAGGTGGTGTGTGTGGTGGGGTTTCAGAAGGCATATGAGAATTTTGCACTTCCTACTATATTTGCTGTGAACCTAAAACTGCTCTAAAAAAATAAAGTCTAAAGAAGGAAGGAGATGAGGAGACTGATGACAAAGACAAGGAGAAAGGGGAACCCCTCACTAGGACCATCTCACTTGGCACCAACTCTGAGATTTTCCCTGACCTCTTTCTCCTCTCCCTTCTTGCATAACGCTTAATAGATTCTTTAGCTATGCTTTGAGTTCTTATGCCGACTTCTTTCATAGTTCTTATCACTTCATCAGACTTGTTTACATGTTTCACTTAGTGCATAAGACCTGCCTGAGTGAACAGGCAATGCCTTAGTTTGTTAATGTTTCTATGACAAATACTACATAGTAGAATTCAGTAAAAGTTTTTTGCATGAAGGATGGACATCTAATGGCTTTAGTTTTAACTGAAATTTTAAAGGATTTTGCCCTAGAATGTGTTCTTCAGCCTTTTTGATATCCTGAAAATTGCCATACATGCATAGCTCATTCCAGGGACAGTGATTAGGATGGGAGTGAGGGGTAATGAGGATCATTCCTAAAAAACTGAGAATATATGAGAATCCGAAACTAATGACTTATCCCTAATGTGCCTCCTCAATTAGGAGTGCAGTATTCCAATAGAGCTTTTGGAAAATAATTCACCTTGGAGATAATATAACCAAGTGCAGTGTAAAATCTTCAGTTCCTTGTGGTGATGTACCCTAATTGGGAAGATGTCATGGGATTATACGAAGACCTCTCTACCAACCACCACCTTGGCCATCTCCATGCTGCCTGATATGCTATGGGAGAGCTTTATTACAAAACCTAGGGGTTAGATATATGTAAAATAGATGAGGTGTATTCCTGGTAAAGATCATATTTTAAGGTTTTATTTTTTATTTATAGCTTACTGAAACAATGAGATTGGGTGTTCAACATTCATAAAATTAAGTAAGTGTAAAATAACTTTAAGTTCTGTATCCAAATTCATATAAGGGAAAAACATTATATAGGAAAGTTGTATTTGAGAACATACATGTTCCTGAGTATAAAGGCCTGGGAACAAGCAAAAATTCCAGGCACTATTTAAGTCTTTCAAAGTACTGGACCTGGTGACCCAAATCAAGTTCTCCAAACATTAAAGGGAGACTCAGGAAATTATGAAGTTGCAGATGGAACGAGCAGGTTATTTTATTAAAGGAAATATATGTGATATAATGGGGTTAGAAAATAGCATGGCAGGGAAGGCAGAGGGACCAAGAGGCCCAAGATGGGTGGAGGGATTTTCTAGGTAAGTGGAGGAAGGAGGGGCTATAAACACACCCTGTTGACGGTGTACCCATCCCTACCCTCAGACACCCTTTGTGACCCCTCAGTGCTCTGTGATGCAGGCCCGGCAATAAAGTCAAGAGTCTGCACTCTCAGAGCTCAGTTGCCTCAGGCAGCATTGCCGTTCAGAAAATGCCTTTCAGCCTATTTCTGAATAGCCTCCCAGAGCCTTATCTGAGCTTCTACTCAGAATCTTTAGATTATTACCACACCCTAACTTACCTATGTATGTGTTGTGTGCTCCTCCTCCTCTTCTATTTCCTGGTGAAAGTTCCATTTACCTGGACCTTCTGGGAAAATGAACACACACAAAAGGTAAGGAACCCTGTGTTAGCCCCAAAAGAGATGTTTTTGTTGTTTCTATTTCTAGTCCCACATTTGTAAATCAGTTTAGTTGGGTCAGAGAGACACCTAAGATGAGATATCTGAAGAGAGAACAAAACATCGCTCTTCTAGGGGAAGAGACCAGGCAGGGTTAGGGGTTCAGGGAGGACTCAGGTTACCCTCTGAAGCTCACAGACCATCTGGGTGTGGTGGAAGATTCCTGAAAAAAAAAAAAAAACCCAAACAGTGATTTCCTGGCCCTGGATTGGGGTATTTTGAGTTTGGTGTCTCTGCTAGATATCAGAGTTCCATCGCACTTCATCATGAGTCATATTCCCATGTCAGACATAACTGGAACAACAATTTCCTCCCTGCTGGGCTGTTCAGGAGAGCAGTGCTGAGCACTGAGAGCCTCTGAGCAGAGGCAGGAGCCTGAGCTCTGTTCTAGGTTATAGGGTCTTATCTGAGAGAGCTGACATGTGACTGTTGGTCTCAGATTTTATACCTTCCTTAGAAGAAGACTTCTGACTGAGAACCAAGTATGAACCTCATGGACAATTCTTCATTGAGTTTTTAAAAGAACAGAAAACATAGCAAATCTTTAAAATTTGATGTAAAGAAGGAACACAAAGTTCCATTAATTAGTGACATTATTCTTGGGTAATTAATGTCTGAGATTCCTAGGGAGACGAGTGACAGAAATGAGTCCCAATCCCTCATTCTTTTCTTTTGTTCACAGTATCAGGGCAGAGACAAGAGGAGAAGGAAAGGTGGGACACGGAAAGGTAAGGCTCTGCCTGTTCCACCTGAGCTCCCCAAGGGTGACCCTTTCTCTCTTCTCCATGAGGAACCAGGATCATGATTTCTGTGATGTCAGTTGCTAGACACAGTTCCTCTCAGAAAACAGAGCCCTCAGAGGAGAGGCTCATGGGAAGACAGTCAGAACCTGAGGCACTTCTCAGATTCCTGCTCTGCTGTCCCTGGGTATGAAGCAGTGATGGGCCTGGGCCATGGGTGTTGCCCAGTAGGTGTTGAGAGTCAACACTCTGTCTCCTGACTTTGGGAAAGAACTTTGACTTCAGATGATCAGATCCCTCTTTCGTGTAACCACTGACCTCTCTGCTTCACAGAGTGGTTTTGAGCATCAAATGGGATAATGTAAGTGAAAGCACCTTATAAATGACGCCACACACCTGAGAACCTTATTAATATCATCACTGACCATTTGGCCTCACCTACTGACTCTTGGGGCTTTCAGGGCATAATACCCCAATGCTCTGCCCTAAGGGGACTCCTCTACAATAGCTGGGCTTCACACCTTAATCACATGTAACCTGCTCTCCTGCTTCCCAGGTTGCAGACACTGCCAGAGGGAAGAAGAGGAGAAAAGGTTGCTGATTTCTCTCCTTAATAGGTGACTAGTATTTTTCCTTCTTCCCTCATCTCTCTAGCATGTTCTATGCACTTGCAGGGATTCAGGGCAGCCTCCATAGTCAGGGGAGGGGTTGCCATAGGGACAGGATGTGAGTGAAGGCCTTGGGGTGAGCGCTACTGAGTGCATTGTGATGTGGGGCAATGTGAAGGGGCAGCGGGCTTCGGGTGGCCCCACCCGACCAGGCCAGTAGGTCCTCCTTTCCTTGCTGTTGTCCTGGTTGCAGCTTTGCTCCTCCTGTCTCCAGCAGCCCCGTAGGCCAGCATCATGATACCATCCGCTTTCGTCAGCTGTTATGTCCAGACCCCTCCTGTGAGGTGTGTAATAACGCAACCACTGAGATGGATAGGCTGCTATCTTCATTGGCCCTGGAAGATGCTGCTCCTTCCGTCTCCTCTTTGGGTTCCACAGCTCCTTTGACTGAGCCATCATTCTCTCCATCACCTGGATTTTCAGCAGTCTCTACAGGAAACCTAGTAACATCTCTGCCTCAGTCTTTCCCACAACAACCCTCCAAACTCTCCCTTAACCCAGTGACCCCATTAGGAGATTTTCCATCAATGTCACCACAGGTTCACTCTCTGCCACCAGATACTGTTCCTCCCTTGAAATCTGAATTCGCTGTAGACGGTTCCCCACTCAAACGCTTTTCCTTTCCTTCTCTCCCACCACATGACACTGAGAATGAGAAAAAATCTCAGACCATGAATGCCATCTGTCATGACTACTCCAATACCCAAGATATAAACCTGTTCCCAGATTTGGCCCAAACTTTGAATCCCAATCGATCAGTGACTTATTATATACGACCATCCTTGTCTGTGTCACCACCACCAGATTACAGTTTAGCTACAACTCAACCTAAATCCATTCACATTCCATTAAAGCCTGCTCTAGAGAGCTCATCTCCACACAGCACTGGTGCATTGTCCACTCATGTCCTGCAAGGCACTGACCATCCAAGCCTGCCAATTTCAGACTTTTCCTGTCAGGAAGCTCATGTCAAAGACTCATTGAAGTTCACATTGGCACAACATGATTCCAATCTAGTTAAGGATATGAGGTATGACTCTAAGAAAGACCAAAACAGCTATATGATGAGTCTTTCAGAAACAAATTCTATGGTGTCAGGGCAAAGTGCAAGTCAGAGAAAATTGGCAAATGCCCTGAAAGTACACTTGAGCAAGAAGTTTGAAGAAATCAGTGAGGGTTGTCTCCCTGTGACTGTGCACAGTTCATATCATGTTACCCAGCAGACACTTCCTGCACAATCCCACATGGAAATAAAACAGGAGAGTTCGCCACCATCAATGGGTGGGGAATACTGCCTGAACACGTCCCAGGAGCTTTCCTTCCTTGAGTCTAAGTTACAGCAAATGATGGAAGCACACATTACTAAGTTTCATATGGAGATGTTACAGGATCTTCCTGCCAAAGTCCTTGAATCTATAGAGATCTTTAAATCGAGAGATACTTCCTCTCATTCTCTGTTCAATTCCAAATCTTCCACCTCCACCAATGTGATTTCTAAGGTGGACTCCAAATCAGGGAGCTTCATGCCCCGTCAAGGAAGCTCTAAACCCCTGAATCATCCTCACCCTGCCACCTCACGTGTGGGCAAGGAAGGACAGGGGACCCTAAGACGATTACCCTCTGATATCCCCCAGTGGCGAGCAGAGGAGTTTCACAGAACTCTGGATGCAGGACAGACTCTTCTGCCTGTCACAAACAGCATCATTGGCAAAGAAATTCATGGACATTATCCAGGAGCCAATATTTGCCCCCCAAAGCTGCCCACAAGGGAAGCTGGGGCCAGACATGAGCCAAAGGATCAGTGTGTGAATTCCAGTCAGGGCAAAAAGATGAACTCAGAACCTGTCCCCATGACCAGTTTGTCCAGATCTGAGGAGTTTGATGCTCTTCAATCCAAAATGAGTGACGTCTTGACAACCAGCAAGCTGGGAATCTCCCAAAGGATGAATGTGAGTGAGAGTAGAGGAGTAACCACTGTGAGAACTAAAGGCCTCCCAGCAAAATGTTCAGTTCTCCAGTATCCTAATTCAGCTGACCTCCAGGAACAACTAATGGGTGAATTAAAGTGGGAGGTGGAGAAGCAGCATAGGGAGGCCCAAGACCAAGGTGTTCAGATGTCCCAGGCCTCAGAAAGCTTGATTTACAAAATCCCCCTGACTCATGCTCAGGGTGTCTCCAGTGTAGACAAGGCAGCTCCCCAGATGCTGCATGTCCATTTGGAGAACAGAGAAGTCAGTATGGAGCAGCCACAAGAGCTTTGGGTTGCTAAGAATTTCACAAGGTTATGTCAAGATAAAAAATTCGCAGAAGCTGCAAAAAAAGTGAGTCCCATAGGCTCCACATCAGAAGAGTTTGGTAGAATGGAGGTAAGGTTGGGAACATGCCAACCTAGATGGAAGAGATTTCCCATTCTGGACCTGCCATTTAAGGAGAGGCTTGAGAGCAAGTCATTCCAGACTCCATCACAGAAGGGACAGTCTCCTCCTGAAAGCATTTTCAGAAATAAAATAAGCCAATTTTTTCAATGGCTTCATCCTGGGACAACATGCAAACAACAAGAATATACCCAGGAAAAGGGCATCCCCATATCATCTGCACAGAGCAGAGGCACAATTAAAAGTAGAGCAAACATTAAGAACTTTCTAGAAGAGAAACTGGGGCGTCGGCATGCAACAGATATCACCTGCCCTCAAGAGCCGCTTCCCTCTGCAGTGAAGTTTGGGAAAGCTCAGCACCAGGCAGTAGTGAAGGCCAAAACAGAGCCTGTCCAGGGGCATCCTTTCAGCTCCAGGGCTTCCTCCTGTAAAGTGACAAATACCAAGCCCTATGGCCAAGAAACTGTCTTCAGAGACAAGGACAGACACCCCCAGAAAGTTGTGGGATTAAAGGACCAGCTATTATGTCAGAAGCCCCCCCACTCTGTGCCCCGCAGGTGGGCTGTGCCCTGTACAAGCCCCACCTGCAGGCTTCCAGCTGGCCAGGTGCCTCTTGCTGCTCTTACCACTGCTGGAGGCTCTTGTGCTCAGCTATCTACCCCTACCATTTAGACAGAAAACGATTCTGCAGATTTTGCAGGAAAGAATTTCCCATCACAACGTAATTCTTGTCCTTGAAGAATATTGATTTGCCTGATAAATGTTACCATAATAATAATGTCTTCTCTGTGTGTTGTGTTGGGGGAATGGGTTTGGGGTACCTCAAGGCTTGTGCTTAAGGAAAGGAGGGAGTTAGTTCAGCTCCAACTGGTTGCTCCCTTTTAGCTTCCAAAGTGACCAGCTCCCTGGAGCTCTTGTTGAAAAATAGATATCATGCTCCAGCCCCTCCCCTGAAAGCCCACTTTATTCCAGGTAAAGTTTGAGAAGTTGAGCTCTGTCTCCTACCTTTTAGCTTAGAGTTAATGAACATGCAGAGCAGCCCACACCTTCCCCATCAGGGTTGCTTAATATCCTTTGAGCAGCAGAGAAGACAGGCCTTCTGTATCTGAAGAAGATCAGGGTGGGTATGTTTTTCAGAAAATATCAGTGAAGAAGACACAGTGGATTAGTCATTATTTAGATGCCAGTGAGCTGAGGATTTCAAAAGTGGGTGAACCCTGAATGGGAGTGTTTGGGGGGATATAGCTGCAGTGGATCCTGGGCTGGTTGGGGAAAGGTCTAGGAACAGCACAGATCTATTTAAAGATCTGTGTCACGTGTCATGTTAATGTGTTGAGGAAGCATAGGTTAACCTTGACAGTGAAGTGTCCCTACTGGAAAGTCACCTTAGGGAAGTCTTTCCTGTCTCTGGTTATTTCTTCTGGGTTCCGTTTGATGCCTTTTTTTCCTGAGTAAAAACACCACTCAGATATCAGTGGAAGGAATGTTAACCAGGTAGCCCCCTAATTCCCAGTCTAAAATAAATCTGAAAGGTAGGAAAAGATGTTTTAGACTAAGCAAGAAGGTAAGAGCAAATGAAGAGGGAAAAGAATGGCTTTGATGTTGGAACAAAGTTTACGCCCATCATCCCCACACTATGACCCTCTCTTGCTCCCAGGTTCCTCAAACTGATCTAAGCTCCACCTGCCAAGGCTGATCAGAGCACTGCACAGCCTACTGACACCTCACACCAAAAAGACATGGGCTGTTCCTTGAGTCTTAAAACAATATTTGCAGGGATGTCATCAGGCACAGCATCCCTGTCTTGGTGCCTTCCTTCCATCCGTGCTTGATGGAAATATGCCAGATTTTGCTCTTAGTGTGGACATTTCAGCTATCAGGATAGAGATATCACCTTAGATATTCATGGCCTTAGGGGAGTTATATCTCCCCCAGAACACCTGCAGCTCATGAACTGGAGGTGAGTTCTAGACTATGCACCAGAGGAAGAGATGTTTAGGGGCTCATCATGGACCTTCATGCAATGCTCTCTTTAGTCAAACCTGCACACGTACCCACCCTTACTATAGGAATTTAGAGGAAAGTCAACCCCACTTGTATAGAATGAAACATAAAAATGGAATGAGTGTCCTAGAGAGTACTTGAGGTAGTTATCCCCGGTAAGCTTTGAGAGTCCTGAGTGTCAAGGAAAAACAGCAACAACAACAAAAACCAAAAAAAATTTCCACCACAATCCTCACTTGTGTCTTTGTTCCATAGTTATGCCATTGACCCTAGAATTTCTGAAACTTGGACTCACCCCCAAAATAATGCAGATTTTGTGAAAGTCCTGTGAGAAATGAAAAGATGAAATGGAGCCCATGGCAGGGAACGTAAGGAGATGAGCAGGCAGTGAAGGTTCTAACATCCATGTGGATTGAGCAGCCAATAACCCAGTCTGCTGGGCCCTACATCTTACGGTCTTTACTTCCGCTCCAGTACAGTTAGTGCCACACTGTAGAGCTCATTACCAGAAACACCTCTGCCATATGGAATAATAGAGTCTGACTTTCTAACCTTTGAACTTAAACCCCTATTCTTCCAGCTTATATGACCCATGTTAATTTTTCAACTCCAGGTGGATCATTTTTCCATTTACTCCATGTCAATTCATGAAACACTTGCTTCCCTCCCTTACCAAGGTAGACTTGATGGTCTGTCAGGTAACCAACTTTTAAACAGCTCCACTACAAATGGGCTTCTTCCAGCCCCTTTGATCCTTATGGCTGAAATTTTTCAAATCTAAGTAACTGATCATTATTGGATTAAATCTCACAATGGATTCTACTCATGTCCCAGAATTACCTGGGAATCCTCAATTCATTCCACAAACAATTATCCCTTGTTTACTAACATGTGAACAAAACAAATGAAGCTTAGGGCCCTCTTTCCTTCATTCTTTCTCTCCAAAGCTACTCAAATCTATTTTAAATCTTTCTCACTTTCCTCAAGCTGAGTCTATCTCCACTGGTTCAACAGATGTGCTGGACCACTGTTCACAGAGGGGCCAAAAGCTTTGAGATGGGACTTTTACAACCAAACACTTCAAGCAAACACTTTCCCATTCTTCCTTTGCTTTTCCCTCCTGTTACATAGAAAGAGGTTTCCTTCCCAACATGAAAGCATCGGCACTACATGAAATCGCCTTATTGAGAAACAGCTAAATTCCAGTCTGGATAGACTGATGAATCGTTGCCAAGTATCCTTTTGCCTCTTCCTTTCTTTATGAGGGACCCAACATTTTATTTTTTTAGTTTCGTAGCAAAGAAATGTTTATACATGCACAAGAGCAGATTCAAAAATGTACCTTCACCCAACTTTCACAAATTATTTGGCATGTATAATACACCCCATATTTACAATGCAGTAAAGGGAAAAAGCCCATCAAAACATTACCATCCATCTCTCAGATTTATGCTATGAGCCCATGTCAAAGCTCTCACATTGCTTTGATATTTATCACATGTGGAACACACTTATGCACCACAGATGTAAACAGCATTGGTGAGGAAAAAGTATTGAGCCTTAAAGGCTTTGGGAATGAGTTCTGCTCTGCCTTTTAGTCAACCCTGAGGAGTAATTTGAGTGAGTTCTCTCAATGCCATGCGAGAAGTAATCTGACAGAGCAAATCCCCTGCACAACACTGTTGTTCCTAATCGCAGAGCGACTACACTAACATGCTATCTGTAGAGAAGTCGAAAACTATGAAATTTGCATCACTATGTGTGTTTACAATTATTTAGAAAATTCTCTTCATGTCACATGTGAAAATGACTTAACTATAGTAGATCAGGTACACTAGCTTATTTCTTTCCAAAATGCTGTTAAAAGTAAAAGATTAGATGAAAAGATGCTCAACATCACTAGTCATCAGGGGAATGCAAATCAAAACCACCATGAACCAGGCCTGGGGGCTCAGTCGCTTAAAGCATTATCCTGTACACCAAAAAGTTGAGGGTTTGATTCCTGGTCAGGGCACACATCTAGGTTGTGGGTTGAATCCCAGGACAGGGCGCATATAGGAGGCAACTGATACGTATTTGCTCCCTCTCTCCCTTCCTCTCTCTAAAATTCAATGAAAACATATCCTCAGGTTAGGATTAAGAAAAACAAAAGGTAAACAAAAAACAGAGATAGCAACACACACACCAAAAAATAGCTACAATCAAAAAGTCAGTAATTGTCCCTGAGACTGTGGAGAAAGTGGAACCCTCATACATTCCTGGTGGGAGTGAAAATGGTGCAGCCTCTTTGGAAAATAGTCTGGCACTTCCTCAAGGTGTTAAACCTGGCATTACCAAATGGCCCAGCAATCCCACCTCTAAGTGTACACGTGAGAAATGAAAACACATGTCCACGCCAAATCTCGTAAACAAATGTTCATAGCAGTAGCGTTCACAATAGTAAATGGTGAAAACAACCCAAACGTCCATCAGTTGATGAATGGGCAAGTAAAACAGGATATATCCATACAATGTAACATGCCTTGGCAATAAAAATCAATAATACTACAACATGAGTGACCCTTGAAAGCATTATGCTTAGAAGATAAAGCCCATCACACATGATCACCGATGAGCCATTCATGTGAAATGTCCACAGAAGAGAAAATTAGGCAAACTGGAAGTAGATTAGAGATTGCTTAGGCCTGGGAGTGGGATGGGGAGGAGAGGGATGATAGCTGAAGATTGTAAGGTTTCTTTGTGAAGTCATGAAGCTGTTTTAAAATTGACGGTGGTTATGCACATGTCTGTGAATATACTAAAATCATAAAACTATACACTTTAAATGGGTGAATTATATGCCATGTGAGCTATATTTCAATATAGTTGTTAAAACAAATGAAGGATATTAAAAGAATAAGTACTTGAGAATGACAAGAAGGGGAGAGGCTATGACAAAAGATGTCAACACATTTCTGGAAGATGGAAATCCAGGCGAGGAGTGGTAAGTGACTAGCAGAGCAGAGGAAGTGCTGGCAAACCCATTCACTCCACAAAAGCCCTGAAGACAAATGAGCTGGTGGACTGGATAAAAAGGAAATTAGGGGTTTCATGCTGTAAACATCTTGAATTTTTGTTTTGTTTTTGTTTATATTTAATTTTTAAAAATATTATATTCTTTATTGGGAGTGGGTGTGACTTTCTCCAATAATTTTTAAAATTGTGTTTGGATTGTTAAGATGGTTCAAATGTTAACATTTGAAGAAACTGAAATGTTCCAGTTTCTTGCCTGTGACAGAATCAGGTAACTGTTTGTTTGTTTGTTTATTTATTTATTATTGCTATTTTTATACCCGAGGATATGTTTTTCATGATTTTAGAGAAGAAGGGAGAGAGAGGGGCACATCAATGTGAGAGAGAAACATCGATCTGTTGCCACCAGTATGCACCTGGCCCAAGGTATGTGACCTGACCAGGAATCAAACTCTCAACCTTCAAGTGTAGGAGACAATGCTCCAACCAATGATCCACCTGGTCCAGGGCCAGACAACTGTTTCACAGTTGGTATTTCACATTTTCAGGGTCTGGGTATGGTGGTGGTGTTAGCTATGGGAATATTAAAGTCAGAAATCTCAAGTCTGTTAAAATGCAGAAAAACAACTCCTTGGTAGACTTTTTAAATTTGGTTGCATGATAAAATCATAAACCTTTTATCTTGATTTATTTACTAACATTTGAAGCATTTGCAATTTCTGTCCCTTTTGTCTCTTTGAGAGATCCCATGTCCATGATACCTGAGGATGTCAGTTACTAAATACAGTGCCTCTCAAAAAACAGAGCCCTTAGAGAAGAGCCAGAATAGACATTTTTAGAAATGATAAACCTGAAGCCCAGTGATTTTCTGAGTTTTATCACTGATAATTAGAGGCAAAGCTGCAATCTTTTGACTCCAGGTCCTACCATCATAGAGGTAACATATCACGGCAGAAGTACCATGAAATTTAGACTAAGACAACTCTGGTTAAATCTTAGCATTTTCATTTATTAAGCTGTGTAAGCTTGGGAAACTTTGCCTAAACTCTGAAAAGCTCAATTCTTCACACATAAAATGACTACAACAACATATCTCTTAGTGTCATTATGTGTTAATTTAAATCAAATGTGTAAAGAATCTGGTACAGTGCATGGCATATAACAAGCAATCAATTAAAATTCTTCCTTACACTTGTAGAGGTCATATTTCGTTAGCATTTGTGAACTGGCTGAGGAAATCACCAGCATTACCACCAGAGAAAGCTTGCTCTCAAAGCTCTAAACTCAAGCCATCCAGACAGAGATGGTAAAAACATAAAATTGTGTTTTAGTTCTAAATACAATAAATCACAAGGCTAACTTAGTATCTGCATGATGCAATGATACCATTACTTTTAAAGCCTACTGATACTGAAGGGGTCTTTAACAAATCATTTGGCCATATCTGCTTATATAATTGTTTTTCGGCTTTGATAATAAATCTAATTTGTACAACCCAACCCATTATGGAATAATATTGAATCTTGTTACACCAACAATATTCCTATAGGACAATGATTATTAAATTGTAGGGCACCCTGAATGGCAGTTTTGCCCTATGGGGGTGCACATAATACAGAGAAGATGCCGACTCCAAAGAACCCAAACTCTGGATTCAGTAAATATGGGAATTCTAGAGTCAGCTTGTGTTAAAAGTCATACAATTCTGAACAAGCTATGTGTCCTCTCTTGGCCTCAGTTTTTTTTAACATAAATATGTAGTAGTATAAGTTAGACTTTCTATAATCATATCCAGACCCAAAATTCTAAGAGTCTATAGATTCACTAAAAAAATGTACTTACAGCACTCTGAGGTGAGTTGAGCAAGAAAGGAAATAACATGCACCATCTACTGAGTACTGAAACCCAGGGAGGCATGAGTTCTTTGAAAACAAACTGCCATAAAAAGCCTCCAACTTTTGTAATTATTTTTGGTATGACCACTGAATGATTATGCCTGAACCAACCTTGAGTACCTTCCATTAAACACTATCAATGTCTGAACATGAGTACTAAGCCTGTAGACCTAACTACCAAGTGATGAGAAATACCTAGGAAAGGTGCATATTAATTGACACCAGAGAGATTCAGTTAGTGAAATTCAGATAATGGGAAATTATATAGAAGTTTGTACAACAATTAAAAAGAAGAGAGGCAGAGAGAGATTGAGATCTGAGAAAGGAGAAGCTTATAGATAAAAAGAATTTGAGATCTATTAATTAATTGCAATTGGAAACATTACTTCAATCCTTATTTGAGCAAATAAACTTTAAAAAAACTAACATTTTGAGATAATCATGGAAACCTGAACAGTGGTATTTAATGATATTTAGAAAATACTGTTAATTTCTGAGTTGACCTAGTGCTTTTTGGCTATATTTGGAAAAAAAAAAATCCTTATCTGTAGAGACATGCTGAAGAATTTATAAATTAAATTATATGATATCAGGTATTTGCTTTAAAATACTCAGGGCTAGAGAAGAATGGGTAGAAGGACGGGTGAACAAAATTGAACATTAGTGGATAATTACTCAAATGGGGTAACACTATACTTTCTGTTTGAAACTTTCTATCATAAAAGTTAAAACACACACATACATACACTAAGGTTAAATTTAAGGAGAGAAAAAAAATCCTATTGACAAGACACGTGAAGCATGCATCTAGAATACGCTTTCCTTGGAAATCTCTTGCTGACATTATGAGCTAAATGTAGATAACGTCTATTAACCACCAAGTTCCCATGAAAGGGAGCAGAGGTGGCTTTAGAACCATCTACAGAATTTACCTGGAGAGCATTACTGGAAACCCATGGCATCAAAGGAAACGTTTGACTCAATTCCAGCAAGAGTTTCTGCAAAAGCTTCTCTGCTTTATCAAAATGTTGTTAGGAAGACACTTGCATGAGTTTTCCTTTCATCTGTTGGTCCCAAGTCTCTGAGTAGAGCAGGGAAGTTCTAAATCCTTTACAGCATTTGTATCCAGAAAGGAACATTGATATAGGTTAATGGGTGGGAGGCACTATTTTTTTAATGCCTCTGTTCTGATGAAGCAAGTCTATTTCATAGATGACACCAATCACTGTCTTTTCAAAGGCAGCAATTCCTTTGAATTGAAAAAGGGAGAAATTGTAAACAAAATTAAGATCTTTTAAAATTCATGTCTATCTTTATACAAGGTTTTCAAATTGTCCCACTGAGGGCATTAATCAAAATAGAGAATGGAAATACACCATGCTGACACACATGTGTGCAACACACACACACACACACACACACACACACACACACACACGCATAATGCAAGAATGATAGCTGATGGACTGTGATGGTTCTTTTCAGCTCCAATTATGTTTGATAGCATTCCATTACCTTTATGCTTATTTTAAAATTCCCTTGACACAGATTGATTAAAGGCACGAACCTCTATGAACCTATGAAAAATTTATGGATTTTGAAAGAGCTTTAACATGTACCATTTGAGCACAAATCATTTCCTAGCTGTCACTGTTTTTTCCACAGTCTCTCTTATGTTGGTAATATATGTTTAATAATCAAAAACTGATGCTAGGGATTAAAGCATCAAGATGTTACAGGATAAAGCAACAAAAACCAAAAAAAAAAGAAAGAAAAGAAATTAGATTTGTTTGAGTTTAACTATTCTTTAATCTGCTTCTGGGCAACAAAAGTGATTTGTGTCAGCCGTTATTGCATTAAACTTTAATTTTCTTCCACCGGCACAGGATTATATAAAGGAGTATTGGATTGCACTCAGCATGGATTAGCAGAGCACTGTCTCTGCTGCCAAGGAGCAAATGGATTTCCTTCTTTCTTTGATTTATATTTTTATTGCTGTTTTTCCCCTCCTTCTAATTCCCATTACCCTTCTGTTTGCCAGCGCTGAGATACCCTGTAGGAGCAGCAGAAAGGCAGGCAGAATTATTGGCTTATTGCATATATTTATGTTCCAAGGCTTCTCAGTCATCTATGTCAGAGGAATAAAGTAGCCTCCAGCCATGGAGACTGAATACCAGTTTTATACTATAAAATTAAAACTTTCTTAAGGTAAAAAGTCACCTTTTCCCTGCTTAAAATTCGGCAAAGCTAGCTGGGTTTTGCCTCACTTCTGTTATCCTGGCTGTACCTTGCAGCAGATGGAGAAAACTGCTGTTGAGATAGACACAAGATAAAGATCCTGCAGCTCCCTTTTGCTCACAGGTGGGTACACGCAGCAGAGACTTTGAGATTCAGGAGGGAGAAGAGGCTTTCTTTGGCCTTCACCTTTAGAGTGTTTGAGATAGAAAGGTGTTTCAGGAAACAAAAGCAAATAATCTCCCTTCTTTCAAAGGAATAGAGTTTTGCATGGAACCTAGAGGGGGCTCTGCGGACACAGCTCTAAGACTAGTGGAGTGAATGGTTGACTCAGGTGGAACCAAATGGACCAAGGAAACAAGAACCATGGCATGGTACATTTGGTCTGCAGAGATCTCTGGATTTCTGAAGAAAATCAATCTAATTGATTTCATTTTCAGTTTTTGGTTCTCAGAGTTCTGTTGAGAATAGGTAATGAATTCCTGGGTCTCAGAAGAGTGGCATAGGGACTATCTCCACAGCAGATGACACTTGGGAATACTTCTCAGGAAAAATCCAGGCTGCCAACTGAACCCTGACACTTTTGACAGTGAGCAGCCCCACATTGGGGACTGGGATTTTGTCTCCAAAGGGACCCACAATGGGTTGGCCTGAAGCAAAAAAGCATGGAAGAGATTAAGGGAATCATTTCAAAGAGCAGAATAAATATTAAGAAAGCCATTGGCAGGCCATTGAAACAGAAGGCTTAGATAAGACCTAATGAATCAAAGAAGTTCCCATAGAATTTGAAGAGTAGAAATTGTTCATGAATTTCATTCTTAAATAACAGTTGGATACACAACACATTCAAAAAGTGGTTAGATGTGAACCATCTTCATTCAGACCTTTTAGTACACCTATTCATGGACTAATTCAGTCAGGATGTGCTTCCAAAACCAAGACTCACTTCTTACTTGTCACTAATCCTTATATTTCAGTGTATTTTCATATCAGACACAAATGAAATATTCAGAAGCCTCACTCCAAAAGCATACAATTCTGGCCCAAATATTCAACAAATGTTTGTTCCTTTCTTCTCCTTCAGCCCCACAATGCTATTAGGACATATCACAACCATTTGGTGAAAGCTACTTTTTTAATAGGCCATTTTTATTTTTCAATCATTGTAATGCCTTAAACAGAGTCCATGGCACCACAGACTTATAGAAATTTCCCTTCTATATTGAACAAACTTATTTTGAGGTAGTTATTGGAAAGACTAAATTTGAATCCATCATTCCTATTTCTTCCAGTGGGTTTTTAGAAAGCATATAGAATTTTTTTTCTATTTCTGCTTAGAATATTGACTTTAAAGGTGTTTCTTGTATATAGGAAATTCTCTGGAACCTTATATCATAAAGGATTCTCTAGGCAATGCCATAGGAAAGTATACCTGAGATTGGATAATTATAGCTGAGAGTCATCTGCAATTAACATCTCTTCCAGTTGGTCCAGACTTCTACTGGACCTTGCTTTGGACACTAGCAGTTACTCATGAAAGGATCCCTAAGATTCAACGACAACGTATAATATCTCAGGAAAAAATGATCTCATGGGGGGAACAATTAAGAAAATTAGGTGATTCTCTAGTATATATGGTGGGGTAAGTTCCATATAAAACACCATGGCTTATGCCCTAAGTATAAATTAGAAAACAAATTTGTCTTTTGTCTATCAAAATCTTTCCTTATTCAGCAAGTGTTGCCCAGACTAACCTCTAGTGCTCTCAAGGTCCCTTTGTTTTCCTTTAAAAAACAAAAGCCTTTAACAAGACTATCATAAGTTTAGTCACTCTAAGATGAAAATGACAAAAATTGTTTAAAGTATTACTTCATTATCCCTACATAATATTTATGTCCCTGAATCTTGGCTGTATTAATAAAATAAAGCTTCCTAGGAGCTCCTGTAATTTTGCATTTTTTGACTAAGCATTAAGTTAGCCTTGCATAAATCTATGTACATTGAGATCACATTAAAAACACTGGAAATGTATACCTAAATTTGTGATTAATTAACCAAATGCTTTATTTCAATATGTAGCTTTCTTTTTAAATTTTGTGAGGAAATAGTTTTTGTACTTGTCTAGTTTATGTTGCAGTAATACCGTGTAACAAACATTCCCCAAATACATGTTGTTTTCCCACATCAATTCTCTGATACCAACTAGGTGTCCAACAATTCTTTTTGTTTCCTATATGATTTAAAAGAAAAATGCATAAAAAATAATTAGAAATAAATGTCGTGTACACAGGTATAGATATGTAACTTGTGACAGTAACAACATAAAGGGTTAAGAAATTGAGGTGCATAGGAGCAGAGTTTTGTTATTGAAGCAAAGTTGGTATCAATTTAAACTAGGCTGTTAAAAATTTGGGCCGTCAATTTTAACCCCAAATGGTTTTAACCTATGTAACCACTAAGAAAATAACTATCAAGTGTACAGAAGAGGAAATAAGGAAGGAATCACAATGGCAGACTAGATCAACTTAACCAAACACAAAAGAAGGTAGTAGTGGAGGAACTGAAGAACAAATAGCTATCACATACAAAACAATAAAATGGCAGAATTAAGCCCTTCTTAGCAGTAATCACTTTAAATGTAAATGAATTGAATCTACCAATTAAAAGACAAAGGCTGGCAAAACAGATACAAAAATATGATCCAAACACATGTTGTCTGTAAGAGATACAATTTAGGTCCAAAAACATAAATAGGTTAAATGTGAAAGAGTGGAAACGATATTTCATGCAAGTGGTAACAAAAAAAAGCTGGGTTGACTATACTAATATCAGATAAAAGACTTTAAGACAAAAATAATACTTAGAAAGTTATTATATACTGATAAAAGGGTCAGTACATGAAGATGATATAAAATTATGAACATGTAAGCATCAAACGATACAAAATATGTGAAGCAAACATTGTTAGAATGCAAATCAAAACCACAGTGAGATACCATGTCATACTAATTAGGAAGGTTATGATTTTTTAAAAATGGAAAAGATGTGGAGAAATTGAAATCTTATTATATTGCTGATGGGACTATAAAGTGGTTCAGGGGCTGTTGAAAGTCTGGTGGTTCCTCAAAAATTTAAACAAAGAATTCCCATATGACCCAGTATTTCAACTTTTGGGTATATACCCAAAAGAAGTGAAAACAGATACTCAAACAAATACTTGTATGTGAGTGTTAATGGCACCATGATTTGAAATAACCTAAATGTCCATCAACAGATGAATGAATAAATAAATTGTGGTCTATACATATAATTGAATATTACTCAGGCATAAAAAGGAATGATACACTGATAAATCCATAACACTGATGAGTCTCAAAGTCATGCTAAAAAACCAGCCACAAAAGGTCACATATTTAATGATTCCATTTATATGAAATGACCCATGGAGTCAAAAAGTAGATTGGTGGCAGCCAGGGTTGGGATAGTGGCTAACAGGGAATAGCTGATTAATGGTAATGAGGATTTCTTTTGGAGTGATCAAAATATTTTGGAACTGGCTGGAGCTGGTGGTTACATGGTATTGCAAATATACTAAATACTAACTTGTTTACTCTAGAATGGTTAATTTTGTGTTATGAGCATTTCACTTCAATTTTAAACAACCCTCCAGACCAAGAAGCAAAAAAGACATTTGATACAACCTAGCAAGTCCACTTCTAAGTATTTACCCAAGGGAATTGGGGAAAATATATATATGTGTGTGTGTATAAACACACACACACACACACACACACACACATATACTGTATGTATACTATATATATGCATATATATAGTCACAAATACTTGTACATGAATATTCATAGCAGCTTTATACATTATATCTCCAAACTTAAACAACCGAAATGTCCATCAGCTGGTGAATATATAAACAAATTGTTGGTATATCCATACCATGGAAAATTAACCAGCAATAAAAAAAGAGACAGACAACAACATGAATGGATCTCAAAACAATTCTGTTTTGTGAAAGAAGCCAAATTCAAAAGCCTGCATACATATAGTATGGTTCTAGTGATATAAAATTCTAGAAAAGGTAAAACTATAGTGACAGAAAGTACTTCATTAGTTGACAGCGGCTAAGGTGATGGGAAGGAATTCACTGAAAAGGGGAAAAAGAGAGCCTAAAATAGTATAACCGTTTCATATCTTAACTTGAGTTACATGACTATATGTGTTTGTCAAAATTCATTGTGATTGAAACCTAAAATTAGTAAATTTTACTGAGGTATAAAGCACACCTCAAACTGATTTTTAAGAGAAGGAAAAAGTCTTTATGCTAGGCTTTTTTTTGTGGTTGGATTTTCTAACTCAACTCAAACCTTTAGTCAGACGTAAAGTGGTAACGTTCTTCCAATGATGGACACAGATATTTCCTGGAATGAAGGGAATCTCTTACCCTCCTTATCCAGGTGCTAAAGGGGACTATTAAGATGACTATGCCTTCTTCACCAGTGCAAGACTGAACCCAACAATACATTCAATTGTATGTTCTCATCTCAGCCTGACTATCTGCTGGCTTTACACTTAAATATATCATGTAGTTCACTGGTTCCCACTTGAAGGAAAATTATGGAATAAAAAAAAATACATACCAATAAATAGTTAGCTAATAGCTATTTGAAGAAACCTACTACACTGTTTTCTAACAATAAACAGTGCACCCTGGGGTACATAAATTTATTCAAGATATCAAAATTACTTGGAGTTTGAAGAAAAAACGCTTTTATATCTATAGAAAAGAAATAGAGGGGGAGCTATATCTCACAATCTTGACCTGACCATGAAAGGGGCAAATCTATTCACTTGATATTTCTAGATTGCACTTGAAAAGAAATTAGATACAAATTAGAATCATACCCGTCTTTCCATTGCTACTCTAAAGTCGATGTTCTGTCCTGAGAACTTTTGTTGTTGAGATAAGTAGTCCATGTATATGTGTTTTTAACAACTCTGTAAAATTGCATTCCTATACTTTCTTGGTATAAGCCATGATCTTCCCTGAGAAGCTGGAGGAAAAATCTTGATTCTTACTTTCTTATTTCTCCACGGACAGAATGAGAGAGTTAAACAAAAAAGCAGGTGGCAAATAAATACTGCCACCCGCCTGCCAATCAATGAAAGGTGTGTTAGTTCCCATTGTTAAATTCCCCAAGTTCATATTTGTGAGAGTGTGTTAGTTCTTAACTAAAACGACATCTAAAAGGAGATGCACTATCTTTCAGTCTCTTCATTCATTCCCAAAACACTATCATCAAGGTAAAGGTTCTAACATTTGCAAGTTAAATACAAGTCTGCTTTTTGAGAGATTTTTCCTAATTTCAACCTCTCAGATTTCGTCTCCGCAGCTCCTCGGATGCCCTTCTTTCCCCGCCATTGGCAAACGGTGCCCTTCAGCCATTATCCTGGTCTCAATGCAGCACTTAGTACACTGCAGCCACTGTCAGAAAAGCAGCCTGTCAAAGACTAAATCAGAAAGGACGGACCCTGCTGTTCCCTTCACATCAGCGAGAGAATCCCCTGGGGTGACTTTAAGACAGAGTGTTCACCTGTCATTTCTAGCTCATCTGCAGAATTCAGTTGGGGTGCTTTTCACATTGTCAGGTACTCACATGTCTTTCCTTGTGCCTTTTATTGATGAGAAAAGAAACACCTCACGGAAGTCCAAACCAGGACTTTGAAAAAAATAAAATTCCACGATGGAGAGATGGCACATAAATAACCTGCTCGCATGGCACTGCTCTCAAGCAGGCTTAAAACAAAGCATTTTATAAGGTCAAACTGGAATTACAGGATAACAGGCTCAAAATCCCCCTTTAGGCCTAGTGGTCAAAAGGGCTGCATGCTGAGCTGCCTCAAGGTACCTGGAAAAGGGAGAGAACATTTTCGGGGCCTCTTTCCACATCCTCTGACTACCAGTCAGGTGCTTTAGCTTCTCGGCATCCAGGGACCTCAGATCTGAGACTGCTGCCTAAGCATAAGGTTTGAGGAGGGTAAATCTTCGTCGGGGGCGGGGCAGGGGCGGGGGGGGCGGGGGGGGCGGGGGGGAGGGTTAAATTATTCCCCAGAAGTGCGCTCTAATCTGCCTAGTGCAACTGCACATAATTCTTCAAGCTCCTGATTGCCTAACCTGCTAAGTGCTCACTCTAGCCTCAGAGTTCCTTCCAGAAGAGCTAAATGCATTCTGCATGCAAATTTCATGATTAGAAATAGGCATTTAATGGAACAATTCTGCAGCTCTATGCTGCATAAAAACACTGCAGGAGAGGGAACTACCTTCAGACAACCTGGGATTATTGAAAAGCCGCCAACCTCTTTCGCAGGGAAAAAAGGTTGAGAGGGAGTATCTCCCAGTTGCCAAGGGAATCAGACCTACTAGTGGTGACCTGCCTGAAGGGACCAAGCACTCCCTTGCCGCTGCTCCAGAGCTCCCCTCCCCGCCAGGCCCGCTCAGCTTACAGCACCTAATGAGCGAGCTTGCCTGCATTTTGAAGCTCTCCGTTCCATGCACTCTGCATGCCCTGCAAGATAAACCTTTAGAAACTACACTTTTCATGAAGATGCTCTCATACTTAGGAATTCACCTATCAAATATAACTCTGTTTCTTTATTATTCTTTCATTTATTCACTCAAGAAATGTGTTAGGCACTAAGTCTCTGCTGTCATAGGAGTTATATTTTAGGAAGAGGCAGGCAATAAAAAGACAAGTCAGGGGAAAATGTCAAGCGTGGCAAGAGAGCCGGGCGGTCAGCAGAGGCTCTTTCAGAGAGGGTGGCCAGAGAAGGGCTCCCGGATTCGGGGACATGCACACGTTACTGATTGACGTGGAGGTGAGAGCCCTGCAGACAACTAAGAGAAGAGCATTGTAGGCAGAGGGATTGGAAAGGCCCCTCGTGGGGAGATGCCAGGCGGGAGACATCCAGGCGGCCACTGTGGCTGGAACGGAGTGAGCACCAGGTAGGATGGTAGGAAGCGAGTTTAGGGAAGGAGCCTGTATTACTGCCCTAGAGCTGCAGTCAATTGGAAGGCCTTTCTGTTTTACTCTGTACAGGAGAGCAGTTACTTTAAGCTTTCAATCCATGAAGTTTCATCTCTGTATTTTTGTCTCATCACAAACCCTTTGTTTTTTATCTCCCATTCATCAATCTTTCATTCAGTCATAAAGTCTATTTACTACTATATGCCAGAGACTAACCCAGATACTAGGTATACAAACATGAAGGACTTAAGAAAGAGAATATGGGGCTTCAATGTGACCACAGACGCACGTGCAGCAAGTATGGAAACACGAGGAATCTCGTTCAACCTGGAGGGCGAAGAGCTTGCAGGAGGAGGTCAGAGGAGCAGTCAGAGGGTGACCAAGCAATACCCTTCTCCTGGAAGGCATTTCTATGCTGTGTCCCGCCTTTAATAGCCTTCCCTTCTCCTGCCTGCTTATTCAAATCCTACAGACTTAAAAAATTATAAAAGCAGTCTGTTGCCATCTCCTATAGAGTCATCCGTACGCACATGCTATGAAGGCCCAACAAATAACTGCTTGATTAGAATGTCAGGCCTGTTGCCTGACTGAATCAACAAGTCATTGAACTGGAATTTTCAATTATGTACCGCAAGTAAACAAAGCTTCAGGTCGAACTCTGACACTCCTACAATGGAGCAGGAAACAGCTTTCAGCTAAGGCTCCAGCAAGTTTAATATGTTCTACTGTTTACCTTGCATTCAGTCAAACCCATGCACTGTCCCTGTGCAGAAAGCTTTGCGATCAGCAATGTTATTAATATGCTGCTTCTGCTGTGGCAAGAGCTGCCTAAAGCCAGCTTTCAGTGGGCTCTGTAAATGTTTTTTTCATGCTCTCCACTGAGCACATGCCTACGAAGTTCAAGTAAACAATGGATACGTGCAAAGTGTAGATTACGTCGGCAAATACATTCCTCCCACTTTGGAGCTAGACTCCTTTATGACAAGGCACCATGCCATCCTGCCTGACTCTTCACTGCCAGTCTCTTTGAGGTCATTAGCCTTTACACACCTTTCCGCAGGCAGATATTAGGTGACACATTTACTTCATGTTAGCACCTGAACATTGACAGCAAAGCACACGGAGGACTTCAGGGATTTTTGCCACAACAACGAAAACAAAAACTGTTCTCTGTGATGTGATCGATTGTGAGTAAAAAGAGACAGGATGCTTCATAGCTTGTAGTCTACATCCATACACAAGAAATAACTGCAGTTTTCTCAAAGCGGTCCACACAGGGCCCCAGTTACAGACAGCTGACCCTCTCCAAGCTGGGGACATGGGTACAGGATATTATACACGGGGCTTTCTTTTGGTTCACGCTGTCAAAAACGGCAAAAGGGAAAAAAAAAAGCTAACCTGGAGCAAATCGTCTCCGGAAATCAATGGTTGGATGAGCCCTTTGAAAGTGTGAAACAAGATAAGAGGCAAGACCTGAGTTTACTCTGGTGATCACCCTGCAGAGTTCAGGAGGAACTGCTGGTGCTTGTTTTCCTACAAACACTTTTAGCAGAGGAACAAAGTCCAGACGCAAGGCCTGTGAAAAGCCAGGTATTGTTCTGACCTTTTGCAAGTCCTCTGGGGACTCCAGTCCAGACTCCTTTACTACTTAGTAGGCTCACAGCAGTGGACCAGCTTCACGTGGAGTTTAGAAAAAGAAATGCCAATTTCATTTATTTGTTAAATTTTTCTACACATTGATTTATTGCTTAAACTTAGATTTTTTTCTTATAGAAATATTAAGTTAAGGATGGCATCATATTACAGTAAAAGTAGCCACTTATTCAAATCTTGTTCTTAGAATCACACACACAGTATATATTCATGTGCGCGTGCACACACACACACACACACACACACACACACTTCCAAATGTATATCCTTCACACAAAGATCCACAGCTCTTTACATCTGTTTTCCCTTTGATCTGGCTCATTGCAAAAAAATCATAAATCTAGCAGACGATGGTGACTAATTTTCACCTGTGATGAGACTAATGTATTTATGCTTTAATGTAGCCATTTTTGTTTTTTAAAACCAAATAAACTAAAATGAATGATTCTACTCTCTGACCAAGAATATTAGCTTCATAAACCAAAAATATAAAAAGATACAGAAGAAAATACAGATGCAATATTCTCAAAATATAAAAAGTGACAAGTTACTTAAATAATTGTTTCATATATTCAGAGTTTGGGAATTGTGTTTATTTTGTTTGTTTACAGAGTACTGAATCATGTACTTTTTCCATGTTAAAGAAATGGATTGATTTCTAGCTACCAAGTCCCTCACCCATTTCGGTAGACCCTCCTTCTGCAAAATAGCCCCTTGGTGACTCTGAGCATGAAAACTGATATTAAGAGATAAGAGATAGAGAATTTAACAGATGTTAGAACATGCGTACAGCTGGGCTTGCCTTGGATTGAGTGCTGTGAACATGGGCATTCTTCAACTTAAATGTGTCATTTCTTCCATACCTTAAGCCCTCAGCAACGCTTTGTCTTTTTTCTTTTTATCAGAGGGGTCCTTCAAATATAGATCTTTGATAAAACAAAATGTATGCCACAATTCTCATAATTTACCACTATTGAAGTTCAGTGCATTTTAATGATTTTCCAATACCATTTGCCATATTTTATTTTATTTTTATTGTATTTATTTATTTTTAAATATATCTTTATTGATTTCAGAGAGAGGAAAGGAGAGGGAGAGAGAGAGATAGAAACATCAATGATGAGAGAGTCATTGATCGGCTGCCTAGCCCACAATCCAGGCATGTGCCCTGACCGGGAATCGAACCCTGATCTCCTGGATCCTAGGTCGACCCTCAACCGCTGAGCCACGCACGGCTGGGCTGCCATATTTTAAATTTAATTTTTATCCTTACCAAGTAGTATATGTGTGTGATTTGCATAATCAAATAATATTGCATTCTTACCCCTGGTTCCTGTTTTCTAGAGGCAACCATTTTCAGCATTTTCTCCTGAAATTTACCTCCATGTTTCTAAATAATGTCCTTACCATCTTAAATTATGCTTCTATTTTAGACATTATCTTTCAGTTTCCTACTGTGGAAGTAAAAGATTTTAGCTTCCTTACCTATCCACTCCAAGACACACCTACACACCACCTTTTCATTAAAAATATGTCACAATTTGAAATAAATATCCATAAGTAGTAGTACCTTTGTTGTTCAACTTTTAATTTTCTCTAGAGTTAATGATTGTTCTGAGTTTTTTTTCATGGTTTCCCATATATCTATCATTAACACATCCCAAGAATGTAAAACTTCTATCAATAATCTAACAGAGGGATAGAGAAGTTTTTCCTGTAAAGGGTCGGGCAGTGAAGAGTTTAGGCACTGTGACCGTATGGCCTCTGTTGCAACTACTCAACTCTTACACTGTAACAACATAAATGAGTGGGCATGGGGATGTTCTAATAAAACTTTACTTACAAGAACAAGCAGGAGGCTGGGCTTGGCCTGGACCATAGTTTGCTGACCCCTGGTCCTACACCAGGCAATCTATCAATTCGTTTTATTTTCTTGAAGGCATTCTTCCTAGACATTTTGACCTTTTTGCTTCAGTCTAGACTTTAATCTTTCTACACATGCTAAACAGCTGTTACCCTGACATTTCCCAGTACCTCTCTCTTATGTTGAATTCTTTGGTCCCAGGATCCTATGTCTTTCTAGCTTTATACCATCCTTTGCATAGGTTGCTTAGAAAAAGTGCATTGAAGGTAAATTTTTTTGGTATTGCATAGATTCTTCAAGTGATTTTATTCCATTCACATGCACCTTTTATAATTTTATGTATAGAATTCTAGATCAGAAATCATTCCCCCTCAGAATTTTGAAGCATATCTTCATTTTCTTTACACTTCTAATTATCATTAAGAAATGTGACTTTATTTTGATTCCTGGTCTTTCCTATGTGACACTTTATTGTTGCTGGAAGTCTTTCGGATTTTTCCTTTATTCAATGTTCAGAAATTTTATGATGCTGCATTTGTCATATTTTTTGTTTTTGTTTTTATCAATGTATTAGAATGTATTATCATTGTATATGGGTCCTTTGAATATAGAAATGTATCTTTATAATTCATGGGGAATTTTTAAAATAATTTTTGGATAATTATCTCCATTATGATTTTCCTTTCCTAAATTCCCACGAGTTGGGACTTTCATAATTTGTTTTATCTTTTCTCTCCCTTTTTTCCATCTATGAGCATCTTGGCTCTATTTTTGAGGACAGTTTCTCAACTTTATCTTCTTACTATCATGGAAGTTATAACAAATGATGAAGTAGTAGATGAAAATATACAAAGAATCACAAATTAAGGATGTAAAAGTTTTTTGATAGCAAAGGATCTGGAAACTTACAGAGTCAGTTTGCACACAGTAGGCAATAACACAATATGGGTCTGCACAGAAGTAGGCTTCCCAGATCTTTCTTCCCAAGCTGCTTTACAAGGGAGTACAGCCTTGGAGGGCACCTACTGCACAGAAACATCCCTGATGTTTATAGATGAAATAGCTATATTTTATACTCTTTACTTAAGCATTTGTTATTCCATAATTGTTCATATTTATGAATGATACACCAGAAATCTTATTGGGATAAGACAGACATTAGTTTGATTTATACAATTCATTTCCCAGCTCTGCAAGCCTAGACAAAAATGTAAAGTTTGGTGAGCTATACTTTACTCATTTATAAATTGGGGATACTAAGTCTCTCTTTCATGGTAGTTGTGAATACCTGATAAAATCACATACACTAAAGGCCTATCAAAAGTCAGGCCCTTAAAATTTGTAATGGTCCCTTAATATTGACAATTCTTTCTCTTGCTTATTAGCATATGAAAAAGAAGTTATATCATTTATTATAAGTACAATGTACCAGACAGACCTTAGGCTTAAGAATCAGATAAACTGAAAGATGCTTTCCAGGCAATTTATTATTTTACTCATTTATTTATTAAAAAATATTCTGACCCAGTCAGTGTGGCTCAGTGGTTGAGTGTCACCCCATGCATCAGGAGGTTACCGTTCAATTCAGGTCAGGGCACATGGTTGGGTTGTAGGGTCAATCCCCAGTAGGGGGCATGCAGGATGCAGCTGATCAATGTTTCTCTCTCATCAATGTTTCTATCTTTCTCTCCCTCTCCCTTCCTCTCTCTGAAATCAATAAAAACATATTTTGAAAAATATTTCTGGAACATCATCTTTGCCTCTTACTAGCTGAATGAGCTTAGGTCAATTACTAATGTCCCTCAGCTTCAGTTTACTCATCTACAAAATTCAAATAATAATATCTACATAGTAAGGTGGTTGTGAAATGGAATAAAACATAAAACTTGTAGCAAATTATCAGTGGTGAATATATTATGATGCTAAATTATTAATTCGAGGAATGAATTAGTAAGTGGCCACTTAGCATGAGTTTTTAAAGCTTGATTTTCTTGGAGTACAGATCAGAATTAAAATATCCACAAGTACACTTTCCTCTAAGTATGTTTGTATTGAAGACAAAATATGCCATCTATTCAATCTATTTGCTTAACATTACTTAGCTACTTAAATTAGGTCTCAGTGGAACCTTCAAACTGACATCTTCTATGATTCTAAAGCACCCAGCTCAGGTGATCAAGAGAATATGCCAATGGGTACCAGAGGACACCTACTACATAAAGCCACCCTACCTACCAAGACTGGGAGACATACCGAATAAAATCCAGTACCCATTTATGATTTTAAAAATCTCAGCAAAGTGGGAGTAGAGGGGAACATACCTTAACATAATAAAGGCAATATAAGACAAACCAACAGCCAACATCATATTCAGTGGGCAAATACTGCAAGCATTTTCCTTAAGATCAGGAATAAGACAGAGATGTCCACTTTCTCCACTTTTATTATACATAGTACTAGAAGTCCTAGCCACAGCAGTCAGACAAAAAGAAGAAATAAAATGCATCAAAGTTGGAAAGAAGGAAGTAAAACTGTCATTACTCACAGATGACATGATACTGTATATAACCATAAAGAGTCCACCAAAAAACTACTAGAACTGATAAGTTAATTCAGTAAAATATATATCCAGAAATCAGTTGCATTTTTATATACCAATAATGAATTATTAGAAAGGGAAATGAAGAAAACAATCCCACTTACAACTGCATCAAAAAAATAAAATACCTAAGAATAAATTTAAACAAAGATGTAAAAGACCTGTACTTGGAAAATTATAAGACACTGAAGAAAGAAATTGAAAAAGAGAAAATAAGTGGAAGCATATACCATGCTAATGGACAGGAAGAATTAACATCATTAAAATGTCCACATTACCCAAAGCAATCTACAGATTCAACACAATTCCTATCAAGATACCAATGGCACATTTCACAGAACTAGAACAAATATTCCAAAAATTTATATGAAACCACAGAAGACCCAGAATAGGCACAGCAATCTTGAGAAAGAAGAACGAAATTGGAGGAATCACACTACCTCATTCAAGACTATACTACAAGGCCACAGTAATCAAAACAGCACAGTGCTAGCATAAAAATAGACATGTAGATCAATGGAACAGAATAGAAAGCCCAGAAATAAACTCATGTCTTTATGGTCAATTAATATTTGACAAAAGAGGCAAGAACATACAATGGGATAAAGACAGCCTATTCAATAAATGGTCTTGGGAAAATCAGACAGATACATGCAAAAATGAACCTTCTTACACCAAACACAAAAAAGAACTCAAAATGGATTAAAGACAAATGTAAGATTCAAAACAATAAAAATCCTAGAAGAAAACATAGGCAGTAGAATCTCTAACATTTTTTGTAGCAATATTTTTCCTCATATATCTCCTCAGACAAGAGAAACAAAAGAAAAAATCGACAAATAGGCCTATATCAAACTAAAAGGTTTTGCCCAGCAAAGAGAACCATCAACAAAATGAAAAGACAACCCAATGAATGGGAGAACATATTTGGCAATGATAAATCTAATAAGGGGTTAATATCCAAAATTTATAAGGAACTTACACAGCTCAACACCGAAAAGAAACAAATAATCCAATTTTAAAAATGGGCAATAGACACTTCTCTAAAGAGGACACACAGATGACCAAATGACATACAATAAGGTGCTCGATGTCACCAATCATCAGAGGAATGCAAATTAAAATCACAATAAGATATCATCATTTCAAACCTGTCAGAATGGGTATCATCAATAAATCAACAAACAACAAGTGTTGGCAAAGATGGGTAAAAAAGGGAGCCCTCATGCATTGTGAGTGGGAATGCAGATTGGTGCAGCCACTGTGAAAAACAGTATGGAGTTACCTCAAAAATTAAAAATGGACCTGTCTTATGACCCAGCAATTCCACATCTGGGGATATATCTGAAGAAACCTGAAACACTAATTCAAAAGAATATATGCACCTCTATGTGCATTGCAGCATTATCCACAATAGCCAAGATTTGGAAGCAGACCATCAGTAGATAGGTAGATAAAAAAGCTGTGGTACATTTACACAATGGAATACTAGTCAGCCATAAAAAGAAGGAAATCTTACCTTTTCCAGCAGTGTGGATAGGCCTGGAATAAGTAAAATAAGCCAGTCAGAGAAAGACAAGTACCATATGATTTCACTTATATGTGGAATCTAATGAACAAAATAAACTAACAAACAAAATAGAAACAGACTCATAGATAGAGAACAGACTGACAGCTGTCAGAAGAGAGGGAGCTTGGGGGGCTGGGTGAAAAGGTGAAGGGATTAAGCAAGGAACAAAACTCATAGACACAGATAAGAGTATGTGGGGAAAGGGGGGTGAGCGGAGGTAGAAGAGGGTAAAGGGGGAATAAATGGTGATGGAAGAAGACTTGACTCTGGGTGGTTAACACAATACAACATACAAATGATGCATTATAGAATTGTACACTTGAAATCTATATGATTTTTTAACCAATGTCACCCAATAAATTCAATAAAAAATTAAGAAAAAATAAAAAGATAAAGAGAAAAAGAAATTAAAAACTGACTCCTGAGGACTCTGACCTATTTTAAGGCTGTCTTATCTCAAAAGGAATCTCTTTAGTAACTCTAAAAATAAAGCTGAGAGACGGGTTTTGAAGTTCTGCCATATGGTGCAACATATGTATAGTTGCTATACATGCCTTGAATAGATATCAACAGAAAGACACACTTTATATACTACGTATCATCACACATAAACCTTTCAAATGAAGTCCAGAATATGTGTGTGCATGCATATAATTATAGGAATACATATGCATAAATGTGCATATATATGCACAGTCAGATTCTCAAATATGTGAGTATACAACCAAGAATTGTTTTCATGGGGACTTAAATATTTATTGGGAGATGCCTGCCTTGACAACTCTACAAGCCTACTTTTGAATTAATTAATTTATTCAAAAAATATTTATTGAAAATCTATTATGTGCCACATTGAATGGTGTTGATTGGCAAAGGAGATGATGTTTTATAACAAAGAGAATGTATTACCTTCTATAAAAGATTTTTAGAAAGAAATGGCTGAACCGAATTTCCCAAATTCTCAGTAAGAGTCTTCCTTGGCAAGTGTTAGTTCCATGGTTAAGGATTGTTAATAGGAATAAAAAAAGTTATCTCTATTTGTTTACATATTTTTATGTAACTGTGAAATGGATGGAAAAAACTTCTAATTTAGTTAGGTCTTCAAGCCATACTTTTCCAAGTACTCTCTGTGTTCAATTAAGCTGTAAAGAATTAAAGTTACACACACACACACACACACACAGACAACACACACACTTCACAATAACTACTAAGAGATGATGAAGCTGAAGGGGGAACAAAGCTCTTAGTAGAACAGAAAAGATCTGTGGAGTGTCCTCAACACCTTCAGAACCCATCTAATCTCTCCTGGTAGTGACAAGGACTTGCACAAGCTATTTGTTTCCCTGTTACTTTCCCCATGCCATCTCTGTTACTTTTCCCTGCTATTTGCATCTTAGCTATTTGTTTCCCTGTTACTTTTCCCATTCCATCTACCTAGCACTTCTTTCTCTCATTACTGTCCTTTCCCACCTATTTCTTCTCTTCTGATCTTTTACTTGTTTATAATTTCTCTGCTTCATTATACTAAAGAAGTATTTCCTGTGTAGCACGTAAAAATTTTAATATACAGACACTCTATCACATAACCAATAAATGCCTAAAATCTTGGGGAATGGTCACAGAAGTGAGGTGTCAATATGAAGCCAACAAATTCAGATTTTAAAAAAGATTCATCTAGTTTAAACACTCAGAAGTCCAGATGTTACCCTAATCATTAGATCTGCTGAAAACACTTCTACTACTCACTGGTCATTGTGATAGGGCATGTGTAGAACTCTCAGAGGTGGATTCTAGTAGCTCTCCTCTCATGAGATGCACTCTTTCTCTTAAACATACAAAAGCACAAGTATGAAAAAATGAGAGAACATTTTTCTTGAGAAGTAATAATAACTAGCAAGACAAAAAATCATATCTATCACTTATTTCAAATAGCAAATGATTGAATATAACAACATATTTTAATATGGCAATATATTTACATTAAAGAAAAACTCTCAAGTCTATTACATTTTCAAATAGTAAAGTCAAGCGCAATTACTTTTCCAGTGATTTAACTGTGGTCTTTGCCTCTCATTAACCACAACAAGGCATTTATGATTAAATTGTTATTCCTTGTTATTCATGGTGCAAGCCATTTAGTGAGTGGTGTGTTTCTCCCAATGTGTTTGTTTAGAGTGAGTACCCATTACACATTAATTTAATCACTCTCTGCCATTATTAGGCCTCTGCAAGTACAGTCTCATGTCTCTCCAACAACCTGGTTATTATTTCTTCAGTTAGAGTTGTCGTTGCCAATAGTTATAACTGAGGCCATAGACACAACACAAAGAACACTTCCATGCTATTTCCCGAATCCAAGAACATTTGCACATAAACCAAATTATCTGCCAAGTCTTCCAAATCACTGAAGCTGAAGGCTTTGACTTTGTTGGCCGTTAATGTTAGTCACAGGTAGCTATGTGGCTAAGATTTCTCTGAAGCAGCATTTGAATCTCTCCAGGCTAGACAAGACTTAACAAGAGCGGTGGCACACTAATAGCCACGTTTATGGAGCAAGACTATATGCTTGGAAATGTGTTCTATGGACATGCTCTGATTTTATTTTGATTTTTATGGTGACTCATGAGGGAAATGGTATTATTTTACTAACGAGAAAATAGTACCAGAGAACTAAAGCAACATGTGCAAGCCATGCAACTAGTAAATGGAAGAGTTGGGATTTGAACCCAGTTTTATATGATTTCAATTCTGTGTTGCTAGACAAAAGGATATATTGCTTTTCCTTCCAGATAGTGCTTCCTGACTCCATTTCAAAAGGAGCCTAAACGTTCTCAAAAAAAAAAAAAAAGTTCAAAGTCTTGGATTCTCTTTTTATTCTCTCCTTTCTCCTCACCACAGGCAATTTGTTGCCAAATTTATTGCTGCTTCTACCTTTAAATATTTGGCACCGCCGCCTCTTCTTTTCTGTTTACTGCCAACGCCCTGCTGGGACCCTTCTTCCTCTCAGCAGTGCCTTACCCCAGGGCCCCCTTTTAGAGCCAGGTTTCCCTTGTTCCATCTCAGGGTTCCTCCACCTCAGCACCTCCGACAGTCTCTGCTGTAAAAGGCATCGTAGCACCCAGACTCTACTCCCTGGATTCTGTTCCCTCTTCCCACACAGTTGTGACAACCAAATGTATCTTCAGACCTAGACAAACATCCCTGAGGGGCAAAATCACCTCCTGTGGAGCACTGCTGATCCATTCTAATTACCACTAATAGTTCAGCACCCATGCTCTGAGTGTTACTCCCTGGTTCAACATGTTTCAGGACAAATGTTTGAGATTTCTCTTTCTTATCTCATCTCCTTTGTGAGCATCCCTTGCTCCAGCAAAACTAACCCAGTTGCTGATACCTAAATATAACCTGTCTTCGTGCTCTTGTCTACCAAACTCTCCTCCCTCCAAGCACACTCATCACTTTCTCCGCCTGCAATTCCATCCATCCTCCGAGGTCTGTCTCAAAAGCTGCCTCCCATAAAGGCTTCTGTGATGTCCCCAGCCACAAATGGCAGCTTCTTCTTCTGTGCTGCCTCCGTTAGGGACTGGGCTTGTCTCTTAGGACTGAACTGGTAGCAACGCTCTTTGAATTAGCTACCTGTAACCCTTCTTCCCTGCCGCATTGTTAACTCCTCAGGAATAACAGTCATGCCTTGTTAGGGTGAGTTTATAACCCTAACAATGCCTGGCACCTATTAAGAGTACAATAAGTATTTGTGAATTAAGTGCTAATGCCTACACTAAGAACATGCATTCAGTGTCAGGAAACTTCCTCTAGTCCTGTACACACAGCAGAGGGAAATGTAGCATGCAAATGCCAGTGCAGACAGTGTCCAGCTACAGAAATTTCTAGACTCCAAGTAAACTGGAATGTGTGCCTCAGATTTGCCAGTGGGATCACCAAGCTGTGTAAGAGACAAGAACGGTCACCACGTTAGGACTGGAAATTACAAAGCAGCTCATTTGTGCTGGGGGTGCTACCAGGATGGGTGGCAGAAAGCAGGTGGAAATCGTGAGCAAGGGAGCTGCCTCTCACCAAAGAGATGAGATGTGGCCTCTGTCTATGGGGGCGAGCTTGGGGCCAAGATATACGTTTTGTACAGGCTCCACTATGTTTCACCAAGCCAAAGGCGTGGACTAATGGACATTTCTGTTTTCAGGTAAATCTCAATTGCTAAAATTCATAAAAATCAGCACCCAAAAATGATGGAACATGTAAGCAGCCATTGTTTACGTCTTTCAGGCCAATGGTTTAATACTGTAAACAGGGTGAGGGAGGGGACTTTAAAAATGTCTTTAAGATCATTAGATTATTCAGTGTCCTAAAGACGTTTGGGCAGGCATACTTTAAGGGATGTTATATAAAGCTGTTACACAAGGTATATGCTTCGAATCAGATGGGTTTATCCTACAGAATAGCATGAAAATGGTAAACATGTGAAACCAGTGCCCTTTCAGAGTTTAAATAGAAGAGTGACATTTCACAATGTGCTGCACAAGTCCACTAGGTTGGCTGTAAACCAACCCAAAACACATCCGGTACTTCATCCCAGAAGGTCTTCATGAGCAGTAACACACATTTAATAAACTTCCCATCCCATACCTCCCCTGAACGTGATTGTTGGTGCAGCATGCCCGGGACCAGCCTGACAGGGAACTGCGGGGTTGTGTGGTTTCCAGCCGCCTCTCGGAACAGCTGTCCGATCACCCTTCATGTGGAGTATAGTTCCAGTTGCTATAAGATTGAAATCTGCCTCATTGGAGGCAAAGTGGAAAGAAAAAGTAGATTGAATTCAGGATTTTTGCATTTTAAATTGTATTTTGAATGAATGTAACGCACACCAATAATTTCAGAGCAGAATAGTGTTTCTCTGAGCCAAGCTTCCAAGAAGAGGCAGTTGCCTATCTTCATTCTTGTCATATGCCTCTCCCCCTCGGCCCCCCTTCTTCTCCCCCCCCCATGTTCACTGGTGACAGTTGCATTTCTTTTAAAGCACATTTTCTTACCCATATTGTATGTTACTCAAGCTCTTTTATTTGGGATTTTTCACACATCCTTCCCATCTTCTTTGCAGCTCCAGTCAATGAGCGCTGTGTCCTAAACGTGCCTTTGCACTTCATGGCTATTCCTTTATCACATGCATTTTCTGTTGCCTCAAGGAAGACCTGTACAATTTTTATTATTGAAATCTGATTTTTTCCCCCTCCCAAGCAGATGGAGGATGTGTAAATGTGTCTAAAGACTTAGAATAGCATTAAATCTGTTTCTTCCCTGCCTACGAAGCCGTGGGAATCAGAGTATTTTGCCAGCACCCATTAAAACTAAGAGGTGAGAAAACAACGATTCCCCAACCCAGAGACAACTTCTAGAGCACATTACCATGCCTCCCTGACACACAGGCCTTTGTTTGGATGGGGAAATCAATTTCCCCATCTTTGGCAAGACAGATTGATTCCCAAGCCATCCATGGATGGAGTTACATTATCCCATTATATATTGATGGAAAGATGTGAAGCTTTTATTGTTGCTATCCGCCAGGGCTCTTTGCCAGGAGATGTGTGGGAAATAATGCTGCACAGAGAGCCCCCACCCACCCACCCACCTGCTACACTTACAGTCTCCTTCAGAAATTGACTTGGTGGATATTTAAATGCATTTCCGAGACTATAAAACAATCTTAGGTGGTTAGGTTCCCAGGACAGACCACGAAGGCCCAATTGACCCTTAAGAGGATATTCCTCCATTTTCATTTTATGCTTCTAATACACCAAACCATTCTTTGTTCACATGATACCCACATACACACAATTCAAACACATCTCTTGCTATTTTACATTTCAAAGACTTCGGTAATCCTGTTCTCGTTGATAAGAGCATTCTTCCCTTGTCTCTTCATGGGAGGGACTCTTGTACACCACTCCTGTTCTCATGCATTGCCTCTTATAGGAAGTTTTAGATAATCCCTTTGCAGCCCATCCACCTTCCAAATGAGTTATGTGGTTTTCTGGGTTTCCATCACAGCCCAGGCATATGCAATGCCGCACTACAGTGCTTATAACATTGGAATAAAATGTTATTAGCCTTCTCTTTCTTTTACTAGACTTAGGTTCCATGAAGGCTTGATAATCAATGTGCCCAAGAAGAAGTAGTTATTCAATAAATTTCTTAAGCAGCAGCCTACTTGGCAGTCACACAGGTTCTGTCTCCAGGAGTCCCCATCCAGGACACTATGTCCCTCTATTCCTGCCCATCACAACCAGTGAGGCTCTCTTACAGCTTCAAATTCACTTCTAGAAGAGTCTGAGTCATTATCAATAAGAAAGTTTTTGAGCTGTCCAGCTAGAGTCATGGGAGATGGGAGGCAAAGAAATTGCTTGAGAAATTCAGAGGCAGCAGAAGCATGTGCTCTGACAGGAATAGCGATGATTTTAAATATCCTACAATGAACACAGAGGTCCCTGCAGAGAGACCCAAAGGACACTTGGCATCAGATACATGTTACCCCCACAGGCAGCCAGGTTCTATGGCTGCACTGCTCTATATATGGAATGGCAGGAGTTCCATAAGGCTGTGCATTAACTTGGGGAGATTTACCAACACTTATTCACCCGCTTAATGATTTTTTCTAATCCAACAGATAAAATAAAGATTTCCCATCTATGCTATGAAGTTATCCCTTATCACAGCAATCTCTTCTTCAGAAATTTCATACCTCTTGGTGGTCTTGGTGCCAGTTTATTAATGTTTCCTCCCGGTTCGCATGGTGCTTTCACAGCCCTTTTATCATTGAACTGCTACTGCCTTACAGCACTCAAGAGAGCATGCAGCCTTCCAGTCTTGACATTGGACAGAATCTCTGAGCACACCTACAAAATAGCATTAAATTAGTATTTGGGGAAAGAACGATTAGTCCAAATGAACAAATAGTAAAATCGTTTTTTTCTGGGAAATAATGAGCTAGCCTGTTCACAAACATGCAGGAAAGCCAGGGTCACCTAAGGGAATCAACATGTGAAGTGAAGCCATTATACACCTAAGGAAACTGACATCCAAAAAAGTAACCAGCCTTGCCCTGGTGCTCACAATTACTTAGAAGCAGAGCAGGGATGAGACTCTATATAACCTGGTGTCAAGTTTACTCTTCCTGCTGATGCATTAACAAATTCTGCCTTCTCGTATTTATATTGAAACATGCCTTATAGTCTTCTTGAAGACTTGGTATCTGTCTGATTTACCTTTGTAAAAGTTCAGGTCCAGACAGGAAAGGAGTAGAACATTAAACTTGGGTAATCTATATGAAATTGTAGGGACCATTTGCAGAATCATGGGCAGGGTGTGTAGTTTCCTTCACCAACAGAAGACAGAGCAGCACTCTAGGACCAGCACCTGCACGGAGCCGTGACTGTCCTGGGCCTGAGAGGCAGGGCACGAGCACCTACTCGGACCTGGAGAGGGTGGCTCTGTGAGAAAAGCAATCCATCTAGGATGATCCAGCAAGAAGGGAGCGGGGAGAATAGCGACTGCCACATCATTCACTCCCCACCCTCGATCTCACGCCAGTGTCTCCCATTGGCTAAACATACCAAGATGCCAGAAGGCAAGATATCCTGGATGGATGTAATCTATATGGGTTCACCAGCCTGAGCTGAGAGCATGCGGAGCAGGGAACAGTGAACCCGGAGGAGAATGGGAGGTATCAAGACAAATGGTTGTCACCCTGTCTTGTGCAGAGTACAGGCTCAGGAAATATATTTAAATTAATCAATCTATTTAATGACAAAAGGCTCCATATCATTGTTTTGTATCTCAGGCGTAATGTCTTTACCTTCTCACTCAGGTATAAATTTACTGAGGGATTTCTCACACTACACAGAGTGATGCTGTACTCAGAGTAAGCTTTAAATATGTATTTGGGGAAAGAAAGATGAACTAGCCCACATAAACAAAAGTTAAAATCCCCTTTTCTTGGCTCTAATGATGCAGCCTCTTTATAAACATGCATGAAAGCCAGGGTCAGTTAGTGGAATAAATTCACTGTCAAAGACAAAACTCTCTTGTTATTTAACAGTCTTCATGGATTTTCCTGCAAGTCATTTCCCCCAAATGTGGAGCTAAGTTCGTTTCACTTACATTAGAAGTTTGAGAAACAGGGGAGATGTAACACTATACACTCTTTACAACATTTATTGCTTGGCTAGACTGAGACCTTTTAAAATCACACTATTTCCTGCACAATTGGTTCCACTGTTCTTCAATCCCACTAGGTATTAAATACTACTAGGGGACTTACTATGACGACCACATACACACACACTGGTGCTATTGCTGGGGTAACAGATTCTTTGGAACACCCTTGTCTATAGCAAGAAAATATTGAAAACTCCAATAAAAATTGGGTGAATGTTAAGGAAATATTATTTTTCTCTGTGACAATAAATATTTGTAGGTGATTCAGAGCCTTCTTGAGCATAAAGTACTTTACACTTTAAATAGTTTTTTAATTCTTATAAAATATTATCCACCTAATTCCACTTCTACTCCCAGTAAGTATGCTGCCAAGAGTTGGTGACTATGGAAGGTGACTAGGGAAGCTCATGGTGACAAAGTTTTCCAGAAGCATGAGAAGGACTGAGGAATCAAGCTCAAGGTTGGTTAATGGCTCAGGCATGTGGCATTTCTTATGGAATGTGAAGGCCCCTCTTGAGTTCATGAGGTCTTTCCTTATTAGCCAGCTGGTAAAGAAGAGAGAATGTTTTAGAAGGGGAAGGTACACCTGTAGTCATCTCTTTAGTGATTATTAGAGGCAAAAGTGAGGGGCTGAGCATGTTCCTCATTAGCAGACTCCCATGGAGCCCTAGTATGAAGATGCTAGGCTTCCTAGACCTTCTAGCCTGCCACCTTGTCCGGCAAAAGATACGTGACTCCCACTGAATCCAGGGGATTTACCTAAGCCTTTCCAAGGATAGAATCCAACCTCTATTTTCTAAGAGTCAGGAAAACTATAAAGGAACAACACAGTGTGTCTTTCCATACTCAGTCATGCACCTTTGCCCTTATCTTTTCCTCTCCTCCCTATGGACACCAGTTCTCAGGAAGACTAACCTGAGCTGCAACATAAATGAATGAACAGGATTTATTTTGTGTGGCTACCTAGGGCAAGAGAGGGACCAATGTACATACAGAGAGATAGGATGCTAGTCAATAGAAGGAAAGGCTTCTGAGAATGGAACAGGTGGACGCAGCTTGGTATCTTTTATTCATTGCTTGGTACTTGGCTGTTTCTGCCAAAACCACTGCAGGTATTCTGAACAGTAATGAATTTAAAAGCTTACCCAACCACTGGGTAGCTGGTGAACTAAGGTCAGAGAGGCTTGAGGAAGTCTAAAAGTACCAAAAATGCAGGGAAGCTGCCAACCAAAACCTCAGCTGCTTGTGGCACAGAAGTGGATGATCCTCAGGAGACTGCTGTCCACCCAGTGCCCTCCGCCATCTGCCAACACCCAAGCACTTTCTGCTCCAGAATATAATGCCTTCTCCTCCTCTCTTGTCTCCCAGATCTCACGGAAGTGTTTCTCACTGGGAGAATCTATACAGAATAACAAGGGTGGGTTTGTTACTGAGAGACAAAAGACAATATCTGGAATAATGGCAGAGTAGGGGGACTCAAAAATTATTCACTAAATGAGTGGATGAAGAGATTCAGGGATGGATGGATGGAAGGATGGAAATTTTTTCACAGAATAGTAGTTTCACAGAACTAGTCTCCAGAGGTTGATATAATGAAGTCAAGTGTCAGGCAAAGATTAGAGTAGGTGACCAGTAAGGCCCTTTTGCCAGACCCTCAGGTCTGTGGGTCTCATGCTTAAATTGATTGCACTCACTGGGCCAGAGCTCTCTTTTGCTTAGTTTAGGGAATTGAATCTCTAATTTTAGAATTTTAGGTATTTTCTCCACTGTGGTGATAAGTTTTAAGGAGGCAATTGAGTCCTTCCAGAATCCCTAAACCTTGCCATAAAGTCTACTGCCTCATTCCACCTGTTAATAAAGAGTGCTCGTGTAATAAAGGGCACATGCATGTGTGTATGAGCAAACATGCACACATGTGTACACACACACACACTTCTCTATTTATGCTTTGTCTAAAAATTGTTCTAATTTTAAAAGTTTATGAAAAATGGTCATCTTACATGAGACACAACTTTACCTTTGATAGATATAATTATCCATGATGGTTAATAAACCTTTATGGATACATTATAATGGAAAGAATAGGGCCTCAGCTGCTGGAGACATGGGTCTCAAACACCATTTATTACAATGACTTCCTGAATGACAGTATATGTTTTTCCACCTTTTAGACCCTCAGTCTCTTAATTTGAAAATTGAGGGTTTTGAAATGTATAATTTCTGATGCTGTTTCAAGGTCTCAATAGCTATGGTTTATATTTTAATTGCTACCTGTATAAAAATGTGACTATTAGTCATAAGTGACATTGGCCTTGCTTGAATATTGTTTGCATGACCTCTTAATTCTTCCTGACCACTCATTTTACCATGTTGGGATTTTGTGGTTGGAGTATAACCAACGGTGGCTAAAGTTTCCTTCAGCAATGTTCTTGGCCTCTAAAGATTTCTTGAAAGAAAAATGTATTAAGTTGTCACTAATGATAACTTACTGAAAGACTACAAATTTCAATCTTCACCCCTCCTCTCATCACCGGACTTGGGGTGACAGTAGGTATTATTAGAATGGTATTAATATGATGTTTGGCCAGGGATCAACAGTATATACATGCTGCCTTGGCTCAGGGCTCCTGTAGGGCCCCAGCCAGAGAAAGAAAATCAATATCTCCTTCCCACAGGCTTGTTGCTCCAACCCATGGCCAAAAGGCAACCCCCAAGTGCATGCAGTCTCCACGCAGGTCCCAATGGGTACCTGAATCCCTGGGTGGAAAGCACCAGGAGTAAGGGAGGCTGAGAAGGGCCTGAGGGGGTCAAACAGTAGGGAGCAGACAACCCATCAGAGGAAAGCAAGAGGAAGCTAGAGGAGGGACTGTATATGAGCCAAGTCTCCAAGCCCTAAGCACACGCTCCATTGTCCTACTAGATTTCAGTGACACAACATAAATTCAAAGATAAATATTAAGAATATCAAGACAGCAGTGTCAGAGCATTAAAACCCAAGTGTGGAGCCCTTATGAGTGAGGGGCCCTGTGTGACTGCACTGATTGCTGGTCCATGAATCTGACCTTACTGTGTAGCCCCTTAAACATCCTCAACCAGGTTAATGCTCCTTCCACCTCAAGAGTTGTAATGTGTCTAGCAGGGCAGGAAGGAATGGATGGTCATGGGAAGCCACCTGCTCTCTGCAGGCCACAAATGGGATGTGCTACAGAGCTCTGAACAGGAAATTTCACCAGCCTGCCATTCTTACCTGCATCTCCCAGTATAAGGTTCCAGGCAACTATTGACTTCCTGCAAGGCCCTGCCTTGATTTTGGTTGGCAAGTCCCATCTCTCCAGGGGAGGTTCTGGGGAGGGCAATGAAAGGAACATGGGCTTTGGAGCCAGGGAGACCTGGAAAATCTGACCCTGGTTCACCTAGGTAAAAAAAATGTGACCTCTTTGAGCCTCAGCTTCCTCAAATGTCAAATGCAGATGCTAATGCCTCTTTTAAAGCTTATATCAAAGTACCTGACACACAGTCTGGTAGTGTGCCATCTTCTTTGGGTGGCAGCAACCTCTACCAGCAGGGATTTTGCATAAGGACTTTCAGCATCATTTCCCACAGCTGATGTCTCCTGTCAAGAGTCTGATCTTATCCAAATATGGCTTTCTGTGGCTTTCAGCAGCTACATCAGCCGCAGAACTCAGCTGGGCTCAACACCTCCCTTGCCTGTGGCTTCTGGAGTGCCCTGGCACCTCCTGCTTCTCTGGAGAGCTCTAGGCAGATGGCAAACTCAAAGTTCTTCTCATGCCAGTCCTCTGGCTCTTGCTGAACCCTGGAAGAGCAGTGACAAGGTGGCATCACCCCTCAGGGACTTGGTGAGAGGGCTCCAGAGTGGCATTCAGAGATAAGAAAGGATCTGTCCCATGATGGTGTCACACATCTGTCTCCTTAGTCTCATGGGATTGAATTTGGGGCAGGATCTGGGTCTTCCGAGTGTCACAGCCAAGATGAATTTACAGTCTCCACCAGGTTCTTTTCCCAAAGGATAGATGCCAATTGCACCCTTCTGACAGGGTCTGAATTCTGTATTTTAGAGAACTGGGATTTAGCAAAAGTCCCAAATCCCTTTTTGCATAAATCTCCAAAGGACCAAAGATCACATACAAATAGAACTTCCAGAACAGTCTCTGGAAGTTATATATATTTATAATCAGATTTCAAGCCCCTGGGGGACTATTCTGGTAGTCAGCCTGCCTGTAGAAGCTCAGGGAATGCTTGCTGACCTGGTTTATGCAGGTCAGCCTGTGAAGTGTTCCTAATCTGAGTGACAGGCTTTGCACTGAGCCACACTCTTTGTGTCTACAAAGGGTCTAACATCATGGATTTGCTATTGGGCATTTGGACCTGGGCCCTTTGCATCACAGCATATCCAAGTTTAATGTGCTTAGGAATGACTTGGCAATCCTGTCAAAATGCAGATTCTTTCCCAGTAATTTTAGGGTGGGGCCTGAGATTCTGCTTTTCTAACAGGCTCTGCCCGTGCCCTTAGTCTGACGACCACAATTTGAGTAGCAAGGATTTCGACAATGCTCATTTTACAGAAGAGAAAAATAAAAATTAAAAAATGAGACACTAAGAGAAGCCGAGCACAAGGGAGAGGCATTACTTCCCACTCTTTGGCTCTCATTGTGCTTGCTGAGCTGGAGGACCCTTTACATGAGGTTTCTGGCCCCTTTCTCTCCTCACTTCTTCACTCAGGCTGTTTTCCTTGGCTCTCCAGACCCTAGTTTAGAGCTGGAGACTCAGGGCCAAAAGTCAACATTTTCATGACAGTCCCGCTGGAGCTCCACCGGAGTTCAGAGCGAGGTTAGCTTTGCTCTGGCTGGGCTGCTGACAATCACTTTTGGGTGCCCCGACTCCCAGACTTGAAGATGGAAATGTAATATCCCCCCGAGGAAGTGCTTTTATTGAGCCCATGAATAAGAGAGCACGCCGTGCGCTGCGTCTAATTTCAGCTCTGCTCCCTCCGATGGCTGTCTGCAAGGCAGCGCTGCTCCTGGCTGGGCCAGAGCAGAAACGTGGCAGGGGCTGGAAAAAAATTGGAACTTGTGTAAGAGCAGAGAGCTATTTAAAGCAGCATAAGTGGCTACACTGAGCCTGTGCTTCTTTTGATATTATCGAGGATTTTTAAATTATGAGGTTACTTGTTTAAGAAAGAAACAGATAGTCAAGATCTCCCTCTTTCGAATCCTTCTCTGCCCCCGCTTCAAAAAAGTACACTTATTGACAAAATGATCGTTGGCACGGAAAGGTCAGGGAGATGTACATTGGCTAGGTTTTAAAGCTGCATTCTGATGTTCATTACAGAGAAACAATATGGATAGTAATAACGCAGGCGATGTCGCCTAACGAGGTGATGGAATTGAAGACATTTCCCTAGGATTGTTTTAATAAAAGTCTGGAACGTTACTCTTTTAGTTGCTGGAGGAAATTTTCTCCCCTATCAGGAGCAACAATTATTGGTCCTGTATGTTTAATAGAGTCTGTGGAGATTTTACCTCCGGGGAGCCCCAGGGAAGAGCACTTTTCAAAAAAAGTGCAGTTGAAGCAGTTTGCAAAGATACAATGATTCACTACTAACCTAAAAAGAGAGTCATTCTGAATATTCTATGTATATAAACCTAGATAAAAGAAATGTTAATGCTTAATTATTCCACCATTTAACTCAGAGTTTTTAATCTTAGTGATACAGTCCAAACTGAGTAAGTGGGATATTGCAAAGGGATATAGCAAAAGGAAAGGTAGATTTATTCACTAATATTTAAAAATGAATCCTCCCTCTCCTTACCAGACACAGGATCTGATGCCTGATCCTTACATTCCCAAACTCTTAGGATTAGCACCTCTTCTTTCTTCTAGCTCGTCTACCAGCTGAATCTCACCAACAGAACACAGGAGAGAGCTCCCCTTTCTGCATGGTACAAATCTTTAAAAAAAATAAATAAAGGAAGGACATACATCTCACAGCACCATAACAGGTGCTTGGGGGTTCATATATCTTGCCTAGTTCAGACTCTCTATTTGAGTGGTGGTCTTTTGTTCAGCAATAATTTCTAATCAATGAACACTTTACTGGAACAGAAAAAAAATTTACATCGACTGGACAACCACAAAAAGAATTATATGGTGTTTTTGCTACCTGTGAGTAAATAAATATACTTTCGGCATTCCTGGATATCTGATCCATTAAGTGAGCCAACACAACCACCTGTCTTGCTTTTTTTTATGGTTTAAATAAATTCTAGATACCTATTACAGCACTCAAGGGTGAGTGCTTCTGTAGTTTAAACTTCAGGAAATATCACTGTGTAGTATAAAGTGCAGCAAATGAGATGTCAGGAGACAGGGGTTCCTCTCCTGGTCTCCCACTTACAGGTGGTGTGACCCTAGGCAAGTCTCTTTGCCTTTGTCAACTAAAGTTTTCTTATCTGAAAAGATAGAAGTTTCATTCACTTATTCAACAAATACTATGGAGCTCCCATTGCACCAAGCGTTTTCATGGTCTGGGGCACTTTAGTGCATAGAAAAAGCCTGGACCCTGCTCCATGTAGATCTAAATTCTAGACTCTAGAACCTATAGTCTAGATAATCTATACATTTTTTTTTCCAGAACTGATACTCGGTGTTTCATTATTTCCAGAGCTTGCCAGGAGGTAAGAACTTGAAGTGGCAGCAATTAAGGCTGAGACAGTTCGGGGTGTTTTAGTAATTTTATGTTTCGTTGCTTTTCTCTTGCTTTGTAATTGGCAGCAAGGGACAATCTAGGCACAGGTACACAGCTGGAAATCAAAAGACAAGGAAAGCCTTTTTTTTTTTTTTTGTATTTCTGATTATCTATTTTCACTGTTTCTTTCTACATCCTGACCTGCAATAAGGCCCTTCAGACATTGCGATTCTTAAACCTGGTGTCTTCTAAACCGGACAGTGGATGAGAATTGCTATTTAGCACTTGTAAAAGAGCAGGAACTATTTCAATATGACACAAAGAAGGAGACTTAGAGAAACTGTCCAATTTCACAGTAAGTTTTCTTTCATGCAGAATACTGATTTCTCTTCATCCCAGTGAGCATAACAAAATAAACTTGGTTTTGCGTCAGAAAAAGAAATAGCAAATGGGAATAATTTTGGTACCTTGAGCTGGTACCAACAAGCTCCAGGAAGTAAGAGATCCCGTTCAATTCAATCCAAGGGTTACTCTTCACATAGCTGTGGACCAGGCTTTAGGCTCAGGGCTCAGATACAAAGACGAAATGGACCAAGGTCCCTCCCCTTGTAAATTTTCTGATCAGTGGTGGAGAGGTGTGAAGTCGGACTATGATCTGACAATTGAAAGGAAAATCAATCAATCAATCAATCAATCAATCAATAAAGTGAACGGTGCTATGGTAAGGGAAAAACAAAATAATTCATCTTGGGCGAGTCAGAGAATGTGTGGCAGTTAAATTTACTTCAGAACTGGATGCTTGTGTCACATCCCTAATGGCTGATGAGATGAGGGACACTTCATGAGCCATCGGTCCAGGACTAGACTGACAGCTCCGAGAACCAGAGATCGGTGTGAGTGCAAAGTTCCGTTGTCCATCCTGCCGGTTCACGTAAAGCCCTCTGAACTTTACACCCAGACATCGTGGTAGGAGGTGTGGGAAGGGCAGCAGCAATCTGGAAGACTGAATTTACCCCATGATGAAGGAAAAGCAAAGAAATGATTTCAAACCAGAAGGGAAACTGAAATTCTTTAACTGCCAAGGTAAAGTACTCTAGCACCTCTGCTACCAGGTGAGGGGAGGGTTTATGAGGAAGAAAGAATCAATTATGAAAAATAAAGAGGCCAAACGTCCTCAATGCACTTGAATCAACTTTGTTCCCATTTAAAACCTGTTCTATCTCCTGTGTCACATCTTTTTTTTTTTTTAATATATCTTTATTGATTTCAGAGAGAAGAAGGGAGAGGGAGAGAGTTGAAACATCAATGATGAGAGAGTCATTGATCAGCTGCCTCCTGCACACCCCCGACTGGGGATCAAGCCCGCAACCCGGGCATGTACCCTGACCAGGAATCGAACCCCGATCGCCTGGATCCTTGGTCGATGCTCAACCGCTGAGCCACGCCCGGCTGGGCCTGTGCTGCATCTTGAAGGCACCTAAAATTCAACATGCTCAAAGCAGAAATCATGGATTGTTCCCATCCACAAACTGGGGCCTTTCACATTTTCTATACCATTGGCACCACCATCCACCTAAATCTAAAATCCCAAACCCTACGAATCACTTCGCCCCTCCTATTAAACCTAACCCCTAATGACAATGAATTCATTTACTAAGTATGTCTTGAATTTTTCCATTTTTTCTCTCTCTCAAGCCACTATATTCTCTCTCTGGCATTTGTCTCTCTCTCTTCCATACTCCAGCCAGAGACAGCACTGAAAATGCAAATGTGATCAGATCACCAACCACCACCATGTAACCCCTTCCCATCGGTCTTAGTCTGAGGATTAAATCTATAATGGGCCTTATGGTTTATCTTCTGCCCCCCTTTGCACTACTGCTTCCTAATACTCTCCTCCATGCTCTGTGTACTCGCCTTTCTGTCTCTCTTCTGGGTCTGCTGTGGAACTTCTTTCCACTCTACCTCTTTCCTGGTTTATTCTTACCCTTCCTTGAGAGTCCAGCTTCCTCAGAGAAGCTCTGGATCCCGAAGCCCTGTCTGATCCCTGCGAAATTCTTTCATACTGTGGATATTGTTAGCCTTCCTTGTCTAGCACTTGTTTCAGTCTGTAATTATACATCTCCCATGGGAGTGGGCAGGGCCACATCGACCTTTGTATCCCAGGCCCATCGATGACACTCCGTGAATGGAGACTGAATGAATCGATCTATTCTCTTTATAGTGGATGGGCTTTTCCTGAGGTTATTTCTGGTACAAAATTGGTTTTGAAAAATCCTTTCTAGGTATTTTTTATTTCTCTCTCTCTCTCTCTCTCTCTCTCTCTCTCTCTCCCTCTCTCTCTCTCTCTCTCTCTTTCTCTCTTTTTCTCTTTCTCTCTCCCTAATTTACTGGTTAAAGTAAATAGAAACCACAAAAGGAAACAGTAAAATAATAAACTATTGTCTATTTCCATAATTTCAAGTACAACTCTTAAAAATCTGGCCTTTCCTTTGTTAATAACTAGATGATACAAATTTGAAAAGAATTTATATCTGTCTACCAAATTGTCAAGCAGGCTGACTGAGGCTGAAATTTGAGCAGAAGATTTTAAATCTAACTCTCCCACACTGAGGGAACCTTCCTTCCTTCTTGCAACCCCATTTGAATTGCTTCCTTGTAAAGTTTCAGTAATTTTCTCATTTTACCTAGCTCTTGTTCTAAATGTTGAAATGTGTATAATAACTTATTCTAACCTTGGTAAGTAATGTTCGGGCAATTATTTCCAGTTTTAAACATTAAATTTTAGTTTGGCACAGGAGAATTGTATGGCTGGGTAATTTCAGTACCACCGACAATGGGAACTAGCTGGGAATGTACATTTTTGTTTTGATCAGACCCGGGTTTCTATTTGTAAGTGTGTTATATCTTCAACCTTTGTTTTTAAATTGATATAGTCTTGCATATAATCACTGAAGGCTTGAGTTCCCATCTCATCCACAAATGGCCTGATGAGAAGCAATAACAGCATTATTCCAACCACACACACCTCATTTACTTTACTTCTATGCAAAAACGTATTCCATGTTCCAGCAATGGGTAGCAAGACGGAGATGTCTTGTACTTCACACTGAGGTTAGATGTTCTAGCCATAAGGACAACAGGAGACAATCAAGAAAACTATTCCTGTCTTTAGTTTCTGCAACTACTTTAAATCTTTGCAACTCTCCACCTCTGATGAACTGCCGTCACTACAGAGCACCTTCTCTGGGTGCTCAGGGTGAAAGCCGTGTAGACAGAAGCAGAGGCAGGAGTCCCAGACCAAACGACCTGAGACCCCAAGGCTCCTGATCAAATACTTGAGGATACAATTGTCCGCGCCCTGCATTCAGATACAGGCAAACTCATGCACAAGCAATGGGAGTCTCTCGAAAGGTGGATTTTCTTAAAATTAAGCTCACCCCTTCCAATGCCATGTGAGTGGGATATTCAGAGGACACTAGTAGTAACAGCTTGTAATGGCAATTGACATTCATTTCCTCATAATGAGCTCATCTTCCCTCAGTGTTTTGGATAGTAAAGTAGAAATAGTAAAGTATCTTGCTCTACCCACCAAAAGTTTGTAATTATACCTCAGCTTAAGTCAGCTTGCTTTGATAAAGCCATAGCAGAAAGATGACACGCAAAGACTAAGAATCACTTACTTGGGCAGCATCATAGAAAAGACTTCAAAGTTATGCTAATTAGAGGTATTACAGCCTGAAGATAAAAGTTTTCTAATGAGCAAATTTCACAGACACCCAGCACATCAGTAGGCACTTGGGTTGCATACTTGGGGTTGCATATATTTGTTTCTACATTAGCACTTCTTTTATACAAAAGAATTTGTCCTGACTACCAATCAAAACTACTTTACTAGAAAAAAAGTGCAATATCTAAAATAAAGAAAAGGCAAGAGAAAGGACTTAGTAAATCTAGACATAGTATTCCCTTTCAAGAAACAGAAAAAATTACAGGCAAACATCCCCGAGAAAGAAAATCATAATTGGTAAAAGTCATTCACTCACCCTCACTCAAGCATTTATTGATATACCATTATGTAAACGTTATCATGGTTAGCAGTAAGAGCTGCTTTTCACCCATCCCACCTCCAAAAAACAAAAGTTTCAAGTTATCAGTGTGAACATAGATATGGTCCCAGGACATACTGGAAAGGAGCCTGAGTGGAGTCCTTTAGAAAGGAGAGAGCTCTGGGAGGTGAGAGCCAAAAGGTGTCAGGGCTGAGTGTGGAAACTGCTGAAGCAGTGAAATCCACCCTCACCTCCCCCCCACCTCATGGAGCCGAGGAAGAGCCTATGGAAATGGAGGTGTGCAATGGGACAAATGTCTCTCCAGCTACAACTAGGAAACAGGAAAACAGGAGGAAAGAAAGCAAGAACTAGAGAAATATGGGGATAGACTGACATTGTTAAAGGAAACCTGTTTCCAGATGGTATCAAGATAATTTTAAATATAAAAAAAACAAAACAAAAACCTGTTCTCCAATATGCATCTCAGACCACATGTTGAATTGGATGAAAACAGAAACTTGTGTCCTTTTTAAACAGTGATTGTTTTAAGTGTGGCCCAGGAATGTGGTACAGAATTGGGTGTAGGGAATCCAGGGTGAACCTGGACAAGAGGTATATAACTCTGGCGTGGAGTCATAAGACCGTTCTTGACCTCATTCTCAACCCTTAACTTCTCTGAAGAATTCTGACACTATGAATTTCTAAGGGTACGAAAATAGCCCTGTTGAAAAGGTAGCATATGGGGAAAGAGCATTTTGCTTCTGCTTTCTTCAAATATGTAAGTGCTTCTTCAGCTGCAACATTCTGGACTCTTGAAAATTTGGTTGATTCTTGTAATATCATGAAGAAGGAAACTGCAACAGATTGAAGCAAGACGAGTTTTAGCTTTATTTCAGGACTTAAAAATCAAGGTAGATTGAAAAGGAATTTGAGTGAATTCCAAAAATGCAAGAGAGAAAGGAACAAAGAGGAAAATGATTTTAAAAATACCTTTAGGAGCTATGTGTCTATACACATGCTCTTACCTATACTTTTTATTATTTTGGGTGGTTTCTGAAGATCTAGCTGGTTCTGAGTATCGTTGTAAGGTTATAAAGACCCTTTCAACTGCTCTCACCCAGGAGGGGAGTTGGCATGGGTAGGGATGAACACAAAGAGGAGTGTAATAGGAAGTGTAGGTAAAGTTGCAAGAGAACATTCACATCTTCCATAACCTGCTTTGGGCTCAATCATATCTCAAGTTACAACCCACCTGAGAAAAAAGAGTTACTGAAGACACAAAACCTTTTGCTGAAAAAAAAGACATATGACATTCATTTGTTACCTAAACTCTCCCACCTTTGAGTCTATGTAGAGAGTAAAGCATTTTGAGAGGTGGATGCAATAATTTATTTTCCCACATGATATATGCTCTCAAGGAGGTTGCCTTCTGGTATATAGACAGCCAGGAAAGAGATAAATCCAACACAGGATGATGATGATTTGGATGATGATAAAGGGTAGAGTTGTGCACAAGATACCTTGGAGAATAGGAAAGGAATCCTCTACATCACCTGGGGAAGGCAGCGAGAACTTCACAAAGTAGATGTCACTTGAATTGGATTTAGAAAGAAGGGCGAGTGTTTTCCAATTGACCAAGGTGAAGGTCATTCTAGGCGGAAGGCATAGCGCAAGTATATACAGGGAGACCTGTGAAGTTTAGGGTGCTTGGAGAATTATAAATTGTTAGAAACAGGAGATTGGGGAAAGGCAATGACAAGAGATGCAGGTGAGCAGATGGGTAGAGCCCAGATGATTAAAATGATGTTATGAAGTTTAGGTTCTATACTGTAGGGAAGATGAAGATACAGAAAGTACTTAGGAGAGGAAAGACATGCAAATTTCAGCTTGGAGATGTTTTTAGCAATGAGTCTGTCAGAACAAATAGTGCTTCCATCATATTGATTAGTTAGGATAAGATTTCTCAGTAACCTCTGAGCTTGTCTTCAGTAGGGCAAATGCCCAAACTTTTCTCAGAAGTTTCTGAATGTAACTATATGACTTCCTGTCCTCTAATCTTTGCCCTCTAGAAAATTTCTAGCCCTGATCACCTTAGGTAAGTAAATGTAAGTAGACATTGATTCCCAGAGGAATATAAAATTAACCACTAGGAAAAACATATTTCATTTTTATTCTCACCTGCTGGTAAAGAGAGACAACTGAGGGGCTCTTTCATTTTTCTGACTCCACTATTAGGAGTACTCTGGTTGTTAATGTATTAGTAATAGGAGATTTAATCTAATTCTCATTTAATGGGTAGGGGGGAAGGAACCTACTGTAAGAGTCGTCAGAAACAACTCATCTTTAAAAAAATCATCTTACTGGCATGTCCTTAGAATTTGTTGTTGTTACAATCAGTTTCCACAATTGGGCAAGAAGAAGGATATTAAATTAAGGTTATCAGTTATTCTTTTTTGTTGTTCAGGAATATCATTAACCTGAACATTTCATTTAAGATTATCAGCTATTCTTAAATGAAATGTTCAGGTCAATGATATTCCCAGGGCCAAGAAAAGCGTGCATAAAACTGTAAGAAGCACCACATTGCTGCCCAGCAGCTCTCAACCGTAAGTTAGGCCATGGGGCTATAACTGCCCTGCTCGTGATTTCTAAGAGTGGGAAGCAAAGTGATTTGAGGATTACAAAAAAAAGCCACTCTACTCATGAGAGGAGGAAATCAAGTGTTACAGCTAGATATAAGTATTCTTAGAAACATGCTCACATGATTTGTGTAGAAGTTATGAAGAGCTGTTAGTGAAGTCTAGTGTTTTTCAATCTCTGGGCGAAGTGTGAAAACTTCCTTACCTCTAGGACGAGTGGACGTCTTCCTACATCTTATCCGGGTTAATTTGGGAATCATGCATCTTCTTCCAGAGAGATAGAAGATTGCCTTTGTCTTTACAGTTTTAATGGTTCTTGAGTTTTGGAGATGGGTCCAAAAGTGGCAAAGTGAAAATATCATCAGTCTAGGGATCAGAAAACCAATTTCAGTCCTGGTTACACCACTGATAAGTGGTCTTGTGGGGTCATTGGGTCTCAATTGAAGCTTGGGATTCTGATTTTTAAAATTAAGATATTACTCACCACTCCTGTTAAGTTGCTCCTGCTAGATGATGCTGTGTGGATCCAGACACAATGCACAAGCATCAACCTAATATTTTAATAGAGCTATATAAATATAAGCATCAGTACTAGTGATGGCCGAAGAGAGGGTCTGTTAAGATGATAACTGTTTAGGAGAGGAAATGATATCATGAAGTTGATATTAATGATCTTTGAGGACCTGAGTGAATGGTACAAATGATGATAAATTGGAAGGTTCAGATTTTCCTCTTAAGAACTGAGATTTTGGCAGAAGACAGTTGTCAGGCTTTCCAACTTAATGAAACTGCAACTTTGATGTGGTAATAGAAGCTAATTTTATAGATTAGCCTGGAATTTTAATGATTCACAAAAGGAGTGCTTAAAGATACTGCAGCTAAGAGAATAAAGTCTGATGTCCCACATCAGACTGAGCACAGCTTCTCTCTCTCTGGTGATCAGCATCTGGTTGGCTCCAGCAACAGCAATCATAACTGTTCTCTGACGTTACTGCCAGAACATCAGCAGCGATGACAACAGACTGGTGAGAAGGTCCATTTAGATTGGTTGGGGAGAGAAACCTAACAATTTGAGACCTATTAAGTTTACTGTATACAAACAAGAACATGTTACCTTCTTGCCAACGTAAGTTTCCTCCTGGACTTTTCTCCTAAGTACAAAATTATTTGCACTTAGGACTTTTCTCCTAAGTACAATTATTTCTGACCATTTTATCTCCTTCCCTTGCTCCACCATCCAGAAAGTTGTCAGGACAGAGATATTTTTGCTGCAGATACTTTTTCATTTGCATTCCTTGCAAAAAGTAGGAGGACCCAAAGACTTCCAAGGACTCACACTATCTATGGTGATCCAGGCTTGAGCTCCAGATGCAAAGAACATCTAGAAGTCTTGCTTCTTTTGGACTGTGAGAAATTCAATAGACCAATGAACTAAGCTTATTTGAGACTGCTCCCAAATTCTTGTTTTCACTGAGAGCCCTTTTTTGTCATCTGGGCAATCAATGTCTTGCAATGACATTTTCCACACCCTCCCTCCTCTTCTATCTCACAACACTATACTTTTCTGTCTGTGAAAACACCCCACTTGCTTCTTGACTGAAAGAGCTCAGATTCTCTACCCACAGAATAAATTCTTTCATTCTAGCTTGTTGAGTTACCTCCAAGAGCTGTGGCAGTTTTGACCACAGAAATGGTTCTGTGCATAACTTCAGCTTTCCACTCTTGCTTCAAGGGTCTGGGAGAGGTCAGCTGGATGTTCTCTGCTCTCACTTTATAGTGTTTGATCTTACTCTAGTTTCCTGGCTTTCTCCTCTTGTTCTTCCCTGGGCTCATCACCAAAAACTATGCCTGGTTTTCTCTGCATAAGAATTTCAAGTGAGGTAAGGTCAGAAATATCACAAATGATCTAACAATATAACTGTGATAAGAGTTTTCCCAGCATTTGAAATGCACGTGGTTACCAACTGCAAAAACAATTAAAACCAAATCTAAATTGCTGGATCCAAACTCTATCACTGTAATCAGCATAACTTGGTCCTCATTCAAGTTCCATCTATCCTAGAAAAGTACTTGGGAGATTCATTGTTTTTTTCCTGGGAAGTTGTCCACACTGCTCACTTGGACACTATTTCCAGGCTCTGCCCCGGGACCATTTAGCCTGTGATACCAGCGTTTCATCCAATGTGCTCCCAGGGCGCTTCCTCTCTAGTTCTTCCTTCCCTGTTCCTGTGGCTGCAATAAGCTCCCCACACATTGGAGGTCATTCTCCAAAGAAAGGTTTGGGGATCAAGTCTTGTTACAATCAAAGCCAAGGAGCAATCTCAGGCCACAATCCAAAATCTGGTCCCCCTGCTTATCCATTATAGTCTCCACGCCTGTCAATTGAACAAAACCATTCCCATCTCACAGTGTTACTATGAGAACTTAATGAGATAATGTATGAAAATGTTTTAGCATGGGACATGGCTCATGGCGACTGCTCAATACTAACATGAGTTATGACATGGCCTGTGGGGGAGGCGGTAGAGAGCAATGTTTAGCAGAGGCAGGAGAAAGCACAGACTCTGGAACCGGACACTCTAGGCTTGTTTCTGGCCCTGCTGCTTATTAGCTCTGAGACCTGGGGTAAGTTTCCTGTGCCTCTTTCCTCATCTGTAAAATGGGGTGATGATGACAATGTGATGATGGTGATGTCAATGATGATAAAACATCACAGTAGGTTGTTATGGAGATTAAATAAGTAAATATATATAAAGTGTTAAAAAGAGCGCCTGACAAACGCATAGTAAGTGGTATATATGTGCTACCTTTTATTTCTGCTGTTGTTATCTCAATAGATGGTAAAGGGCTCAGCTACTGCTCTCACCAATGATGAAAACATATTCTACTTAAAACCTGATTTCTCCATTCTGCATTGCTCCGTCCTGTCCACCCAAACCTTTTCAGCATGCCAGCACTACCGCGACCACCACCTTCACCACCAGAAAAAATTCAGGAAGCCTCAAACCACCTATATTTCCGGTCCCAAGGAGTACAACCTCCAAGGACTAGAGCAGATATTCTCTGCCTATGTCTGTATCTACCCTAACTGTAACCATAAACTCCTTGGGCACTGAAGTGGGAAATCATGCAGACTTAACTAAGCATTTCTTCATCCAGTGGGGTTCCCAGTGCTCAACAATGAGGGTCTCTTTCATCTCATAATGTGCTTCTGTTTCATCTCAGCCCAGTGACTGAAGCTCCATCCCACCCCTTTCAGTGTTTCTTTTCTACCTAACGACACAAGGACAATAAAGAATGTGGCTCAAGATCCTCATAAACATACTAATGCTAAGCTTGACACATTTTCCAGTATGACTAGGATAACAATTTTTTAAAAATACTTTGTCAGGTCACTGAAACCTACAGTGGCCACAGTGCCCCCAGGAAGGATTCTAATTGCATTGCTAGCCTCCCTTTCACCTAATTCCTGTTTAAAGCTCTGATGTTGCACAGACAGAGCTCCTTGAACATGTAACATAGATTAAAAGCAAGAGAATTTCATCAACAGCGCATTAAACTTAAATATCTAAATGTTAAAGGGCTGGAAATTCAACCTTATTAAGATGGCTAAATGCAGAGTCACAATTAAACAGTGAGAGAATTATGGAAAAGTAAATATTTACATGCACATTGAACACTTATTAGGGTTTACAAAGAAAGGCTTCTCAATCTGCACAGCTTTCCTTTGTAATGATATTGTTATGAGGCAATAAATGTGGTTATAGTTAATAACAGATGTTAAATGGCATAATTCATCTAGAAACCTCACTAATTACTGCAAAAGCACAAGATAAATGCACAGCATCATATGGGAGGTATTTCTTATCTGTTAGTTTATAAACTGAAAAGGAAAAAAAAAAAGGTCACTTGTAGAAACAGAAATGCTTAGAATAAAGCCTTAGCTACTTAAATGAAAAATGTAAGCACTTTAAAATGCAACAGGATTTAAAAAGCTGTGGTATATTTACATAACAGAATACTACCTGGCCTTAAAAAGAAGGAAATCTTACCTTTTGAGACAGCGTGGATGGACCTGCAGAGTATTATGCTAAGTGAAATAAGCCAGTCAGAGAAAGACAAGTACCATATTTCATTTATATGTGGTATCTAATGAACAAAATAAACTAACAAACAAAATAGAAACAGACTCATAGATACAGACAACAGACTGACAGCTGCTGTCAGAGGGGAGAGGATTCGGGGCTGGGTTAAAAAGGTGAAGGGATTAAGCAAAGAAAAATTAAACTCGTAGACACAGACAATATAGTGATTACCAGAGGGAAAGTGGGCTGGTGAACAAACAATACAATATACAGATGATATATTATAGAATCGTACACCTGAATCCTATATAATTTTATTAACCAATGTCACCCCGCTAAATTCAATAAAAATAAAAGATATAATTGTAACAGCCTTCCCCTTTTGTAGAGTTAATGCTTCACTCAGAGGAAACAATTGGCCTAAATGGGTTTTAGTGAACTTGGCCACTCTAGTGGTAATCATTTTCTAAGTTAGTTTAGGGAGAATGTCCCATATTTTAATTGTATGACTTGCTGTCTTTAAAATGATGTTTATCATCAAGTATTGCATTTTATTTCAGCCCAAATCCTTCTCACCTTAAAAGGGCACTGAGGCAAGTAAGGGAGAGAGAAAGCAGGGTATAATGTCACCTAAAGTGATTTTATTTTCTAGGTCATGTAGAGAAGAGGTGGGATATACAAAAGCTTAAAATAATTTTTCATAATAAATTTGGAAAAGCTGATTGGAAAAATGAAAATCAAGAGGCATCCTGTGTTTTCCTCATAAGAGCTTAACAACCAAATAGTCATAGTGAAGCTCCCACCTCCCTAACACAGCTGGCTTTCATGTTACTCTGTGATGTTGTGCAGTTGTTTCCTCCACCCCATGTTGTCTTAACAGTGGTGTGCTTAGAAATGTTTCCAGTTGATGTGTACCATATTTTACAAAGCTTTACTTCTTAGATTTAATTTCTATTGTTTTCAAAAACCAAAAGCTCACTTTCCATCTTGATTCAAATAAAGTCAGGATGCTGAATTTAAGACAGAAAATTCCCTATGGTTTTTAGCTGTACAAACACACATCTGTGTGCACATGGGCATACACACATACACACACAGAGAGAGAGAAAGAGACAGAGAGACAGGAAACAGAGAGAGATACTTTGTCTTGGTTTTCTATATAACAGATAACATTATACCAAACTTCATTACTTTACAATGATAAATTGTCCTGTTTTATTGCATAGCTATTTTTGATTCTCTGGAGAATAACTTCCCAAATAAAATATAATCATTTGAGTCAAGAGAGGTGTTTTTTCTTCTGGGCTAGCTTTTGGAGCCATTTGGAAAGAAATCTGCTCAGGATAAAGGCAAGGACCATTTATTCTAGGAATAGAGAGAATGGACTAGACTAGTGCTTCCCAAACCTCAGTGTACACATGCATTGCTCAGGGATCCTTTTGAAAGACAGATTCTGACCCATGAGGTCTGCAGTGGGCTTCCCAAGCTGCATATCTAACAAGCTAAGTTCCCAGGTGATGCTGACTGCTGCCCACAGGCCACACTGCGAGCAGTGAGGCCCAGAGCACCGCTGGCAGTCTCATCTCATCTAAACCTGGTACCTCACACAACAGTGCTCGAGTCATCAGCTGCAGACTTCTGAAAAAGGCAGTAAAGTGAAAGTCCATAGTGAGCCTTAAATTAGAAACTTGGAAGGGTACTTGGGGAGCTCTGATTTATTCCCATCACGTGGTGTTCTTCAGTATCACATCGAAAGCATTCCAAATGGCTGAGAAAGTAATAGTCTCCTTTGAAGACAGCCTGCAACATTGCTCGGTAAATTAAGAGTCAGTTTTTAATAATCCCCATTATATTTAACAAATATGTCCTTTGCTATATTATCAGCTAATTTTTTATGTGCAGACCTCATTAAGGCAGAAAATTTTTTTAAATAATACCTCTTTATAAATTCAAAAACTATTCAATAATATGTAATTTCATACTTTCCATTCTTTACATTAAGCTATCTCAGATCATTTAGACTTTTCTCAACGGGATGTTTTCCAACCCTTTAATCATTTGGGTAATCTCATCCAAGTGATGTCATTCCCCCCAGAGAGTAATTTATTCTATCCTCAGTTTAAAAACATCCATCCTCTCCTTTGTTTTCATTCTTTCAATCCCTAATGGCCTACTTCTTTTCAAGAACTTCTATATCATCTTTATGGATCATTATCATCTTCTTAAGATCTTTTGGTGAGTAATAGCCAAAATCTGTTAAGTTATCCATTTGTAAAGTAATTGTACACAATTGGTGCACAAAATTATCACTGTGCTGCACCTCTGATGTTTTTGTGCTTTGTTATTTGGCTCTGACATAATCTAATTGTTTTCAAAGTAGTTCCTATGTTATCCACATATAAGACACATGAACTAAGCTAAATATAGGGACTTTTAAAAGAAAATAATGATATCCTATATTTACCTTTTTAAAAAAATCTTTTTTAAGTATAATATACAATATACTGCACATATATAAATACACAATTGAATGCATTTTTTACCATAATAACCATTTTTAAATGGCAGTTGAATAATGTTAACTATATTCACATTGTTGTACATTTAGCTTTTTAAAACTCACAAAACTTAGCATCGTGTGAGCATTCAATAAGTAAAATGTGTATCAGGTACAATTAGATACAAATCATACAAATCCCTATTTTACCTCTTACTAGCTCTATGATTTTAGGCAAGTTAACATCTTGGAATAAATGTTTTCTTATTTTTAAAACAAAGATAATAATACCTACTTTATAGCTAGCTATTTATACAAATTAAATTAGATAACATACAGTATGTGTCTAGCAAAGATGGGGTATTCAGTAAACAATTATTTCACTCTTCTCTATGAAATAAAACAACATTTACACCATCATTAGTACGTAGAATAGCATTCCTCACACTGTAAGCATTCAATAAATGTGTTGGGTGAATGAATTGAAATCTAGCAACAATCAAGTTCACTGTCTGGCCAAAAAGAACAAAATCACTGGATTTGGTTAAATCCCACTTTTATTATATTGATAAACTCCTATCAATTCCTCAGACTTAGCCTTCAAATGTTCCATTCCCAGGGTTAAACAATATAACAAAAATAACATATGAGGTTTAGATAAGACTAGTATCTATCTAGGTCATGAGAATATATTGGTATAAAAAGCTATAAAACTCCTAGAAGAAAACATAGGGAGTAAATTATCTCACTTCAGTCTAAGTAATATCTTTTTGGACAGGTCCCTACAAGCAAGAGAAACAAAAGAAAAAATAAACAAATGGGACTACATCAAACTAAAAAGCTTCTGTACAGCAAAGGAAACCTTCAACAAAACAAAAAGGCAACTTACTGAATGGGAGACTATATTTGCAAATGATATATCCAATAAGGGGCTGATATCCAAAATGTATAAGAAACTCATATTACTCATTAACAAAAAAAATAAATAATCTGATTGAAAAATGGGCAGAGGGCATTAAAAGACATTTCTCCAAAGAAGACATATAGCTGGCCAACAGACATGAAAAGATGCTCAACATCCCAAAGTCAGTACCCTGACAATCCTCCTGTTTGGTGTGAAACTTTACCCCCCGCTGTGCCCGAAGTGTCCCAGTGCAGGGAGCCTGTTTTGCTTCTCCAAAGAATACACCTCCAATCCTCTGCTCACAATGGGGAACAGAGCCTTGGGGCTTACTTATCTTAAATATTCTTTCAACCAATCCTTCTTTTTTTTAAAACTGCACCTTTACCTTCCACATCCAGAGTTACTTAGCATCACACATTCCTAAGAATACAAAGAATTTTATAGTGTAAATCAGATTTTTCCCCTTTTCTCATTGACAGTTTAGGATTTTGTTTTCTCAGATTTGCTATATTATGCCATTTTATCTATCTGCATGTTATCTTTACAATTATGCTCCTGTTGTCTCTTCTCTTTTTGTTTTCTCCTTGTGGATTTACTGTTGGTTTAGCAGAGGAGTAGGAAGGAAGGAAAGTATGTGTTCAACCCACCTCTTTTAATTGAAAATCTCCATAACTGTTGGTAACTATATATTGAAATGGGATTTTAAAAAATCTCCTCCTGTTAAAGTTCTATAGTCCCGAAAAATCCACCTCATGTTTGTTTTTCTTACATTTAACAAGACACCTTATAGTGTCATTCTCCTATGTGGAAAAAAGGACCAGTGCCAGAGGCGGCCATACTGTCCCACAACATCTCTACATTTTCCAAGCTTATTGACTTGCTGCTCAATAAATAGTTAACAAAGACCTGTTGAGATTTTGAGCGCTCTTAAACCTAGGCTTTCTAATAAAACCAATCACAGGGACACTCAGCTGGCTCCTCCCAAGTCACAGTGATTAGACTTTGTTGGTTTTTAGCTACCAAGAACTGTCCTGGTATGGAGCATCCTTTGCTTTATAAAGTCACAGTCCTAGGAAATCAGCACTATTCCAACTTCTTAGAAAAGATGAGACAAAACGTTACTTAGGAAGAAAAACACTTTGACAAATGCTTTCACTTTGCCTACTTGCCCTCTCTAAATGGCTCCCTTGGGCCCCTGCATTTCTGAGGGGCAAGTATAAGGAAATCCTATTTTCTCTTGAGCGTCACTGTTTATGACTTTCCTGTGGCATCAGGTCCTAGTATAACTTGCTGAAAGGTCCACAGGTAAACATAAAAAATCAAATCAAATATAGATTGACCTTCTGCTGGATTGCAATTCATGAGGCAACTTGAAGTCAGATGATTTCCAGGTTCATACTACAGGCTTTTTTAGTTTTATCTAATGCTCTGTTCTCCTCTCAATCTATACTCTACATATCTATCTTGTTTACCAACATCTCAAGTGTGGTTTCACAGATCTATCAAAATTTACAGTAAATTAGAAAGGTAATGTTTCCAAGAAGATTTAAAATTACTGGTAGTAAAACAGTGACCACAACTCAAATTGGACCCTCTGGAGAAGGCTGAGGTTTGCTGTTCCTGAAATGGTCAATTTTAGATTGCGACTGAGGCAGCTTCCTGAGTGATGAGTGAGTTCAGGAGAAAGAGTTTAACAAGCCCATATGTTTCAAGTTATGTAATTTTTTCCTGCTGCTATAGATCCATCATGTTTTCTGCAGTTATTTTTATGTCTTTTTTTCCCCCCTTAAGCACCATAAAATACAAAACAACACAAAACATTGTAGTGTTTGTTTTGTTGTTGTTGTTAATTACAATTAAACATTTGTTAAAATAAGTCTGCTGTCTTGTAAAGGCAATTTGAGAAAATGTTTTACATGACAAATTTTAGAGGTTTAACTAAGTGTTGCATATATAAAGGCCTCTCTCAAGCCCTCTCCATTAAAAACAAAACAAAAACCCTACACTAAACTATTCCTCCATCTCCCGTCTATCACCAAAATAGGGTCACACATTGCTTTCAATTAAAAGAGGCAGAAAGCTTTAAGTGTACGTCAATTATTTGTTAATTTATAGTGAGGCAGAAGAAAGAAAACAAGGCTGAGGGCTGCCGTCCAAGTTTGCCAGTTTCCCAGGTGAGCGCTCTATTTGAATTAAAATATTGGTTTTGCTAGCTCAGGTCAATAGAGACTGCTTTCCCCACAATTCCATACAGCATATAAAGTGCAAACCTCAAAGCAATTCAGTGGGCACATATTTGGTGGTTGACTTGCCCCTCTTTCTTGCAAGGCACATTAAAAGAAAAAAACAGAACTTACTGCATTCAGGCCCGGCTCCTTACCATCTGAATATAATATGACCACAGTCAGGAGTACAGAAACTAGTTACAGGTGAGCCTCACAGGCTTCACTGTTAGGCCAGCATGGGCTCATTCAACTCCTCCGCCTCCATGGTCTGTGACATCGAATTGACTCCTCAGTAAACTAGGAGGCTAAGCACCAAATTAATGGGAAATGTTTCTTGTGCTCCATCCCACTCAATTTTGAAGTTAAATCAGTAAAAGAGGAATCTAATCTTTAGAATTCTTTATAATAAAACTTATTTAAACTTTAAAGCGGGGAAAATATGTCTTGAATTTTTCCACCCCCCCTCCTATAAATAATATTGCCCTATAACAAATGTTCTGTGCAAAATTATACATAAGGTTATTTTCTAAACATTTGATTAAAAAAATCGCCTTAGTGAGGATTCGAAATATTGATCAAAATTGCCCCTAGTCATTCTTAAAGGAGAATAAATTCCAGACATAACTTGTGAGCAGTATTTTAGCTTAATTAGATGCATATGTCCCGCTTTGTTCTCTGTCTAAATGCTAGGCGTATTTCCAGCTTTGGATTTACAGAATTATTACATTTACAAACACAAAATGCAAACTTAGGCTTGCTTTAATATTGGAATGGCATAAAACAGTCTGAGTAGACACAAAGATTTTTGGCCAGATGTTTCCAGACCACCAGTTTTCTCACATACGTCCAGTGGGTGGGAGGCAGGAATGAGACTCTGGTCCCTAGACCTGGTTCCCAGTTCCTCAGGACGAGCACACAGGATGACTGGTCCACAGAGGAGGCTGCCCTCTGCATCTTCTGGTGTCTATCTCTGGAACAGTATGTAAATAACATACACTTTTTCTTTCCTGCAGTGGATATAGTCAGCTGAGACCAGCATCATAGGGAAAACTCACTCGGAGCCTTTAGACCCGCGAGAAGGAGAAATACCCGTGCAAAAGCTGCCCTCAACTCTTCGAGCAATGCTTTATGAGACCAGTGATGTACAGCATTAACCTTCAAGGAACTCGAGGCAGAGCACATCAGAATGCTGAAAAGGTCAGGCCTTCACACCATAATTACTACCAAAAATTCATAGGACACTTTCAGTGTTAAAATGTTCCAATTATTCACACTTAGAAGAATATCCAACAGCATTAAAGAGGGAAATGACTTCCTCTTCCAGGTTTTAGTTAATCGGGCAATGCCAGTTGTGCCTGTTAGCAAATAAGCAGGATACACTCTGCATTCTTTTTCTGCCATGAATTTTAAGTAAACAGTGGCAAGAGTGGTTTTATTTGGTCTATTATAAAAGCTTTTACATTTCTTTAGGGCATAAAAACAGAAGTCTAAGACAAAAGATTTGGAGACCACCTGTATTTTCTATCCAGATATATGTTCATCCCACAGTGTTTGCAGCCATGTGGCTTGAAGTGGTTTTGTTTTAATGAACTTGTTCCTTCCCGTTTAGAAGCCCTCCTGTTTTACAAGACTCCCTGACACCAGTTTGAATTCTCTCCCTCTTTTTTGTCCAATACTCTCAAGAAACTGGACCTGTTTCAGCAGAAGTAAAACTGTGCCCTGGTTTTCACATGAGATTGCATTTTCCATATACCCAGGACACAAACAGTAGGGATACAATTTATATCACCAATATCCAAGGAATGGCAGGAAGTAAATCTGTTTGACTTCTTGTGTCCTTGTGGACCATGCAGGAGAAGCTTAGACCAGGATTACATAGTTACTATGACCTACAAGGCAATTTGGGCTTTTTCACTGGTGGAAAGGGCAAGAAGGGTTCCAAAAAACAAAACAGAGCAGAACATGTACTTCTATTACAATTTAAAAAGCACCTAGGCTTTACATGAAGATGGAGCTTACTATTCCAGTGTGTGTGTGTGTGTGTGTGTGTGTGTGTGTGTGTGTGTGTGTATGTGTGTGTGTGTGGTACTTGCCTTCAAAGAAATTATAATCCATTAGAGAAGATAGATACTGATAATGCTCTATCATGCAAGACAAAAATACAAACCCACTGTGATCCATTTATAACAAAAACTATGAGGGAGGCTGGGGTGTGGGTAGAAAAATTTTATGTAGGGGATTCAGAGAGACTTCCAAGAGGAGGTGAAATTTTGGCTGAGTGGGATTTTGAAAGGTGGAAACAGGGGTGCAAGGAGTTAATTACCTGAAACCCTGCAACTCAGTATAAAAGCCACACTTGCGCACAGGAGAGTTCTGCTGTTCTGGTCGTCAAATACCCTCACAGTGGCCACCAACTTGGCCAGACTCATGAGTCTGCTACTGTTGTTGTTTCTGAAAAACGTTACTGCTCCTATCTACAAAGGTAAGAAAGCAAAATTACAGTCCTTGCTATTTATAAAATATAAGAGCAATTCTTATCAGATTGGAGCTACAAGAAGAAAAATTTAATATTTGTAATGTTTATATAGAGATTTATCTCCAAGACGCTCCTCTCATATACATTATTTCCTGGTATAATCTAATATTTGCTAGGGATCTTCCTCGTGTTCAATACTTTTTAGAACTGTAATAAATAATCCAATTCAATTTAAAAAATAATAATGTTTTCCTCCAAATTCTAATAACCCTGTGATACAATCTGTCCCCAGTTGTGGTTACATGTAGTAATTTCCCTTCCTTTTCAATTTCTTTGTCAACTTCTTTTCTTTGTTCCATTAATTTTTTTTTATATATATGTGGTCTTTTGGTTCAAAGAGGTCACAGGAGGTTGGTCGGGTTCTTTAGAATTCATAGTTTCATGAGATCTTTTCAATTTATTTATTTAATGTTCCAGATATTCCTTTCCTGAAATATTACATAAAACAACTAATGGACATCATTGCTGACTGGGTCAGATGTTTCATTTGTACATTTAAACTTAGCTGTTATAAATCTTGTGTGAGCCTATCTTACTTTTCTTGGTTCTAGAGGGGTAGGCATGGGGGAGGCAATACTGCTCATACATATTAAAACTATCTGCAATACAAACCTCTTTTCTGAAGTGAATTTTCTTTTTAAGAAAATGGACCCTTCTTCTGAAATAAGTATTTAATCCACGAGCATTTGCATTTATGATTCAGGGAACCGATTTTAGCTGTGATCATATTCGGATTTTACTGTCAGTCTTTTGCAAATTCACATAGGCGATATTCATATATCTAATTTAATATGAGTTGCTTGTTTTTCTTGCCAATGAATGTACAAGTGCACCATTCCTCAACTTCCCCTAGTTGCCTTACAGGAAGTTGACCTTCCTCTGCTCCATGCATGGCCCTGGGGGTTAGATATCGGCCAGACCAACCTTCCACTATAGCCTCTCCCTCCTGACAAAGCTAGAAGATGAACGCATATCCTAAACATGGACAATGAGATGGAGACCTAGAATCCTGGGGCGTGATGCAAAGACACAGGAAAGATGGGTGGCCAGCACTGCCAGGCAGGGTGCTGATCTGGCGGTGAGAAGAGGGGCTCCAGTGACAACGCCTCACCAGACGCACCTGTGCTGAGAACTTAGCCATGGTTCTGGCTGGGCGACTGTCTTTGTTTCCCGTGTATTTTTACATTTTGGTTCTCCGGTCTTTTACTAATTCTGAATCTTAATATAGTCCTTACACTCTTCTTTTAATTTTGATATTTTACTTAAGATAGCCAGAAATAGTTCGAGTGGTTTGTGTCTGAGAACCAGACAGATTGGAGGTATCATTATAAAAGCAAATTTACAGAAAAAAAGGAATGATATCACATTGTATGCGGGAAACGTATGTATACGTTTTATGTTGACTGGTAGTAGAGCGCGCGATAAAAACTACCCGCAAACGATGTGATATCAAGTCCTGTTGAGAGGTTAGCAGCACAATATAAAGAACAATCTACTTTTAATAATTTGATTTGAAATTAAAAATCATTAAAGCAACCATAGCATACATAATAATTGTGTATCTGGTATTTATAATTTTGCTGTGGAATGTGAAAGAATTCCTTGCCTTTAGGAACTGTACACTGAAGTATTTAGGAATTAGGGGCATTGTGTCTATAACCTATTCAAATAATTCAGAAAAAAATATAGATCGAAAGAAAACAAATGTAGTAAAATATTAACATTTATAGATTTGGCATAACAAGTATTGGTATCTGAGATTTCTTTGTATTATTAAAACTTTTTGATAAATTTGAATATTATCAAAATAATAAAAATTTAAAGACCCTTAAAGTTATCCCCCCTCCCTTTCTTTCACCTTTGAGGAAACATCCCTGAGCCATTAAGCAAGTTGCTCAAGGTCACAGTGCTTAACAGTGGTAAAGTATCAGTAAAACGAATTAGTGTTAACAAACATTCATTCTGCAAGGAGATAAAAGGACTCAATGTTGAATGCTAAACTTTAAAAAATACTCGAATGCTTGCTTTGTAATTTGGACAGTTTTCTTAGAAAACTATTTCATGTAAGCATTGCTCATCCTGGTGTCATTTACCTAGAATTAGTTCTTCCTTAGTGATTTATGTAGACTTAAACATTAATTATGAGTCAGGAACTATCTATCCACACATCCTTAAAAAGATGTCATTTGGATTGCAACTGAAATAAAATATCTTTTGAAAGAGGATTCATCTTTGATATGTTGTGCGCATGCTATGTCTGTGGTTTTTGTGTGTGTTATATGTATTTTCTATGTGGTATATATTCTATGATTTGTGTGTGCTATGTTTGTCTGTGTAGTAACCATGTATTTTGCATGTGTGGTATGATCACTAAGTATATGTGTTGAGTATGCTTGTGTTACATGTATTTGTGTGTTGTGTGTATGAAGTGTTCTACGTGAGTTTTATTTGTATTTTGTGCGTGTAGTGTGTTGTGTATGTCGTAGTTATGTGTGTCAATCTGTGTGTACCAGGGGAGCTGGGTCAAATAGCGACCGCAGAGCCCAAGAAAAGGAAAAGAAGATGTTGACACTCTGGCCACATATCAAACATTTAAGTTGCATGTATATCCACGGAGATTGCAAATAGCATTAATAATAAGATTCAGCGTGAAGGACGGGATTTTAAATGCACCGTGTGATGTGTGGGAGAGCACACATGCGTGAGCTCCCACGCAGGCCAAATGTTCAGAACCTGAAAGCGGACTGAGCCGTTTTACAAGGATCATTAATCTCATGGGCTCCTCCGGGCTTCCTTTTGCGTGAGTCTGGCTTCCTGAGCTGGCTAACAGTGTGGTAGGTGTGGATTTCTGGTAAGAAATTAATAGTCTCTGATCTCTGACCTATCTGTTGTCGATGAGGGAATCGGGAGTAACCGTTCTCTCCCATGCTTTCTCCATATTGTGATAAAAACTTACCGTTGAATGATGAACTATAGTTGGAAAGTAATTTCACGATCATTTATGTATTTTCCCTACAATCCTGGGAGGAAAGGTAGTCTTCCCCAAAAAACTTGAAAAGAAGATAATACAGTTAAAGTTATTCAAAAAAGAAAATGAGGCTCAGAAAGGTTAAAGAGTGTGCCTTTATTTTTATTATTATTTTTTTGGTAGCTGTGCATTTAACTTTTTTTTAAAGGAGTGTGCCTTTAAATGTGACTTAAAACATCTGACTCTCAGTGGCAAAGCTGAGATTAGAAACCACACTTTATGGTTCCTAACCAAGTGCTAAAAATACCGTAATACATTAACTATGTTTCTCATCCTGGATGCATTTTTACTAACATTTTAGAATATCTGATAATAAGGAATGTCCTTTAAATAATCCTTGAAAGAGTTCAGTCACTCTGTATATTAATGCTTCCTTCTCTGGCAGACATAAGACCTGGCAGGAAAATATGCTGAGTAAAATGCTGTGCATACAATACTCTCATCTTGGTTCAAACCCTTATAATTAGGGTTTGGATCACTACATACACACGCTCCATGACTTGGTTTCCTTGCCTTTAGTCATGCTTTTTTTCTGCAGCATCATTCTAAACACTGTCAGGAGTATCTTTCAAAAATGCAAAGATTACCCATCTTCTTAGGGTAAAACCATTTCATTGTCCCCACTGCCCCAGCAAGAAATCTAATGCCATTAGCAGGCCTCTCTTAAGGAGCGTGGAGACAACCGATCTTTCCACCCTCATTGCTTACTATGTGCCATTTCCATACTATGCCTCAGCCGTACTAAATCATTGTTTAGTATTAAAACTTAGCATTCATGCCTCTGGAACTTTTTCACAATTTCCTTTTCCCAAAGAGTTATGCCTCCTCTTGTATACCTGAAGAAATTGTTACTATGCTCCTAAATTAAAAATTATGCCCCTGCTTCTACAATTTACACATGTCATGCTAACCTAAATTTAAAATTTAAAATTTTTGATACCATTACTGGTTTTTTATTTGCTTACTTTATAAATTTAAGAGCGAGGTATGTTTAAGTCTTTTCCTCTAACTGTGGATTTGTCTCTTTCCCATTCTGTCATTTCTTGCTTTATATATTTTGACACTATGTTATTAGTTGCATATAAATTTAGAAATCCATCTTCCTGGCATATTACATTTATATCAACATTAAATGCCTCTCTCAATCTGTAGTAATGCTTTTTATCCTAAAATCTACCTTGTCACATATTTGTATAGTTACACTTCACTTTCTTTTCGTTATTGTTTTATGGCATAGATCTTTCCATTCTTTTACTTTCATCATACAGTGTCATTATTTTTAAGGTATAGCTCTTGTAAACAACTTAATTTGCCAGTTTGAAAAATATCTGTATTACTTTTAATGCCATTACAAATATATTTGGGTTAATATCTAGCCTCTTATTATTTGTTTTCTATTTGTCTCATTTTATATTCTTTTATAAAGAATATATTTCTCCTGGATTAATCAATGTATTTATTATTCCATTTTCCCCAGCTATTAGCTAATTAATTACATAACATTTCACTATTCTTTTCATTATTACTACACACACCTTTCACTCATGTCACTCTGATATAACTTAGTAATTTTACCAGTTGCCAGACAATGTTAGGACCTTAGAACACTTCAACTCCATCTGTCCCCACACCTCTTTAATGTTGTTACATATTTAAATTCTATGAGATTGAGACTCCCAAATGACAGGAGTGTTGTTCTATTCAGATGATATTAATATATACCTGTCCATGTATTTTCACTTTCTGTTACTCTTTTTTCTTTCTTTTTTTAAAATTTATTTATTTTTAATTTTAAATTTTTATTTTTGTTTAAAATATTACAGATGTCCCTTTTTCTCCCCAATGATCTGTTCCACGCCATCCCACCCCCCTCCCCAGTCCCTCTCCCCACCATTGTCCGTGTCCTTGGGTTGTGCATATCTGCATATAAATTCTTTAGTTACTCTCTCCCCCTCCACCCACCCGCCCACCTCCATCCCTCTGACATTCGTTAGTCTCATCTATGCTTCCATGTCATTGAATCTATTCTGTTCATCAGTTTATTAAGTTCTTTAGATTCCATGTATAAGCAAGATCATGTGATGTTTGTCCTTCTCTGCCTGGCTTATTTCACTTAGCATAATATTCTCCAGGTCCATCCATACTGTCCCAAAGGGTACGAGATTCTTTTGTTACTCTTCATTCCTTTCAATTCTCTGTTTCAATTTGGAATTATCTTTTCTTCTTGAAGACCTCCTTTTGTAGTTCAATGAATGCAGATTTGATGAAGATAACATTTTTCAGTTTTGTTTGTCTTTCTATTGCCAGCACGATTAAAGGAAATGTTCAGTAAGTATAAGTTCTAGGTTAGCAGATTTTTTCTCTAGCACCTTCAAGATAATCATCACATTATTTTCTTATGGCCAAGATTTCAACCCCTCAGTTCTGAATGGCCTTGGCAGTGGCAGCATTCTATAGGATCATAATTCCTATTCAGGCAGCCCCTCCTCCCCAACTCTGGAAGCATTACTCTTTCCGTTTGCCATTCAGGCTTAGGAGTGGTAATGGCTTTCCATTGTCGCTGGTCTCAGGATGCAGCACCCTCTGTTGGCTACTTTAATCATACCTGCACTTCTTAAATACTGTCTTCATTAAAATATTTTTAGTCAAACCCCTGGAGTAGGTTATCCTTCTCCTTCCAGTATGTAACTCTCCAAAAAAGGCTGATGCTCTGAGGCATTAGTGCTTCAAAAAAATCAGTAACTTTATGCAAACTTTGCGCTTTAATTGGATGCTTTGAGGTATATTGAAGAGGTTTTGTTTGTTTTTTAATCAATCTGATTCTTAGAATTTACAAGTAAAGGGGCTACTTATATAAAACAAAAATAAATTTTATACAAATTTTTCGTTTGAACTAATCTATAGAGTCTCAGCGTTGGCTTGAATAAGATATGTTCTTCCTCTCTGTTTCACTTCCTTTTTATAAATATATAGAACTGTTTATAGAGCCTTCTCACCAGCATCCTCATTAACCACCAGACATGGATGAAAAATTAGTGTTTATATATTGTTGAATATATTGTTTCATCAAGGGCGATGAAAAAGTCACTTTAAAATGTTGCATGAATGTCACACTCCAGTCTCCCCAGATAGAAATCTTGATGTCAATCAAAACTCCCTGCAATGTGTTAACTACTCATGAAGTTACTTCCCCATTTGAAAACTTTTACACTTCTCTTGGGAGAAATTTCAGTGGTTCCTCCAACACACCATATTGCTTTTTAAACTAAGACATATGCCATAATTTATAAGAAGTAATGATCTAGAATACTAGACAATAGTAACTAATCAAATTAGAATGTAATTAAGATTTAAATTATTAACTAGAGACTAAACAAAGAAAAGAGTCCAGGGAAGGCCAATTGAGTATAAAATAGGACTTGAATATTCATAAATGTTAATGGGAGTCATTTCTACCTTGTTGGAAGACAGTGTGAATATATATCTTGACCAAAGCCAGCTAGAAATTTCAGTGGCAAAGCTGGGGTTTAAAAAGAACTAATAATCATATGTCTAGCCATTTGACAAGTCCTTTTGAGCCCCACTTCCTCTCATTTGATCTAATACTTCACAGGACATTTTTTTCGAGAGAAATAAACTCTTACACATAGAATGCCTTAGGGTAGTTTCCTGCTATTAAATATTTGGAAGAGGGGTGAGCATGAAAGGGTTTCTAGGATTAGTAGAATAAAGATCTGAAGTTCTGTGTGGGTTGTTTTTTTTAATTCATCTTTATTGTTGAAAGTACTACAGATGTCCCCTTCGTTGTTTTTAGTCCTACTCTTCTGATACAGGTCTGTCTCTACTTCATTGAAGAGAGTTGTTGGTGAAAAGGAAAAGAAAGTGTGATGCAATGAGAGAAATGAGCTCATGGTGCTCAAATCCTCCATTTGGTCCTCAAGGTGAAAATGCTGTGCAAGGAGATTCTTCCCTGCTGCCAAAAATAGAGAAATTTCATAAGAAGTGAAGTCCTCTGGGGTTCAGAGGCCCCAAGCAGCATCAGCAGTCTCCCTTTGCCACCTCTATGGAATTTTGGAAAGTGCAGAAAACTACTTAGTTCTGGATGTGGATTTGAACATCACAGGACCCAGAAATATCTGAGCAATGGTGGCAGTAAGGACTTCTTGAGGAGAAATGGATCCCTGACTATGACACTAGTTGCTATCTTAGTATCAGAGTTGATTAGAGGAAACTGAAATGGAGCCACAAGTCCAATCTCTTCTCTTCTTTCCAGATGAAAAACTCCATCCCAATAAGGTGGGTGGGGCCACTTACCCCAAACCATACAATCCATCAGATTAGCGAACATTAATTAAACACTGTTGAGAAATTATACTCCCAGCCTCACTTCATTTTCATACCAATCTCATGTAGTAGATGCTATTATAAACAATCACAGGGAGGCAGTATGCTGGGTCACAATGGTGGACCCACCACTTTTGGACTGTCTAACCATAGCAAGTTACTTAGCCAATCTGTGACTGAGTTTCCTCTCTTTAAAATGACAAGGTCCATCAGTGTTGTTGCAAATGGCAGTATTTCACCCTTTGTCACGGCTGAGTAGTATTCCATTTGACCTTGAGAATATGATGCTAAGTGAAATAGGTCAGTCAGAAAAAATTAGAACCATAGCATTTCACTCATATGAGGGATATAAAACTGAAACTCGTGAACACAAACAGCAGTGTGGTGGTTGCCAGAGGGAAGGGGATGAGGGGTGAGGGGTGAAGGGGGGTCTTAATATATGGTGACTGGAGAAGATATGACTTTAGGTGGTGGATGCACAGAGCAATATACAGGTCCTGTAACATAGAAACCCACATCTGAAACCTGTATGTTCATATTAACCATTGTCACCCCAATAAATTTAATTTAAAAAAAAAATAAAATAAAGTAAAATGGAGATAATATCAGCAACAAGAATAATATCAGCAAGCCACTTAACACATGAATTCCACCCAACAGAGAGACATTTGTAAGTGTATAATCAGGTACATTATTTCATTCATGTGCATTTTTATTACTCCTTTCCCATGGAAATGGAATTAATGAGAAGAGGGAAAAGGAGGGTTCCTTTCAAACACTTGCCCCAGGGAGGAGAGGAAGGAGACAAAGCCTTTGCTGCCCTATTACAATGCCCAATGCCCTGTTACATTATCTTTGTCTAGACACCACCAAGAAAAGATTCTTCTGTTTCTTTTGTTATTATCTCAGATGGAAGCTAGGCATAGGTTCTGGAAGCAATGAATTAAATAAGGCAGCCCAGTGTGGGCTCATAAATTCCCACTCACAGTCCTTCCCTCAGGCACCCCCTGACCCTTTGGCATCCCTTGGAGGACACGGAAATGTCAGCCAGCAGCCCAAGGTCATTATTCTTGACACAGATTTTCTTCCACTTCTTACTGAGGGTTCCAGCTTCCCTCCACGTGCATCCTGCACACGTCAGCACCACAACATGCATCTGGGTATAAGCCACAGCAAAGAGATGGTGACTAGGTCATATTTAAATTTCTCTTTCCATACTGACAAATGACAAGGGACTCCTATGGGTGTACATTTGACACCCTCATGAATACAAAATAAATCTATTATGATTAGTGCTTTCACCTAGAATACGACATTAATTCATAATGATTGATGGGCTACTGAAAGTAGTAACCTTTTCCTAAGGTGGCTGGGTGACCCCACAGCCACTTCATTAGTGATATTCCCTGAACTGTATTTATGTAAAATGGAAACAATATTATAAGTCTACTTTATCTCTTACAAGCAAGTACAACTCTCAATATAACCGCATCTTATATCAACCAAAATACAATTTATTTCATTCTAAAGTATTTGACAATGTTTTATTTCCACCCTTGAAAAATAAGTGCTCTTAAAACTGAACAAAATGCTCACAAGTTGTCATTAAAAATATTAAGGAGAGCTATTTACGCCCCTTTTGCTGTCAAACACCATTGTTTTAGTTCCATCTTGCATAAATCAATGGTGAGCCTTGCTCACATGATTAAAATAATGTTTTCATTGACACACGCATTATATATTTATGAAAAAATAAAACCTCAGGTCATTTAGTATGGATTCTTAATCATTCCTTTGGACTAAGCTATATGAGCAAAGGGAATCTCTGCACCCTAGGTTCACACTGTTGATGGGTGTTTAGAAACTGCTGACTACGTAGGAGGAAGGGTTTAAATGTTTTTAACAACATACACACAGAAAACCAGCTGGGAATCAGTGCACCATTGGTTTTGCAATGCTTTTCTACTGGTTCTTTTCAATGTGGCACTTCTCCTAGTGGGGCTATTTATCTACTCATACTGTTACAGACATGCACCCCTTTTCTAGTATGATTTTGATCTAATGAACAAAGTGAAGGTTAAATAAACAGGCCATGCATGACACACTGAAACAAGAACGTGATGGGTAAGATAACAGCAAGGACAAAAAGAACTGACCTGCCTGAATTGTATTCCGCCTAAAAACATAGAGATTCATATCAGAAATAATGTAGACACTCTCTACTGTTTACCTGGCAGTGAACTGGTGTCTTAACGGAGCCGGGGAGGTGTGCACTGTGGAAATTAACCCAAGCCCATGTGCCCGTTAGTGTACACCAGCTCCGGGGAGAACACGTAGTTCTTTAGTGAAGCTGCATGGACTAGGAGCTGGAAATTTAGCCACTCCATCCACACCTTGCCTTTGGTGGGTGTGACCTTTAGAAGATCATTTAACATCACTGTGCCTCAGTTTCTTTTCACTTAAAATTATAATCCCCATCTGTTTCATTACCCAGAATTGTGTTAAGGAGCAAACAAGACATTGTAGGTGGAAGCACTTTGTCAAAAACAAAGGATGAAACAAAATCCGACATTTTAAAATGCCATTTAACCTCTCATCATTGTCTAATGTAGGAATCTAACATATCAGAAACAATGGTGATTCATTCAAGCTAATATTTGTTGAGAGCTAGCCATGTGTATCGAGAGGGGATGCAAACAGAAAATTTGTCACGACTAGAAAGAAAAGGGAAGGCATACACATAAATAACTGTAATTTCTATAAGATAGGAGTGATAAGTGAAATAATCATCTATAATAATTCAAAGGAGAATCAGAAAGGCTTGTGGAAGCAAGTTCACTAAAGCTAGGTGTTAAAGGGCGGCAGGATTCAGGCCTAAGGAAGAGACAGGGAGGCAAGTCTTCTAAGCAGAGAAACAGTGGAGAACAGGCACCAACCTGGGAATCCCGGGAAGCTTCGAGGAGTTTTGGTGAGTCCTCCTGAGGACAAGTGAAGGAGGGGTTGGGGAAATATTCATTAGGAATATTTATTGAGTGCCTGTATGTGCCAAATACCATTCAACATACCAGGGAAAGAGAAGTGACCAAAGCAGACTACATCACTGCCCTGGGGGGCCGACATTCTCGTGCTTGTAAATGTAGCCAAAATCTCCAGCCCATGGTCTCTTTCCACAGCATTCTCCACGATTACCTTCTTCCCAGGGCAGCCAAAGCACACACGCACGATGATTCGCTTAGTTTCTAAATTTTAGAGTATTGCCATCAGTCCTGTCCAAGATACACAACACTGGTTGTATTTGAGGAAACACAGCATTTCTCAAAACTTGGTAGGAAAAAAATAAGGGGATGGGTCCAAAAGTGGGTAAAGAGAAGGAATTTCCCCAGTGGTTTTCAACACTTGATGCATATTAGAGTCATCTGGGGAGCTTTAAAAATATACCCCATGTCTGGGCATTGACTCCAGAGCAATTAAACCAGACTCTCTGGAGGATGGATCCAGACATCATTATTTATTTTTAAAGTTCCTCAGGTAATTCAAATGTGCAGGCAGATTAAAAAAAGCACACACAAAACCACTGAAGCAATCAATACTCCAAAGGACTGTCTCACTTTTTTTTTCTGCTTCCCTTTACAGTTTAGATAAGTGGGTAGATCATTTACATTAACGCTTACATATTTTATTATAATCCAGTCAGCAGTCACAGAATTTTGGAGATCGAAAAGGCATCAGGTTTTTGCACATGTGAGAAAAAGCCTGAGAGAGTCAAACTGACAGTCATAAGGAGAATTACTTGGAGGTGGCATAGAAGTTAAGTGGGGAGAAGTTGAAATGTGTATATGATGTCCTAGATTTGAGTCTTGGCTTCACAGCTGACTTTGTGTTTTTCTCATCTATGTGTACTTTGATTTTTCTCTTCAATAAAATTGAAAAAATATAATATAAAACCTCTTCCCCTTACCTTGCAGGGCTCTATTAAGAATCAGTGAAAGTGTATTGTAAACCAACATGCTCAACACAAGTTTGAGGGATTCCATCCTAACAGCTGAAGCAATGTTAGTAAAAAATTAAAAAATATATAAAATTAGTCCTGTGAAAATACCCAAGGCTGTGTCTTTTCTAGGCATTTAGACATGGCAAGAAAAACCAACCCTGTTACAGGTATGCTCACCAATTTAAGTCATTTTTTTTTCTATGCAACATAGTTATGTTACATTTACCAGCCAAATCCCTATACAGAAGCCCTACTGGAAATCCTTATTAATGATGGCAGAAAACAAAAACTAACTAATCAGCTGTTAATAATCTGAGTCAGATCATGCTAATTTAGTATGAAGCCAAATAAGGTGGGGGAGGAAAGAAAACATGAGGAGGAGAGAAAGCCTTAACAATTCATGAAGAAAGCAGTAAATATCACTGACAGAAGATAAACTTCTTGGGCACCAAGGCAATGAAAACGGTGTTGATCTATGTGTCCGCAGATGTGGCTCCAGGGTGTAATCTGTCCAGCTGCTCAATATCAGGACAGCCACATGGGCACCACCTCGGGGAAGATGAATAGGAACCTCTTAGTGAGGGAGATAAACACAATTGCTACTGCTAGTTCTTACATGGAAAGCCTGCTGACTGTCACTGTTGGACGAAGGAAGTGCTGATGAGGTATTCCGAGGCGCAGGGAGTAAAAGACCTGGTCACAAACCCAAGGGGTGACAGGGTGCAGGAAGACAAAGTTCTGTTGGTATCAGTTCTTTCTGGGTGAATCAGGATTTCCCATTGGATTTCATTAGGTAGTACATGGAATAAATTCAAAAGGTACAGAACAGTTGGGAACTTTGTGTTATGCATGTAAAATATTATTATGTGTAATATATACAAGCTACTCCTTAAGGCCAAAGAAGATCAGAAATAGGAAAGTTTGGGAGAGAAAAAAATGGGTTGGTATCTTGGCCAATGGATCAATACCCCATTACATTAGGACCAATAAAAATAAACCCAAGCTTTATGCAAAAGGCCAGTTCTTATACCAGCAGTCAGGAGGGGAATAAAACTGTCTTATGAAGATGTGGAAGAAAACTTGCTTTAAAAATAAACACTTTGGGCCCTAGCCAGTTTGGCTCAGCGGTTGGAGTGTCCACCCAAGGACTCAAGGGTCCCAGGTTCAATTTGGGCCAAGGGGGCGTGCCTTGGTTGCTGGCTTGATCCTGGCCCCAGTCGGGGCACACGTGGGAGGCAACCAATCGATGTGTCCCTCTGCCATCATTGTTTCTCTCTCTCTCCCCCTTCCACTCTCTGAAAAGCAATGGAGGAAATATCCTCGGGTAAAGATTAAAATAATAAATAAATAAATAAATAAATAAATAAATAAATAAATAAATAAATAATAAGCACTTTGGCCCTCTTAGAGTTTGCAGTCAAGCAATAAGCCAAATTCAAAAAACAACCTGGATGTCTCAGAGCAAGCCCATGTCTCCATCGTAATTATTAAGGCCAACACATTGTTATTTGCCATGTGCACATTTATTCAGCAATTACAACATGTAGGCACAATCCTAGCTGCCACGAGGAAGAAAGAGGAGACTCTGAATCAACTTGCTAAGAGCTTACAATGTACTAAGAGAGATGACACCACATACAAAGCAGCAACGCACAGCAGAAAGCGTATGCCCTCAACCAGAAGGTGCCATAGGCAGTGAAAAGAGGAAGGGGGAGTCCTTCTAAAGAGCTGGATCGAGAAAGGCTAAAGCTGCTTTTATTTTCCTGTCACTTTTATGACTTGACTTAAATTTGATTCCTCCTCATTAAAATCTTCTTGATTATTTCTAGGTAGAATAAATAATCGTAGGTTAATTCTCAAGACACTTGAGCTTCTGCCTCTAGTTTCAGCAGGAGCCCAATTCTGACACTAAAGATCTATAACGGTGTCCAGACTCGAGAACAGTTCTAGGTCATTTCCGACCGTGTTTATATCTAGAGGAGGGATTTATTACCAAGGGCCCGTGCATGGGCTGCCCATGCTAACGGGTGCCTTGACATTACAGGCAAAAACTGTTGTATGTAGGTGCCTTTGTATGTGTGTGTGTTTCATACCTTTCATCAAATCTTTTCAAGCCAGGAACTGCGTTAAGGCTCTCCTCAGGCCTGGAGTGCAGGATCAGTTCACCTTGGGGAGAAGTGGAGCTAGGTGGGCTCCCCAGGACCTGCGTTGAAATGGGATCAGGTCCTGGGGGGCCAGGGTTTCTTTCAACAAAGATACATTTTTTTTCTTGGCTTAGTAATGGGAAAATTTCCTTGGTCAAGCTTATGCTTTCACTTTTTCCTTACAAGAATGTATGTGTTGAAATAGTAATATTGTTTTCAGGTCATATAATATATGTGTTGAAATGGTAATATTGTCCGCAGATCACATGACATTCAGATATACTACTGATTCTAAATCAAAATGGTGAAAGCCACTGAATTTGAGAACATAATCTCAGTCTTTATCTAGCAATGTTGGCAACTATTTGCCAGTGGATTTTTTAGTTTTATAAAGTGGGTGTTGAATGGTGCCCAAAGCGGACATGAATAATCTTTACTGGAACAGAATGAATGGAAAGGGAGAAAACTAAAAACTTTCTGTTTGGTATCATTGTGGCTTAATGTGCTTTGTTACATCCCTGGATTGACTTGTATGAGACACAAGCAGCCAGATGATCTCAGTGAACAAAAACAGAATACTCAAGC